>NC_142572.1:21217500-21935000 GCF_041283825.1 Pyrus communis | reverse complement strand
CACCAATGTTCGCCGCGTGGTTCTTGAGGCACTCTCTATACCTAACAACTTTTGCCAACGACTTGGGCCCCCCACCACCGCCACCGCCACCGACTCCGGCTCCCTGTGGGGCCACCGGGGTCCCGGATAGGGCACGATCCGGATCTGGGTCGCGGATCAACGGCGGCAACGGGATAGCAGCTGGGTGGTAGTTGTCTAGGGTTTGGTGCTGGTGATGAGGAGCAGTGGCAGAACCGTAATTCCCAGTGCCATTGTGAATCCCAACTCTTCTCTTTTGCTGGTGATCTGCTGCTGCCGCTGGCGACGGCGATGATTCTTTGGTATTTAAATGAGCATAGCTTAGCGAGCCTGACGTCCTCATTTCGTTATCTTGTGCCCTAAAATCCATGGATTTTTTGATTTTCTCTCACAAAAACACACAATCTTCAATAATTTAATACCAAAAGCTGTCACAAAAGCATCGTCTCATTGATTTCAAACGAGTATTTGTGTACTTTCTTGGGGTGCCGAGTCCTCCTCTTGTTAATTAATCTCTGCTGTTCTAAAATAACAAAAAGAAAAACACAAAAAGGCAGAAATATGTTTCAAATATATGACAAAATTAGAAGCCATATATATAGCTATGTAGCTAAATCTTTAAATGTATATCCATCCTGCTCCTAGTATATATAATCTTGTCTCGAAGTTAGTACTAAATATTAGGGTGCTAATCCCACCAAAACCCATGTCGTAATTTTCAACTGTTCTTCTAAAAACACAGCTTTATGGAGAGAGAGAGAGAGAGAGAGAGAGAGAGAGAGAGAGATGAAAGTACTCACAGTTTGTAAGAAAGAGAGAGAGAAACAAACAGCTGCAACAGCATATTTGGCATGACTGCTTGAACATCTATATGGTTTTAGAGAGAGAGAAAGAGAGATAGAGCTAGACAGCTGGGTTTGTGCTGGGTTTAGGCTGGGTTTGTTCTGGGTTTAGAGCTGGGTCCATTGCGATGTTGGTGCTTCTGTGCTTCCAACAAGAGACAGGTTGGTTGCTTGTGGTGAGGCCAGTGGGAGGGATAAGAGTCCAACCAAACCAACTAGTATACCAAGTAAAAATAGAGAGAGTAGAGAGAAAAACTGGAGAGAGAGAGGAGAGGAGTGGGAGGGAGGAGGGGTGCGTAGTGTACTACACTGCACACACTGGCTTTCTCCCTTTGCAAGTTTGCAGATTACAAAACAACCGACAACGTCATGTTCAGACCTCTCCCACGCCCTGCCACAGTAGGACCCATCCCTTACCCCTCAACCCCTTCCTCCCCCTTCCATTATTGCCCCTGTTTTTGCCATTTCTTATCTCAACACACCTCACCTCTCAAATGACCCAAACTTGCCCATTTCCAGCAACCTTTTGATGCGACGTAAGCTTTGCCTTTGATGATCGTCACTTTTTGCTTAATGTTTCCTTAATTAAACACATACGAAGAAGACTAACCAACTTTTTTTTTATAGGCCATAAGGATACTACTGATTGATTGGTCAAATTATGATTTGAGCTGTTGAATGGTTTGAGCAACGACTTTACATATATATATATATATATATATAGGAAATCTTTAACAGAAGAGAGATTTTTTATTTTTTATTTTTTAAATGAAGTTTAGTTGTGGGGTTCACACTACATCGAACTTTAATGATCCGAACTGTCTATGTTTCAAGTTGTACCTTATAAATCATCCTTGCAAAATATTAGCCAAATCAGATATGTTTAAGACATCTAATTGGGTTCAAATAAGTTAACAAATACTTTGTTATATAAGAAACAATGAAATTTTATCTTGATAATTAAATAGGCAAATAGTTTCGGATTGAATTGAATTTTTGCAAGAATGATTTATGAATAGAGACTTACAAAATAGACAGTTCGGATCGTTGAAGTTCGATGTAAAGTGAACCCCACACCTAATCCTCATTTTTTGAAAAAAATGAAAATCCCTTTGCATAAAGGGCCTGATATGTATAGTCTATGTAGTTTTCGTTGTCGCAGTTTACAAATCAACTTGTGAGAGTGACAATGCGAGGGTAATTGGACTTTTGGATTTGTAAATCTTATCTCTTACTAGCTATACATATTATAATACAAACAACTAATTTATCTTAAACAATTACAGTGATCAATAAGACAACTCAGATACGAATAATCTTCATGTGTTAGCAATGACACAAAACACATGTTCGAAATTTGACAAATAACTCAAACAGTACAAACACCACGAACGTGCACTTCCTGTGCTACATTTGTTGAAATTGTAAAGAGATTAAATCATGATCCCTGAAATGCAACAATTAAAGCTTGTATTTTGCTAATTGTTGCAATTCAAGAATGACGACTTAGTCTTGAACATTTTTTTCTAGACAAATTAACGTGCAGTGACAATGTGAGGAAAAATTAAACTTTTCAAAGGTGTAAATATTAAGCTTTCTTAGTTATACATATTGTTGTGTAGACAAATGATTTACATGAAACAATTAATCACAAATATCCGACGCGAATAACGTAGCCCATATGTGAATAAAGCTTCATACACTTACTAATATAGTACAGACAACTTACTTATCTAAATTGATCATGGTGATTGAAAAAGGCAGATCAAAAGCCAATAGATCTTCATACACCAATTATAATACAAACACCTGGCTTATCTAAAGCAAACACGGTTATCGAAAAGACAGCTTAGACATGAAAAAATATGCATTCATCCGTTATAATACAGACAACAGACTTGGTTAAAAAAATTATGGTAATAAAAAAAAAGATAGCTAAGATACCAATAAGTCTTTATTTGTCCGTCATAATACAAACAACTGATTTACCTAAAACAATCACTGATTGAGAAGATAGCTCAAACACAAATAAATCCTCATACGCTCGATATAATACAAGCAAATGACTAATTACCTCAAGCAATCAAGTAATTGAAAAAGACAGCTTAGATGCCAATAAATCTTCATGCAACTAACTTACCTAAAACAATTACGCGGTCAAATTGCATCCATACTTTCATATCTAACTGATGTGGGTTACAATTAATAGGATTATTCCATGCAAAAATAACTAAACAAAGAAGGGTGAAAGTGAAAAGTACTGTTAAAGTGGTCTTGTCGTTTTTCCCTATCTCTCTTCTGTCTCTTTATCTCTCTTAATTTCAGTCTGTCTTTCACTAACTCTGTGAGTCTGATTCACATTCAGAAGCATCAAGGAGCTGAGGAATTGAAAGGGCTAGCGTGCGGCCTTCTGCAACGCTCTGATCTGATCATACAACCACGCTTGCCCCAACCAAATCCAATAC
This sequence comes from Pyrus communis, assembly GCF_041283825.1. NCBI lineage: Eukaryota > Viridiplantae > Streptophyta > Magnoliopsida > Rosales > Rosaceae > Pyrus > Pyrus communis. The sequence goes on along the minus strand of NC_142572.1, from coordinate 21,931,675 downwards.
CATTGCCTTTCCTTTCTCTCATGCAATCGAAGGCTCCCTCCCTCCCTCTCTCTCTCTCTCTCTCTCTCTCTCTCTCCCCACGTCTTCCTTGGTACTTGCCTTTCCCTCTGCGATAGCTACCTGCTGCTACTATTCATCTGTTTTTCTTTTCTTTTCCCTTTTTTCAGTCCAGCTTTCCCACCAATTACGCTCAAATTTTTTTTTTTTTTCTTCCTTAAAAAATTAATTTCAGACTTGAATTTTAATGCACCTTATATGTTTTAAGGAACAGAAATAATGGAGAAGATGAATACGGAATCTGTCCTTCTATTTTTTCTGGTCAGTGATATGTTCCTTTCTTAACCAAACTAAGCAGTAAAAACAGTAGCTTTATTATTATCCGGTAAATTAGAAGTAGAACGCACAAACACATGTAGGTTTCATTTCGGTATAAAAAATGTGATAAGAGTAACATTTTTGGATAAATTAAGTCACAATGATTGTACCTCCACAATAGATTACTGGCATAAAAGTTACCACAATGGTTTAGTGACATCTTCTATATTTGTAAGTGTAAAATCTTAAGCTCAACTTAAGTAGATATTAAATTCGATACTAAATAATGATTTGACTCATTGTGCGACTTAATGTTTATGTTTTTTATTTTTCGAAACAATACTTTATAAGTTTGGGATAAATTATTTAATTAATTACTATTCAAATGTTTATACATGTGTTCGACACAACTAATATGTGATAAATTCAAAACTCATGTATTATAATATAAATGTGTATATAATATCACATGTGATCCTAACAATTATGCACATAAAAAGTTTTTTAAATTCTACATTTTGGAGGAAAGATCCTAATTTTCGAGAAATTTTTTAATATGCTAAAAATAAGATCGGTACATCAAGTGTCATAATACAAGTAGTTGATTTTTTTTTAAGTATCCAATCACTTGTATTATGACTTTAATTCACCCGAGACATCTTTCCGGCAAACTGAAAATTCTCTTCTAATTCTTCCTACTACTTCGTTACCTGATGCTACTTCCATGGCTCACAAATTTAACAGGACGTTACTCAATTATGTTAGGCACGTCAGGAGTGTGATTATTTAGATACAAAAAGAGAAAACAATATCTAATAATAGCATGCTGCAAGCATGACTTCCATAACTATAACTCCTCCAATTTATCTGCAAGGTATTTTACAGAATTTTAGGTCTGAAATAAAAGATTGTTATCCTTGGAGTAATTTTTATTTTTTGATCGACGGCCCTTTCATTTGGCACCAATGAATCATTACGGTCAACTTTCGCTAAAGCTCAACGGGTGACTCTTGTAGCTAGTCTTCCTTTTGTCTTTGCACTCGAGAAGTGAAATTTAGTTTAAGTTACACAACAAGGAGTTAGCCATAATATTTTGGTATTGGATTCACCTCTCATTGGAGACAAATCTAAAACCTTTTTTGAGAGAGGGTTTGATTAAGTCATACAATGGATAACCTAATTTAGTATCGAATTCGTCATCTTCGAGATTCGAACATAAGATCTCTAATTTACAATTAAAGATGAATACTACCAGACCGTAATACTAAACATTTAAAACCTTTTACTTACAAATCAATGTAAATATCACTAGACCCTGAAGGTAAGCGGGAATAGTCTCCAAGTTCAGGAAAATAATTGATACAAACCTTAAACACGCCGTTTCATGTTTTGCCACTGAATCACTGATCAACGGGTAACTGAAGAGGTCCTACACCCTTAAAAAAAGGGGTAACGGTCCTACAAATGTGGGCCCGAAAGATTAAAAAATATACAAAGCGTAAAAGCCCAACTCGTATAGTCAAACAAAAGCTGTGAGATCTAGTCTTTCAACGGTTCTATTGGGTCCACGGCCCACTATTTTTAATATTAGATTATTGATACAACCACCAATCACTATCAACCTGGGAGACAGATAGGGCCAATTACAGATTTTGTCACTCCTGGGGTCGTATGCAATTGATAATGATGTATTTTCCAAAAGGGCATTTGGGTCCTAAAGTATTAATTATTGATTAAGGTTGGGGTAAATTACACAAAACTACCTTAATTATTGGTCTCACGACATTAACAATGTCATACCTCATCTTTAGAATTTGGTCTAATGTTATACCTTCCGTTAGCTTGTTGTGAATTTCTCAGTTAAATGCTGACGTGGCTTAATCCGGAACCCACTTTCCATTAAAAAATTATTAAAAACTAAAAAAAAAAACGTTAGCTTGTTGTGAATTTCTCAGTTAAATGCTGACGTGGCTTAATCCGGAACCCACTTTCCATTAAAAAATTATTAAAAACTAAAAAAACAAAATCATTTCATATTTTTTAAATATTAAAATAATAAAAAAAAGTTATTAAAAAAAAAAAAAAAAAAAAAAAAAAAAACCTCATTTCGTTCCCCCCCCCCCCCCCCCCCAACTCTCTCTTCTCCCCCATCTTCATCTTCTTCCCCCTTCCTGCAAAGAAGGAAAAAAAAAAAAACCCAGTTTGTCTTCCCCCCTCCCCACCCCCTCTTCCCCCCTCCCCACCCCCTCTTCTCCCCTCCCCATCCTCTTCCCTCCACACCCATTCCCCCGATTTTCTCTATGCCCAGGTTCTCCACCCACATAATTGACCTGGCGAAGGTTTCCCGATTCCACCTCAAACGGGATCTGGGTTTTTTTTTTCTTTTTGGGTTGCAGGTAGTGGGTGCGAGGGTGGATGCGGAGGGTTTAGAAAAGACGGGAGGGGGGAAGAAAGGAAGGGGGTCGGGGAAGATGAAGATGAGTTTTTTATTTTATTTTATTTTTTTTTGGATTGCAGGAAGGGGGAAGAAGAAGATGAAGATAGGAGAGAATAAAGAGAAGGGTGGGGGGTCGGGGAAGGGGATGAACTGTGGTTGTTTTTTTTTTTTTTTTTTTTATAACTTTTTTTTATTATTTTAATATTTAAAAAATATTAAATGATATTTTTTTTAGTTTTTAATAATATTTTTTTTAATTTTTTAATAGAAAGTGGGTCTTGGATCAAGCCACGTCAGCAAATTCACGCCAAGCTAACGGAAGGTATAACATTGGATCAAATTCTAAATATGAGTTATGATATTGTCAATTTTAAAAGATGAGATATGATAGTGTTGTGAGATCCATAGTTGAGGTAGTTTTTTGTCATTTACCTTTACGGTTATTTATGGTGATAACTTACCTATTTTGTTAATCACTTAGCACTACAGTTTACGATGTATTTCTGCAGATGTAAGTAGAAGATTTTAAATTTAACTTTGTGAATAAAGAGTATGGTACTAAATTATTGTACCTAGTCTATTGTGTGAATAACTTAAATTTTTATTATATAAAAAGATAAATGAAATCTTCTTCCTTCTTTTTTTTTTTTTTTAACAAACTATAACTGTAGTTGGTGAAATTGTTAGTTTTTAAGGAGAAAAGAGGGTCCGTAAAGATCGAACCCTCACCAAGATGCGTAGGCATCATTGCTTTCCATCACTGCGATCAAGAATCATCTGCAAAAGAAAAATAAAGTTAAACTTGCGACTTCTTTCGTCATAGCACTAAATTAGGTTTTTGAGTTTTCTTTGTGACATTCAATACTAGACATGGCTATGGTTATGATAAGATTCTCAAAATTTGTATGCACTTACAAAAGGACACGCATTGCATTATTACCAAATCATGTCAGAGTAAAACTATCGTGTTCTGACTTGTCGAGAAAAAATTTATCTGTGTAAATATTTCACTAAAAGTACGAACTAGTTAGTATTAGAAAACTCATCAACCTTATTCTAACATATAATTGTTGGTTTAATTTATGGTATATTCTCTCACAGAAAAGATTGCAACGAGGGACGAATTGAAGCATTTGATCAGAGCGAAAGAAAGATCTCCTTCCTCCCTCACGCCCCGACGCCTCAAGGAGCATCACGCTTGATCAAAGAAAAACAAAACGAAAAGGCGTCGGGGCGGCGGCGTAAAACTCGGTAATTTCCAATTGTAACTAATGGGGTGACCCAAATGATCCATGAGCTTGGGGCCTTCCGGACATCATCACAATTTCCACTTTTTGATCATTTGGGCACAAAACATGAAGATCATTGGCATCATCCTCAAAATTTTGAATGCAGAATTGGATCGAAACATCGTGAAGGCACCGGTACCTTAGCATTAGCGAGCAACCGTGAGAAGCCGAATGCAGAAAAAGACTCCTCACTGAAGCTCATCATGTGTAACAGAGAAGCAGACTGCAAAAACACCATTAGTCTTGTCCCTCGAAATTTAGTTAACAATATGCGTAAGGAACAAAAATGCACAAGGGCTGTTTTGGATACTAGGGCAAAATCTAAAGCAGCTAAATTATGGCCTCAGATGGTGAATCTACACCCACGCCGAGTGCTGGATAGCATCCACAGGTGAAGGGTGTTTTCCATGTCTACTGAACCTGCAGGCGTAAAGGCATTGATGCATTGCATTCTATCAAGTCCTACAAGAAGTCCCGTCGCCCACTTAGAATCGATGTTTTCTAAATTGAAGACGATAAAACAGAGCACAGACAGAGTATTTATTCAATCCCAAAACATAATTACTGAATAGGGTTCAACACACTCTGATCCTTGGAAGGGCTTGAATGTCACAGAGCTTCCGGCAGCAAAATTTCCACAGGCGAACTATATTCTTGCACTGCCCAAGCTGAGTTTAAAAAAAGATGGCGGATGGACCAACAAACAGCTCAATTCCACTCCCGATCAAGGTCCCCAGGTACAGGCCCTGCATCACATGGCATGGAAAAGGATAGTTCACCGTGAATGCATGCCCCATTCCTTCCATAAAAAGCAAAACAATTAAAAATTTTACATACATACATTTATTTCATCAAATAGCTAAATACGACGAAAACTGAACTATTGCTAAACTAATCCAGAGTTCATACTCAAAATAACAGTTACAGAAATCGGTGGTCACTGCAATCAAATAACAAGCAACAAAGAAAAACTGCAAATGTTGGTGCATCATGTAATATTGGTTCTAGAAAATCTACCACTACTACCCGCTGAACCAGATACAGGGACAATAAGAAGAGATTTTCGCAGAAGACTAGAATACAAATAAAACAGGACCCACAAGCAATGTTAAACCAATAGTTCTTACTATCGTGCATGGTCCTCAATTAGATTATATCGACCAAAAAAACTCTTAGGGCTCTCAGCCTCTAAGAAATTTCTTCACAATAAACCAATAGTAACAAAAACTGGAGAACGGCACAACTAATAGCATATATTGGTCAAAATCCTAAAACCATCAACAAAAGAGAAAACTTGCAAAGACCTGCTGACAACAGTGATGGCTGTAACTAGTTCTTCTACTTCTATACACCTTTACCTCTTTGGAATACTATGGCTCTCACTGAGAAACTACAAACATATTTCATAATTCATAGATCAGGAAAAAAAACCAAGCAACTAAGCTGATGTGGATAGACTGGGAAACAACCTACGTATGCTCCTCAAGTGTTCCAAGATGAAGAAAAGGAGCTGATACATTAAGAGGCTGAAATGGTAGAGGAAATACTTTGGGGTCTCAATAGGGAAAGGTTTGGTGTAAAGAAAGGGAATTGACGAACACATTCTGATATATTTCTATGGCAAAAAAATTCCAACTTTCGCATTTTGGATAAATGCGGAAGCGCTGAAATGGAAAATACATTAAATTCAAGCGTAGAAAGAAGTTGTGGCCTATTTGAGATAATACAGAAGTAAACAAACTTGGGATAGTACATGGAGAATAAAAGACAAAGAAAGCTCAGTTTTTAACCTTTCCATTTAAAGGCATTCACGTAACGTTTATCAAACATGTAACTATTAAAAGCATTCACGTAACGTTTATCAACATAGCTACATTTTATAAAATCTATGCCTACCATTAAAACCCAAAAGAAAGAGTGATTGTTATCTTCTTACATTTAGCATGATGTACCAGGGCATGTTTACCTTCTGTTTCAGTGGAAGAAAGTAAATTTGACCTAAAACTAAATTTCGCATAACATGTTGACACGGTTCTTTTAACAAAGGTAGAAGTGGCCGAATTTCCTTTCGCTTCTCCATTACGCCAACAAAGAGACACATGTTGTAACGTTAACTAAATGCCCTTAGCTCTAGGTGGTTTTTCAATCAAACAAGCATGGAGGGAACATGAGAGATGAGTGTCGAAGGTGTACAGAATCTTCGAAGTTTCACTTGCTTCGCGCTATGACAATGTTATAAGCACATAACAAAACAGGCAACGTGTTACAAAGTAGTAGGGAAGCACAACTTCAACAATAGCTCAACTCTACAATTGAACACGAAATTACAAAGAATAACAAGTTGATCTAAATAAATAAAATAAAAAAAACGCTTCAGCAACGATCGGGCATGCTACACTCCCAGAGTAAGACATAGTTCCGAGAAAGTGAAGCGCAACTTCAACATTGTAATATTCTCAAGCAAACACAGTAATCATTCAATAAGTACAAGACCCGGCATTTCGAGTGAACACTCCTAAAAGACACTAAGCACAAGCATCAAGCAAATGGATTTATCTGGGTATTAATTAAAGTGAAAGGGATTAAAATTTATCTGGGTATTAATTAAAGTGAAAGGGATTAAAATTTATACCCAATATTAATAAGACTGCTGAAGGAATCCATAAGCTGCTGTTGCTGGGGATGCTGCGAGTGCTGCTGCTGCTGTTGTGGCTCCTGCTGCTGAAGCTGCTGTGGTCGCAGACTCGCACCGGCCGCACTCGAAGGAGCCCCATTTGATTCAGAAAATCTCCACATATACATCGTCGCTACTGACCGGTAAGGCCGCCACTTTTCGCACAGATGCTCCATCTGCGACGGCCGAGGCAGCTCCTCAAGACTGTACAGAAGCTGAACACCTTTTCGGATTCCGAGGTCGTTGATCGGAAGCACATCGGGCCTGTGCAGTGAGTTAATCATGAACATGTGCACCGACCAAGACCCGATCCCGTTGACCATCGTCAGCATTGTGAACAACGATTTGTCGTCCATATTTACAATCGCCGAGTCCGATAGAATGCCGTTCTGGTACTTCCGCGCCAAGTCGTGGAGGTAACTCGCTTTCCGGCCCGAAATTCCGATTTGCCGGAGCTGCTGCGGCGTCTGGGCGAGCACGGTTTCGGGTACGACGCAGGCCTCGCCGCCGCACAGCCCGATGAAGCGCGTGTAGATCGACGTGCCGGCCTTGTACGCGAGTTGCTGGTAGAGAATGCTGCGGGTTAGGGCAAGGAAGGGGGTGTGGAAGTTGTCGAAGGTCGGCCGCGGGTGGAGGTCGATCAACGGAGCCAGGAGCGGATCGGCGTTTCGGAGATAGCGAATCGCCGTCTCGATCTCTCCCTCGCAGGAGAGCGGCCGCGCTACAATTTTGGGCGCCGAAACGGTGCGCTGCGGAACGGTCTTGATCTTGGAAGCCTTGGTGGCGGCGACAGGTTTGGGGGCTTCCGGTACGACGACGATTTGAAGGGAGGAAGCGGGGTCGGCGCTGTCGGGCGAGAGCTTCCGGATCTTTCGGGGGCGGAAGGGGATTTTAGAAGGTGGGGAAGAGGTCTTGGACGGAGCATTGCTCAGCTCGGTGGGCGTGGGGCCGACTTGGGCGATTGTGGTATCGTCGATGGAGTCATGGTGCGGCGGCAGCTTAGTCGGAGTCGGAGCTTGAGTCGGAGTCTGGGGCTGGGCTTGGGTTTGGGTTTGGCCCTGGGTTTGCTCGCCCATATGTGGTGAGTGTGTTTCAAAACGAATGGGTGGGTGGGTTGACTGATTATACTTGCGGCGGTCGCGGTGGAGGAGTGCGCGGTGGTTTAGGAGGAGGATTGAATTGAAGACATCGGAAAATTGGGAGTGTTTGTGTAGAGAGAGAAAGAGAGAGAGAGAGAGAGAGAGAGAGGAGTGCAGTTTAAGAATTGACTAACGAGTTTCCGAACGAGTTTAAGGGACAAACTCAGAAGTCATAACTCACTCGGACTAAATATCCCAACCAAATTTTGGGCAAGTAAGCTGTAGATTGGGCCTTAAACATCCCAATTTAACAGGCTTAAACCTAAAGGTCTTGTCCTAAACCGGACTAAATCAATTTCTGGCCCATTAGTTAGACTTTCTAATGATGTAAGGGGTGCAACTCGACGGGTTGAACGGTGTAGATGGTCAACCCAAACCTAACTTAACATTCACGATTTGGATTTGGGTTGGATTTGAATTTATGCTGGGTTTATTTAAATTCAGGTTTCAATTGAGTTTGGGTTTACTTAGATTGGGTTTTTGTTTATCCAACTTTATCGAGTTTAATCTTATAACAGCTTGTTTTGCAAGACTATTTAAATTTTGAATCAAACAACATCAATACTAGCTGAAATTTAACTTTACACATCATCATTCATGCAAAAGTAAACCCAATAGTGTGGAGTCCATTTCTAATGTTTCTACCATGGAAAGTTAAAATTAAAAAAGAATACTAAAGTTTCAACTAAAAGAAACGTAAGAGTAATATTATCATTCATTCAATGAAACCAACAACAAACTTCAAAGTCATCCTAGAACTTGTACGAACTTATATAATATGAAACAAGATGGATAATACATGCATGAGAGAACTTGGGTTGAGGTTGTGTGTTTGGGAGAGTTTTTATTTCATTCTGACCCGCCTAATCAAGTTTGAAACCAAGTTTGGCATGGATGAATTCAGGTTGACCTAACTCAAATTGCACCCCTACTTGGTGTTACTAACATATGTTTTTTTTTTTTTTTTTTGAACAACGATATTATCTATACTAAGGGGGAAGGGGTAGACTAAGCTTCACAATGAGCTAGCAATAGTGTGGTTCAAATTTTCCTTTAGTAATAATTAAACATAAGACTTTTTACTTACAAGTAAAGATTAGTAACAACATGTAGTGATGTATTAAACTATGGATAGATGACAAAACAAATATATTAAAGACATAAGATAATATTAATAAATAAATATAAACCTTATAACATGTGAAGATTTGTAACAACATGTAGTGATGTGAATGTCATACGAAATTTTATAAATAGAAGTGAAAAGTTTACACATGCGATTCTCATGCAAGGTGGTGCAGTTAAAAATAGTGGTTTTAATTTCAAATATCATCTCCTTGGCATAAAACTTAAAAAAATAAAAAAGGAGTTTAAAACTCGTTATATTATGACCAACGCCATAATACTTTTGTGTTATGTGTACATTTTTGTTCATATAATTTGTATCATTAATACGAAACACCATAATAACGACAAATCCGTAGTATAAAGGTCGTCCTCGTGTTACTATATCTATCGCTTCTAAAAGGAATAAAATGAAAATTGAAAGAACCTCACTAAAACAGTAAAACCATACAGCATATTACCAAAACTACACACACGTCACCAAGTAATTGACGACGCCCTCGTTCATCGAAGAATTGGACCAAACCAACTACCGGTGACAAATGTACGGCTACTCCAAAATGTTTGGTATCCACTTGCACCGTGCGTGCAAGTAAATTCGGAAGATGATCCTTTTTAGATTCACTTTGTAGAGATTCCTAACTGTTCATCGTATATCGTATAGTCAATTTTTGTCAGGTACTATTTGTGTTTAATTTTAAATAAAAAAAAGTCAAATGATTTCTGATCGCATGATGCATGATGAATGGCTAAGATTTAAGGATCTCTAGGATCCTCATAATTTGGATCAAGATGGGATCCAAATCCAGTAAATGCATTAACAACTTTGTTCCTGCAGTTAAAAAAATTTATTTTCGTACTGTTATTTTAAAAAAAAATTTTTAGCGAAATTTGTTTTTGAGATACGTATAATGCATCACTTTGATTCCCGATAATAAAAATTGATAGAAATGATCCTTAAGTTTGTCCACCATAAATCATTTTAGTCATTCCATGAAAGATCTGTCAATATCCTTGTTAAGTTGAAGGGTTGGACAAAAAGGCCCTTAAAAATATGGTCACATGGTCCTTTCACGTAAATTTAATGAGGATATTGACAGATTTTTCACATAATGATAAAATCTATGGTGAACAAACTCAGAGATCAATTTTTATCGATTTTGATTGTCACATACCAAAATGAGAAGTTATGCCAATTTTATAAATCATTTTAGCTAAAAAGCCTTTATTTTTTTTCAATCTTAAGATTGATAATTATAATAAACTATATCAATTTACACATGAGTCTCAAACATAGACGTTGATTGTGATTCTTTTGGAATGATGCCTCTCAAACTGAGGACTGTTAGGTAGAAGATTAGAACTGACAAATCAAATTGATTAAACCAAAATTGTAATCACCTTGTATTATTTTTTTAATAAGTTAAAAATTGTTTGTGAATTAGGTGGAATTTCTGATTAAACAAAAACAATAGGGTCGAAATTAGTAGATAAGTTTAGTAGCATGCAAAAGCACGTGGATTGACTGTTTTTATTTTTATTTAATTGGTAGGTACAAAATAAATAATTAATAATAATTGAAGGAGAAGAATCCACTAGCTGAAAGAGATATCTGCAAGTGCAGCTTGATGAAATCCAAGGGACGGGCAATGATATACCACTGGCCTACAATTACAAATATCAACAAATTAAGGATTGGTTTGGGATTTAAAATTGATTAAAAGTAATTTTAAAGAAAATATTTATGAGTTTTAAAAGTAAGTGTTTCCAGCGAGAAACATTAGTTATGTGTTTTTATGTAAGAAGCACTTCAAATATTTTTGCAAAATTCACTTGCGATTTTACTAAAATATTTTCACAAAAAACAAATCCTGAACATGAACCCTAACATTTCAATTAACATGACTTCGATTTAATTAACATTTAAAAAGATAATCTCTATCAACAAAATCAAAATCCTTCTAAATTTGGTGGGAGAATATAATTGACACACACTTGAAAGCTATAGAAAATTCCAAAAATATATTTTGACAAATAAACATGAAAACATCACCAGATTTCGAGGTTATAAATTGGGAGAAAATTTTCAATAGGACAACTTGATCAACCAATTGATCCGATTATACTTGCAAGGAGTGACATTGGGTGCATGGTGAGTTGTATGTACATGATTTTGAAAATCTCCAATGGGGAGGGCAAATTCCTCTATAAATATGTTCGATCTGATCAATTGTACAAAAGATCAAACCATGTGCATAGTGAGTGGTACGGATATAAAGCTGAAATTTTAGGAAACTTTAATGAAAAGCTCCCGATATTGTTTATTTTAACGAAAAATCACATTTTTACACTAAAATGTCAATCCTGCTACTGTTCACTTTACCATTTATTTTGTCCTTATCGTTAAAACTCAAAGTTTTCAAGCCATTTTCATTAGTTTTTCTTAAAATTTATACTACATTTTCATTAATTTTTCTTAAAATTTATACTAATAGAGGGGACGCATTCTCTTATATTTGACCATCCAAATGATCAAGCTACCATATCAAAATTCTTTACCAAATAAACAATTAGACACATACTCAACATAAAAATTAACTTCGCATAATGCTAGAGATGCCAACTAATATGTATGTATTTTGTTTATTCTTATTCAAACACACTTTAAACCTGATTATTCACCAAAAAAGTAAAAAATATCATATTACATGCCATATCAATTTATAAAAAAAAAAAATTAAGATAGTAATTTGGTAACTATTTTTTGGTCCTAAATCTAAATTACTTATTAACAAAATTATCACATTACATCGCGGTTGTTTTTTTGTTTTTAAATCTAAATTACTTATTAACAAAATTATCTTTGTCAATCAAAAATAGAGAAAAGAAAATTTAATCTTCTACTACAATATAAAATCACGAGCAATAAATTAAGGGTATTGCTATCTACACACTTATTTTTACTTCTCACATATTTCTCTCAATTTTCGATGGTTAGATCAAATAAATTGAAGAAAATCAATGACCAAAATTACCCAGGGTGAATAGGAAGTAAAAATGAGTGGTGAATAGTAATATCTTAAAATAATTTCTCACAAACCAAATTTTACAATTTTTTTTAAAACCTCGCCCATATATAATATAAAAAGGGATCCTCTCCAGATCCCTTCTCCCTAATCCTCCTTATCAAACAATCTGGATCCTTGAAATTTGATTCAACAACTAAAGTTATTATAACTTTTAGAGTGAATATCTGTTTTAGATAGGGATCTGAAGATGATCCCTTTTCATATAATCCTATTAAAAAAAAAAATTCTCTCCTTCACTTTCACGTTCTATCACTCTCCTTCTCTCCTTTCCATTTGAAAAACAAAAATAAAAAAAATATTCAGACACTCAAAGTGTGAATGACGAGGCCACGAGGATTGAGGGCTAACATGTTGTTTCACACAACGACGTGGCAGAAGGAGAGCACGGTGGCACAGTCATCCCACGAGACTAGTGGTAACGACGAGGATTACAGTTGGACATAAATCACGGCAGTCGCACAACACGAAAAAACATCCCATTGGCTATCCATCTGTTTTTTTTTTTTTTTTTTTTTTCATTGGCCATTTCATCGACCACCTTCCGCGCGCGGCGACAAAGCTCTGTGTCTCTCTCTGTTTCTCTGATCGGAGAAGGCGAGAAAAATGAGTTTCCGGGACGACAATGAGGAGGGGAGGGGAGATCTCCGGAAGCCCTTCCTCCACACTGGGAGCTGGTACCGCATGGGTTCCAGGCAATCCAGCATGATGGGCTCGCAGGTGATCCGTGATAGCTCCATTTCTGTTGTCGCTTGCGTCTTGATTGTCGCTCTGGGTCCTATCCAATTCGGCTTCACCGTAAGCACAGCTCTTCTTCATCTTCTTCAATTGTTTTCCGCCATTGGAGAGCCTTGAGCTATTGGGTTTTAGAGACGCTGAGCTTTTCGATTGCAGAGAGCTCACAAAAACAGAAACTTGAGCTCGATTTTACTTTCTTTGTATTCATATCTGCTGAATTATGAATCGCATTTTTGGGTTTTGCAGTCTGGATATTCATCTCCGACCCAGTCAGCAATCATCAAGGATCTTGGACTTACAGTATCAGAGGTTCGAATCTCAGTGTTTCTGCGTATTGGGTTGGTTTTTTTTTTTTTTTTTTTTTTCATTTAATTTAGTTTCTTACTATTTTTTATCATCTGGTTCAGTATTCGCTTTTCGGTTCTTTGTCGAATGTGGGAGCTATGGTTGGAGCCATAGCCAGCGGTCAGATTTCTGAGTATATTGGGCGCAAGGGGGTAGGATTCAATCACTTGTTATTTTCCTTATTACGCATCTTTGTTTAATTCTAATCCGGGGTTTTGCTAATTACAGTCTTTAATGATCGCGGCTATTCCTAATGTTATCGGTTGGCTTGCCATATCATTTGCCAAGGTGAGTTTTCGTAACTTATCCAAGTCTATTGGAAAGTAGACTTGTGAAGAATGCAGTCAGGAACATGCTGTTTGATATCATTCTTTTTGCAGGATTCTTCTTTTCTCTACATGGGAAGGTTGTTGGAAGGATTCGGCGTGGGAATAATCTCCTACACGGTAATTTCGAGTTGTTTCAAGTGTTTCTGTTGTCGAAAAATGTGTAGTGTGGAACTGTGAGAGTACTGATTTGGTTGGATCATTGCTAGGTGCCGGTATATATCGCTGAGATAGCACCTCAAAACTTGAGAGGTGCTTTGGGTTCAGTCAATCAGGTTGGCTTTGTTTAGTAGCTAATTCTTACTGCGAGTTAACTGTTAGGAGTTACTAACGTCTGTTTCTAATCAGATTGTTTAAAATCCTTCTTCTGTAGCTCTCTGTAACGATTGGGATAATGCTGGCTTATCTGCTTGGACTTTTTGTTCCATGGAGGATACTTGCAGTTCTGGGTAATCTTCATAAAAAGTAACCGTGGTGTTCACATCACTTGTTTTTACCTCTCATGGATGTAGTACTTTCATAAACTCAATTTATTTGGCAGAATTATGAATTCGTTTGCTTGCTAAAGGTAATTAGAAATTTGAGTACATAAAGGACATCTTATACGATCTTTGAGGGAACACGTCATGCTATTATTAATTACTTTCAGTGAAAATTCAACTTCTTATCCTCCTTTGAGGAAGGAAATTAATTATTTGTGTACACTACTAACAGAAGATTTATGTCCGGGTAAAATTTTCAGGAATATTGCCTTGTACGATATTGATACCTGGGCTCTTTTTCATTCCAGAGTCTCCTCGATGGCTGGTAAGTTCAAAACCTCTTGATCACAGTTAGGAGGACCTAGTAGTAAGTTCACAAAAGCCTCTTGATCACAGTTTTGTCTTTTTTGGTTTTGATCTCAACAGGCAAAAATGGGTATGACAGAGGATTTTGAAGCTTCCCTGCAAGTTCTTCGAGGATTTGATACTGATATCTCGGTTGAAGTCAGTGAAATCAAGGTACAAAGCCATAATTTCCTGATAATGGCATTAAAAATATGCTATGACCATATCACTCTTTGGAAATTCAGCTATGTAAATGATTTCCTTGGTGTGTACTGGGCAGAGGTCTGTGGCATCATCAACCAGAAAAACAACAATTCGGTTTGCAGAACTTAAACAAAGAAGATATTGGCTTCCTTTAATGGTATTTGCTATAGTCCAAAAAAGTTGATTCTCTAATTTACTGTCCTCTAGTCCAAAATGTGATCTATATGTCGAAACCTAATTGTTTTCACAAACTGTTGCATTGCAGATTGGAATCGGTTTACTTGTTCTTCAACAACTAAGTGGAATTAACGGCATTCTATTCTATTCCAGTACCATTTTTGAAACTGCCGGTAAGTTGCCCCTCATATATGAAAGAATATAGTTGGGATGCTCTACGGAACCATATTAATACTTTCATATCATTTGTTACTTGTTTCCTTTGACACACGAGGCACCAGGAAGTGTGTATATGTACATCCTTATTATTGTGTATTTAGCACACTCATAGATACCTGTATTACATGTACATAGTGAAAGGCTGACTTGAAGTCAGATTTATTTTAATCTGAAATTGTTCTTATTAGTTTTAGTGTTTGAACAGGGATTTCGTCAAGTAACGTAGCCACAGTTGGTCTCGGTGCTGTTCAGGTACAGCAAGAAGATAACTTCAGAATTTGTTTCTTCTCTCACTCAATATTCTCAGTTTGTAAACATAACAATAATTTGTATGCATTTAGGTCATAGCGACTGGCGTGACTACATGGTTGGCGGACAAAGCAGGCCGTCGTCTTTTGCTTATTGTGAGTTTGACGTCTTTTTTTCCATTGTCAATATTGAGTCACTTCTATATTATCTGTTTGGATTAGATGGAGAAAAATCACTCTTTTCATTGTAGATCTCATCTGTTGGAATGACAATTTTCCTCCTCATTGTTGCGATAGCATTCTACATAAAGGTATTGAATCTATCGTATTTGTACAAATTTCTTAAGGCTATGTGCTTCTTTTGCGTATATTCTCAAAAGGAATTCCACTGATCGCAGGATTTTGTCGATGTTGATTCAAATATTTATAGCATATTGGGCATCATATCAGTGGTTGGAGTTGTGGTATGTTTATATTTTTAATATCACAAGTCAAAGGACGGTGCTTCTTCTTTTTTTCCTATACGTAATTTCCATTATCTCACACTGGTTTTGCAGGCCATGGTAATTGCATTCTCTCTGGGTTTGGGAGCTATTCCATGGTTAATAATGTCCGAGGTATGTCAATGATATAGTTGTATCAGTTGTCGAGTTTTGAGTCTTGCATCGAGCACGAAATTTTTAATCTTATAACTTGTTGCTGAATATTGTTTTGGAACATCTAATAAATTGTGAATTTGGCAATGCAGATTCTTCCAGTTAATATTAAAGGCCTTGCTGGAAGCGTAGCAACACTTGCCAATTGGTTCGTAGCCTGGGTGATCACGATGACGGCAAACTTGCTACTGGAATGGAGCAGTGGAGGTGTGTCCCCTCTTCTCTATTTCTCTATTCTCTGTCTCCTTCACTATAGCCGGTAACATGTCCAAATAAAACTGTGATTACATCCCAAATAATTCGGTCGAGCACCCCACTTATTGAAATGAATCAATGACGATGTCGCTGCTGCTGCTCTTGCTGTTATTTGCCCTTTTTCCCTCCTTGGTTGTACTGTTTAGTAGTTTTGTTCCTCTGTTACTTTTTTTCAGGCTAACATCTTTGGTTCCACTTTCAACAGGAACCTTCACCATTTACATGGTGGTGAGTGCTTTCACCGTTGTATTTGTTGCCATTTGGGTTCCGGAGACAAAGGGGAGAACTCTGGAAGAGATCCAAACATCCTTCAGATAAGTTTTTCTTTACCGTTCTTTCGTACAACTTGCTCTCTTCTGTTGCAAGAAACCAGTTCTGCAGTCCCATTTTGAGATTATCCCACGGGAACTGTACAAAGCGTGCAGTTTTCGTGACATTCTTCGGCCAGCACTTCGTGTTCGGTTGCTACATTCATTGCTTGTTTTGTATCTTTCAATAGATAGCTGTAAACTCACAGTTTTCTTATAGTTTTATTGAATTCATAAACTTTCTATCGCCCTCGATGTAGTTCTTGTATGTAAGAACTCGACGAGCTTCCATGTCTTCTCTGCCGGCAGATTTCTTCCGTCGTGAAACCTTTCCGGTTTTATATTCATGCCGGCGTAAAGATTTTGAATTCACAAAGACGAGTAAAGGGTTTATTTGTCATTGCAATTCATATCATGTTTTTCCATGGTTTAGTAGATGTTGGCGGGCAATTTGTAATGTGACTATTGTCTTTAGGACAACTTTAGGTTACTAGTCTGGGATACCGCCACTTGGGATTATTGGTCTGGAATACTGTCATTGGGGCGTAACTTTGTGAACGAGAGACACTGATAAAAATGACAGCAAACTCTAAAATTTGTAGGTTTTTTTGCCAAAATGGTCTCTAAGATTATAATAACCCCTCACTTTGGTCTTTAAGATTTAAAATTGATAGAAGTGATTTATGAGATTGTTCACCACCAATCATTTTTTTCCTTATGTGAAAAATATCTGTGAATTGAAGTAACCACCATTTGAAGTGAAGGAGTTGATTTGACAAAAATACCTTCAATTCAACGGAAATTTTCCACGAAAGGATCAAAATGATTGACGGTGAACAATTTCAGGGACTTCTTCTATCGGTTTTCAATCTTAGAGATCAAAATGAGGAGTTAGGCCAAATTCAGAGACTTTTTTTTAACTAAAAAACCAAATTTGTATTCTAATTTTAGGTTTAAATAGCCAAATCCCTTTTTTGGGGTTGTCTTGTTGACAAAATTCTATAGGCATGGGCATGGACAGCCTGCCCTACACATCACATTCAGAACACCACTGGAATAAATGGGCCTAGGCCCAAAGGTCCACTATTACATCTAGTTTGTGATTGGAATAACTGGGAAGTAATTGAGCAATAGTCCCCAACTTATCTACGAGTTATACTTTTAGCCCCCCAACTCATTTTTTTAGTTCATTTACTCCTTCAACTCGACCATGTTTTGCGCATTTACTACTGCTGCCGGCTTTTTCTGTAAAACGTATGGGTAAGAATGCAACTTTCGGATTATGTTCGGTGCTCCAAATTAACATTAATTTTTCACAATGCGATTCCCACTCTTGCATCCCAAATGAGCAAATACCCTGATATGTTACAGTAACAGTATACACTAACAACGCCATCACATGCTTCCCAACTTTCTCACATGGCACTCCATTACTAATTTAAAATACCGCTGCAATGTCACGCTTTAGGGATAAGAGATCATGATAAAATAGTGCAGTCCATAAAACAATTTAAGTAGACTCTAAAATATGTACCTTTCCAAACTAATTCTTCGTTAAATGAATTTAAATTTCGAGATCTGTGTCTAAGAGAAGAATCTAGGGCATGTGCAGCCTCTGCACATATACCCTCCTTCCAATATCCATGTCTCATTGTCTCTATTTTGAATGTAAAGATTCGAAATTTATTTAAAAATAGGTATTTGAAGAGTTGAAATTAGGTAAAAGCATGTGCAACAGTTGCCCAATTTTCAGGATATAAGGTTCAGGATATAAGGGCATAAAAATATCTAATAGTCAATAATTGCAGCCAACATAGACTTGCACCACACATAATATGAAAAACAACAGCTAATGCCAACTAAATGCCATCCTCACAAAGTCAATATAACTTTGAAAGTAGAGTTTTGTCCAGTATGGACCTGCCCATAGCATGAACCAGGATCTATGGCCTTTGGATCCTTAGGCATTGGATCTTTCGCTGAGGATCCCGTGGCCATGGATTCTTGGTCCGTTCTAGAATTTCGTAGTTGAAATTCAGAAGGCAAGAACGAATGCACTATCTACTGAGATTTAAAACCTCACTGGTTACAGATATAGATAAGAACACCAGAAATAAACCTACTCAATTTCTTGTCATGAACTCTCTTCCTCTAGTAATTGGAGCAAACTTTGTGAACCATATCAATATAGCATATACAAGAGTACACCTAATTAGATCACAAGCACAAAGGATGAGTATGAAGATCGTCCAAAGTGCGTAAAATGCTAAAATGTATGATATATGCATTGGAAAATTATAAATTTCCTCACCTATAAGCAGAAAACAGTGCTACTATCTTCAAGTAATTGAATACAAAGTAGGTGTAATTCAGCAGTGGTTATGTTCATGTGTCTGTGATTTATCGCTAAGGTTTTTTTTTTCACATCGTGAGTCCAAAAGCCAAGAGTTCAACATCAGCAGAGTTTGTATAATGCGGTAACACAATCAGAATTTTACGGTCGACACAATGTTCATCTGAATGAATTGGTTTTATTGACTATTTAAGACAGAGGTCCTGATACAAGCTGAATTAACTAAATCGAAAAAGTAAACTCTAAACGCTAACATATAAATAGAGATACATCCAACATGGTAAATTGGAAGCATTCTCAATACAAAAATAAGCAATGCTACAAATTGTAACTTCCCTGGACAAACGACTGAACATATGCGAGAATCGAGCAGAGAAAAATCACAGTTTAACATCAAGTATCTAATACAACAAAAACCAAATAAAGTACAAGATCAAGAAGTGAAAAATGCAAGATAGAGTGGTTAGGCTAGTAATGACAGATAACTCTGAATGGAGAGTCTAACCAGAATGATGTTCTTGAGCTAGGAAACTACTTTCACAGGATACGTGTCAATGCAGTCTTCCCAAGGACCATTACGAGATGCCTTCACATTCCGAAGCGCCTCCCAGACCGCACTGTTACATTTAAAACCACTTCCAAAGGCAATCTGCCAGATACGATTGCCCCTGCGGATCCTCCCCTTGGCCTCCATGTACGCCAATTCATACCAAATGGAACTCGAAGAAGTATTCCCAAACCGGTGTAAAGTCATCCGAGAGGCCTCAACATGTATAGGCAGCAACTGCAGGTTCTTCTCCAGCTCATCAATCACAGCCCTTCCCCCGGCGTGTATGCAAAAATGATCAAACGCCAGCTTGAAATCTGGGATATAAGGCTTGACATTGGAATTGAACAGCTTCTTAACCACAAGCGATGAAAAGAAAAGAAGCTGCTCGCTTATCGGAAGCACAATAGGTCCCAAAGTGGTGATGTTGGTCTTAAGCGCCCCACCGGCAATTGCCATCAAATCTTTGGACAAAGACACACCGGTCTTCCCCTTATCATCCTGCTCCTGATAAACACAACGAAAAGCTTTATCATCCGCGCCACGATGGGTCCTCACAACATGAACAAGCTTGTACTTAGCCCGCCTCCTATCAACGGACTTATTGGAAAGCAAAACCGCAGAACCCCCAACCCGAAACAAGCAATTGGGTATCAACATAGACTTCTTATTCCCAAAATACCAATTCTGAGTAATGTTCTCAGTACTAACAACAACCGCATAAGTATTCCGATGGATTTGCAACAAGTCCTTAGCAAGATCGACAGCTATAACCCCAGCACTACAACCCATTCCCCCCAAATTGAAACTCCTAATATTACCCCTCAATTTGTACTTATTAACAATCATGGCAGAAAGCGACGGCGTCGGATTAAACAAGCTGCAATTCACAACGAGAATCCCAATGTCCTTTGGCTTCACATGGGTATTGGCAAACAGATTATCCAGAGCACCGTACATCACCTGCTCCGCCTCCTCCCTGGCGGCAGCCATCGACGGCCGGGGAGGGATGTAATGCATCGCCTCCGGGACATAAGTCTCCTCGCCGAGGCCGGAGCGCTCGAGAATCTTGCGCTGGAACTCGAGCGACGAGTCGTCGAAGTCCTGCGTAAGGCGGGAGTGCTCCATAAAGCGCTGGTACGGTGCCTTGAGGTGATCTGGCGGGCGGTAGCAGGCGTAATCGACCAAGTAAACGGGTCTGGGTCGGGTCACGATGTAGACGGTCAACCCGAAGACGAGGACGGCGGAGCAGATGATGACGGAGACGAGATTGTACTGGAGGTGGAGCCAGAGTTGTTGAATGTCGTAAATGTCCATTTGGGAGGCTTCGATTAGGGTTACGATAATCAACGGGATAAAGCAGAGGGTTAAGATATTAGAGATCAAGTAATGGTACCCTAATTTCACGTACTTGAGATTAACGCTCTGGAGGAAATCGGGGAGCCGTCGGGTTTGGTGAATCCGGACCCCGACCTCACCGCCTCCGCCGCGCGCGGTGGCGACATTGGTTGCTCCGCCTGGGTCCATGGCCGGTGGCTCCGCTTCTGGGGGGTATGTGAGAAAGGTCGTCGCTCTCTGTGCTTGGAGGGAAGCGAGAGAGAGCGTTTTGAGAGGGGTATTTATAAATGGATGTGGGCCATGTGGGGCAATGGGGTATTACCGTATTAATATAATTATGGTGGCGGCGGCGGCTGGTGTACGGCGGAGGACGGAGAAG
Organism: Pyrus communis; assembly: GCF_041283825.1. NCBI lineage: Eukaryota > Viridiplantae > Streptophyta > Magnoliopsida > Rosales > Rosaceae > Pyrus > Pyrus communis. The sequence goes on along the minus strand of NC_142572.1, from coordinate 21,910,690 downwards.
TTGGAGATTCCCGAGCTCCTAAAGGGAGTGGGGAGGGTTTTTTGTGGTGGGAGATGAGATCACGAGTTGAGAAACGGGACAGCATGATTGACCTTGACGGTTAAATAACCGTTACGTCATACGTGGGAAAACTGGGGATATATAAATGGAAAGGACTCCGGATATTTTCTTTTTAATCCAGTAAATCAAGGTATTCGCGTCGTTGAAAATTGATTTAACGAATACAAACAGGGCACACTTTAAAATTTATAATAACTTTAGTCGTTTGATTAAATTTCAACGACACAGATTTCCTGATTTGGTGAATTAGGAGGAAATGATCCAGAGAGGATCCCTTTCCTATATAAATAGCTGGTTTCGGGTAATAAATTTTTCAGTGTACCGATAACACGTTTCAGTACACAAAGTGTTATTATATAAGTGGTTGGATATTTAACAAAAATTTTAATCACTTGCTTTATGATACTTGGAATAGCAGAATATGTTCTCGCACACTGAAAAATCTTTCATTCCCGTGACTTGACTAATCAAACGAAGATTTTATTTTTAATAAAAGTTAATTTTTTTATTTCTTTCATAAACAAATTTCTTTGGGTAACCTTTTTCAAAACAATTTTTTATTTTTTTTGGTGAAGTTTTTCAAATCAAATTTAGATAAGCAATGGCTCTTGCATTATAGAGATCACAATGGAATAAGACTTTCTTACATCCTCTAACATCATTACGTCATCTGAATCGATAAGACACTGTCATGTATGCTAATTAAATTGTATGAAAATTGCGTTATTTATCCCGACGAAAGAGATTAGGTGAGATTTTATTTATAAAGGGATTAGGTAAGTGAAATTGCATATTTCAAAACTGTTTCAGATAAACATGAGCATCATCTATCGTTGACAAAAATGTGTGTTTTAAATTGAAAATAAATTGGGCTGTTAGGCTTAAGCTAATAATTCAAGTGCCAACAAAGTTCCTTTTCCTAGGGCCGGCCAGCTTAATAAAACTCTCTCTACCTAGACAAAATAAATATTTCAATTGTGGTTGGTGTCTTATTGATCAAGGATTGAGATCCCGCGGATCCCAAACCGAGACATTCAGACTACTTAATTTAATCACACAGTTCCATTAATCCATCCCATCGATCCACTTCACAAAAATCTAGAAACTTCAACGACCCAGATATCTTTCTCTCTTGAACAATCTATATCTCTCAGTCCGCTGGCAAGGTATGCAAAGATCCGGAGTGGATATCATTCCATTGTTCAATTTCCCTTTGTTTCTGGTTTCTTTATGTTGTAAAATTACACAATCACATGTAACTGTAACGTCTACATGTAGAGTCATTCCTACTTACAAACAAAACCGAACACGACATGATTGCAAAACACTTTTCGTTTTCTTTGTATAGTTTTACTTGTACGCTTTTGATATATGTGTTAGATTGCATTTTGCATGTCCAAACAAAAAAAAAAAAAAAAAACTCATTACATGGTTTATTTGGGTTTGGATGGATACAGGGGGAGCTTTATCTGGACCTCTCCATCTATCAATGCAGATAGAGGTCGCAACCCAAATTTAAGAATCCACGACATCTATCTGTCATTGCAAATAGAGAAGTCCACTGCCCGCAAAGCAATTTAGGCCATTAAAAAACGAGACCTTGCAAATGGTCATTAGACACCCTAATAATTCCTCTGTGGAAATATATCGTGGATGCCGGCGGTATCACTGCACCACGTCTTAATTATTTCCCATGACAGTGCGTGATAGGTTTAAGATACTGACACAGTCCTCGGTGTTTCTCTTTCTCACTCACATCGGTCTCTACTACCGAGGCAGAAGCTTATATGAGTCCAGCTATGTCAAAACATAAACAAACTTGTCTACAAGTTGATTCGGGAAGCAAATATAGTTCACAACAGATAAGATGCGAATAGCAGGTAGGTATAAAGTTGAACAATACGAGATCAGAAGCCTAACGACGGAAGAAACATAAATATGCGTCAATTAGATAAAGTACCGGTAAAAAAATGCGGAAATCTCCAACTGCAGCTAGAGGGCCTCTTTCAGGAGTCTCCTAGTGAGATCTATGGGAAGTCCCATCACGCTATCGGTTGTCCCTACCTGCAAGCACCACACCAATTCAAATATGACTATAAAGACAGGGCTTTACAATCCCTAATAAGTAGATCAAACATCCGAACCACGATGGGTTATGCTTGCAGGATTCATTAAACAAAAGCTCCTGGATGAAACAGACACACGGTACCATAAATAGACTCCATCATGCTTCTGTTGTCTCGCATTCTCGAAATGTAATGACTATTATTTACAACTTTAGAAGAGAGTAGAAAACCAACCACTTCTTTGACATAGGGAAGAATCAGTGGATGTTCGATTATGAGTCCCCCAGCAACTTTGAGCACTATCCCCTCCTCAATCTGACATGGACACAGAGGAATGGGTTCTATTGTCGTCATCTCATCAAGGAGAGAAGTGAAACAACCAAGTAGGATACAAAACAACTCTTACCAGCTTCTCAATGACTTCATCTGGTATTTTATGGAAATAAATCTGCAAGGACCCGAATAGATATTATCCATAGATTTGACCGATGAAGTTGTAGAATTAGGATAATGGGCTTGAAAATTAACAATTTTATGTCTCAGAAGCTACATGATAAAAGGAAAAAAAAAAGGGGTACCTCCACTCGATCCCATTCTCCTTTACTGAATCCCGTTTTAAGGTTTGTAACATGCACAGATCCTACTGTTGCTGCATGCCCTCCAGAATAATCTGCAATTCATGTTAGGAAACTCATCAGAGTCCAAAAGTCAAACATCAGGGACATAGACTGAAATCAACCATTAAGCCAACCCTTCAAAAATTGCCGTGCTTCTTCCTTGCTGGATGGTTTTTCCCGGATCACACCTTCATAGACCACCACCTCCAGATCATTTTACAATAAGAGTAAGAAATAACAGATTTAATGTCCACTGACTCATAAAAGGAAATTTCTAAATTCCTAGTTTTAGAAACAAGTCATATCAGCATAGGCCATTAATGTTCACTGACTCATAAATTTAGAAATTTTCTGAATTTCTAATTTCCTTGTTTGGATGACAAACAAGCGTACGGAAAAGCTGATGTTTGGAGCATCCACAACATAAGATATAATAGAGACTCCATAAAGAATCAACACGAGGAGAAGAAAGAGATAAAGCACACAATTCATGCCTAAGAAACTAAAACAAGTAGAATGCAAACACAGGTCCGAATGACGTTATGCTAAGTGATTAACAGTTTCTCAGTCCTTGGAACGTTACATAACTGACTTCAAACATTACTTGAACTATACTTATTACTTTCATATACACATATTGGTGTATATCCCGCAACATGCATCAGACATATGACAAGAGTATGGAGACTATAAATATGGTATAAAATGTGATGTATACTTGATCAGAAGTAACTAATAGCGTTGGTTCAGCATCTTTTATGTAGTCCCCAACTGGGAGCTTTTGTGAAATGGCTTCTGCCTAAGAAGTTTCCGTCAGCTTAGATAGGTAAGCAATTCTATTTCCATCAGAAACCAGTTGAGACAATGTCATTACATTATTAACAATATGCAGTAAACAAAAAACTGCAACAAAGGGAGCATTAACGGGCACAATTGCAGACCAGAAAGAAAGACCTATAGTTATGAACATGAATTTAGTTGAGCTTCACAATTAATTAGTACTTCCTTTTCTTCTCAACTACTCTTGCACAATTATGTTATTCAAAATCCCAAATTAAGCCTTCGAAAAAAGTCTAAAACCGTAAAACACGACACTTCCTCAATAAAAAGCAAAAGGGAAACATCTCCTATATAAATGGCACTAGGTGGTACCAGACTTTAAGATGCCTTCTGTAGATATACAGAGTGATCATACCATCCATATAGATGTATATACAATATATACAAAGAAATGGCATACTGTGTCTGCTGCAATCACAATTGTCGGGTCAGCATCCTTCTCTTGATTATTAATGCTTTGCAACTTTGATATAATAGCATCGGCCTGAGATGTAATTCATGTGCGGCCAATGTAAGAAATTAAAATCAAAACAACCCTAAACTAAAAGAAGCAATTTCCAAATTTAGTTGATTAGAATTTAGGTGAGCTGTCAATTTAGTCCCTGAATTACCACATGAGTGAAATTAGGTCCCTAAACTATTTTTTTTCAGAAAAATCAGTTCTTGAATTATAAAAATCTGCCAATTACATCCCTAATATTAGATTCGAAGCTACTCTATTCAAATGTTCGCCAATTTGAGTCACATTACTTGTATGTAATACACATTGGAGGGTAGATTGGTAATTTTACATAGAGAAATAGTAATATTGAGTTAACTTTGGAGGGTAAATTAGACATTAGATTGGCAACCTATATGAAATGTTAAGGGCTTATAGTTGCAAAAAGAACGGTATTACACTCTAAAATGTGTCAAGAGACCAATGTTGACGAAAAATTGGATAAAATAGTTTTGAATATAATAGTAGGGATGATATTAGCAGTTTTTAATGAATTTAGGGACTCAATGTGCCCAAAAAATAATTCAGGAACCTAATTTTCACTTAGTTGATAATTCAAGGACTAAATCGGCAGTTCACCCTCGAATTTATGTCAGATTCCCAATAGGAAACAATAAAAAGGAGAGGAACACCAAACCTTTGCCTTGGCAAGAACCAAAACCAACTCCTCTGGTTTTTCCGTTCGGATGGATTTTTCGTCAATGTCTGCAGTCTAAGCAATAAAGAGAGTTCAATTTCAAAAAATGAGCAGGGAAATTAGTTTTTATATATTTCAGAGGAACAATTGGTAGCACCACGACTGTGAATTCATATCCCATTTCAGCCAATATTTTCCGGCGTGCTATCGAAGCCGATCCCAAGATTATCTGCATAATCACACATTAACATTAACATCATCTCCGAGATTAGCATAGCTTCAGTGGAAAAATGAGTACAATTTTCAGATTAAACTAAAAACAACACAAATACTCTGTTTGGCAGAAGCAGCTGCAACCAAACAGTGCCCTGATATCCAGCACTACAAGTCCACAACCACCTCCTAGTGTTGTCCACCATTTAAAAGCTTCTATTTCTGCTGCAACCAACCCGAAGGGGAACGACAACGTTTCGTGTTTGAACTCGTCGCAACAGAAATGCGTCGAAACCCTAGCTTTTAGTTCAAAATTTGGAGCTGAGCAATGCGGAAAAGAAACTACTTGTAGACGGAGAGTGAGTCGCGTACCTTGAAGGAAGATGAATCGGCTTCCATGGCTGAGTCAGCCGGCGAGTCAGTCCGATACCTTGGAGCTTGGAAGAAGGAGTTGTTGTGGCGAGTAGGGTTAACATTTCAGGTCGTTTTATTTAGGGAAAAGTCATTGAACCTTTTTGTTCATCTTTTTGGTTTTTATTTTTTTATTTCTTTTAATTTTGTTTAAGAATTTTGCACACTCGTTCAAACCGTTTATTTTTTGTGTTTAGGTTTTAAAGATCATCTTAGTAAAAAGTGTACAAATATGCTTTCAGTTTTTTTGTTAATTCAATCATCTTTTAAGTTAAATACTATATTTTTTTTTATAACTTTAATCGAATGGTTAAAAAATTTCTAATTTGATTAATTTTTGCGTAGTTGATGTTCAAATAAAAAATAAACAATTCTAATTATCACACAAATTGCAAAATTAGTAGAAGAGCCAGCGAGGAACTCTCTAGTAGGGGTGGGCACGGGTCGGGCCGGGCCTAAATTTGGAGGGACTGGATTGGACCTACTTAAAAAGGAAACGGGACGGGTCGGGTCGAGTATTGCAAATCTGATCACTAGAACCGGACCTAACCCAGCCCGTTTCAAACGGGTCGGTTCGAGACGGGTCCACGGGTCCTCTTACGTTTCTTTTTCTTTTTTTTTCGCCTTCGCTCATCCTCCAGATCTTCTTTGACATTAAGACCCTCATGGGTTTTGTTCTCTTCTTCTTTAGCTCTCCCAACTAGCTTGTTGGGATGGCGCGGGGGTCTTACTCCTCGGAGTTCTCTTCCAATGGCTACTGTTGTGAAGGAAAAGCAAAAAGACAAGCTCACTGAGTCCATCAACTACCAAGTTCGACAGAAGTAGGGTGAACTTTCAATTTTCATCTTTTTTTCTTCAAATCAATCAATCACAACACCAATTCAACAAAAAATTACATTATCTATATCTATATATCTAATATCTATATCTGTATAAATGTGATTGTAATTAAAGATCAAACGGAGCTAGATTCAACTCAAAACGCAAAACCCAGAAACAGATATGAGAGTGGACGGAGTACAAGGGCTTCGGCGACGTGGCGGGGGGCTGGTGGGGCACATCTACGCCATGTACTGGAGCGTCCTCAAGCAATACCTAAACCGAGTGGAGATCCTGCAGCTGGAGGACTCAAGCAGTACCTGCCAACCAAGACCATCTTCGTCCCAGACAATGAGTGCCAGAAACCAAACCTGTGATGTAAAATTTCACAAATTTTGTAAATCAAAATTAAGAAATTGACGAAATTGGAAGAAATGAGGGAAATGAGTTACCTCGGTATCAAGATTGGAGGAGGAGACAAAGGAGTTGGTGGGGGAAGAGGGCGGTGACAACATATCATTTCTCAGTGGGGTATGGGTGTGGGTGGGGAGTGTCTGTGCTCTGGGAATGAGAGTTGCAGAGATGGGGGGAGAAACAAAGAAAAGGAATGAGGGAGAAGGTTCGAGAGATTGGATGAGGGGGAAACACGAGGAAGTGGGGTGTGTCTGTGTAGAGAGTTCTCGAGAGTGAGAACTGTCGTGAGGAGGAACAATAGGAAGTGGGCCTGGGAGAAAGTACCCAACACGGGGGTATTCTTGCAAACGAGCCGATCCGCGTACCTGTTTTTCTATACTTTTGGAATCGGCCCGAACCTAAACTTTCAAAGGCCCGCCCCACCCTGTCCCGTTTCTCTTTTTTAAAATTAGGACCCGCCTCGTACCTACCCCGAACCACTAATACCCGCCCCTATCCGCGGGCCCAAGACCCGTTTGCCCACCCCTACTCGCTAGCACCTCTCAAATTATTAACTTGCAAAAGTTTTCCCTCCACTAAAGCTATAGGTCAAAGCATAGAATATCTCGGAGAAATTATATAGACTATTAGAGAAGAACTTCACTTGAATCGGGTAATGCTAGAAAGATTAAGTTTGTAGATAATTTGTAAATTAAATAATGTGTCGCCAATAAGAAATGAACACGTTTATCAACGTTTAAGTAATAATCAATTGTTAACTTCCGCATCATTTATTTTACAAAATTTTATCTACAAATTTAATCTCCTTAATAGAGACCACGATCATAATTTGGCCCTTCGGGCGATCACTCCTTGCGAGTTTTATTATTTGGTTATCAAAATGAAGAAGCCTCCATTGAGTCACTCATGAATGTGATATATAATTATATTGCGGGGGATGACGACCAATATTTCAAACTTGAAGATATGATCGTGTCACTTCTTTCAACATTTGAAAAGTACTGGTTTAATTTGATACTCCCACCTTCGACGGTTCTGACTGAATCTCCTTCACGTAAGATTTTCTCACTTTCAAATCTTCTTTCCTCTCGTCCTTTCTCACTTTCTTATGTCTTTCTCTCTCTATAAAGAAATACAAGATGTTGACGTGGCTTAATTGTGAAGGTTCAAATAAAAAGAGACTAGAGAGAGGAGAGAATCCGGATCCATGAAAAGCAACTATATTCTATGTTCATGTCATTAACATGAGTTTCTTTTCCTTTTCTTAGTACATTTAAAGCTGAAAGGGAAATAAAATGACTTTCGGAAAATTAAAGGGGAACATGCATCTTTTAGGGAAAAGTCCTTGAATCTGTTCATCTTTTTGGTTTTTATTTTTTTTATTTCTTTTAATTTTGTTTACGAATATTACACAATCATTCAAACTGTTTATTTTTTGTGTTTAGGTTTTAAAGATCATATCAGTAAAAAGTATACAACTATGCTTTAAGTTTTTTTTTTAATACAATCATATTTTAAGTTTAATATTATATTTTTTATAACGTTAGTCGAATAGTTAAAAATTTTCTAATTTGATTAATTTTTGAATAGTTGATGTTCAAATAAAAAATAGACGATTCTCATTATCACGTAAATTGAAAATTTAGTAGAAAAGCCAACGAGGAAGTCGCTAGCACCTCCCAAATTATTAGCTAATCTGAAAATACAGTGATCAAAATAGATTTTAATCATAAACACATTGACCAAAAGCGTTGTTAACCTTTGTAATAATAATACAACTATTTTTCCAACAGCATAAACAGTTGAGTAACAAATATAAAAGTCAGTTGGACATTTTACGAGTGAAGAACAACTTACATGTTAGCAATAATTAGTAAATTGCGTGCAGGAAATTGCAAAAATTAAAACTATATAGACTATTAGAGAAGAACTTCACTGGAATTGGGTAATTCTAGGAAGATTAAATTTATATACAAATTACAAACTAAATAATGTGTCGTCAATAAGAAATGAACTCGTTTATCAATGCGTAAGTAATAATTAATCGTCAACTTCCATATCATTTAATTTACAAAATTTTATCTATAAATTTATTCTCCTTAATAGAGACCACAATCATAATTTGGCCTTTCAGTTGGGTCACTCCGTGCGAGTTTTATTCTTTGGTTAGCAAAATGAAGAAGCTGCCATGGAGTCCCTCATGAATATGATATATAATTATATTGCCGGGGGATGACGACCAAGATTTCAAACTTGAATATATGATCGTGTCACTTATTTCCAACATTTGAAAAGTACTAGTTTAATTTGATACTCCCACCTTCAACGATTATGACTGAATCTCTTTCACGTAAGATTCTTTCACTTTCAAATCTTCTCTTCTCTCCTCCTCTCTCACTTTTCTCTGTCTTTCTCTCTATAAAGAGACACAAAATGTTAACGTGGTTTAATTATGAGGGTTCAAATAGAAAGAGACTGGAGAGAGGAAAGAATCCGGATCCATGAAAAGCAACTATATTCTATATTCATGTCATTAACTGAGTTTCTTTTCCTTTTCTGAGTACATTTAAAGGAGCTGAAAGGAAAATATAATGACTTTCGGAAAATTAAAGGGGAAAACGCAACAAATTAACTAATCACATTTGACTCTTATCGTCTATATATATTGTTACTTCGACTGTTCTGCATTTTCTTTTATGTTGAAACTTAAGAATCTTGATTCCCATTTACGAACTGATCTGGGTTGCTCTCCTTCACTGAATTCTTAGAGTCTTCATCCTGCATGAAAACCATAATTAAGATCATCTGTGGTATAGGGGGAAAAGCATGAAACATTCATCTCTTTGAATATATAAAAACTTTTTTCCAGCTTGGGATCATGTTATTGTTATATCACATGTTTTATGTGTTAATATTCTATGTGTTATAACATGTGAATTTATTACGCCACGTTGGTGATTCATGCATACACATTTGCTTTGAAAAAGAAAAAAATGAATGTAGATAAAGAATGAGTAAACTATTTAATTTCATGATACAACTACGATATGTAAATAACCAAAATTTAAAGTATGGTTCAATTACGAAGAAAGTTGAGGTTTCACTATAAAATCAATTGACAAAATGATGAAGTAGCTCAATTACTTATAAGCACATACAAGATTCATCATGTGGGATTGATATGATATAATACATAGACGTTCCAGTGGACATTATGCACTTGTTTCACAACAACCCCTTAGAGGAAGGGCCAAGCAAGGGGGACAACGGGTAGGAGAAATGGAAGTTTGGGCTCTGGAGGGATTTGGTGTGAAGCTATACTAACTGAAAAAAATTGCATCTGTGATAAATTCATACCAATCCACCGAATTTTTTAATTATTTATTTTGATGTAAAGGATTTATGGATGAACTTAACAATTTGGATAATATATCAAAATCTATACTTTCAACACGCGCCCTCACGTGTGATGAATTTTCAAGCCTAGCATGAGGACAATGCAAATTGGGTGGTGTGGAGCACATGTGGTACACACAGGACAACCTACTCTGATACTATTAAAAAATTGAGGTTCCACCATAAAACAAATTGACAATATAGAGACTCGCTTAACTATTTATAAGCACATGTAAGGTCACTCATTTCCCAGATGTGAGATTATATGTGCCACATATATATATATATATGGATAAATAACTATAACCAAATTTTTAAAAGTACAGTATTTTCCTTTGTATAAATGAATGCAGCTCCAGGAATTAAAAGAGATTATAAATTTACCTCTGTTCTTCAATATCCATGGAATACGATTTAGTGTTTCCTCCACCAGATTTTCTGTAATTAGGCAAAGGCACCTCACCAGCCTCAATCTTCTTCACATCTTCTACAAGCATCTGATAGTGCCTCTTCACTTCCTCCACTGATTTCCCACCCACAGCCCTCGCGAGATTGTACCACCTCTCCGGCGTGTCCTCGTCGTAAACCGCCAGAGCATTCTCAAACAACTTGTTTTGCCTCGCCGTCCACGATCCCGACGACGCCATTGATCGATGTAAACCGAACTTCGCTAGCTACAGCTGATAATATGCTTGTTGGGAGCTAGAGGATTGAAAATGCCAAATGGAAGGAGGGTTTATAATTGTTTGATGAGCAAAGAGAACGGCAGTGTTAGCTCCTTATATACTGGAGGGAGGAGAGAGAGAGAGAGAGAGAGAAAGAGATAGGTGGGTGGGGTGGGATGGGGTCGGTTCGGGTTGGGTTTGGTTGCACAGCTGTCTCTTTACTTGCAAAACAATGGGGGAGGATTTTGAACTTTGTAATAACGTACGTGATATTTTTTTTACTTTCTAGGCAATATTTTTTGTAGAATAATGTTAGGGAAACTAAATTTACAAACTAAATGATGTGCACCAAGGAAATGAGTACGGTTTACAACGTTTAAGTAATAATCAAATCATCAACTTTTCATATCATTTAGTTTACAAAATTTAGTCTACAAATTTAGTCGTGCTACAATTACTCTTTCTTGTATTAGGGTTTAAACCCCCAAGAAATTATGCGGGCCGACTTTGTTTTACCTAATAGAAAAGTGACATGATCGCCCTCATTCCACTCTCCTTCGTGTTCTTGCACTTTTCTTCTCATAAGCTTCGTATATACACTGTTCGTTTCTACATTTTAGTTGTAAGCAATTTTTTCAATGTGTCGAAAATACGATTCAGTACACGTGTAATAATACATTTGGTTGGAAATTTGTTTTTTTTTTTTCTTCAAGTTTTCAATCAATTGTATTATTATATTTGTGTACCGAACGTGTTCTCTGTATACACTGACAAATGATCTCCTAGCTGTAATGCTTCAAGTGAATGATATTAATTAGGGTTTAGGAAAACAAGATTCACTTCACACTCTAAATTTGTACGTTATCATGCATTTCTTCCGTGAGGGTTTTTTTAAGACAGTAAAATATTAATTTCAGATTATACAATGACAAATTGAAAGCATGAATAACCATTGCCTAACTTGTTTAATGTTTGATTAGTGTTATGAAACTTTTACGTCTATCAATCGAGAGATTTTTCAGTGTGTCGTGGACACTATTTGTTACACCAATTGTAACAATTAAAATAATTAGCTGAAAATTTAAAAAAGATTTCAACTAGTTGTATTATGATACTTGGTATATCGGCATATCTTCTCACCCGGCACACTCAAAAACTTCTCCTCTCAGTGTAACTGACAATAGACTGTGGTTGGAGGGCACCTAATCCCGATGCAAATTGGCATGATTTTCGTGCAAGACGAAACTCCTCTCACCCATTTTTGGGTAAAAATTTCAGTTATTTAGGGATGTGCCTTTTTTAAGTCAGTTTTCAAACAGGCTAATATAATATTATCAACATTTTTATTGATCTAAATCTCTTGTTAGTTTTTATGATTGTTAGAACTTCTGTATAGATGTTGCTGCAAGTAGCAAGAGAAAAAGAATTTCAACATCTATAGATGACCTAGAATGTGACTTCAAATTTCCATATCTAAAAGTGTGTAATTATTACTTAGTTGTAGCCTAAGTTAATTTATCAAGAGTAGTACTTGTGCACTAGAACAGAAAACATGAGGTCCAGATAATTGATCTTATTCACGAAAAAAGTGTTGACGTCGAGTTTTATGATGTAAAACACAAAATCACTTTCCACTCTCTATTTTTTTCCAAGCGTTTTATACATGCATTGTGGTCAATCTCAAGTCTCAACCCTAGATGAAAAACTTGAGCAAGATATGTTTGATCGTATCATTTGTAAGACACTTCTCACAAAATCATAAACAGAAAACATGAGGTCCAAATAATCGATCTTATTCACGAAAAAAGTGTTAATGTCAAGTTTTATGCTGTAAAACACAAAAATCACTTTCCACTCTCTTTTTCCAAGCGTTCTATACATGCATTTTGTGGTCAATCTCAAGTCTCAACCCTAGGTAAAAAACTTGAGCAAGATATGCTTGATCATATTATTTGTAAGACATTTATCACAAAATCATAAAACTTATATGTTTTGATATCGCCTCATTCTGCCACCCAATAAAAAAAGTGCAACCCTAATGACAGATTTCCTCAATAACTCCAACACACCATTTACTCCGTTGTTTGGTCGTTGTGCTCTTTCAAACAACCTTCCGAAACATTTCTAGCTGGCTCATCTCGAGTAGCAACCCTCCTACATCTCTCATTCCGTACTACTATTCTAAACCCCAAATAAGTGAATATATACCCAAATAAATAGAACACAGATTATTACTTTAATTAGTCCTTGTAATTTGAGCGTTTATAGTTTCGGTTATCGCGATTTAACTCTTGTAATTTAAAAACAATTTAACTTCGTCAACTTTTTAATTTTGACAAAATTAGAGACCGTAATGCAGAATACTCTGCAGAATTTGGTGCGTTTCAACTATTTTGAGAGCAAAGTATAGCTGTAAGTATTGTACTCTCCTCTTACTAAACCAGTAATTAAGAGCTTGTTTAGATATGCTTTTAACATGACTGAAAGTGTTTTTAGAGAAAATGTTTTTAGAGAAAATGTTTTTGGGTTCCAAAAACACTTTAAATGTTTTTTACGAGAAGCACCAGTTATGTGCTTCTTTCAGAAAACACTTTAAATACTTTTTCAAGATTTATTAGCATTTTACTAAGAATTGTTTTCAAAAATATTTTCACTAAAAGCGTTTTCGGTCATTTTAAAAGCACATCCAAACAAGCTCGAAGACAATTCGCAATTGCTTTTGTATGACTTGATTTTTGAGAATCACCTAATCATAATATATCTGGGCTGGTGTCAACCTAAATAGCCAAGCACTGCCATGGGGTAAAATAGTTGCAACTTACAAGTCCAGTGCAGAATATGTCTATATATATACACATAAATATATATATATATATAAGGAATTGTTATTAACATTCCAAAAATCTCATTTGGCATTCCAAACTTTCTATAATTAGAAAGAAAAATACACTTGTGAAGAGTGTAGATATCTATATATATATAAGGAATTGTTATTAGCGCTCCAAAAATCTTATTTGGCACTCCAAACTTTCTATAATTAGAAAGAAAAATACACTTGTGAGGAGTGTAGAATGAAATTTTTGGAGTGCTAATAACAATTCTCTCTCTCTATATATATATATATATATAGTTGTTAGTGAATTATGATTCTAATTCCCAGTTTAGTTAGCACAATTGGATCAAGTATAGTTGCCTAAATTATTATGCATCCAATTTCCTGATAACTAGTTGTTACAGTACTGCAGCTGTCTTGAAAGCAAACATTTCTTCTTTCTATCATTTAAGTTCAAGAGATCCCATTCGTATGATAAAACAAATCTGATGGATACTAAACAGGCGTATATACATTTCCTTTGTTACAAATGAGGGTTTCGAGTCGTGCAAACAGTCTATTTGCAAAGCAAAGATAAGAGTGCGTACGATAGACGTTTCCCTCCTACCATCGCAAAGCGGGAAACCTTGTTGCCTTGGGGTCACCCTTTTAAATGAGGGTTTCAAACCCTGGATTCTTGGCTTATTATATCACTCTCAATGAAGTCAATAATCTTTCATTTTTATGGAAAAATAAGTAAACATTAAAACCTTTGTAAACTACATACATAAGCCAAAATATCTTATCAAGTAATGTAAAATGTATACTTGTATTTTTATCTTCTTTTTGATGCAATTGCAGCTGTCTCTTTCTGCTATAATGTAAAATGTATACTTGTATACTTGTATTTTTATCTTTTTTTTATCTTCTTTTTGATGCAATTGGCTTTGGATATATCATATATGCGCACCGAATAAGACTCATGCAACTTTTTTTTGTTCAGGTATATATATATTTGAAATTCTGATGTTATATATATATGATTGGAATCCTTATCATAATCCACGTCCGATCGATGAAAGAATTTAATTTATATCCATGGATGCCTGCTGCCTGCCTTTCCTTCAATTTCAAAAGCTTAGACACTTGACAGTACTAGTTTTCCTTTTTTCTGGTGGCCCTCAGTTGCAAGTTGGAGCCTCATCACCTTTGGTCTCCACATTTCCATAGTCATCATGCGCCGGCGCAGGCGGATGCGTTTCGATCGATGGATTCTTCGAAGACCAAGGACTGGATACCGAATATATAGATTGTTTCGATTAGACATTGCTGAGGGCAATGGAGAACCAACTTCCATCCATTTTTATTTGAGGAGAGAAAGTCCTTGATCTAGACCTCTCAACAAGCAAAACCATCTATTAGGCGCACAAATTATGTATATATTGGGGACGGATTTGTGACACCATTTTTTTTCAAACCAGTTTTTATAGGGTCCACTCTGTAATGTATTTCAGCAATCCAAATCCTTTATCTTTTAGGTTTTTTTCTTAAAGCTTATGTCTACCAAAAATCACCGAAATCTGAAATCATATGACCTTGGATTAAGGTTAGGGTTTCTTTGTAGAACCGTATTCGTCAATTTTCTTCACGACAAATGAATGCCTTAATAATTTTGGATTTGTCTAATCTTTTATCAATGATGTTCTAAAAGATAGACGGTTCAGATCACTGAAATACAATATAGAGCGGGCCTTGTAAAACTTGTGTAAAAAAAGTGGTGTATGACATACACTGTTGTATAGTAGAATTCCTAGTCATTGGCTTAGAAAAATTGACGTCTGACATACATTGTTGTATAATAGAATTTCTCGATACGTAGTAGCTAGCGCTAGCTTTGTTGAGGCCAAAAACTACTACTATTTGGTATATAGAAGGTGACATAATATAACAAATGTGACCGATGAATGGCTATATTTAGAATCCTTATCAATGGTGCTGATCATTATTCCACTATAAAGTTGCCCTCTATATTGTCCTGCTGCATGTCCATCAATGGCTTTTGCATTAGAACACCCTTTTAATTTATTCTTTCTGCATATGCATCTGTCCCTCCTCACAAGTTGGATATTGGCCTTAACAGCTTCAGCTTTGCATACCAAAAGCTTATGTATATCTTTTGATAAAAAGGAGAAGCCAATTGGTTGATCTAGTTGCTGAAATATTGAGAATATATAAAGAAACCATCAGAACCAGGTGATACGATATGCATATCTTGACATATAAGCAGAAAGACATATATTCTCCATTTGACTGATTTGATAGAAAGTTAGAAAAACCATGCATACAACTTTATTAAAAAATTTAGCTAAGGTATTCCGGAGTATAAAATATTTTATATATTTTAATTATTAGATCTTAATTTTTGTATTTTTAATTAATAATTTAACAGTTAAAACTTCGAGAGTTCTCATATAATGGAGTACCGTGGAAAATCACTTAAGAATATATGTGTTCCCAATTCCCCATGGTAGAATTTATTAGCCCCAAAAAAGAATACTACGTATAATTATTGAAAATTAAGATAGTAACAACAATAGCGAGCATTTGCCCTTGTATCCAACGTTTTGTGTGTGAATCTTCATTCCCGTAGTTTAATATAGACATATCGTTGGTATAGGAAAATGTTTTGCAACTAACAAATCACAATGTAAACTGAATTCTTCTTTCTATTTAAGTATACAAGAATATGATGTTATTATGAAAGTCATAGACGAAGAATCTCATTCTAAATATTGCCTTGTAAAGAAAGAGAGCAACTTACGTATACATCCGGTGTATACCGGTTCCCAATGGGTTAAAGGGGTTAAATTAAGCATTTTTTGTAGCATCTATGTAATAATCCTGAAAAAACCTGCTATTGGTTTTTTATTTTATTTTTTTTAACAGACTATATTATCTAAACTAAGGGAGAGGGAATGAGTTTAAGCTCATAATGGGTTAGCAATAATGTGGTTCAAATTCGTCTTTGAGAGAATCGAACCTAAGGCTTCTTACTCACAAATGAAAAAGAATACTACTAGACCGTAGTACTAAGTTAACTAAAAATCTTTCAGGAATGTATATGAAGTTAACTGAGAATCCATCAGAGTGTATATGAGTGTTCTGTGTTCGTCTAAATCATTTACTCAAGAAATAGTGAGTATAGAAATACATATTTTTTTTACCTTTTCATATTACTGACAAAATGGGCAACTGAAAATGGCCAACTTAAAAAAAAAAAAAAACAAAAAAAACAAACAAACAAAAACAAAAACAAAACAAAAAAAAGAAGACGACAAAAAAAATGGCCAACTAAAAAGCCAACACAAATCATGACTATTGGGCTCTCTTTTTTTTTGGTTGGCCTGCCTGTTTTTCTTTTACTTGGTTGGCCCTAACTGAAAAAAAAAAAAAAATTATATATATATATATATATATATTTGATGATGTGCTTCATTCACGAAGCACACAAACAGATGCTTCTTTTAGAAAGTATTTTGTGTATTTTTTTTAATTCTATATAAGTACTTGGCTTATTAGTCTTAAAAATGTTATTGAGTTTCAATTTACTCCTTGAATTTGGTTTTGTCTCACTTTATCCACTTCTATTAATGGACTGATAAATTTAAGGGTATTTTAGACATTTCAGTTTTACACATTTATTTACATTTAGCCCCACACTAGACAAGTCGCAATTTTGTTTTTGACAACTCTAATTCAAACACATTAATTTGGACATTTTTTAAAAATAAATTATAGCAACAAAATCATTGTATCATCCAAAATAAAGGTTGCATTTGTTTATAGAGTCATTTTACTTGCAAGACATCTATATATTGGCTCGAGACTTTGCAATTGCAAAATATTCATTACAACAAAATCTTAATACCATTAAGTTATCCTATCCAAAATACTTCCCAAACCCAAAAAAATCATTTAAAGCAAATGTGCACAATTTGAAACAAAAAAATTTTCACATTGTTAAGCATTGATTCCACTAGGCATGAGCTTGTTCAAAGTGTGCACATTTGCTTTAAATGATTTTTTTGGTTTGGGAAGTATTTTGGATAGGATAGCTTAATGGTATAATGATTAAGTGTGCACATTTGCTTTAAATGATTTTTTTGGTTTGGGAAGTATTTTGGATAGGATAGCTTAATGGTATAATGATTTTGTTGTAATGAATATTTTTCAATTGCAAAGTTTCAAGCCAATACATGGATGTCTTGCAAGTGAAATGACTCTACGAACAAATGTAACCCTTATTTTCGTTAATACAATGATTTTGTTGCTCGAAAATTTTCTATTGATTAAATAATTTATTTTTAAAAATACCCAAAATTTATGTGTTTGAATTAGACTTGTCATAAATAAAATTGAAACTTGTTTAGTATGTAGGCTAGAGGTAAATAAATGTATAAAAATTGAAATGTCTAAAATACCCTTAAATTTAACAATCCATTAACGAAAGTGGGTAAAGTGAGACAAAAGAGTTGAAAACGTCAATTTCAAGAGGCAAAGTGAAACAAAACCAGTTTCAAGGGACATTTCGACTAACAAGCCTACGTACTTTTAATTTTCTTTGCCAAACACTATAAAAACGCTTTTAGTTAATTTAGATAAACTTCCAAATATCCCTATTATCCATGGTGGGAACTTTTTCCTTTTTTTATTTATTTTTTATTTTTTCATGGCTTGTAATGTCACAATTTAAGAGTATCTCCAAAGAAAGTTTCAAGGAAATAGGCAAAAATACTAAAAAAGGTTTCGTGAGGCAAAATAGCCTAGTGGTAGGAGATAAAGGCAATTTTGGGTCCTCACCAATGTCAAATTGAACCAAAAAAACCTAAAGAAAAATCAAACCAAATTGAATCGAACAATAATTCAATATGATTTAAGCAAAAAATGAACCGGTTGAAATCGAATTCACCCCAATTGTATGGTGTGCTTGGAGTTTTTGAAGAGGAAAGAGCAGAGGAGAGATAGTGGGATGGTGGTGGGTCAGAGGATAATTTAAAAAAAAAAAAAAAAAAACCCTGTATTCACGTGTCACACATCAAAAGTAAGAATTTTTTATTTTTTAACGGTTGCAATAAACTTTGTCGCGGAAAAACCATTTGCACGACATAAAACCATTTGTGCAACATCGTACAAAGGATATGGTCTACAATTTTTTGAGAATAATACTTGGCTAAACTTTGTCGTGAGAAAACCATTTGTGCGACATCGTATAAAGGATATGGTCTACAATTTTTGAGAATAATACGTGGCTAAACTTTGTTGCGGGAAAACCATTTGTGTGACATCATACAAAGGATATGGTCTGCAATTTTTGAGAATAATTTTTGGCTACTCAGAGAATAAATAAGAGTTCCTACACAAAATTATTTATTGTTGATTCATATAACTTTGTTTTTATGACCATAATCGTTCATATTATAAATCATTTTATAAACGTCACATCTTCAAAAAAAGATCAATTAAAATTAAGGTCATTTAGTATTCTATAAAAACATATGAGCGGGATTAGCAAAAGCATTATGAACCATTTATGTATTTGTTACAACAGATTAACTAGACGACTTTAGTTTTAATTCATTTTTTGCAGAGATGATCTTTACATAGTAATTCATAATATGAACAGTTCGAACACAAGCACGAAGATCTGCCATTCGAACACGAGAGTTTCGAGTTAGAGTTTCTACTTATCTTTAAATAGCTAATTATTGTTTTTTTTTAAGGAGATATTTGACATGACAAATATTAAAAGACAAAATGCCGATAACTATGAAATTTCATTTTGTGATGGTTTTGACGCGGAGGCTGTCCGGTCAACGTCGGACTTCGTGAATAAAAATGCCACGTAGGTCCCAATTATTTTCCCACAAAGTCGTTGTTTTTGTTCGTGGGAGTGGGGGACTTGCTTTTGGCCTTTATGTAACTCCCATCGCTTTATTATTTGCCCATTTCATATTTTGACCGGACAATTCATAATTTTTGCATTTTTGGAGTTAACATTTGACTAAGAATATAATTGTTGGCCGCCATCGAACTTTTCTAAATCCATTTGTGGCCACAAGGAAATTTATAGTATTCCACTTTGAATTTTATTTTCTTCACATCATTACTTTGATAAATTAATTTACATGAAGAGGAATGCTAAGATTTGGAATGGGAAGAAAGCTCCTTTTTTTTCTTTTCTTCTAACCAGATGAGATGATGATTAGTGGGTCAGTGTGTGCTCTTGATCACAATTATTAAAGGGGTGTGCTATTCACACATTATTTTTTAATTCTCACACACCTCTTGTTAATTTTTGTCCGTTTATCTTCTTTATTTCATCTGATCCGACGATCGAAAATTAGAAGGGTATGTGAAAAGTAAAAAGGATGTGTGGATATCACTCCCCTTATTAAAGGGAAGGGAAGGTGCTGGGCTGCCCTATGAATCAATTTCGGGCTGCCATGTCTATCTGTGCGAGAGTCATAAGTAGAAAGAGGAATGTTTGACGTAGTCAGTCTCATCTTTGAGGGATTCTTCATAGATTATCTATTACCTCATAATTTGGCGTCAATTCTCATACCAACATTATAAAATATGTGGTAAAAATATGAGGTGATAGAGAATTTATGAAGAATCTCATTGTTAACAAAGTCCCTCCATTAGCATTTTTCTTCACATGAATGATCATCAAAAGCACATAAAAGTCCTTAGAATAATCATTTAACTCTACTTTGGTTCAAGTTGAGGACCAGTCAAGAGTTATTCAGTGTACGTGTTAAAAAAGTCTTGGTCTCTCACCAATTAACTAATAGTTAGGTACTTATTTGGGGATAATATCTTGATACTTGCCCAAATTCTTATCTAATTATGTGAGTCAATAATTAGCAACATATGTACTTTTACGTAAGTCCATCCAATTCGAGATTGTGAATATGCGGAGAGAAGTCAATCTCTTCTCAAACTTTTTGTTTCCAAAAAAACATATATAATTTTATTTGGTTGTTAATTAGATGAACTTACTTTTTTTTTTTAAAAAAAAATATGAAAAACTTGCATGAGTAACTCAAGAAAAACACAAAGATCATCCTTAAACAAATAAAGATTTAAAAAAAAAAATCAAGGTCAACATAGTGTCATATTTTGTTCTTCGGTGAAATTCGTAAAGTACTATATCATACTGGTAATACCGACATTTTATTTACAACATTAAAAGAAGTTTCAAACTTGAATTATTCATCCAAATTCAAAAGAAAGCGACATTAATTAAACTTTTTCATAAGAAAATGACTTATCTGAGCTTATCTTAATTGAATTTGGAACAAAAAAATTAGGTATCACTATCATTCTGGCCAAATTTTTTGTGGAAGTATGTGACATGAGGCTAAAGGTGCCAATAATTCCATATGGAAAAAGAGAAAAGAAAAATCAAAGGCAAAGACGTGCTAAAAAGAAAAAGATGATGGTCTGTTTAATAAAAATGTGATGTGATCCTCTCTAATCCAAACACGCTAAACTACAAAGATCCAAAATATTAATTAGAGAAAGAGAAATATGAAGAATAATCTCAAAGTGTAATTTTTATAGATTTTCTATCGTCTCACAATTTAATGTTAATTTTTATGTAAAATATTATAAAATATCATGTTTAAAATATGAGGTGGAGTCTCCTTAGCATTTCTCAATATGGAGTGTCAGGCACCTCATATTTTTCATAATACTATATAGAGTAAATTGCAGCAATGGTCCCTTATTTTTAACTCAACTGGAGCAATGGTCTCTCAACTAAAAATCTATTACTATTGATCCCTCAACACATCAAAACGTGCAGTTATGATTCTTCAACTAACCATCAATTACCATTGATCCCTCAACTTTAATCCAACTGAAGAAATGATCCATCAACTTTAACTTAATTAGAGCAATAATTTCTCAACTTTAACACAATTGTAGAAATAGTCATTCCAACTTACTTTGACAAAATTCTAACGAAGTTGACGAAAATGATCATAGCTATAAGTTTTGATGAGTTGAGGGACTCCAATTGTAGCAAAAATCCTTTTAACATAACTTATTTTGACAAAATTTTGATAATGTTAACGAAAATGATCATACCTTCATATTTTGATGAGTTCAAGGACCAATAGTAATGAATTTTTAGTTGAGAGACTATTGCTCAAATTTGATTAAAGTTGAGGAATTATTGTTACAATTTACTCTAATATATAATGTTGGTACCAAAATTAACGTTAAACAGTAAAAAATCTATAGAGTGTCTCATTTTTAAGAGAATATCCTTACCATTTTTTTCAAGTTAATCACAATAATTTCATAACATCAATTATCGTATCAGTATTATAAAATATTTGATAAAAATATGAGATGATATAGAGTATCCAAGAGAGTGTCTTGGCATTTTTCTTTCCAAAAACTAAATATCAAAATTTCAATATTTTCAACCACACCACCAGAAAGCCATAACTGAACATGGCTTCATTAATGCTTCCGGTGGCTCTGAAAGTGACTCCACAATACAAAGACATAGACAAAGCCTCGGCGGTTGGTTGAGCGGGCACACTCCTCACTGCTTCTCTCTCTCATTAAATGTTCTACCTCCTCCTCCTTCAAAGTTTCAAACCCACTCTCTATTCGCAGGGTACTCTTAATTGTCAGTTTTGTTTGTCGGGTCTTTGAAGTTCGCAATTTTGGTTGGTGGGTTTTCTTGAGTTGCTGAAATTTTTAATCTTGGTGGAGAAAAGAAGAATTTTCAAAGAAATGGTGGAGACCACGACGGAGAAGAATTTCCATTGACGACCATGAAGTTGTTATCTGTAACTAAAACGGCAATGGGGGCGAGAGCCCAAGTCGGCGCCTTTGCCATAGCGTTAATCTTGTTCGTGATTCAGAGTGGTTTTGCGCAGCAGGGTTCTTTGAGCTCCGAAATGGAGCTGTCGGCGTTACTGGAGCTCCGGTCTTCGTTGGGTCTCAGAAGCAAAAACTGGCCCAAAAGGGCCGACCCATGTTCATCCTGGACCGGAGTCACATGCAGCAAGAACGGCCGAGTCACTGGAATTACCTTGTCCGGTTTGAGGCGAACCCGAGTGGGCCGGCAAAACCCCCGGTTCTCCGTCGATTCACTGGCTAATATAACCCTCTTGGCTTCTTTCAACGCCTCCGGGTTCGCGCTTCCTGGGTCCATACCCGACTGGTTTGGCCAAAGACTTGGTGCACTCCAGGTGCTCGACCTTAGGTCTGCGTCAGTCATTGGTTCTATTCCCCAGTCGCTTGGTAATTTGAAAAATCTTACTTCTTTGTTTTTATCTGGCAATGATATTACTGGGATTTTACCTTCTGCGTTGATAAACATAACAGAGTTGGAAATTCTTGATCTTTCGAGGAATGCGATTACTGGGTCCATACCTTCTGGCTTTGCCAATCTTGGAAAGCTTGAAAGTCTTGACCTTTCTTCAAATTTCTTATATGGGTCGGTTCCACCAGGTTTGGGAACCCTTTCAAGGCTTGAGTTCTTGGACTTGTCTGATAATAGTCTCACCGATTCGATTCCGGTTCAGTTTAGTAACCTTTCCCGGTTGGTTGAGCTTGATCTTAGCAAGAACACTTTGTCTGGGGCATTGCCTGTGGAGCTGAGAGGGTTGAGGAGTTTGATGAGGATGAGGATTGGAGATAATGCTCTCGAAGGTCCATTGCCGGAGGGTTTGTTTTCGAGTCTTGTTCAGCTGGAAGTTCTGGTTCTGAGTCGGAATAAATTTGATGGTGCTCTTCCTGGTGCCTTGTGGTCACTTCCCAGTTTGCGATTTCTCGATGTATCCCGCAACAATTTTACGGGAACTCTACCGAGCCTGGGTTCAAATGCTAGTGTTAGTGGCGCTGTGTTCAACCTTTCTCATAATCTGTTATATGGAAATCTTACTTTTCCTGTTGGGAAATTTGTCTCAGTCGATTTGTCTGATAATTTTTTCCAAGGCAAGGTATTAGAAGATAGTCAAAGCAATGATACTCTTACTGGAAATTGCCTACAGATTGTACCAAATCAAAGGAGTTTGCAGGATTGTAGGCAGTTTTATGAAGAGAGAAATTTAATTTTTGATGATTTTGGGGCCCTAGAACCTGCTCAGCCACCTTTCCTAGAACCTGAATCAAAGAGCAAGAACAGATTAACATTTATATTGGTTGGGATATTTGGTGGACTCGGCTTCATTGTGATTTTGGTACTGGTTCTGGTAGTGCTCCTGAAAATGTGCAATAAAGGCACAAATCAACGTGGAAGTGCAAATGTTGGGCCTGTTCCAGAAGGAGATGACCCTGCACTCCCCAAAGATCTCATTGATGCATCAGGTCGAGGAGATTCATTTACGTATGAGCAGATTCTCCAGTCCACTTCTGCTTTCAGTGAAGCAAATCTTATAAAACATGGACACTCTGGAGACATATACCGAGGATCCTTGGCGAGTGGAAACCCTGTAGTTATCAAAAGGGTAAATTTGCATTCCGTAAAGAAAGAATCATACACGATAGAAATGGATTTATTCAGCAAGGTTTCACATACGAGATTGGTGCCACTTTTGGGTCACTGCTTGGAGCATGAGAGCGAGAAGCTTCTGGTTTACAAATACATGCCAAATGGAGACTTGGCTAGTTCCTTGCACAGGGTTACCAACTTAGGAGATGGCAATTTACAGTCCCTGGATTGGATTACAAGATTAAAAATTGCAATTGGAGCTGCTGAAATCTTAGCTTACCTACATCATGAATGCAGCCCACCGCTCGTTCACAGGTATTCCTTATCTTGCTTTCAGCTATTCTCACATCTTATAGCCATTGTTCATGAATTATAGTGATTTTGAGTCCTCGTACTAATAAAATGCAGTATTTTTTGGCTCGAGTCATTTATGTCTAATAAACCTGCTTAGTCTATCAAAATAAAGATTTCATAATGATAGTGAATGGTTACAAATACAACTACTGAAACCGAAGGCAAAGTAAGCGTTGTGGTTGATAGTTTATGGTTACACCACTTGGTACCTTTCGTTCGAGACTGTAGTTCCCAGACTGACTATAGTTTTTTACTTCATGCTTAATTGTGTTGTATTTTGCTAATTTTAGTTAGTTGACAAGCGATTGAAAGTTTATTTTTGGTTGTTTAAGAGATGTTCAAGCAAGCAGTATACTTCTCGATGATAAATTTGAGGTCCGGCTTGGAAGCTGGAGTGAGGTCCGTGTGCAAGAAGGGGATGGTAACCCAAATGTGATCACGAGATTGTTGCGGAAACAACAGTAAGTGTTCCTTATGAGTAGCCCTGCATGCATAACATATGTGATCTTTAGCATTTTTCATCAAATTATACTTCAGTCGTGGATAATATATGAGAAGCATAATCACAGTTTCCGTTCTGTCTTATGCAGAACCTTGGAACAAAGCCCTTATGGTACGTAAATCTACTTGAAACTTTTTTTCTGAAAATTTCGTTCCTCATATCTCCCTTCCCAGTTAAACCTCTCAAGTCTTGGGTCCTTATATTTCTCGTTCAATAGATTAATTAGTTTTCGTTTCTTTCTGCGTGGACAGCTTCAGCATCAGCTGCTTGCTCATATGATGTATACTGTTTCGGGAAGGTTTTGCTTGAGCTTGTAACGGGTAAGCTTGGCATCAGCAAATCTGATGATTCCACTACAAGGGAGTTGTTGGATCACACGGTGCGCTTCATCAGCATATATGACAAGGAACTGTTGAATAAGATTGTTGACCCATCTCTGATAGTAGATGAAGATCTATTGGAAGAAGTTTGGGCCATGGCAATCGTGGCCAGGTCCTGCCTCAACCCCAAGCCGTCTAAGCGTCCCCCGATGAAATACATCCTTAAAGCATTGGAAAACCCTCTAAAGGTGGTGAGGGAAGAGAGTTCCAGCTCTGCAAGGCTGCGAACAGCTTCATCGAGAAGATCCTGGAGCACTGCTTTCTTTGGTAGCTGGCGGCAGAGCTCATCAGAGAGCGCCACCGCTCCTGGCCACACGAGCAGAGAGAGTATCAGTGGCTTAAAACGGGAATCCTCTGCATCACACAAAAGGTTATCAAGTGAAATATTCCCTGAGCCAATTGAAATACAAGATCTCGAGCGACAAGATGAACATTAGATTTGAAGAACAACGACGTAGTCTTCACACAGACCACCAGTATCTGCGTTAAGCTCTGCATCTGCGATTCTGCGTTAAGCTCGACGACGATGCCGGATAAAGATTACGAGCTATCTGGCGGATTGGAAATGCCTGGTGAAGTTGGTCTAAAAGTTGAGCCAGATTGTTATTGGTATGCTAAGCTTGTTAAATTGAAGAAAACAAGCCGCAAAGCTCAGTGACAGATGCTTTATAAAAGATCCCACGAGTGGAGTATGAATTTGTTACAGATTGGAAATTGGTAATAAATCTATTACAAGAATTTTCGTGGTTGTCAAAATTCAAACTTCAACAGATACAAAAGCATTTGCACTGTTTCCGGAAGCACTTTTTTGACATACAAGAGCACTTAAAAACATTTTGGCATAACACCTTTCTTTAGTTCTCGACAATGAAAATTGATAAAAGTCCCTGAGTTTGTCTACTGTACATCATTTTAATTTTTTTCGTAAAAAATCCATCAATATCAAAAATACCCTTTTCCGTAAAAAAAAATCTGTCAATATCAGAAATACCCTTAAAAGGGTGATCACGTAGTCATTCACATGACCAAAATGATTCATAGTCAACATACTCAAGAACCACTTCTATCCATTTTCGTTGTCAATGAGCAAATTGAAGAGATGTGCCAATCTCAGGGCTATTTTAGCTAAATAGCCAAACATAAAAGTGCATCTATGTCAGAGAACCACTTTCTAGAAAAGCACTTCCAAATGCTTTTGCATAATACACTTCCAAACAAGTCCTTAACAACCTAGATCATCTCGAGAGAAAAAAATCAAAGCGAATCGGAGGATAGTCATAATATGCAAGAAACATTTCATTCCGAATGCAGAAAAGTTTGTACCACATATGGGGCAAAGAAAAGTAAAGGGCTTTTAAGCACTTAATTTACAGTTCTCTATTGGGGCAAATCATTTGCAGCTCACCTAGATCATCCATAAATGCTCGCGTCTTCTTATCACGAAGCAAACATGCTTCACAGGGGAAGAATATCGAATTCATGGGGCATGTAGTCTTCGCTCGGCCTGTAGTATTTGTCGGGCGAGTAGAGACTCAAGTTGGAAACCTGGCTAGTATAAAGGCAGGCAAATCTCTCGACCTGCATCATGAAAACACAGTTCCAATTGAAGCCATCTTAGAGAAAACGGCTTAAGTAAGAATGTATGTTTTTTTTTGAAGGTCAATGCCATTTTACACCGCACCTGATGGGCAAAGCGGGAGTTCTGATAGCCAGTCTTCATGAGTTGCCCCCAAATCTTATGAAACTGCATTTGTAAGTAAACCACAAGTCAACATTCTTGAAACCGAACTCATATACCACTGGACTAAAGCCTCAGAACTAGGAAGCATGTTTCATGTTGGACAGGAGAATCACTACCATTTGGTGAGATTCACGTTGAGCCTGTTGATGGGCGAAACGCACTTGATCTCTTTGAAACTATAAAATCAAGCCATTAAGAAGCAAAAATACGAATTTCACAACTGTTGAGCAACATATTTAAGAAGCTGAAATAAACTTTACTCGGCAAGTTTAACAGGCTTACCTCCAAAGCATTGCATTCAGAAGATAATTTTTGCTTCTCCACAGTACTGAAATCGTCATATCTGATAAGGGCAATAGCATTTCTGTGTAAATTTTCGCTCACAATTAAAAATTTAATAAATAAAAGCACTATAGAATTCTAGATGAACACTGACTTGAGAGACCACTTTAGATGATGTATTTTGTCTTCAATCAAATCACGTTCATTCCTCAACAATCGAAGTTGCTGTATGAACCAGCATACAAGTTAGCTTGTTGATCATGATACTACATTAAAAAAAAAAAAACAGTAGTTTCACAGGAAGTTTTAGAAAGACCTTGCGGGTATCTCTCAATTCCCATAGGAGTTCAACCTCCCTCTCTAGCTCTGGAACGACAAGCATTGTTCTCCACCCTATCCATAAAGACAAGAAATTAGGGAAAATATGATCACATTTGGGGAAGCAACGTAGAAGAAAGAAAACACGCACATTGTTTAAAGAAGTGACACAGATAACTGAATATCGGAAAAACAAAGGAAATTAGAAGATTCAGTACCAAGAACCTTTTTGCTGCGCAAAATATCTCCATATATATGGTCACCAACATAAAGAACCTATGAAAAATGTGTAAAATATTAGACCCAAGTTTGTTGGTAACATCGGTTTTTCTTGCAACTGACGTACTTCCAGGAAAGAATAATTCACCTGTGAGCTTGACTCAATTGAAAGCAGTTTATGAAGATGGCCAACGCTGCCTCCCTGAAACAATGTCAAGGGCACTATTACTCAAGTTGAAATAATTAACACAATAATCAGAAAAACGGAATGTTGTTGTTATAGAAAATAAATTATTCAGATAAAGCTATTAATATGATCCTATAATGCACTAAATATTTAAAAGAGTACCTGGAAAACTCTACAAGCCTTCTTCTGTCCCTTCAACGATAACATAGGTGCAGGTGAAGAACTTCCAACCTTTTGGAATATGAAATTAATTAATAAAACTGGATAAAATAAGAGGATACAAGTGTATAATGTGGCATACAATGCGTTATCAACATTAGCATACCAACCTGAGCCATAGGAGAACCATTATCAGTATTGATTAGCATCCCCGACTCGAGTTCTACCTCAAACAGATTAGCACGGTTACCATCATGAAAGAAGCTTGGCTTTGCACTGCATAGGTAACCACTTCTAATGGTTAGTAAAATGATAGTAACTATGACATAGGCGGTACATGGCAAATGCTTGGCAAATTCAGAGATGGTGAACATAAGGATAAACAGCATAACTCATAAAAACCTACACCATGTCGAAGGGTAGGGCAATTGAAATCCAGATTAGCATTCTCCAATTAAGGAATTAATAAAGTAGTGATATATGGTAAAGAATAGCAACAAAGAACGCTTAGAGGAAAGGAAAAATCATGACCTGCCACTGATGACAACATCAAAGTATTTAAGCCAGTCGAAATTGCATTTTCTACTACCATCCACTGTACGCGACTCGCATAGGAAATTCATCACAATGTTTGTGTAGTCCCATAAACTGTAAGGCGTAAATTTTTTTATAAGAAAAACGTGTGTTATAGATTATCAGCAAAAACATATATAAATTCTCAAATTTAATTAAACAGAAATAAAAGAAGCACAAATACCTGTTTGTCACTAGGAATGTAGCACGGCCAGAATCTCTCAGCATTTTGAGCATCGGAACTATGGAGGTATCCTCATTAATATACCTTGTAGCATTAATCATGAAGACCAAGTAAGATTGTTTTACCATTCAATTATTGATTTATACATTATGTGAAACTAATACACAATGTTTATCCTTACCGCTGAGGGTCTTTTGCCACCATTTGCTTTAAAGTTCCATCACGGTGGCACAAATCAACAGCAGCTCGAACATCCTTGTACATAACAGCATAACTGAAAAGAAAAAAACAAAATAAATATTGATATAAAAGAATTTTACCATCCATGGACCACGGAGCAAGTCATATTCTTACTCAACACCCTCTGGGATTTTTCCTGGATTTTTGTCTTTGAAGTCAACCAGTTGGGCAAACATGTAAGCTTCAGCTAGAGCAAAGAGGGTATCAATGATAATATAATCTGGCTCGTCAAAGGAATCCCGTATTAATGTATTTCCATAGGTGTTAACTTTATCTTCCTTAGATAACTCTTTGAATCCATGGTAAGCAACTTTCACATACTTATGTCGATCCATCTGCACATCCATGTAATACAAGTATTCACACAGAGATTCGCAAAGCAATAAAGAATAGAAATCCAACCTAACCTGGAATGACCACATAAAACATCAAAAAACCATAATCAACGGGATCACCTTCAAGATGTTGCCTCTCTTCTTATCCAGAACCAACCCTCTGACCATATATGTCCAATCGAAGGACCAATTCAGCAACTGCACCAGGTAATTATTGTTAATCAACATTTTATGAATCGCACATATTTTAAAATGGTAGCAATGATGTTTACTAAGTGTTGAAATTATAAGGCACTAAAGAAAGAAAACGCTACTGGGTTAATTGCAACATGAAACCAAAATAAGATATGACATGTTCGCAACATAATGTCTTCCTGAAATGGAAAGAACAAAGGATAGAACAGACGAACCTCACGAGGGTATCCTAGATCATACACCAACTTTCGGATAGTTCCATCGTATGCAAGAGACTCAAAGGTTTCCGGCTTGTACTGTGCCAATGTGTAATCCATATCAAATCCTACCGCGACAATATTCTTCATATTCAACGATCTGTTGCAGAAAATCTGCTTTCTTAAGTCTATTTTACACCCTCCTTTGGGAGATGACCACACACATGGTTTTTGAGCACCATCCGTCGAGCCCATATTTGCAAAATGTGATGGCTTGTCACCTCCTACAGCAGTCTCGTGGCCCTTTTCCATCGAATGGCTGGCATGCAATTGATAACCTCCTGTTAGATTAAAGCAGTGGAGCAAAAATTAAAGCTTCTAATGGTGATTGAAAACGATGACATTTGCATTCAACTAAAGCATGATGCTCTATATATACATTAACAGCTTCAGATTATGATTGTATACAGTACTTTTCAATAAAACAGCTCGAAAGTCCTCATTTTTTCATCATTCTTGACCTGACCCATTTCGGTAATCATTTTCTTACAGAAACCCCATTTTCTGTCGGAAAATGAAAACGAAGAAGGAACAAACCAGAAGAAGAAAACCCCATTTCTACGAACAGAGAACCCGGGATTCGGGAAACTTACCCCAAGTGCCAGACAAAAGTGAGCGCACAGTGCACCAGGTTAAGTTCCGACTCCACGAATCCTCCCAGCGCCGCTCCAAGAGAGACCTAAAATTTCCAGTTTTCTCAAAATTAAAAGAAAAGCTCTGTGCTTTTTGCGCTCTCGTTCGTTTCTCGCTGTTCAAACCTCCCAATACTTACAGCCCTCTCCTCCTACGAACTTCTAAAAAGCTTCACGCCAGATAACAAGGTAAAATCCCAAACCAACAAAAACCCACCAGCGACACGTAAATGCAGACACAGCCCTCGCAAAACTCACGCCTCAAAAGCTCAAAAAATGGCTAAAGATTTGAAATTTTTGAAAGAAAAAACGAGGACGAAAACTGGAACGGACCTATCGTGTGAATGCCTTTTCGTTTACCCGGAGAGCGAGAGCGGAAGCGGGGAGAGAGAGAGGAAGGGGAGGCAGCGGAAAGGTCGGGAGAAAACAGAGAGAGGCAGAAGAAAACGGGTTTCTTGGGAACACGCATGGCGGTTTTAAATAGGCATTTGGGAAGAGGAGGGAATGGGATGGATGATAAGAGGGAATCGGATTCGAGGGGAATAATCTGGGAGATTCCGATGCCAATGGGATTAGGAAAAGGAATCGGAGCAAGGAACATCTAATTTGGGTGGGAGTTGGGTGTGTTATTCCTCCGCATTGGGAAGGGGAGAGGAAATTAAATTCCTTGGTGGGGACGAAGGTGGTGAGAGGAGGAGG
This sequence comes from Pyrus communis, assembly GCF_041283825.1. Classification (NCBI taxonomy): domain Eukaryota; kingdom Viridiplantae; phylum Streptophyta; class Magnoliopsida; order Rosales; family Rosaceae; genus Pyrus; species Pyrus communis. Next base: position 21,879,465 of record NC_142572.1, on the reverse strand, counting down.
GAGGGTGGGTTGTTGTTTCCGTTTCCGGAAACGGGAAACTTTGGTGGTGGAGGTGGTGGTGGTGGGAGAGTGGTGGGAAATTGTTCATGGGAGATTGAGATGCCGTGCCACGTAGAGTGTGTAGAGGCTGAGATAATATTTACTTTTCCATTTTTAACTTTCATTGGATTTTTAATCTTTTTTAATTCTGTTAAAATACGGCATAGCCGCACATGTTCTTCATGGTGAAAGATTTTTGTTTTACTTTTTGTTAACAAATTATGACGACAATGATGATGGTGATGATGATAAAAATAAATTGTACTGATGGTCTCTTAATTAAAAATTCATTATTATTAGTCCATCAACTCATCTATGATTATTTTCGTCAATTCTGTTAGAACTTCCGTCAAAATGAGTCACATGTCATGCATGTGAGGCTAAATCAAAGGGCAAATATGAAAAATCAAATAAGAAAAATTGTATTAATGACCCTTTAGCTTTAATTCAGTTGGAGGAATTGTTCCTCAACCCTAACTCAATTAGAGCAATGATCCCTAAACTTTAACCCAATTGTAGCAATGGTCATTCCAACATAACTCATTTTGACAGAATTTTGATGGACTTTACGAAAATAACCATAGTTACATGTTTTGATGAGTTGAGAGATCAATGACAATGAATTTTTAGTTGAAAGATCATTGCTTTAATTTGATTAAAGTTGAAAGATCATTGCTGCAATTTACTTTAATATAAAACTAAACTAATAACAACTTTTTTTTTCTCCTCAAAATATTAATATATAATATTTTAACTTAAAAACATATTTTAAAGTGTGAAATTAAGCTATTATTTTGAGGTATATGCGGTAGTGTAAAAAGATTAGGGTGTGAAAAGTACATTTTGTTCATAATTGGTTAGATGTGATTTTAAAATGACTTAAAGCATTTTTAGAAATAATATTTTTGAGTCTCAATGTACTTTGAGTGCTTCTTTGAATAAGCACATAATCGGTGCTTCTTGCATTAAGCACTTTAAGTGCTTTGCAAACCCAAAAATATATTTTTCAAAAGTGCTTTGAAAGAAGCACATAATCGTTGCTTCTAGTACTTTTCCAGGATTTGCTTGCGTTTCTATGAATAATTGGTTTAAAAAATATTTTCACAAAAAAAAACGGTTAGTCATTTTAAAAGCACTTTCTAAACAAGCCTTATAAACACTATTAAGCTTTTATGTTAAATGTTGTCAAAATCGCTTGTAAATATGAATGTGTTTTTAATTATTCTTAAACGACGTCCAATTGAGCCTTTTGGTGAGGAACTTTCAAGTGTCACGGGATTGATGCTAGAATAGTAAAGAATGAGTCACAATATACTAGATAAAAGAGCTTAGATAAGAGGGGAAGAGGATCCTCTCCTTGGCTCAGGACGAGGAACCTCCTGACCAACCTATCTGAGCCGTTCAAATTTAATCTAACGACTCCAAATAGGAAGATTCTTTAAATATTATAATAATTGCAATCGTTGGATTAAGTTTGAACGGCCCATATAGGCTGGTCAGGAGAATCCTTATTCTGAGCTCAGGAGATGATCCTTTTTCGATAAGAGGGATTTGATTTGCAAAAGACTCCTTACAAGCAATGTTCTAAAAAAATTGTATAGGCACCCACTTAAGGGCTATGCGACAGCCACCTACCGCAATTAAGCTAGATTTGACAGAAAGATCGACAAATGGGTTTCTAATTTTAATGTTTAGGTTTTTAGACAGAGCTAAAATAGGTAAAGGGCTGAAATTTTAAATTTTAGGTTTTTGGGAAAGGCTAGAATGGCACAAACCAAATGATACCCAATCAAATATTTGTAAATTGTAACCAAATGTTCTACATTCCAAAACATAAATTACACATTACCTTTTTTGCCAAAGATGACATACTTGTTTCCCATAATCTTTTTGTTGCGATGATCCAGCATAGTCGAGTTCATCTTTTATCATAGCTTGTAAATAAAAAGCTAGATAAGATGACAGAGATTACAGATGGTTTGAGGATTGAAGGTCGGAAAAGGCGAGAGAATGGTTGGAATACGAGAAATTAAGACAATAACAACCAAAGATGTTTATAAAGCAAGTGTTATAACATATGGAATAATATTTGCATTCTTCTTTGGGGGATAATCGAAACTGTATCTTCACTTTAGAAATTTCATAATTGAAAATGTTCAATCTTATGAAAACCATCATCACAAAAATCATTTAAATCAGATATCGTTTAGATATCCAAAAATATTAAATAAATCAATTGTTTAACATGAATATGTTACTTAATATCTACACTGTTGATAAATGTTATATAAGATGAGATGTTATTTGCATTTCAAAAGTCATTATGCATTCGTCAAAGTGCTATTTTTCTCTATTATGATGTGGTGGTTGATGTTTAAATTCTTTCTTTAAATCATTAAAAATGAAATTCAATCATCAACTATCACATCATTTGATTTAATATGATTTAAAAAGATAGTCTACCTATCATTACTCTTGATTTAAGAATACATAATCTTTTTTTCTAGAACAATACATAATCTTGTAACTGTTGATCATTAAGGTCTATATTTAAATATTAATGGCCGTTAATTGTTGAATAAAGTGAAGAATTACTTTTTTTGTTTTTTTTTTGTTATCACTTGAAAAGAAAGGATAGATAAGAAATTACATACAAAAATAAAAGTTACTCGACGGTAAAAAAAGTCCGATGTCAGTAAATGCTATTGCTACCGGGGAGGTGTTCCCAGAAATTTTTGCATGAAAGCTGCGTGGCTTCGAGAGAGAGATCTCGGCATGAGTTCCGGGTGACTGGCTGGCTGGGTCCGATGACATTAGAAACGCACTCCGAATGCATCCTAACTGAAAGTGTCCCCGGGCGTTGGCGCCACCTGACCGAGGAAGAGGAGTACGGATTCTTGTCGGATCCTCTTTGTGAGGATTCTGAAGATTTTTGTCTCACAATGTACGATGAACGAATACAATTTACAAATTTTCAGAATCCTCACAAAAATGATACAAAGAGGATCTGTTGGGAGGAAGAGGGCGCGCAGGAGATAAACATGCAGAGGGGACAGGGAAGTCACAATCCACTAATGACGACGAAAACCATTTAACGAGAGAAACGTGCACTCCAAAAACAAATAAATAATTCAACCCCCACTGTACCAACAACTGCGCCAAAGACTTTTCACGTTTGTTTATAAAATTAAATTTGTTAATGTCTTTGTAATTTGATTTATTAATTAGGTCGGTGCTCTCCTAAGGTTTTCATTTTGAAGACATGTGAAAAACTTTTTCATACGATTTTTCAAATTAATCTTACGGTAGATGAAATTTTCAACTTAAATAATTCATGTCACACGAAAACAAAATACTAATTGATAAAATAAAAAGTGATAAGAAGATTTCACGTCATGTCAAATCTTTTATATATGGAAAACCTAGTATCATCATCGAATATCTAAACCCAACAAATCCAATTGCATAAAACTGTAATAACTTTACAAATCCAATTTCATCAAATCTTTTATAAATAATATTCAAACTCAATTAGTTACAAAGCACAAGAAATAATTGAGATTGTGTGCTTTCGAAAATTGGGATACTCTTCTTCTTGAACGCGTAAACTCTTTTTCATATGAAATTTTCTAATGGTGAAAATTTTGAAACAGGTTCCTCTCTCTTTTTCATACGCGAAAAGGAAAAAACAAAAAACTCATGAGGAGAGAAGGGGAGTGAACAATCGAAAGAGAGATGGAGAGAGGAAGGGAATGGGGAGGAGATAGACGGTAGAGGAAAAAGACGGAAGGTTTCACACGAGAACTTTTTTTTTACTTTAATCACTGCACAAAATTATTATGTTTCAGTATAACAAAGATTATTTAAATTGATAGCTTAATTTATCATAGATTAATACGAGGACTCATGTCAAAAAGAACCTCAGATGAGAAGTTCTAGTAATTACCATATCTTGTTTGAGTTGAGACACTTATCGACTACTCCTTGTAATAACTAATTTGTTGGTTTCAAGTATTAGATTATGATTGTAAAATGAAAAATACACATTACTTGATTTTGTATATATCAGTAAATGACACACTAAGGTTAATGAATCAAAGTGATTATAATATTCTTAATAAAAAAAAATTAATATTCAGGTTTTTGTGTATTGGATTTCTTGTATAGCTTGTATGAAGAAAATACTTAAATGGTAATAAAATACAATGCAAGTCAACAATTAGAATGATTTTAATACATGTTTCCCATATTACTATTATAAGCTACACTAATAAGATGAGTGAAAGTTGAACCCAACACGCTTGAGGTTGAAGAAAAATTAGTATTCAACAAGGCAATCTACCGGTCACAAATGAATTAAGGTAAATAATGACTATTATAACATCCCACATTGCCTAGGAGAGTGATCCTTATATGTATATTCTCATCTCTACCTAGCATGAGGCCTTTTGGGAGCTCACTGGCTTTGGGTTCCATGGGAACTCCGAAGTTAAGCGAGTAGCGCGTGAGAGCACTCCCAGGATGGGTGACCCATTGGGAAGTTCTCGTGTGAGTTTCTAAAAACAAAACCGTGAAGGCGTGGTCGGGGCCCAAAGCGGACAATATTGTGCTACGGTGGTGGAGTGTGTCAGATTGGTATAAGAGCCTAACCCTGGTCGCGTGTGTGCCGACGAGGACGTCGGGCCCCCAAAGGGGTGGATTGTGACATCCCACATCGCCTAGAGGAGTGATCCTTATATGTATATTCTCATCCCTACCTAACACGAGACCTTTTGGGAGCTCACTGGCTTCGGGTTCCGTAGGAACTCCGAAGTTAAGCGAGAAGGGGGTTAGAGCAATTCTATGATGGGTGACCCATTGGGAAGCTACTCGTGAGTTCCCAAAAATAAAACTGTGAGGGAATGGTAAGCCCAAAACAGACAATATCGTGCTACGGTGGTGGAGGGGGCCTGGGAAGTGATCTGCCCCGGGGCGGTATGTGACAATATGGTATCAGAGCCAATTCCTGGCGGGAAGTGTGCCGACGAGGATGTTGGGCCCCTAAGGGAGGTGGATTGTAACATCCCACATCGCCCAGGGGAGTGATCCTTATATGTATATTCCCATCTCTACTTAGCACGAGGCCTTTTGGGAGCTCACTGGCTTCGAGTTCCATGGGAACTCTGAAGTTAAGCGAGTAGCGCGCGAGAGCATTCCCAGGATGGGTGACCCATTAGGAAGTTCTCGTCTGAGTTCCCAGAAACAAAACCGTGAAGGTGTGGTCGGGGCTCAAAGCGGACAATATCGTGTTACGGTGGAGTTGGGCCCGGGAAGTGGTCCTGCCCGGGGCGTGATGTGACAACTATATATGTTTTTAGTAGGTTGGAAACACAGCTGGTGCATCAAGCATAATAATACAAGTTGTTGAATATTTAAAACTAAAAAATTCAACAACTTATATTATAATACTTGAAATATCAAATCATATTCCGAGTACACTGAAAAAATTAATATTCAGGTCTTAGTGTATTGGATTTCTTGTATAGCTTGTATGAAGAAAATACTTAAATGGTAATAAAATACAATGCAAGTCAACAATTAGAATGATTTTAATACATTTTTCCCCTATTACTACTATAAGCTACACTAATAAGATGAGTGAAGGTTGAACCCGACACGCTTGAGGTTGAAGAAAAATCTGTATTCAACAAGGCAATCTACCTACCGGTCACAAATGAATTGAGGTAAATAATGACTATTTTCTCAGACAACTATATATTTTTTTAGTAGGTCGGAAACACAACTAGTGCACTAAACATAATAATATAAGTTGTTGAATATTTGAAAATAGAAAATTCAACCACTTATATTATAATACTTAAAATATCAAATCATATTCCAAGTGCACTGAAAAATTACTTACGGACAATAGTCCGAGCACAACTATACCCAAATGCTCATTGCCAACGTCCATTAAACTAAAAAAACTCCTCTTGAAGTCCATTAAGGGAAATGATTATTTCCAAATCCTTTACACCAAGTTCACGAAAGCACACAATTCTAATATTTGAAAGTTATTATAATTTTTAAAGTGGGGTCTTATTTGTAGCTATTTGATCAAATATAAAAAGTTATGGATTGTGTGGACTTAGGCCTGGTTTGGTACTGAGGTGATTTTGAAAAAAGTTGGTATAAAAAAAACCTGGGAGCTATTTTTGTGTTTGGTAAACATTCAGCTTCAGCTTTTTTTTACAGTTTTGGGTGAAAAAAAGCCAAAAGCAAGAAGCTGCAAAACTCAGCTTTGAAAAACTGGTTTTTTTTCACATCTGTTTTACATAAAAGTTTAGCAAACACTATAATACTGTTTTTTTTTTCAAAAGCACTTTTACAAAAAAGTTTACCAAACACTTTGCTGCTTTATTTCACAGCTGTTTATTCTCACATCACAGCAAAAACAGCTTTTTTTTAAAGCACAACAATACCAAACTAGTCCTTAGTGAAAAACATCATTTCCCGTCCATTAACAACACAAGTAAAATCGGACCAATAGTACACCGCCACGTTGGAAATGCAAAATCGCGTTCCACGTGACGAGGAATGCAAAACGTCAAGTCGTATATCGATGACTCACCCACACAACCACAACACGTCGTCGCAAAAGAAAAGCAGAAACGCAACAATAATGGCAGTTGCTCCGTGCCGCCTTATCTCCGGCTCGTCCTTATCCACTGTAACCGCCATTTCATCCTTCCCTCCAAAATTAAAAACCCTAATTTCAAATCCGCACGCTTCCCCCAATCGTCAGCTCCCAAAACGCAGTCGTAGAGACGTCGCTTTGCTCTCCCTCATCGCTCTCATCCCTTCGCTCGTCCGACCCGACCCGGCATCCGGACTTTCCTTTGGCATTTGTGAGCTACCTCGCACCATTTTGATTTAGGCCTTCAATTTGTAGTTGTTCGCTGTGGAAACCCTAATTTTTTTCGTATTTGCGCAGCAGGACCAAAGGATTGGCTCCGAGAGCAGAAGAAGAAGGCCTCCAGGTTCCTCCTGGCCCCGATTGATGCCTCCCGAGAGAGCCTCGTCGCGGCTCATCAATTACTCAGTCTCTCTCTCTAGATATATATATATATATATATGTATGTATGTGTGTATGTATATGTGTGTGTGTGTGTGTGTGTGTGTGTTGGTGCAATTTCATTTGGATTAATGTGATTTAATTTACAGCGGCTACGGATTCGGATTATACGAACAAGGAGATGGAGGAGGTTCAGAGATTGTTTAGATCTGCTGCGAGGGATTGTGTTATAGAGGACAGGAACTCGTTTGTTGCATTTCAAGCCAATACGGGTGTTGAGGTTCGGCAATTCGCTCATTTCTCTTTGTTTTTATTTAATCAGGTTAATTAAGCCGCTATTAATCTTAATTAATGCATAGGAATGTGTAAAACTCTATTGCAATTTGGTTGGCATTGGGAGAATTTGTTGTAGGATGATGGAGATGTTGAGCTTTTGGTAATTTACCTCATATTACTAATCTCATTTACTTCATAGGTTTGCACATTCCGTTTGGTTGTAAAGAACGCGTCGTCGTTGCTTGGTGATAAGGATCCCGTAAAATTGGAAGCCGAGTCTTTGCTAAATGATCTTATAAGGTACATTTTAGGTCTGACATAATTTCATGGTAGAGAAATATATTTCTCTATACAATTGTTGTAATATTTACTTGTTATATTGCAGATCATTCACTTCTCTTAATGGTCTGGTAAATGAGACTGATGTTCAATTTTCCGCTGAAAGGTAAACATGGACAAGAGAGAATTTTCTTGAAAGCTTTAGAAATTTGTTTACTTTCAGTTTTGTCGCACCTTTGATCCTGAGAAAGAATTTTTTGATTGCCCTGTTTCGCATAATAGGCACCAAGTTACATACATTTTTCCATCTGACTTTTTTCTGTTGGCTGCAGAAAGAAGGTTGCAGATTCTCTCATGGATACCATATCATCCCTAGACAAATTTGAGCAGGGAATCAAGGACTGCCTTGAAGCTTAACCAATCTGTAGTTTTTTCCTTGCAGCAAAAGCTATCTAGTGGATATCATGCTTGAAATTCTGTAGATGCATGTATATTGTGGGTTTGAAACCTCTCCTTCTTTTCTTGTCTTTCCTGTGTCTTGATTTCTGTCCTCTGTCATGCTCTTCAACCTTATTTTGTCCATTTTTTTCCTCTAAGTTGTATGTTTATAAATAGCAAAGTTATTGAAGTCGATGCTAGTTTTTTCTTAATGTCTTCATATTGCCTTCTTAATTTCTCAGTGTGGCAATATCATTGCGTTCTTTGTTACTGGAAAGGCATCCAGGTAGCTCTGTTCTTGGTTTTGGAAAGATAAGGATCTGAAATATACTCACACACGCACATATATATTTATATATACTAGGTGGATGACTTGAAGCGAAGCAAAATGCACACTTCTAAATGCAGAGAATGCAGTTCACGACTCTACAAGCTATACTGTTTGATTTTTTTTTCTTTTCCTTTTCCTTAATTTGCATACCCATTATCAGTGGGTGTTGTTGATAATTTGCTCAACATGATTGAACAACTGCATATGTAAGTATTGGCTTGCTTGGAAAATTTCAGACATCTCAAATTTGTTTGAGTTTCTCCTTCCAATGGAATATATTTTTCTTCACAGAGCTACAAATATGAATGCCTACTCCTATGCTGCCTTAAATTTTGAGTTTGACACTTTGTGGTATCAGATATAATGACCTGTTGGTCCATGTGGAGTGGTCTAATGGTTTGATTCAGGTGGCTACACCAAGCGGTAGCGAAGTTTTGTACACAGCTGCGCAGCTAATTGAAGATATTTAGTAAAAATCTGCTGGCTATCTATGGAATAGTTTGATTTGGTGAGCCAGAAGCCTCAACCAAATACAAGCGACAACATGGTGTTCCATCATCTGGGTGGGTATATAATGACCTAGGCAAACTGCGGAGCTTGTTGAACAGATTTAATGGATCGTGCATGAGTCCAAAATGAGCATCTGGATCACCAATTTGTGAAAGTTTAACATGAGAAAAGCCAAGAGATGGCAGGAGATGATCAGGCCAATCGCTGTAGAAATGGAAGGTGGAATTGGAAAGTGTGGTTGAAGGTTTGTTCATGAAATCTGCCAGAAGCACCGTGTGAGTAAGTGAGCACTTGTCTGCTATGGTTTCAAGCACTTGTGTGGCCTCAGAGTGGGTTAAGTAGTAGAGGATGCCTTCCAGAACCCACACCGTGTTCTTCTCCGGCACAAACCCGGATGTTTGAAGTTTTTCGAGCCAATTATTGCTTCTGATATCCGCCGCCACTCTAGTTATGGATTTTGCTGTCATCATTAGACACTGGTGATTGTTTGTAGAGTCCATCACTGCTTTCAGGAGAGTGGCTTTTATTTGTAGGACATCAGGAAAATCAACTTCGAACACATTGCTTTCCTTCAAGCAACTCAGGCGGTAAGCTCTTGCATCCATTCCTACAAAAAGAAGTGCAATTTTCATTATAAGCTAAATATTTACTTTCCGTACACATGAAAGTTGAGAGATTTCAGTTTCCATATATATTCTATCTACAATTTTATATAAACTACGATTAGTATATTTGGACGGGACCTGGTCTAAAAGTTTGCTCTGGTTTCCTAAAGTTAGCAGCACATGCATATACATGGCCAATAATTCCTGATCTGTAGTTTACATTGGTGCATAATCAGATGCTGCATGTTGGGGATCAATTTTCCTAAAAAGTGTTCGTTTTTTGACGGGAGCTGTATTTCACCGTACAGGAATTCATCCAGTAGATTCGGTAAAGCAATGTAAATGAACAAGTCATCTAGTCTCGAAAACTACGTTATACACAAATATGTCCCAGCATCATTCATCACAGGCACGAAGTTCACCTTGATATACGCTGCATTGGTTCAAAAAGTGCTGGTAACCAAAATATTGTGAGAGTAGTTACCAACCTGCCCCAAGAAAAACTACTTGTGCTTCTGCATCGTTGAACGAATGAAGTGCTGCTTCAAGCTTTGAATCAAACCAGAGCGTTCGAACTGCGAGAATTACACCAGAGATTTCTCGCGCCTTGTTGACGCAGTCTTTCTTTATCTTCTCATGGAAACTTTTAAGGTACGACTCTCCTGCAAGTATGTCTGCCAGGGGGTCATGAATGACATGATTCCACAAGGCTCTCCCAGCTGCCGTCTGGCAACCCGACCGCTGAAGAGGATCCCATTCGTTCTCAATAGTTGCATGAACCTGTCGAACGGTGTCTGTGGACAACAAGTCCGGAAGCTTGAACTCTGGCCACATGGGGAACTCAGGTGAGCCATTGTCTTGACTCGACATGGTCTTTAAATTGCATGGAAACGCCTTTAAAGTGGGCGGAAGTTTGGAAACTAATAGAAAGGAATGAAGAACATATGACATATGCTGTATGTAAGCAGAAGGTAGAGGTGGGATTCAAAAGGTTAGGCTGCAGCAGGTGATAGAGGGATAAGAAAAGAGAGCCACACAACACAAACCCAAAAGGGTTGGAGAAAATGGCTTATAAGTCGCGTCGCGCCGTTTTTTTTTTTTTTGCCTTTATAAAAAAGGAAGGTTGCAATGCCGTCCACGACTACCACAAGTTTATGAGCCTTCTGTTTTTGGTCTACAGGCATTGTTTTATTATCTGGTGCGAGTGGCTCCCAGGAAGTGATATCCGACGGTGGCACCCTGGCTCCTAATAAGGGAAGTCGAATGCGGTCCAGTGGTTTTATAACAAGTACTCATTTGTTTGGTTTTGGTTGTGCACACGACAAAGGCGTCATTTCGTGGTTCGTGTTTGCTTGCGTTGCACAAAGGCAAAGGAAGGCAATTGGCGTTGGGTCCCGAATTGAGTGGCTCTCTGTTTGCAGTCGTGTCGAAGCGATTCATCCTCTATCCCCCACGGGAAGACTGACTTGTATCCGTGATGTCACCACGGGGTCTTGAGACAATGCGGATAACTTTTGGACGTGACATTGTATTATTAGTTGAGAACGTCATGCTAGCATCCTAGGGGTGGAGGAAAGTCCCTCCTCTCAAGGTGACACTAACCCCAAGTCAATGAAGCACTGTTGCACGTTTTATCTGCCGTGGTAGTTTCTTTTGTTGGTTGGAGCATGAGAACAGTGATGGGCCCAGACATATACAACTGGCATGGGCTCAGACATGCACAACTGGCATCTTCAGACAGAGCCCATATTTGACAAGGATTCAGCTTAACCACATGCGATCATAAACCAATATTTTCCTGAAGAGGGATCCTCTCCCGATCATTTTCACCTAATCCTCTTCATCAAACAATCCGGATTTTTAAAATTTGATCAAATGATTAAAGTTATTATAACTTTTACAGTGGGTCTGTGTTTTTAGTCGTTAGATTAAATTTTAAAGATCCAGATTGTTTGATGAGAAGGATTAGGTGGAAAGGATCTGGAGAGGATCCCTTCCCTATTTTCCTAGGTGAAAAGTTATGCCTGTTTCTTAAGATGAGTTGACTTTTCTATAGGAATTTTGAGACAATTTTTTAATTTATAATTTAGTTGATTGTTTGGCTTATTAATTGAACTGCCCTGATAACTGTTATTATGTTTCAATTTACCCCCTGAAACTGGATTTGGGGCTTAAAGTCTTGATTGTTTCAAGAGGTAAACGAAGACTTAAAGACAATCTCAGAGGGCAATTCAATTAATAAGCCTTTGATTGTTTTGATTATTTTTGTGTGTACAATATGACGTTTTAAACTACCTGGATTACGAGAAGCCGATTCAAACTTGGATGTAAGGAACTAGCACACTGCCATGACTAATTGTCATAGCTCATGTCAAATGGTTATGAGAATCAGATTAAAACTCAAGTGTAAGAGGATGCTCACACATCACATTAATCAAATGACATAAATTACATTTGTTTAGTATGAGAAGTATGATTAATTGGCTTAACTTACGTATGTTGATTATTTGTTTCTTTGTATGAGGTGTGAATGTCGTCCTCCAAATACAAGTCGCTTTGTGGTTCACTTTTGTCTTTTATATTACCACCACGAGTGAAAGGTCCACACCCAGCGAAAAGCATATGCGAATAAACATTGTGAAGAATTAGAGATGGCCGAAAAAAGGAGAGAGTCGTGGCATAGAGAGGACCGTCGCGGCTGTAGCCAAACAACAGGTGGCGGTGCCGCCAATATTAATTAATGAAATATTATCCGTAAATATACCTAACTAGATACCCCGAATCAACGGCTGACGTGTTTATTCTTGTTCCGGGAATCAACCCATTATCGTCGATCTGCATGCAAACGCAAGCGTATCGGGTAAAATCTGACTTTTCAGAGCATGTGGACCAAACACAATACGAAAATATTTTTTTTAATAAGAACGTCTCACTGTCTGTCACGTGTGTTTAATAATTATATTACGTGTTTGTCCACTTGCGTTATAATCGAATAAAGGAATTGGATTCTTTCCAAGGCAAAACTTCGAGATCCTTCTGATCGAATAACATGAATCGTTAGATTTTGATCCAACGACTACAATTATTATAATTTTTAGAGAGATTCCTTATTTATGATTGTTGGATCAAAATCTAACGGTCCATGTTGTCCGATCAGGAGAATCCCAAGACATTGTCTTGAAAAGGATTCAATTCCGTGAATAAAGCAGTTGATATTACACTTGGAACACGTGTTCAAGCTTGTCATTTGAACATTGTAAAAATAGAATGTTTAAATTACCGTATCACATTACAAAATAAAAAAGAAATGGAGATGCTCAATGAGAAAACTGCATAAAGAGAAAAGTAAGGAGATGCTCTTAAAGTATGATTCTTTATGGATTCTTTATCACACCATAATTTACGTTAATTTTCGTGCCATCATTATTAAAGATTGCTAAAAATATGAGCCGACAAAGAATCCTAAAACAATCTTATTGTTGACAGAGTTTCCTTTGCATTTCTCTTGCAGAAAATACCAGATAGATTACCAAACGAATTGAAACACCACATGTAGTAGCATTAGCGCCACACTCAAAAAATTATAATTATTATGGTAAAGTGCTGATTTAGTCATTGAATCATCACCTTAGTGAAAATTAGATCTCTAAATTATTTTTTCAGTAAAATAAGTCTCTAAAAATTCATTAAAAATTGCTAATTTCCTCATTGTTATTATATATTCAAAGCTATTTTATCCAATTTTTTGTCAGTTTAAATTACTTGACACACTTTAGAGTGTAATACAGTCATTTTCTTGTGTATAAGCCCTTAACATTTCATATAGGTTGTGAATCTAACGTTTAAATTAACCTCTAAAGTTAACTTACATATTTTCTTACAAAAAAAAACTATCAATTTATCCTTCAAAGTTAACACGGCAGGCATTTGCTAGACTGGTGTTGCTAAAAGCAAGTGTTTTAATGCAAGAAAGTAAATGAATATGGACATGGCTTCTCTGCCCTCCCAGTTCCATACACTTCTATCCCCTCCTATTTTGTGCGATCACGGTTAAGCAGCGTCAATATTTTATATTGATTTTTTTATAAAGATAATAAAACAAAAAATAATAATGATATAAAATATTGACGTAACTTAATCATGATCGCACAAAATAAGAAGGGATAAAAGTATATGAAACTGGGAGGTCAGAGAAGCCGGTCCAATAAATATTACCAATTCCGGTAAAATGGGTGTGATAAAATCGAGGGAACTGAGCCGGCAAAAAGCGATCCGGTACACCCAAAGTAAAAGGTCCGAGAAAGACAAACCCACGCGCACGCGCACGGCTACAAATTTTGGTCTCCACTCTCCAGGAACTGAGCCAGCGAGCGACGGAGATGGCTGCGAAGGTGCCCTGCTGCGGGACGACGTTCTTTATTTACGTGCTGATAATCATAGGCCTGGTTTGCTTCGCCGGATTGATGGCCGGACTCACTCTCGGCCTCATGTCCCTCGGCCTCGTTGACCTCGAGGTCCTCATGAAGTCCGGCCAACCTCAGGATCGCAAGCACGCCGGTCAGCTTTTTTCCTTCTTAAATTCATCTTCTTTTTTTATTTTTTTTATTTTTTTGCATTTTTGAAATTTGGAACTCAGCAGTTTCAAATTTCGAATTTAATTACTTTGGGGCTTCTGTGATCCTATGGATTCTGAGCTCTAAGAACTGTTTTTGGATTGAAACTTTTTCAAATTTCGTTTTTGGAAACGGGTTTTGGATTGGAAATTATGAAATTGTTCTGTGAGATGCTGGACAGTAAGCTAAATTACTAGATGACTCAGTTGATTGCAGTCCAAGTCAAAGGAACAGTTGAATTTTACAGAAGAAGTAGATTTTCTTTTGTTTAAATGCTTTAAACTGCTCCGATTTTCGCAGCTAAAATCTATCCGGTGGTGAAGAATCAGCACCTGTTACTTTGCACGCTTTTAATCGGAAACGCGTTAGCAATGGAGGTAATTGTGTGATTTTGTGGCTTTATTGCAATTCATTAAAACGAAAACTAACGGAAAAGTCCAAATTTTTTTTAGTTTTAATGAAAAAAACAAATAAATGTGTTGGGAATAGTATCAGGAAAACAAAGGTAAAAATGTGGTTTTTTTGTTGAAAGTGAACAGCACTGTAAATGTTTCGTTAAAACTCGTAGTGCTTTCTTACAAATTGGTGATGTGTCTTTTGTTATTAGGCTCTTCCGGTGTTTTTGGATAGTCTTGTGCCTCCTTGGGCGGCTATTGTGATATCAGTCACTCTCATTCTGGTGTTTGGGGAGGTGGGTTGTTTTCGCAAGAGCATTTTACGTTGAATGACTAATTTAACATACAAAAGACGTTCACTTTTGTTTCTTTGTATGCATTACTGCTCCAGATATTGCCACAAGCAGTGTGCACTCGCTTTGGATTGACTGTTGGGGCGGCAATGGCCCCGTTTGTGCGTGTTCTTCTTGTTCTTTTCCTCCCCATTTCGTATCCCATTAGTAAGGTGATGTTAATACTTGAACTGAACTTCCATAATGATTACAATGACTTTAGATGTTTGTAAGTTGTGTGATGCTGCTTGACTATTTGACTTAGCTGCATATATTCGGTCATTTATTGCATTTTCTTTCCTATTTTCATTTTATTTGTTCTAAATATGTTCTCTCCGCAGGTTTTGGATTATATGTTGGGTAAGGGACATTCTGCCCTTTTACGAAGAGCAGAACTAAAGACTTTTGTGGATTTTCATGGAAATGAGGTATATAATATTTTACCAATCTCACATTAGGGCACTATGCTAGTTGCTAGCTGCAAATGTTAGGAACTTTCAACTCTCTGGAAAGTCCTCCGGTTTCCTGTGTTCTCTGATTAAATATGGCATATGCAAATGATCTGTTATTTAGGCTGGGAAAGGCGGGGATTTAACACATGATGAGACTACCATCATTGCTGGGGCACTTGAATTGACTGAAAAGACTGCAAAAGATGCCATGACTCCCATATCAAATGCATTTTCCCTTGATCTGGATGCACCTCTTACTTTGTGGGTTTGCGGACTGCAGTTTGTTCTCTCTATCATATCTTATGCATTCTTCCATCCTTTTAAACCTGCCACTCTATTCTCTCTCCAGGGACACATTGAATGCAATAATGGCAATGGGTCATAGTAGGGTTCCAGTTTATGCTGGGAAGCCCGGAAATATAATTGGTCTAGTTCTGGTAATTCCATTTTTGCTTTCTTTATACACTTTTTTCAAAGTTAAAGTGATGCTGCGTGTCCGACCAAAAAATGAAGAGCGATGCTGCCTGAAAACTTATCAGTTCAATCTCGTATAAGTGCAGGTTAAGAATCTCTTGATGGTTGATCCAGAAGATGGAGTTACTTTAAGAAAACTGATGATACGAAAAATTCCTCGGTATGGTAGTACCTCATTATATTTTGGTTTTTATTACCGATACAAGGCATGAGCTAATGTAATTTTGAGAATTTTCACTCCTGAGATGGTTCATTTCACTGTCTATGTATTCTTCTTTTATTGGGCTTGAGCATGGTTATTCTAGACTGGCCTTTTATTTGCCCCACAGGGTTTCGGAAGACATGCCTCTGTATGATATACTAAATGAATTTCAGAAAGGTCACAGTCACATTGCTGTCGTCTATAAGGATATAAGTGGGAAAAAGGATGCACTAAAGAATGGCAAGGATGGTGAAACACCCTTGTTTAAGGATAACTGTAAGAAGCAAGCAGGCGAATCTGGGGCATCATTCAAGAAAGGTGTGTATATTCGTAGCAGCTACAAAAGCATGTTGCCGTTTTGGCTTACTTTCATTTTGAGGTTCAAAATTCAAATCTCAGTTTTCGTATTTGATCGTTTCATGACATTTCTTTTTGTACACATAATGTAATGTTACGTTTGAGTATGTTAATGGATGTAACTTGTTCTGTGTGTCCTGTATGATTGATGATTAACTGAGCTTTTGGCTACATGATTTCTCAATGTGTGGGCTTTTCCTGAGTTCTTCAACCACTGCCACTTTTTTCGTATGTTTTTCCTTTGAAATACATAATTTGTGTTCTTGTTAAATTGCAGATGAAAAAGTGGGTTCAAACAATGGTCAGAGTGCTTTGGACAATGGTGACGGAGGTCAACAAGCGAAGAAAAGCCCATCAGCTGCACCTGCTTTTAAGAAACGACACAGAGGCTGTTCACATTGCATTCTGGACGTTGAGAACGGTCCCATTCCAGTTTTCCCAGACAATGAAGAGGTTGTAGGAGTAATTACCATGGAGGATGTCATTGAAGAACTTCTTCAGGTAGTGATCATGTATTATACAAATAAGTAATTGAATCTGCTTCTGCATTTTCTTACGAAACTTGCAGTATTATCTGGATACTAGATTTTTGTAAATATTAATTGCTGCACGTATTGATCCAAATGGTAAATCTCTGCTTATGCCAGGAAGAGATATTGGACGAAACAGATGAGTATGTCAATATCCACAACAGGTAAGATTTGAGTGATTTTCACCTGCACATATTAGCACGACGCCATTTCCTCTTAAATCATCGGTGCCATGCTGTAGTATGGGTTCGTCTTGAGAGCAGGACAACCAGAATTGCTGAAACATGTACTTTGGACCGATAGATGATAATATTTTGTGGATATGCAGGATTAAGGTCAATATGCATGCATCTCAGGAAAAGCCTTCTGACTCGAACTCAGCCGATCCTTCCAGAGAATGGTCATCTGTCACCAACGCCCCACTGCTAACATCAGCGTCAGTGCCATCAGATTTGGGTTCCACTCAACATCAAGACTCTGGTAAGATGTGATGCCAACGGACTCACATACCGCAGCTCATCAAGGTTCTGAATACGACACGTCAAGATATCGGTGAGTTTGGTCGTATGTTCTTGGTATGAATGAAATTTAGATGCACAAAATCGATATTTAAGTTAAAAACTTACCTAAAATTAACCTACATGTTTGATGAAAATCCACTACTAAGACAACTCTCTTTTGAGAATGTAAAGTCCATTACTCCATGAAGTGTTGCCGAAAAGGATAATTAATGAAAGGTGTGGAACCATTTTTTGATTGTGTGTCTGTTTAGTAAGCACTCTTTCCCGGGTTCGTAACGTCAAGTTTTGGCCAAAAACTCCCAACACTTTGCATGGAGTTATCGATCGGTAGTCAATTTTCTGACGTGAGATTTTTGTGTTCTTTAACAATTAAGACCTAAAGTTGAATAGCGAAAATCATGCCTTGTATTTTTGGCGAAACTAAAACTAGCATGATCAATTGGCAACTGTATTTTACATTTCTAAAGATAAGATACAGAAACGCGTACATAATCACTTCACATGTTTATAATCTAAACTACCTATTATCAAAACTTTATTTGTCAACTAGAAGTGAGTGAAAGATCACATTAATCTTGTCAACAAAAAAAAAAAAAAAAAAAAATCAAAATAAAAGTTTTAGGCAATATAGTAAATTAAATGCAAAATAATTTTACTGTGCTTTTTTTTTTCTTCTAAGCCTCACAAGTAACAATATCAGTCCTTCATTTTCTCTTTCAGACGAAATAAATATTTAGATATGAACAATCTCTTCGATGATAAAAATTGTTTAAAGATCGTTATAAAAAAGTTTTAATGACTATTTTATATTATCGTACCTTTTTTTTTTTTTTATCAAACGATTGATTCTATTAAATTAGATATTAAATTAGCTGCCAAAGTTTGAACCTACGTCGTGAAATAATGGATACCATAATGCATGACCGTAGTCAAATATGAGACGGCAAGTCTTCTTAGTGCATGTGTTGGTTAGCTATTGTGTGCAGTACGCATCCATGGCGTACCCCGGACGACATAAACCCGAAACTTTCTCATGACGGTCCTTTTTCCATCAATGGCGGTCGCCGCAAAGTGCAGATAAAATCCAACCTTCCTTCTTCCACATGAGTTCCATCCTCTGGAGTTTTAATGACCATCTTATCAGCAACGCCCCGACACGACCTCAATCCTACATAAATCCACCATTTTTCAAAAGTAACCACCTCTGCTCATGTCCCCAGCTGATCAACTTTTTTTTTTTTCTTTTTTTTTTAATATTAATTATCTGAAAAGCCTGCTCCTAATGTAAATCGGGTCGGTGCCACTTAACGTACCCAGTTGAAGTTCGTCTTATAATTTCCCAGCTCATCGGGAAAAAAAATAAAAAATCAAACTTTCCTCTCGATTTTTCATGATCTTGGTTAATTCTTTGAAAGGTGATTACTTTTCGTCATCCTTCGATCCAGACGGTGATTTTCCCATTTGGGTACTCGCAGTTTCGTCTCTCCTTCCATTTTCAGAAACATTCCCACGGATCTGTCTGATCTCCCGCTCCAGATTTGTTGAAGATTTCCTTTTTAGTAAAATCCCACTTCTGTCTTTCAATTTCGATATTTTATCCAGTTTTGGCGCGGTTTTGCATTGGGGGTCTCCAGATTTGTAGTTGCTTTAGCTTACTTTCTTCGAAGTCCATCTGTCGGGGAGGCGTTTTTTAGAGAGAGAGAGAGAGAGAGAGAGATGGCAGTGGCAGTGGCTCGGTTAGCTCGGTTGGGCCGCAAAGCAAAACTGCCAGGTGGGTTCTGTATAAAAATGGCAGCGGCGGCAATCTTGGGCCTCTGCTTTATATTCGCCTGGTCGATGTTTTCTTCTTCTTCCTCCTCCGTCACTACCCGAATCGAAAGCTTTGACAACATTGTGGCGCCGCCTGGATCACGGAGCACCCGGGCGAGCACTCCCGATGGGACCCAACTAGCAGCTAGTAATGGTGGGGAGGAGAAAAGGGCTACTGGGTCTGCTGTGAGGTCACATGACCATGAGCATAAATCCAAGAAGAAGAAGAAAGAAGCGGTAAATGGGAAGAAGGGGAAGGGTAAGAAAAAGTTACCTGAGAGTGTGACGAAGGTTAAAAATGTGACTGAGGAATCCGAGAGCGAAGATTCGGAGAACGAAAAGGAAGATGGAGATGAAGAAAAGGAGGTAGTGGATGGAAAGGAAGAAGGTTTGAGTGATGAAGGTGAAGGTAATGGGGAAGCAGGAGGAGAGGGGGATAATTTGATGGAGACGGCGGATCAGGAATCCGAGGAGGTGAAGCTGGACGATGACGGTGGTGAATCCGAAAAAAAGGGAAAGAAGAGGTATAAGATGAAGGGTCCATTGTTTGATCCAAAAGCACATTATAATTGGAAACAATGTAGCACAAGGAGCAAGCACAATTACATTCCTTGTATTGATATGGAAGTAGTATCTGGAAGGCTGCAGTATAGGCATACGGAGAGGAGTTGCCCGAAGGCGGAACCTATGTGTCTTGTACCTCTTCCTCGTGATGGTTATGGCCCTCCGGTCCCCTGGCCTGAGAGCAAAGAGAAGGTATATATGCCTGGAGTTTCATATGTTTTTCTTGCATTCAATTGTAGTACACTGTGAGGAAAAATAATCTTTCTGATGTTTTGTTTTTGTAATTTTCGTGTTTTGTAGATATTGTACAAGAATGTGGAGCATCCGAAACTTGCTGCATTTGTCAAGGAACATAGTTGGGTGATGGAGTCTGGAGAATATCTGACATTCCCCCAAAACCAGTCTGAGTTGAAGGGCGGAATTCTTCACTATCTTGAGTCCATTGAAGAGGTGTGACTTTTACTTATTGTCTTAATTGAATACGGGAATCTGTATGATGCCTCCTTAATTCCAACCTGAAATGAATTGATAAAGTTTAGACATGATTATTTGGGTAGATAGACGATTTTCTCTTTCGATCATGTGTTTTTAATATAGGAAATTAGTGGTAAACCTTTGAAAATCTCATATTACCTGGATAAGGAGTCTAATTGCTTTATGTCGACTGTTCTTTTGCATCCTACTATTGTAAGAGATGCGGAGTTTTGAAACTGATGGCTATTTACAGATGGCAATTAAACTTCGCCATATACATATACTGATGTGCATGTATATGCTAGTTATCTCCTAATAATAAATGCTGCCAGTCTTGCCATAAAAAGAAGTCAAAATTTTTATTTTGTTTGATAGATGGTACCAGACATCGAGTGGGGAAAGAATATCCGTGTAGTGCTGGATATTGGATGTACAGATTCCGCCTTTGGGGCTTCTCTCGTTGATAAGGATGTATTAACATTGGCATTGGGTTTGAAAGATGACCTAGTTGACCTAGCTCAAGTTGCCCTCGAGCGTGGTTTGCCTGCTTTTGTTAGCCCTTTTCGAAATAGAAGACTGCCTTTCCCCAGTAGTGTTTTTGATGCTGTTCACTGTGGCGGTTGCACCACACCTTGGCATTCAAATGGTTTGAGTCAATTTCTTCCCAATCCCACCTTTCATTCGTCATTTTTTCTTCTTGAAGTTTCAAATCCGACTTTAAGTCACACCTTTGTGATATTCTTTCTTTATCAGGGGGTAAGCATCTTCTAGAGATGAATAGGATTTTAAGGCCGGGCGGATACTTTATCTTGTCAACTAAACATGACAGCTTTGAAGATGAAGAAGGTTTGCCCTATGCTGCTAACTCTTAGTGTATCTAAGATTTGTTTGCTTTACGGGATCGTATGATTTTATCCTGAGTTGCTTGTGCTGAATAATTCGATAACATGTGGCATTTTTTTATTCTCTTCCAGCCATGACTAAATTGACCGCGTCTATCTGTTGGAATATTCTGGCTCATAAAACTGATGAAGTCAGTGACGTGGGTGTCAAAATATACCAGAAGCCAGACTCGAATGATATTTATGAGCTGAGGAGGAAGAAATTTCCACCTTTGTGCAAGGAAAATGAAAACCCAGATGCAGCCTGGTAAGCTTAAATAAACTTGCCTTACAATATTCATCTCTTCGAGGTTTTTAGCATTATTTCTCCATCCATATTCCGTTTGTGGTTTGTTAATTTGTTGAACAGAATCAGTATGTTCATTGTCTGCGTACGGAAGACTACTTTTCAATGATTTTGTTCTTTATTTAGGAACAGTTAGCCTTTGTGTTCCTTAACAGGTATGTTCCTGTGAAGACTTGCTTGCACCCCGTTCCATCTGCCATTGAGCAGCATGGCACGGAGTGGCCAGATCAATGGCCCCAAAGGCTCGAGAGGTATCCTGACTGGTTGAGTGATAAAGCTAAGTTGGATGCAGACACCAAGCACTGGAAAGCTATTGTTGATAGATCCTATCTCACAGGACTAGGTATCGACTGGTCAAAAATTCGAAATGTAATGGACATGAAAGCCATCTATGGAGGGTATGTCAAAAATTTGAAAAGAACCTTGCACTTTCTTTTCTATTCAACAGAAACACGTCGGAAGTTGATTGATAAGTTGAATTGCAATGTTTTTATGCAGATTTGCTGCAGCTCTCACGCAACAAAAGATTTGGGTGATGAATGTGGTCCCTGTCCATGCGCCTGATACACTTCCTTTCATTTTTGAACGCGGCCTTGTTGGAACCTACCACGACTGGTGTGAGTCTTTCGGTATTTATCCCAGATCATATGATCTTTTGCATGCTGATCATCTGTTTTCGCGGCTTAAGAACAGGTGAGTTTCTGTTGCTTGCTGATAAAGTTTCGATTTTTTTGGTATATACATATCATTTACTTCTGGAATGCTACTTTGCAGGTGTAAGCAGCCAGTATCAATCGTTGTTGAGATGGATCGCTTGTTACGGCCTGGAGGGTGGGCAATTATACGCGAGAAAGTTGAGGTACTGGAACCGCTGGAGGGAATATTGAAGAGTATGCATTGGGAGATCCGGATGACTTTTGCTCAGGGAAAGGAGGGTCTCTTATGCGCCCAGAAAACCTTGTGGCGGCCTTAAAATGGTATTGCAGCTTCATACAAGTCCATAACAGCACGAAGACCTGCGGCGAAGCCATGCTTCCTTCGGGTGCTGCAGCCTCCATAGTCCATCCAATTTTGAGCGCAATTATAACTGATGTTTTTGATATGCCACTTGAATTTATTGGTGATGCAGTTGATGTAGAGGATGAGCAAAGGAGGTGAGGGTGAATGAGAAAGGGATTCGAACCCAGATGCATAAGAGGGAGAACATTCGCTCTAGTTGATGTGACTATGTCTGCGTCCGCAAATGTATAAGTTTCTTTCATGAGCGAAGTGCTAAATTGTTGTATACTTGTGTTTGAGTAAATTTTTAGAACTGTCATTCTGATTCTAGTTCATGTGTTATAATACGAGTGAATTTAAATTGATGCAGTCTTAGGGCTCGTTTGGATGTGCTTTTAAAATGACTGAAAACGTTTTTGGTGAAAATATTTTTGAAACTAATCCTTAGTAAAAATCTAATTAGATCCCGAAAAAGCACGTTAAGTGCTTCCTGCAAGAAGCATATATCTGATGCTATCAATTTCATCAAAAACGCTTTCAATCATTTTAAAAGCACATCCAAACGAGTTGTTGATCATTGAACTCAAATATGGGCCGACTAAGACTCCAAAATGAATTCAGCCCACCAATACTGCGTACCCAAATTCCAGACGCCGTCTTCTGCCTCCCCTTTCGCTCTTCGCGGCGCTGCTACGAACTCCACTCTTCTTCGCGCCTCCGCAACGCTCATGTGATTTTCCGCAAAAGGACAATCCAGAACTTTAATTTCCCGCCATGTCCCTCTCCTCCACCCCTGCGCGGCTCACTCTCCTCGCCCTCCTCTCCGCCACCACAGTCTACTGCTTCTACAAATCCCGCCGCCTCCGACGCCTCAAGCTCTCCCTAAACCCTAACTCTAGCTCCTCGCCTCGCAGAGGCAAGCTCTTCTTCGTCTCCCAAACCGGCACCTCCGAAGCTCTAGCTCGTCGCCTGCTCGATTTTCTGACGTCGAACGGCGTCGCTTTCGACCTCGTCGACCCCAACAACTACGAGCCCGAGGACCTGCCGAAGGAAACCCTAGTTCTGATTGTCGCTTCGACGTGGGATGACGGGAAGCCGCCTCCGAACGCCAGATTCTTCTCCAATTGGCTCGCCGAGAGCGCGGAGGACTTCAGGGTGGGATCGCTGTTGCTCTCCAATTGCAAATTTGCCGTCTTTGGCGTCGGGAGCCGAGCCTACGGCGCTACGTTCAATGCGATGGGGAAGGACTTGGCTAGGAGGATGAGGGCGTTGGGCGCTTCTGAGATGTTTCCGATTTGGGAAGGTGACGTGGACGGTGGTGATTTGGACGAGGTGTTTGATGCTTGGAGTGGGAAGGTGGTGAGGTTTCTGAAGGGTGGTGCGGCGGAAAATGGCGGGGTTTTGGGTAATGGGGTTGGCGATGAATGTGAAGCTGAGAGCTTTGATGGGTCGGACGAGGAGGAGGAGGACGACGAGGATGGTGGGGTTGTTGACCTTGAGGATATTGCAGGTAAAGGACCTTCAAGAAGGAATCCAGTGGCGGTGACGAAGACTAATGGGACAGTGAATGGTAAAAAAGAGATGGTCACTCCGGTGATTCGGGCTAGCTTAACGAAGCAGGTAAACTTGTCTGGGCATACTGTGACTGCAAAGATTTCAAGTTGTGTATTTGCTTTTAGGATTGGTGTTCTGATCTTTTGCTTTGATTTTACTCGAGTGAAAATGCAGGGGTATAAAATCATTGGTTCACATAGCGGCGTCAAAATTTGTAGATGGACAAAGTCGCAACTCCGAGGCCGTGGAGGTTGCTACAAGCACTCGTTTTATGGCATAGAAAGTCACAGGTGACCGGAATTTTTATCAATTTGTAGATTTCGTACCGTCCTTTCCCCTATACACGTCTGTGAGACTGTAAATTCATGCATTATGCGTAGATTTTAGCTTGACTATTGCATATTGGTTTTCATGAAGTGAGAACATAATGCCCAGCTTAGAATTTTCACAATGTATAGGTTTCTTTACTCTATCTGTAATACCTCAGCGCTGTGTAATTAGTGTGAATTGGCAGTCTTATGGCGTATACATCTGAATTTCTATATTTTACATACTTGCGTTTACTTTTAAAGTTGTTTATGTATTTATCATTGCTTCAACTAGCAGCTTAAATTTGACACGTTTTGAATGAAACAGGTGCATGGAGACGACCCCTAGTTTGGCATGTGCCAACAAATGTGTTTTTTGTTGGAGACATCACACAAATCCTGTCGGAAAGAGTTGGCAGTGGAAGATGGATGATCCGTTAGAAATTGTTAACTCTGCCATAGATCAGCACACGAAAATGATTAAACAAATGAAAGGAGTTCCTGGTAAATCCTATGTTTTTTCCTTTGGGGAAGAAATATATCCTTGGATAATGGTATTTTTAGTTGTACAAGACTGCCCGAACCAGTGATGAATTAATTGAAACACCTTTTAAGCAGACATGATTATATTGGGTTCCCAAACTATTTGGTTGTACTATCATCAACTAATCAATAGTTCACAGAAACCAGTTAACTGTGATTCATGTTTGATATCATCCACTAAATCGTAGGAAACTTGATGGTGTATAAATCTACTCAGTATATGAGATATCTTCTCCTGCAGGTGTTACATTGGAGCGATTAACAGAGGGTCTCTCTCCCAGGCATTGCGCCTTATCTCTTGTTGGTGAACCTATCATGTATCCTGAGATTAATGCACTCGTAGATGAGCTGCATCGAAGGCGGATTTCTACTTTTCTAGTCACAAATGCTCAGTTTCCTGAAAAGATCAAAATGCTGAACCCCATTACGCAGGTTTGTTTGCTACTGTTATATCACTGTCAAATTTTACATCATGCTATTATTTAGTTTTAGGAATGATTTTGGACTTCTTTGCGCACAGTTATATGTAAGTGTGGATGCTGCTACTAAAGAAAGTTTGAAGGCAATTGACAGGCCACTTTTTGGGGATTTTTGGGAGCGATTCATTGTAAGCATCTGATCTACTTGATACTTTGAGGGCCCAATTTCTTGTCTTTAATCCACTGAGAGAAAATAATATGAATCAGTACTTCTGGTGTTACTTATGTATATGCTTGAATTTTTATTGCCAGGATTCCTTGACTTCTCTCAAGGACAAACAGCAACGAACTGTTTATCGCCTTACTCTGGTGAAAGGCTGGAATACAGAAGATATTGATGCTTATTATAACATTTTTAGCCATGGTAGTCCCGATTTTGTTGAAATCAAGGGAGTTACATACTGTGGAACGTAAGTTTTCTTTTCTTTGGTTCCTAAGTGGTCGGGTCATTTACAGTGCTCTAGTTCTATAACGAGAGTGATCAATTCACAGGTCTGCTACATCAAAGTTGACAATGGAGAATGTGCCCTGGCATGCCGATGTTAAAGCATTTTCAGAGGCCTTAGCTTTGAAAAGTAACGGGGACTATGAAGTTGCATGTGAGCATGTCCACTCTTGTTGTGTCCTCCTGGCTAAAACTAGCAAGTTCAAGATCAACGGCCAGTGGTTCACGTGGATTGACTATGAAAAGTTTCACGATCTGGTATATGCGACTCCAATAATTATATACTCCTAGAGTGCCATTCAGGCGATAATATTTATTCACTCATCCATTCTTATTGAAAATGCAGGTGGCTTCTGGAAAACCTTTTGACAGTAAGGATTACATGGCTCCAACACCTTCATGGGCCGTGTATGGGGCAGATGAAGGTGGATTTGATCCGTACCAGTCTCGATACAAGAAAGAGCGCCATCACAGACCAAACCAGTGACGACCAGGTTAGGGGTTTGATTAGTGTCGAGTTCTAGGAACAGTTTTGATTGTATTTTATCGTAGTTTTACGTACGTGAAACAGTATTTTCACAACATAGCTGCAGTCTATAGATTAGAGAGAGAATTACTGTTTGTGTTCCGATACAGTATTATCCTTGTATTTTAGTAATTCTCTGCTTCGTTGTTTTTGGGAAAGTTTTACTCTGCAATGTTTATGTTTCCATAACGTCGTAAATATGAAGCTACTGTTAATTAGGGAGAGAATTACTGTTTATGTTCCGATTCATTCAAATCGATTCAAAAGGTTCTGGCTACTTGATGTCTTTTGTGTCCT
Source organism: Pyrus communis (assembly GCF_041283825.1). NCBI lineage: Eukaryota > Viridiplantae > Streptophyta > Magnoliopsida > Rosales > Rosaceae > Pyrus > Pyrus communis. Next base: position 21,852,871 of record NC_142572.1, on the reverse strand, counting down.
TTAGCTCTTAGCTCTTAAGACTTACATGAAACGGGAACACTAAGATAGTGGTGTGCCAAACCTATGAGGCGGCGTGTTTCAACTTCATGCATTATGTCACATGATTGGTTTGGGATACGAGCGCTTTGGCGTTTCAATCAACATCAATTTGAATATAATCCTTCTCACCTTGTATTATAATAGGAATATGATTTTTTTCTCCTCCATATCCGGCTCCATCCCTCCTCCCACTTTCCTGTCTTCTCTCTGTAAAGAAGTCACACAAGATATTGACGTAATTTAATCGTGATTGTTCAAATAGAAAAGGATTATAGGGAGGGAAATTTGGAGAGGAAATTGTCGTCACTTGCAAATATCGTACGCAGCTTTACACATCAGCCAACCTCATTATTGCATTTTTTTTTCTCTTCGTTTTTATTTAGTTTTTTGTATTACTGTTAGGCAGAGCAAATTATGTCACTACCCAAAAATGTCCAATCAGTAAATTTTATTTCACGAGCGGAAAATTGTACTATATGTCTAGTCGTTTTAAATTTCTACTGTTCTTTTTGCAAATTTAGGCTTCAGTCTTGTTCGTCCATCCAATAAAATGTTGAATCGTTGGCATTTAAATATGTAAATGAAGTATAAAAGATATCAATAATAAAAACGACACATCTTAATCAATAACATGTGAATATGTTTGTTAATATTCGGTGATCGTACATACCGTGTGATTAAATGATCCAGCGATTTGACTTAAGATTCTTTCATCTAAATCGAGCCTAGAGATATCTTCGGCCTTTGGAAGCATGAGTTTTCTTCATAACTAATAGTCTAATATGTTCTACCATCATGGATAATATTTGAAAGTTCGTATTTATTCTTCCCCATTCAATAACCTTTTGCACATAATTGTATATTCATGGCGGGTACTTGGGAAGCCACACATTACGTCAGTCATAAAATTGTGGTTCGAACTCATCTTCACAATAATCAAAACTAAGATCTTTGATATACGAGAGAAAATAAATATCATTAGACCACGATATTAAGTGACTGTTTATTCAAAATCTATTGATTAGACCTGATAAATGAGTTGTGTTTGTGTTGTTTTCATGTCATACTCATCATCATTACAAGTTGCATTGTACCAAATCCATTATCTTAACGCTTTCTTAACAAGTAACCTGATATTGATCCGATTAACGAACGGGTTATGTATTTTGTGTCATATCAACGCGTCATGCAAGAAATTGATATGTCTAATGTTTTGATATGACAAACGATAACTTATTAGATGACTGATGACAACCGACTTATTAATAAATTCTTAACGTGCAACTCGAAAACGACCTGACTCATTAATGAGTTGACTCGAATTTATTATTTTCGTATCTTTTCGTGCAACTCGATAACGACCCGACTTATTTTCTTTGGGCAATATAATTTGCTTTTCATAAAGTGTCATACAACTCATCGCGCTTCAATCAAACAGTGGCTGTGGATTCTGGAAATCAAACAAACAGTGGGCGGCGTCTGCTGCTGATATATATCGTTGAGGTGAGGTGGGCCGCCACAACCCAACAACTTGACGAGTGGAAGCAGGAACCGTTGGGCCCCACCCAACACAAGTATAAAGCACGTCAAGACGGCTCCAGCCCTGCCAACTCCTAATTCCCTTTCTCTTCCTCATCTTCGTCCGTCATATCTCAAAACTTTTACAAAACCAAATTATAATTCTCTATTTAATAGTACGCATTTGTCGATTTCTCTACGAACTTGTAACAAGTTGTCAATTTTTCTCTTAATTTTAATTTTAGTCAGTTATGTTCTTGAACTTTTATAATCGACTAATTTTCTTTCAGAATTTTAATTTTGTCGATTACTCTATTAAACTTTTATAATTGACCTTTTTTTTTTTTATTTTGCGTTAGATTTTGATTTTTTTTAAATTTAATTTTCCATCCATTTTGGATGTGTGCATGACAAAAAGGTAATTTTATCCTGATTAAAAAGTTAATCCGTTTAAGTTACAGTTCAAAGGAAAGTTCGTCGATAATACTAACAATTTTGTACTAATAACAAAACTAAATCGTAAAAAATGAAAATTTGGCAAGTCACTGCATGCATGGTGCATATTACCAAAAGATAAATAAAAGTTAAAGATTGCTATGGTCCAAGATACAACTACTAAGATTAAATTGTTAAAAATTTCGGAGTATACGATATTTCAAACTTTTACAAAATTTTAATTTTGTAGAGAATAAAATTTCCTACGAATTATGTAGTTGACATGAGCATGCACGAATGACCATTAAACCCATGGCTACAACAATTTTTTGACTTTAGACACGAGGCAGGACTAATTAAGCTAGGAGCTGAACCCCTAAGCTGCCACGTCCTACTTATTACAAAAGCACTTATTGGCTTACTGAGGCGGCTAGCCGAACATGTAAAACCAGCTTTCTTCTACTAGCTTTGTGCTTTTGTTTCTTAACTTAGAACGTAAGCGTCACGTGCCAGCTGCAGCGACTTAAGAAAATTAGCAATTGCCCTCCTCTCGTCAGTCTCGGAGAGCTGGCAGTCCAGAGCTGCTAACCATGCACAGCCAAAGACGACTTTTTTTGTGTGCTCCGGAGTACCCCTACTTGGAATATCAAACCGTTAATTTTTTGTTAAAATATAACAATAAAGATTTAACGGTTAAAAAATTCGAGCCTAGAGTATTTCAGAGCACCTAAAAGCTTTTGCAGCCAAAAACCTCCAGATTTTGCAGTCTTCCTCTTCTTTCTAAATTCTGCAGTAAAAAAACCCCACTTTTCTCACTCATTCATTTTTTACCGGAATTGAATCATCTCCGAGACAAATCCTTGGATTCTCCTAACCTAATAACACGGACCGTTGGATTTTGATCTAACTACTATAATTATTATAACTTTAGGGGAGCACTCTGTTTGTAACCGTTGGATCAAAATCCAACAAACCGTGTTAGTGAATTAAGAGGATCCGAGGGTTTGCCTCGGAGAGGATCCAATTCCTTTTTTACCCACTTCTTTTAATGGCCTTTTTATTTTTATTTTACTTTGTGTGTGTGTTTTACCCTTTTCAACATAATTACATTTGCAGACTTAAGATTAATCAAGTTGACTATGTCAGTTTGCTTTCTTTGTACGTTCGAGTTTTTGGGTAAATTAATCACAAATTTGATCTTAATCAAATTAGCTATATTAGTGCACTTTTCTTTTATACCTAGTTTGAATTCTCTTCATAAATTTAATTGAATTAATTTAAAATATCGCTTGTATAAAAAATTCAAAATTTAATGATTAAACAATTCGAGCCTATAGTATTTCAGAGCACCTAAAAACGCTTTTGCAGCCAAAAACCTCCAGATTTTGCAGTCTTCCTCTTCTTTCTAAATTCTGCAGTAAAACAACCCCACCTTTCTCACTCATTCATTTTTTACCCACTTCTTTTAATAGACTTCTATTTTTATTTATTTCGCGTGCGTTTTATCCTATTCAAAATAATTACAATCTCGAACTTGAGATTAATCAAGTTGACTATACCAGTTTGCTTTCTTTGAACGTTGGAGTTTTTAGATGAATTAATCACAAATTTGATCTTAATCAAGTTGGCTATATTAATGTACTGTTTTTTTTATACCTAGTTGAAACTCTCTTTATTAACTTAACTGAATTAATTTAAAATATCACTTGTATAAAATAAAAACATAAACAGCAAAATTAATTCCTAGGCTTCTTCTTCATCATACAAAATCACATATGAAAATAATTAAAAACAAAGAAAATAATTATAAAAAAAACTTATTAAAAGATATGCTGTCATCAATGAACTAAGAAATACTAAACAAATCAAATGCAAAAGCAAACTCCAGCTCTTTATCTTTTCAGATTTTTCGATTGATTTAATTAATTTTCCAGATGTTTTTAACACAGAAGAGGAAATTAAGAACAATAAAAAAAAATTACCATGAGAGTTAACTAATTGTGGCTACTCTTTCTGGGCTTGCTTTTCCTCCTTGCTCTACTTCTTGAAGGCTCCCTAGGTAAAAACCCCTCCTCTTTTTTACCACTACCCTCTTCTTCTTTTACCTTCTGCTGCTGCAACTCTTCCTGTTGCTTCTGCTTTTGATCTTCATCATCCTCGTCTACTTTTGCTTTTTTGGAATCACTTTCTTTAGCAACATCTTCAGCTGCAGAAGCAGAAGCAGATTGTTCTACTGCTGCAGTGGATTGCTCTTCAATGATAATCTTGCGAGGCCTTCCTCTCTTTCTTGGGGTGTGAGCCTGCGGTTGCTGCTGGGATTCGTCTCCAGTTGATGAAGCTTCTGCTATTGCCACTGATAGCTCCATCGTTTTCTGAGGCTTCTTCTTCCCCATTAAAACTAAAAATAAAAATAAAAAATATTAATCTCTCTATCAAATAATAAATATTTTGATGATAATTTTCATCAAGACAACAACTTTTCTCTTAATCCGACGAGAAGAAATAAAACCCACAAAGCCGAAAAAGACTCAAGAACGTATTATCTAATATTTTTCATAGTTCTCTCTCTCTCTCTCTCTCTCTCTCTCTCAAGTTTGAGAATAAGCGGGGAGAGAAGACAAATCTTTGACCTGGATTCTGAAAATCTTCGTTAAAAAATCCTCCCTTTTCCAGTGACATCCAAGACCCAATAAAAATTCGACCCCTTCCTTCTACTCCTATTTGATAAAAATAAGCAAAAATATTATCAAAAAGTCACTAGAATAATTATATTTCCGTTTTCTTTGGTAGTACAGATTTCTCTATCCAATTCATGTCTAAGTAAAAAGAAGCTACAAGAAGACAGAGGAGGAAATGAGGTCGAAAGCCAGTGAGAGAAAAATATATATGGACTGGCTGAGGGTAACCCTACCATATATATTTTAGATACTACCATGGTTAGGGGACTTGTCAGGGTTTTAGGGTTTTTTTTTAGATAATAATTAGGGCTTTAGGGTTTTTGTTTTTTCAGAGTTGTTATACACACTCTAGAATTTTTATATTGCAATTTAGAATGTACAATAATTTTTAGTGATAGTCTGTTGGCATAAGCGATACTGAAAAATGAAGAGGAAGCGAACATTTGAATTTAGGTCAGATTTAAACATAAATCCTCTTGACTAATTGAGTTACAAACTCTTTGAATTTTGGTGATACCCTATTCTCAAACCTTAATTTAATCAACAGAGGTTTGAATGCAGATTCAGTGAAGAAGTGAGCACATCAACTTAGCCACTCGTTTACGACCACATTTGCAAAGAAGGTGTTACGGTTGGACCAAAGGCCAAATGGGTTTTCTCTCTCGGAATCGGATCCCCTCCAGACACAAAAGAACTGAGGCTAAGGATCAAATAATTCGGGCCATTGAAATTTGATCCAAAGGCTACAATTATTATAACTTTTAGAGGGACCATCTGTTTGTAGATATTGGATCAAATTTCAATGGCCTAGATCATTTGATACTTAGACTCAGATTTTTTGAATCCAGAAGGGATCCGGTTCCCTCTCTCTCGACCCCTTTACTAATGTGTAATGTGAAAAATGCAAATGGGAGTGGGGAGAAGCATGTGGGTTTATTTTGAGGTGGGTAGGTCCTCTTTGGATCTGTGTCTCCGGATCCTACAGACCAAGTCATTTTGGCCGTTTGATTTAAATTGCGTGGTCAGATTTTTATTTATTTATGTCATTTTTTTTCCCTTCCTCTTTCACCTTTCCTGTCTTTGTCTTTGTCTTTCCCTCTTCTAGGAGAAAACCCAGTAGCCACCAAACTTTTCCCCTGACCCAACCCAACTGAATTTTGTTTATTGATTTGAATTGTGCGGTTAGAAATTGTGCCAAAAACATAACATGACAAATAGTTCATTAAGAATTCTACTTTTAAGAAAGTCTCCTTAAGGCCATCTTCAACCGATGGTTGGCCAGATGACTCGTTTTAGCCTTTTGGCCACCCAAGAAATTAATATTTTAATGAACAGTACAGGGCCATATTTGCCTCCATCTCCAACCAAGGGCCAAAGGGCCATAGGGTTCGTTTTAGTACTGTCACAAAAAACTGTCTTCAACCGAAGGCTAAAGGATCATAGCGCCAAACATAATTTATTATTTAAAAACTACAACTTAAATTCAAATCCAACTGCTAAGTGACGTTAGCTACCCGTTGGTAGCTGACATCATGTTGATGTCAGCTAGCTGTTGGATTTGAAATTTTCTTTTGCTATAAATAGGGTGGATATTGAGCCATAATTCACACAACTTTGAATTCAATCTTTTTCAATTCAAGTTTACAATGAATTCCAACTATGGATTCTCTTCAGATTCCAACTAGAGGTCCTCATCCAATTCCAAATTGGAAGCAAAATGGGTGCAAATGAGACTAGAAAATGAGGAGTATGATGAAGAAGTTCAAGTAAAGCGCAACAAACAAAACAGAGTAGCAGCCATAGCTGCGACCATGGTGTGTCAGCAAACTGAGGAACAACCTCAATGGGGTGGCTCTATTGCTAATCGCTTTTACAAACCACGAAACAGAGCGATGTCACATGCCAATCTGATGAACAATTACTTCAACCCCAACTCGGTGTACACAGAAGAGGGTTTCAGACGTCGTTTCCGAATGAGGCGTCATGTCTTCAAGTGTTTACTTCGTGATGTCCAGCAGGTCAATCCATACTTTCGACAGAAACGGGACAGAGCAAGTCGCTGGTTTCTCATCTCATCAAAAGGTTACCGTTGCACTCCGAATGATGGCCTATGACTCCCCAGCTGATTCGATGGATAAAACCTATGGTATGTCTGAGTCTACATGCCTTGATACTCTTGAACAATTTATGTGACACAATTGTTCAGGTTTACAAAGACGAGTACCTCTGCGAGCCAAATCAAGAAGATCTGAATCAGCTCATTCGTAAAGCTGAAGATCGTGGGTTTCCAGGCTTGATAGGGTCATTAGACTATATGCATTAGGATTGGAAGAACTGTCCCACCAGATGGCAACGAGGCTTTAGCGGAAGGTCGAGAAAGCCAATTGTTGTGTTAGAGGCGGTTACCTCATATGACACATGGATTTGGCATGCTTTCTTTGGAGTTCTTGGATCCCAAAATGACATTACAGTTCTTAGGCGTTCACCCCTCTTCAATAACTTGACGGAAGGTAAAGCACCTCAACTTAACTACTACATCAACAACTGTCAATACAATATGGGGTATTACTTGACAGATGACATCTACCCAAAGTGGGCGACACTTGTCCAAGCAATTCCAAACCCTAGGAATGACGCAAAAAAGTTGTTTACCTTACACTAAGAGGCATATCGGAAAGATGTTGATAGAGCTTTCGGTATTCTACAAGTACGGTGGAAGATCATTAGCGAACCGGCAAGAAGGTGGAGTTGAGAAAAATTTGGACTCCATCATGATGTCTTGCACCATATTACACAATATGATAATGGAGGATGAGTGAGATGGATATATTGATGGAGAATACGATGATGACCAAAAAGATCTAAATAGGTCAAGAATGGTTTGTGCAAAAATATATGATGGGCCTAATTTGCCTTTCAATTCAATAAATGGTAGTATCTCTATAAATGAGAACACGAGGCGCTATAGAATGATACGTTCTCATGCCACAAACAACTACCAGCAATAGGATCTTGTTGCACATATTTGGGCCAAAAGAAGCATGGAGTAAGCGTTTAAGTTTTATGTTGTTAAATGTTTTTAAAAATATTGTTTAAGTTTCATGTTGTTAAATGTTTTTTTTATGTTGTATAATTTGTATGTTGGTTAATGTTATTTAATGTTGTTTCTGATAACCCTAAAAATTACAAAACCTACGTGGCGCGCATGCCGAGTAACTAATGAGCTAACTACGTCATTCGGTTAATGCGGGGCGTGCCAACTCGTCGGCCGAGCTCAGACAAGGAGTAAAATTTGTTGATGTTGCGTTGAGCGCGTTGCTGACTTCTTTATCTTTGCGATTGCGGCCGAGGAATGAACACTCTCGATCTTCGAGTTATAGAGCCTGAAGACAAGGCTGCTAGTTTTGTGAAGTTCACCAATCGTCGGTGCCTGATTCGGTCATCGTGATTATATTCGTAAGAGTATAAGCATGTTGAATCGACACCAGACTATACGGACACAAATATTCAAAGGTGATGTATGTCTTGATGATAAAGGTGGTTCGGCCGTTAGAATGCCAAACTCTGAAACTCACTTGTGAGTATCCAATCATAAAATCACTCAGCGTCCAGTACGCCGAATGTTGTAGCTCGTAACACCTTACTTCGCCGAAAAGGCTAATAAGGTGACCTCCGCCAACAAGGATTCGAAAACCCTTCTCGGCCGAGACTTGGATAGATAACCAGTCGGCCTCGACACAGTGATGTTTATTCAAACTGAAGGTGCTCCTCGGTCAGTTGATTCTACGTTTACAGTGCTATTTATCCAAACTGAAAGTGTTCGCCGGTTGCTTCCACAGTGTTGTTTATCCAAACTGAAGGTGTGTCGGCGAGAAAAAGAAAATAAAAATCTCAAGCTGTTTGAGAGGTTTTGCGCAGGGCAATTGTGTGTTGAATTGAAGGTCCTCAATTGTTGCGTGATTTCTTGTATTTATAGCACCAACTCCTTCTTGAGATCGAATTAAACTCCTACCCGAATTGGGAGTTCTTGTTTCGTTCCGACTCTGCTTCGAACAACCCTACTCCCACTAGGACTTTGAACTCACCCCATTTTGGGGGTTTATTCATTGTCGGTCGAGAATCCTAATTACACCACGACTTCCTCGACCCTTTTTGCTTATCTGAACTACTCCTTCTTGCAATAGGACTCGACCATCCCTGCTAAATGGCCCATAATCATCAGGCAGCCCATAGTATTTTTGACATGGCTTTGGACCGAGCCCAACCCTACACTCGGCCCAACAATATTATTTTGGGGCCAAACATTTTCATATTGTTTAATATTGTTTCATGTTACTTAATTTAATTTAATGTTGTATAATGGCTTAGGAAGTTATAGAAAAAAAAATAGAATTTAAAAAAAATATGAAACAAATTTTGTGAAATAGAAGTTATAGGAAAAAAAAAATAGAATTTAAAATAAAATGAAACAAATTTTGTGAAATAGAAGTTATAGGAAAATTTTTGTAAATAAAAAATAATAATAAAAATGTAAAAAAAAAAAAAAAAAAAAATCAAATTCAACGGCTAGCTGACGTCAGCTAGCCGTTGCATTTGAATTTTAGCTTAAGGATTCATGTCGGTTATAATCGACAGGAATAATGATTTTTCTGGTCAGCCTCAGGTTGCAGCCAACCTTCCAGCCCTTTCAGATTCCGTGGGGCCCTTTCAGATTCTACGAGCCATCTGACCTAGCCCTGGTTGGAGACGATTTTCGGACTATTTTTGGCCCTCTGGACCCTTCGATTGAAGATGGCCTAACATTTCTCTCTTATATTTCTCTTGTGACAAATGGAAATCTCAGCTCTTCAATAAGACTAAGTAAAGTAATTTAAAGATTTGGTTGACCGACCAACAAGGTCTAACTTGTAATAGTCTTCCATCCTTCGTATCTTATACGCGACTCGCAACGCATGGAAAAAGTGTGCATAGACGCGTCATCATCCTTATAGTTTTGAAGATTTGCCGACGGCAACGTAGATGGCCCCATGTGTCCCGGCATTCACACGATACGTCGTCGAGCTATTCCAACTCGAAACCTAACTGTATTTTTATTTTATTTTTAAACAAACGATATTTATTTACATTAAGAAGAAGAGAGTTAGCATATTCTAACAATGAGTTAGTAATAATGTGATTCAAGCTCGTCTTTAACGCGAATCGAATATAAAACTTCTTACTTACAAATGAAGAGTTTTTTATTTTGGTTGAAAAACAAATGGAACTTAATCGGATAATTTGTGTTTGCTGGTGGTGCGGCATTGTGAAGATGCCTGGTCAACGCCAATTGGTCAACGCCAGGTTCCAAAGCTGCCACATGTGGATTTCAGCTTCGTCGTGGTCATTCAATTGTAAGTGCATTTTTGCTCACCACCATTTAGTATAGTATATGCTCACCATTCTATTTATCACTGTTATATAAGTTTGAATTTTGAGATTTGTGCTTATCCACTATACGAATCTCGAAATTCAAACTCATCTAACGGTAATAAATAAGATGGTAAGCATACACCACACTAAATGATGGTGAGCAAAAATGCTACCTTTAATTGTAGGTTGTTTTATTAGTGTAAATGCAAGTTTTTTTTTAATTAATTAACACTCTAATTAGATACTTAACCCTTTCGTAATTCGGTGTGCTTTACTTAACCACCATGTTTAGGAAGTTGGTTATGTCACGACATGGGGAAACAATAAAACTGTTTATTAGACCACGTGATAAGATTTATACAATTACGGATAATTGCCATTTTATTTTATGCCTTACTAATCTAATTAAACCTTTTAGTCATTACTGGAGTGTTTGTTGAGGACGAAAGCTCGTATTCTACTCAGAATGTTTTGGGTTCGATTCATGGCGCTTGTGAATCACACAATAGTGGTCAAGAGAGGTCGAAATTCCTCTGTAAGTCTTCTTGACCTTTCAAAAAATAAATTGTTATGACGAAACCACTAGCTGATCATTTAAAAAAAAAAATATTATTATTAAGTTGGCCACCTAATAAGAATACCATATACCAAACGAATAAGAATGAAAATACCAAATTCCATATGCTGCCAAATGCATAAGTGATATTCCAAAGTTTAGAAAGGAAACTACTTGCCTTGTTTGGCGTCGGAAAAGCATGCAAATGACAATTTGACACGTACTTGTGATATGAAATGTCTGACGTGAAGGAGTCGAGTGTTTCTCCTTCGGAGATTAGATTGGACGGAAATCAGATTGGACTGCAAAAATGGGTAATATGTTAGCTCTCCAAGCCCATAGCTCAACCCTGTATGCGGTTTGGACTTCATAAACAGTTATTTCGGCTTTTGGCCCATATGAGAAGGCTTATTGGCTTGTGGATATTTCCTTTGAAATTACAGGGAGAATGTCTCCGTTTTCCTCGTGTTAAAGAGAAGTGAACAAGTTCTTCAGAAAAAAAAAAAAAAAAAAGAGAGAGAAGTGAACATGGTTGCAGACAAATTTGTCAATTTTAAGATAGCGTTGGGTTAAGTTTAATATTAAGGGGTAGGGAGATTGGTTAGGATTGAACTTGTACTATGTTCTATAGACCAAATGCATGCACTATTTTTCTTCTTTTTATATAGTTATGTTCAATGATATTTATTGTTTTCGTTTGATTTATTCAGTTGAATGATTACAAACAAATTGTTATGCTGGATATTATAAATTATGTGCGAAATCAGTTTTTCTTATAATTTATTTACCATCATTTTGTGTATGATTAGTAACTAAGAGCAATATCTCTATTATCGTAAGTGAGTTAAATAGTTAATTATTGAAGAAAAATGGTGGGATCAAACATATACCAGAGTGCATAAGCATGCTTTTTTTTTTTTTTCACCGAAAACATCATTGCAATTTCAATAGTTATAATTAAACAATTAAATGGTTTCAAAATTCTGTTTGAATTTTTTTTAAATAAAAAATTTAAACTAGTTTCCCAAATCAAATTTTAATACGAAAATTGAAGTAGTTGTCAAATTGCTTTGTGATGATAACCATGGCGCGTATATTTTATAAAGATGCCGTTATAGTTTCTGATATTCACACTTGAGTTTGAATTAACAGTTTACAATCTTATCTACATTATCATTATTTTGATGTTTAATAAAATATTTTTCAATAAAAAATGGAGTTTTAATGAAAAATCCGGGTACTGTTTACTTTAACAAAAAAATCATATTTTACACTAAAAAGTTAATTCTTAGTACTATTTACTTTACCTTTTATTTTATCATTATCGTTAAAATTCAAAAAACAAAAAAAAAAAAAAAAAAAAACAAAAAATCCACAACAAAAGGAGGAAAATGAAATGAAAGGGGCTAGTTCCCATTCCATTGAATCTTTGGTTAATTTAACCCTTAAGCAAGAAATATATTTTTATTATAAAAAGTTAATTATTAGTACTATTCACTTTACCTTTTATTTTATCATTATCGTTAAAATTCAAAAAAAAAAAAAAAAAAAAAACAAAAAATCCACAACAAAAGGAGGAAAATGAAATGAAAGGGGCTAGTTCCCATTCCATTGAATCTTTGGTTAATTTAACCCTTAAGGAAGAAAGATATTTTTATTAAAAGTAGCCATTAATTTCTTACCAAGCAATTAAGCAGCGGCCATCCCTTTCAGGGACAGCAGCGTCGTGAGGCCAAATTCTTCTGCCTCTCCCCAATCGGATAAGTAAACGCCCATTTCCCTCTCAGATTTCCTCTCCCTCATAAAACCCATCTCCCCATTTCATACGATTTCTTTGGAAACTTTCAGAATCCACACGCCACAAACTCAAAAGCCTCAACCTTTTTCCAACCCTGAGAAGGAAACAACAAAAAGCAACAATTTTTTATTTTATTTTTGGAGGACTTGGGTCAATCGTAAAATTGATTGGCAGCCACGAATTCTGGGCTGGGAGGAGAATCAAAAGCCTCGACCTTGGAGTTGGAAAGCGATTCGGGAAGTCACTCATTGCAGTTGAAGATTGTGGATGGAATTGAATCAATTATTTGGTAAGTTTTAATTCTCAATTTTGTTAGTTCCATTTATTTGTGGCTCTTGATTCGTTTTAGAGAGAGAAAGAGAGATTTGGCTGCTTGTGTGAATTGACAGATTTCGGGCAGCTTTTGCAGCGTATTTTGGTTTTCTTCGTAATTTTGTAATGCTCGCTTGCAAATATTTCAGAATTCAATTGGGTTTCTGTTCGTTTGATTTCACTTAAAATTTTACGAAATTACGAGTTGAATTTGAAGATTGTAGATTTGAATTGCTGAGTTCTTGTTTATTTCCAGGATCTGCTGGTGGGTCTTCCTGTTTTCATCCTCTTTTCAAATAAAATTGTGTGTGATTATTATTTAAAGTTATATATATATATATATATATAATTTTTTTTTTTTTTTTTTTTTTTTTAAGACTATGTTCATGCCGTGAAAAGATCTAAAATTAATCTGTACTTTGGATTGCTAATACCCATTTTTTTGTTATTTGAATTGGATTGGATTACTATACTTTTAGGCTAACATTCCGTGTTCTTCTAATTACTTGGTATAAATGGGAAATGATATCTGGTCTGTATTCATTGATTTTCCTTCGATTTATATTCAAAGGCTATAAATATACAAACGGTGTGCAGAGGGAGAAAAGGCGTGTGCGGAAATTATTTCCTGTATAAAATTTTCATGCTTTTATGAAGTTAGATTTGTGTTTGTTCAACGCAAGAGTGAGCATATACTTTTTGTTTTCAAATCCTATTTATTAGCCTGTATAGCTCGATTTTTGCTCTTTCAGTTGTGAGACTGAGTTATTTTTTCCTCAATTTATGGGTTTCTAACTTTCTGTTTCTAAAAATGGAGTGTCTGTTTTTCCTTTTTTCCCCGTAAAAAAAATACCTTTTTACCTGGCAAAGGCTGGATTTTAGTTTGACAATCCGGGTTTCTGGGTTTTTCCCCTTTGTTTGTGATTATCTGAATCGAAAATATTCTGGTTGTTTCTTTGCAGGTTTCGTATGCCAGTCAGTTCAGCCTGTGTGATTCCTATTGCAAGGACATTACCGTTTTGATCAATATTGAGGGATTTCAGTGAGGATTGCCCTTCTCAATCATGGATGGTCCAAGGAATGGTGAAGTTGAGAATCATGCCCTCCAGATTATCCGATACTCTCCTTACCAGCCCCGGAGTAATATGTCTTCATCTTGGTTTGATTTGAGAGTATTCTATGTGAGGATCAGCAACTTTAAGGTCGATGATTCGACCCCAAAGTTTCTGACTCTCCATCATATTCCTGTAAGCCCGGATACCGTTTTGGAAGTCAATGGTGCGAAAACTAGCATTCACTCTGAAGGTGTTTCTTCACATCTTAGAAGGGATCGGGTAGATAAGAAATCTGAAGAGGCCACATTTGTGAATACAGACAGCATAAGATTGACGGGGAGCGCAAGATTTGAGGTGTATGACAAAGAAGATCTCATCCTATCTGGGGTGTTAGAGATGTCTAATAGCAACGGTTTCGTTGGGGAATCAAAAAACAATGCCAAGCGATGGAGCATGAATTGTGAATCAGATATCTTTGAAATTTTCTTTTGCTATAAATAGGGTGGATATTGAGCCATAATTCACACAACTTTGAATTCAATCTTTTTCAATTCAAGTTTACAATGAATTCCAACTATGGATTCTCTTCAGATTCCAACTAGAGGTCCTCATCCAATTCCAAATTGGAAGCAAAATGGGTGCAAATGAGACTAGAAAATGAGGAGTATGATGAAGAAGTTCAAGTAAAGCGCAACAAACAAAACAGAGTAGCAGCCATAGCTGCGACCATGGTGTGTCAGCAAACTGAGGAACAACCTCAATGGGGTGGCTCTATTGCTAATCGCTTTTACAAACCACGAAACAGAGCGATGTCACATGCCAATCTGATGAACAATTACTTCAACCCCAACTCGGTGTACACAGAAGAGGGTTTCAGACGTCGTTTCCGAATGAGGCGTCATGTCTTCAAGTGTTTACTTCGTGATGTCCAGCAGGTCAATCCATACTTTCGACAGAAACGGGACAGAGCAAGTCGCTGGTTTCTCATCTCATCAAAAGGTTACCGTTGCACTCCGAATGATGGCCTATGACTCCCCAGCTGATTCGATGGATAAAACCTATGGTATGTCTGAGTCTACATGCCTTGATACTCTTGAACAATTTATGTGACACAATTGTTCAGGTTTACAAAGACGAGTACCTCTGCGAGCCAAATCAAGAAGATCTGAATCAGCTCATTCGTAAAGCTGAAGATCGTGGGTTTCCAGGCTTGATAGGGTCATTAGACTATATGCATTAGGATTGGAAGAACTGTCCCACCAGATGGCAACGAGGCTTTAGCGGAAGGTCGAGAAAGCCAATTGTTGTGTTAGAGGCGGTTACCTCATATGACACATGGATTTGGCATGCTTTCTTTGGAGTTCTTGGATCCCAAAATGACATTACAGTTCTTAGGCGTTCACCCCTCTTCAATAACTTGACGGAAGGTAAAGCACCTCAACTTAACTACTACATCAACAACTGTCAATACAATATGGGGTATTACTTGACAGATGACATCTACCCAAAGTGGGCGACACTTGTCCAAGCAATTCCAAACCCTAGGAATGACGCAAAAAAGTTGTTTACCTTACACTAAGAGGCATATCGGAAAGATGTTGATAGAGCTTTCGGTATTCTACAAGTACGGTGGAAGATCATTAGCGAACCGGCAAGAAGGTGGAGTTGAGAAAAATTTGGACTCCATCATGATGTCTTGCACCATATTACACAATATGATAATGGAGGATGAGTGAGATGGATATATTGATGGAGAATACGATGATGACCAAAAAGATCTAAATAGGTCAAGAATGGTTTGTGCAAAAATATATGATGGGCCTAATTTGCCTTTCAATTCAATAAATGGTAGTATCTCTATAAATGAGAACACGAGGCGCTATAGAATGATACGTTCTCATGCCACAAACAACTACCAGCAATAGGATCTTGTTGCACATATTTGGGCCAAAAGAAGCATGGAGTAAGCGTTTAAGTTTTATGTTGTTAAATGTTTTTAAAAATATTGTTTAAGTTTCATGTTGTTAAATGTTTTTTTTATGTTGTATAATTTGTATGTTGGTTAATGTTATTTAATGTTGTTTCTGATAACCCTAAAAATTACAAAACCTACGTGGCGCGCATGCCGAGTAACTAATGAGCTAACTACGTCATTCGGTTAATGCGGGGCGTGCCAACTCGTCGGCCGAGCTCAGACAAGGAGTAAAATTTGTTGATGTTGCGTTGAGCGCGTTGCTGACTTCTTTATCTTTGCGATTGCGGCCGAGGAATGAACACTCTCGATCTTCGAGTTATAGAGCCTGAAGACAAGGCTGCTAGTTTTGTGAAGTTCACCAATCGTCGGTGCCTGATTCGGTCATCGTGATTATATTCGTAAGAGTATAAGCATGTTGAATCGACACCAGACTATACGGACACAAATATTCAAAGGTGATGTATGTCTTGATGATAAAGGTGGTTCGGCCGTTAGAATGCCAAACTCTGAAACTCACTTGTGAGTATCCAATCATAAAATCACTCAGCGTCCAGTACGCCGAATGTTGTAGCTCGTAACACCTTACTTCGCCGAAAAGGCTAATAAGGTGACCTCCGCCAACAAGGATTCGAAAACCCTTCTCGGCCGAGACTTGGATAGATAACCAGTCGGCCTCGACACAGTGATGTTTATTCAAACTGAAGGTGCTCCTCGGTCAGTTGATTCTACGTTTACAGTGCTATTTATCCAAACTGAAAGTGTTCGCCGGTTGCTTCCACAGTGTTGTTTATCCAAACTGAAGGTGTGTCGGCGAGAAAAAGAAAATAAAAATCTCAAGCTGTTTGAGAGGTTTTGCGCAGGGCAATTGTGTGTTGAATTGAAGGTCCTCAATTGTTGCGTGATTTCTTGTATTTATAGCACCAACTCCTTCTTGAGATCGAATTAAACTCCTACCCGAATTGGGAGTTCTTGTTTCGTTCCGACTCTGCTTCGAACAACCCTACTCCCACTAGGACTTTGAACTCACCCCATTTTGGGGGTTTATTCATTGTCGGTCGAGAATCCTAATTACACCACGACTTCCTCGACCCTTTTTGCTTATCTGAACTACTCCTTCTTGCAATAGGACTCGACCATCCCTGCTAAATGGCCCATAATCATCAGGCAGCCCATAGTATTTTTGACATGGCTTTGGACCGAGCCCAACCCTACACTCGGCCCAACAATATTATTTTGGGGCCAAACATTTTCATATTGTTTAATATTGTTTCATGTTACTTAATTTAATTTAATGTTGTATAATGGCTTAGGAAGTTATAGAAAAAAAAATAGAATTTAAAAAAAATATGAAACAAATTTTGTGAAATAGAAGTTATAGGAAAAAAAAAATAGAATTTAAAATAAAATGAAACAAATTTTGTGAAATAGAAGTTATAGGAAAATTTTTGTAAATAAAAAATAATAATAAAAATGTAAAAAAAAAAAAAAAAAAAAATCAAATTCAACGGCTAGCTGACGTCAGCTAGCCGTTGCATTTGAATTTTAGCTTAAGGATTCATGTCGGTTATAATCGACAGGAATAATGATTTTTCTGGTCAGCCTCAGGTTGCAGCCAACCTTCCAGCCCTTTCAGATTCCGTGGGGCCCTTTCAGATTCTACGAGCCATCTGACCTAGCCCTGGTTGGAGACGATTTTCGGACTATTTTTGGCCCTCTGGACCCTTCGATTGAAGATGGCCTAACATTTCTCTCTTATATTTCTCTTGTGACAAATGGAAATCTCAGCTCTTCAATAAGACTAAGTAAAGTAATTTAAAGATTTGGTTGACCGACCAACAAGGTCTAACTTGTAATAGTCTTCCATCCTTCGTATCTTATACGCGACTCGCAACGCATGGAAAAAGTGTGCATAGACGCGTCATCATCCTTATAGTTTTGAAGATTTGCCGACGGCAACGTAGATGGCCCCATGTGTCCCGGCATTCACACGATACGTCGTCGAGCTATTCCAACTCGAAACCTAACTGTATTTTTATTTTATTTTTAAACAAACGATATTTATTTACATTAAGAAGAAGAGAGTTAGCATATTCTAACAATGAGTTAGTAATAATGTGATTCAAGCTCGTCTTTAACGCGAATCGAATATAAAACTTCTTACTTACAAATGAAGAGTTTTTTATTTTGGTTGAAAAACAAATGGAACTTAATCGGATAATTTGTGTTTGCTGGTGGTGCGGCATTGTGAAGATGCCTGGTCAACGCCAATTGGTCAACGCCAGGTTCCAAAGCTGCCACATGTGGATTTCAGCTTCGTCGTGGTCATTCAATTGTAAGTGCATTTTTGCTCACCACCATTTAGTATAGTATATGCTCACCATTCTATTTATCACTGTTATATAAGTTTGAATTTTGAGATTTGTGCTTATCCACTATACGAATCTCGAAATTCAAACTCATCTAACGGTAATAAATAAGATGGTAAGCATACACCACACTAAATGATGGTGAGCAAAAATGCTACCTTTAATTGTAGGTTGTTTTATTAGTGTAAATGCAAGTTTTTTTTTAATTAATTAACACTCTAATTAGATACTTAACCCTTTCGTAATTCGGTGTGCTTTACTTAACCACCATGTTTAGGAAGTTGGTTATGTCACGACATGGGGAAACAATAAAACTGTTTATTAGACCACGTGATAAGATTTATACAATTACGGATAATTGCCATTTTATTTTATGCCTTACTAATCTAATTAAACCTTTTAGTCATTACTGGAGTGTTTGTTGAGGACGAAAGCTCGTATTCTACTCAGAATGTTTTGGGTTCGATTCATGGCGCTTGTGAATCACACAATAGTGGTCAAGAGAGGTCGAAATTCCTCTGTAAGTCTTCTTGACCTTTCAAAAAATAAATTGTTATGACGAAACCACTAGCTGATCATTTAAAAAAAAAAATATTATTATTAAGTTGGCCACCTAATAAGAATACCATATACCAAACGAATAAGAATGAAAATACCAAATTCCATATGCTGCCAAATGCATAAGTGATATTCCAAAGTTTAGAAAGGAAACTACTTGCCTTGTTTGGCGTCGGAAAAGCATGCAAATGACAATTTGACACGTACTTGTGATATGAAATGTCTGACGTGAAGGAGTCGAGTGTTTCTCCTTCGGAGATTAGATTGGACGGAAATCAGATTGGACTGCAAAAATGGGTAATATGTTAGCTCTCCAAGCCCATAGCTCAACCCTGTATGCGGTTTGGACTTCATAAACAGTTATTTCGGCTTTTGGCCCATATGAGAAGGCTTATTGGCTTGTGGATATTTCCTTTGAAATTACAGGGAGAATGTCTCCGTTTTCCTCGTGTTAAAGAGAAGTGAACAAGTTCTTCAGAAAAAAAAAAAAAAAAAAGAGAGAGAAGTGAACATGGTTGCAGACAAATTTGTCAATTTTAAGATAGCGTTGGGTTAAGTTTAATATTAAGGGGTAGGGAGATTGGTTAGGATTGAACTTGTACTATGTTCTATAGACCAAATGCATGCACTATTTTTCTTCTTTTTATATAGTTATGTTCAATGATATTTATTGTTTTCGTTTGATTTATTCAGTTGAATGATTACAAACAAATTGTTATGCTGGATATTATAAATTATGTGCGAAATCAGTTTTTCTTATAATTTATTTACCATCATTTTGTGTATGATTAGTAACTAAGAGCAATATCTCTATTATCGTAAGTGAGTTAAATAGTTAATTATTGAAGAAAAATGGTGGGATCAAACATATACCAGAGTGCATAAGCATGCTTTTTTTTTTTTTTCACCGAAAACATCATTGCAATTTCAATAGTTATAATTAAACAATTAAATGGTTTCAAAATTCTGTTTGAATTTTTTTTAAATAAAAAATTTAAACTAGTTTCCCAAATCAAATTTTAATACGAAAATTGAAGTAGTTGTCAAATTGCTTTGTGATGATAACCATGGCGCGTATATTTTATAAAGATGCCGTTATAGTTTCTGATATTCACACTTGAGTTTGAATTAACAGTTTACAATCTTATCTACATTATCATTATTTTGATGTTTAATAAAATATTTTTCAATAAAAAATGGAGTTTTAATGAAAAATCCGGGTACTGTTTACTTTAACAAAAAAATCATATTTTACACTAAAAAGTTAATTCTTAGTACTATTTACTTTACCTTTTATTTTATCATTATCGTTAAAATTCAAAAAAAAAAAAAAAAAAAAAAAAAAACAAAAAATCCACAACAAAAGGAGGAAAATGAAATGAAAGGGGCTAGTTCCCATTCCATTGAATCTTTGGTTAATTTAACCCTTAAGCAAGAAATATATTTTTATTATAAAAAGTTAATTATTAGTACTATTCACTTTACCTTTTATTTTATCATTATCGTTAAAATTCAAAAAAAAAAAAAAAAAAAAAACAAAAAATCCACAACAAAAGGAGGAAAATGAAATGAAAGGGGCTAGTTCCCATTCCATTGAATCTTTGGTTAATTTAACCCTTAAGGAAGAAAGATATTTTTATTAAAAGTAGCCATTAATTTCTTACCAAGCAATTAAGCAGCGGCCATCCCTTTCAGGGACAGCAGCGTCGTGAGGCCAAATTCTTCTGCCTCTCCCCAATCGGATAAGTAAACGCCCATTTCCCTCTCAGATTTCCTCTCCCTCATAAAACCCATCTCCCCATTTCATACGATTTCTTTGGAAACTTTCAGAATCCACACGCCACAAACTCAAAAGCCTCAACCTTTTTCCAACCCTGAGAAGGAAACAACAAAAAGCAACAATTTTTTATTTTATTTTTGGAGGACTTGGGTCAATCGTAAAATTGATTGGCAGCCACGAATTCTGGGCTGGGAGGAGAATCAAAAGCCTCGACCTTGGAGTTGGAAAGCGATTCGGGAAGTCACTCATTGCAGTTGAAGATTGTGGATGGAATTGAATCAATTATTTGGTAAGTTTTAATTCTCAATTTTGTTAGTTCCATTTATTTGTGGCTCTTGATTCGTTTTAGAGAGAGAAAGAGAGATTTGGCTGCTTGTGTGAATTGACAGATTTCGGGCAGCTTTTGCAGCGTATTTTGGTTTTCTTCGTAATTTTGTAATGCTCGCTTGCAAATATTTCAGAATTCAATTGGGTTTCTGTTCGTTTGATTTCACTTAAAATTTTACGAAATTACGAGTTGAATTTGAAGATTGTAGATTTGAATTGCTGAGTTCTTGTTTATTTCCAGGATCTGCTGGTGGGTCTTCCTGTTTTCATCCTCTTTTCAAATAAAATTGTGTGTGATTATTATTTAAAGTTATATATATATATATATATATATATAATTTTTTTTTTTTTTTTTTTTTTTTTAAGACTATGTTCATGCCGTGAAAAGATCTAAAATTAATCTGTACTTTGGATTGCTAATACCCATTTTTTTGTTATTTGAATTGGATTGGATTACTATACTTTTAGGCTAACATTCCGTGTTCTTCTAATTACTTGGTATAAATGGGAAATGATATCTGGTCTGTATTCATTGATTTTCCTTCGATTTATATTCAAAGGCTATAAATATACAAACGGTGTGCAGAGGGAGAAAAGGCGTGTGCGGAAATTATTTCCTGTATAAAATTTTCATGCTTTTATGAAGTTAGATTTGTGTTTGTTCAACGCAAGAGTGAGCATATACTTTTTGTTTTCAAATCCTATTTATTAGCCTGTATAGCTCGATTTTTGCTCTTTCAGTTGTGAGACTGAGTTATTTTTTCCTCAATTTATGGGTTTCTAACTTTCTGTTTCTAAAAATGGAGTGTCTGTTTTTCCTTTTTTCCCCGTAAAAAAAATACCTTTTTACCTGGCAAAGGCTGGATTTTAGTTTGACAATCCGGGTTTCTGGGTTTTTCCCCTTTGTTTGTGATTATCTGAATCGAAAATATTCTGGTTGTTTCTTTGCAGGTTTCGTATGCCAGTCAGTTCAGCCTGTGTGATTCCTATTGCAAGGACATTACCGTTTTGATCAATATTGAGGGATTTCAGTGAGGATTGCCCTTCTCAATCATGGATGGTCCAAGGAATGGTGAAGTTGAGAATCATGCCCTCCAGATTATCCGATACTCTCCTTACCAGCCCCGGAGTAATATGTCTTCATCTTGGTTTGATTTGAGAGTATTCTATGTGAGGATCAGCAACTTTAAGGTCGATGATTCGACCCCAAAGTTTCTGACTCTCCATCATATTCCTGTAAGCCCGGATACCGTTTTGGAAGTCAATGGTGCGAAAACTAGCATTCACTCTGAAGGTGTTTCTTCACATCTTAGAAGGGATCGGGTAGATAAGAAATCTGAAGAGGCCACATTTGTGAATACAGACAGCATAAGATTGACGGGGAGCGCAAGATTTGAGGTGTATGACAAAGAAGATCTCATCCTATCTGGGGTGTTAGAGATGTCTAATAGCAACGGTTTCGTTGGGGAATCAAAAAACAATGCCAAGCGATGGAGCATGAATTGTGAATCAGATATCAGTGCTTGTACTGGATTTTTGAAAGGGAAACATCTTGGTGGCGCTGAATTACCTGCCCCAACCATTGAAGTCTACATCACAGGGTGCTTCTCCGGCACACCGATCATCTTAACCAAGACCCTGCAGCTTCATTTTAGAAAGAAACACAATAAGAAGAGCATGTTGGACGCTATACCCGAATACGAGACAACTGAATGCCAGAAAGATGTCTCGCCCAGAGTTGATATGGAGGTACATATTGAAGCTATTTTTTTGCATTAAAAATTTGAAACTCAAATTGTCCGGTGCGTTTGCCATAGTTGCATTCATCTGGTATCTGAGGGCAGTGTTGATATATGCATGTTGTAAGGGACCTGCGTTCATCTAATGCCTCAGTCTAGGGTGGGTTTTTCTTTGTTACAAGGCGGAAATTTTTTCTAAAGTTTAATTTCCAGTCATTGTAGTATTTGATGCCGAAAATTTTACAGTGCATTGGTGTCCGCTTCAGTGGATGGCTGGATTTGCCTGCTCTAATCTAAGCAGTCAATCTAGCCGTCCATAAAACCGGTGCATCACATGCATCGGTGTACTGTAGGACTCCTTTGATAGATGAGGTATTGAACAATTTCTTCGTTTTCGGGAGGCAGGCTGGGGCTTCAGTGATCTAAAACTATATAGCGGTAGGGTGAAATTGTTCGTTTTGTCAACTCCTTGCGGGCCTTGTGACTGCATGCCTGTGCTTCCTGCCTGGAATATTTCTTATTAAACAAGGACTTGCAAACATAACCTTATCTCTTGGCACATGGATATCATGGGTAGGACACAGTTTCCAAGTTATTAGGTTGTATTCAATTTGCCCGTTTTGTTTTCTTTTTCATATCCTTGTTTTTCTGGAGTTCGACTTACATTGGCCTCATCCATCGACACGTGGGGATGGTCCGTTGTTGCGGGCCCCACATTCTGCTTGATAGTTGTAGACAGTATTCTGAAGGTTATATTGGCACCATTTTATTACCTTTGGGATCTTGATAAGTTGGTTGTTTTAATTTACCCCGGTTAAGATGGCACTCGTGAATTTGTTCCATTGGTTTTTATCACTTGCTTAAAGAAGGTTAACTTACTAAGGGGTAAATAATTAGTCATCATAGCAACTTTCATTTGTTATAGTTCATATCTTCCATCATTTAATCTTCGGTTGGGATTTGTACGTTCTGGGACTCACTAACCTTTCTTGAATTGCAGGTAGCGGAATACAGGCCGGAGAACGAGGAAGAGTACAACAATATGTACTGGAGGAGGACGGAATATATGGATGTTGAAGACGGAGAACTCTCATGGTTCAATGCTGGTGTTAGAGTTGGCGTGGGTATCGGACTTGGCGTTTGCCTTGGAGTTGGTATAGGGGTTGGTTTGCTGGTTCGTACATACCAAACGACCACGCGAACTTTCAAGAGGCGTATGTTGTGATTTTTTCAATACGGACGTCAATGTGTTTTGTACTCAATTTCAAGAGGCAGCTATTGGTCTACGTTCGACGTGCACCTGGAACTACAGATTTTGACTTAGTACTGTTTGTGTAGCTGACAGTTTATGTGTTTCATATTCTTCTTCTGTGTTTTCTCCATATACTCTTGGTGACAGGTTTGTTTAGAAGAAGAACGGTATGATAGAAAGGGATAAAGAGTCTTTGATTTGGACAAAAGTATATAAATGGTAAAAGATTGCATTTTGAGCCCAAAAAAAAGATTGTATTTCGTGTCAATAACGAATCGAGACCCTTTCCGGATGTCACTGTTTGGAGTTCATGGATCGAGAAATTCGGACCATCTTATTTTAAATTGTGTGGTCTTTATTAGTCTATTTCAATGACTCACTTCACATAAATTAAAAGTTTATATCTCTTTTCCCCTTTTGAACGGTTAGAAATTTTCGGTCCATCGGCTACGAATTGCGAGATTCGGAGAGGATCCGAACATGTTGAAAACTCTAAAGCTGGTAAAAGGTTAATCTGTATTGTTTTTCCATGGTAAATCTTCCTTGGCTTGCCTTAGAGTCAAGGAAGATTTATCACATTCGTATAAAGACCACTTATTAATATTTAGATTTTATAAGATTTTATTTTTGGCCTTCGGACTAAAATGAGTGGAGAAAAAAGGTGCATGTGTTTATCATTTTTACATCCTAAATTAGAACTGTAAATTTTTACGTACAATCAGAATCTTAATTACATTCTGGCTGATTGGTCCAACCCACATCTAACGAGCCTTTAATTTCTTAATTGAAGTGAAATGATCCTAACATTTTATATAATAAAAAGTGTTTTACTCGATAATTTATTTTAAGGAGGTTTAACAAAACACTCCCGGTACTATTCACTTTTAACGAAAAACGACATTTATACATTTTCTAAGTAATATTCACTATACCTTTAAAAAGGGCTTTCCATTAAAAGGGAAGTTTTTTTGAATTTTTCATTAGTTTTCCTTTTATTTTATTGTTTACTCATGCAAAACTATATCTTTTTTGAGGATAGCAAATCGGTAATTTGATTTCTTAATAATAATGTAGCCACTAAACATGTTTAGTAGTAAGGTAACATGCACTTTTCCGATGCCTGCAAGAGAAAAACCCGCCACGAAGTAATAAAATTCCTGCCGGATCGTAGCTTGCAGCCTTTCAGAACCATCTCAACGAGTTAGTCCCTCTCACTTATTCCGATATACTTTATCAGCTCCCGCTATGGAAGATTCCGGTGCACCATCATGATCATGCGCTAAGAGTTGGGGCGGGAGACTCAGCTGGCTGCCGGTGTACGGCTCACTGGTTCTGGAGCCACCTCGGCTCCAGAACGCCCATTAGCACAATGTGGCAGCTTTTCATCGCGACCCCAAAATGCAGCTGATTTCACATCATCTTGATTCATTAATTTCGAGAATTCCTCGTGATCATAGTTTAGTATGGCCGGTCCTCCAAACTCAGTAGGGAGATTTTCCTCATCGAAATATTGTTTCATAAGCTCCACGCTATCTTTGTTCTTCGGGTAAACGAACTTAACCTTGTGGAATGTCTTGTTGTCCAAGAAATACTTCACAATCTGCACAAACAGAACGGGGCAAGATATCAAGTTGTCGTACTAGAAAAACTGTAGTGAATCTATCGTCAATGGGAGTGGTTTCAAGATTACAACCGCAATTCAAACTCGGTTGTCTGAGAAATATTGGATATGTGAACTTGGAATTGCCGCGAAAAGATCATGAGTTAGTGGAAACCAACATGATCAATGATTCTTCGAACAGAAGTAAATATTCAATGAAGCAGTGAAAAGCAACTAGGAAAAACTGAACTCAAACCTTCCAAAACGCTTCAAAGATGCGTGGGGGATTGTAGAGAAATGCTACTGCAAGTCTCTCGGGGTAGTGGTTCTGTAAAATATTGATGGTGTCTCGAGCTGATTTCACAGGCACGGTAGTACTTAGCGTCCACCCCGTGAAGTCAATCAGCCACGCCATTTGTTCTTGGCCCTCTGGAAGGTTGAATACAGCATTCTCAATCAGATACACCAGATGACGCATTTGATTGTCTATTGACACCGTGTTCTGCAATGTTTCTAGCAGCATTAATCTTCGGCCTAGTGAAAGCCAAAGAATCAGAAATATGATTAGGCAACCCTTAATACCTGCATTCCCGGTCTCAGTATAAGAACACTCCTCCCACTACGATCGCGAAAACTTGCTCTGTAAACTTTCCCAGTCTCGCCTTCACTTGCAACTTCGGGCTGACAAACACAACAATCACGCCAACACTCAGCTAGAAACGTAAGCATCAGAAACAGAAACCATTGTAACAAGTAAAGCAATTTTACCCAGCGGATGTCCTCGGGCTTATAGGTTGACCTCCATTTGAGTGTTTCATCCAACATTTTCTTCGCTTTGTCCACGTTCCAATTTCGCGCCTCCAAGTACCTCCTGAAGCATGCATCAGTGCAGAACTGTAAACTGCGTCCAGATAGCGGTCCAATCGCAGCCTTCAGCTCATTGATCTGCACATAAATTTCAATTCATAAACTCAACGAAGAAAGATTTTTTTCACCTTTCCTTGAAAACTTGTAAACTTTTCAAACTTTTCATTACCTTAGCCTCGTGCTTCAACGGATCGTTCACTTGCAGATGAGAACCGCTCCAGAGGCGCAACATGTTCACAGATTTTTCGATATCAAAGTTCAACTTCACCTACAACATCAAGCATTCACACAAGAACATATTAGCTGCTCGTTTACTAGACTTGTAGGATCAGAGACTTTTCCTAAAACGCCATAAACCAGAGGAGTATTCAGTTTCATGTCATCCAATCGTACAAAGCTTCAAAAGAACAGACTTACATAAAACGGGGACGCCTAGAGACACGACCAAAGCTTATAAAAAACAGACTTACATGAAACGAGGATGCTAGTGACACGACCAAAGCTTATAAAATACAGACTTACATGAAACGAGACGTCAGGAGGCTCAAGGGGTAGAAAATAATAAATAAATGAGGAGAAATCACGCAAATTGCGGTGTTAGATCAACCAACGGAGCATGACTCAACCAACCCAACCCCATCTTAGAAGTCGATGAATAAAACAGTCCATGTTCCAGAAAAAAATGACCCTTTTAATTATAATTCAAAACAATGTGAAGGGAAGAAAACTAAATGAGATATTTGCAGATATTGGGCCCCAGAGACAGGAGGTGTTGGTAGTCAAAAGGGTAGTCTTCTTTTTCCATATTCAAGCTCAATTCTTTTGACTTTTATTTAGGTTATCCAGAAGCACTACAGAAACCCCAGAATTTCGAATTTCTAATTTTCTACTAATATCTGCATTAAAAATAATATAAAAAAAAGCCAAAAAATTCCAGTCTTCAGTAATTTTCATAGTAAATATGCAATAAAAACAGATTAAAAACATAAAAACAGGCACAAAACATGAACACAGGGAGTTCAATCCTACCTGCAATCCAAGCCTCCGAGCTTGCCAATTGCCAGATGAAGAGAGAGAGAGAGAGAGAGAGAGAGAAATGTGATGACTTTTTGTGAGACTAACAGGAGAAACAGGTGAAGAAAGAAGATAAAAGGGTGAAAGACTGAAGCTTTCTGGTGTCTTGATATGGCAGGTCCTCCAGATATACTGGGTCTCCTTTCCTTTCCACAGAGAGAGAGAGTGTGTACGCGTGTGTGCGAAGTCCAATCCCTTGGCTCTGCTGCTTTCCTTTTGCTATCGGCAATGCTATTGCTCGGTGATGTTTGGAGCAGTGACAGGCGGCCGAAATCACCTCACGTGTTTTTCACGCACTTTATGCTGCGTCTGTCCGAAGTCCAATCTCATCGCTCTTCTGCTTTCCTACGTTCCTCTGTTCTTCTTGGAGGCAATGCTAGAAATAGTGGCGGGTGATGTTTCCATCAAATGACAGGCGACCGAACGCACCCACCCCCCACGTGGTGTTTCACGCACTTTATGCTGAAGAGAGAATCCTCGCCGGATTGTCGTTGTGAGGATCCGAATCTTTTAATTATATCTGTTTATTATACATTATGTGATCAATTTTTATCAAGTATTATTTATATTTAATTTTAAATTTACAATAATTTCTGACAGTACAATGTCCAATTAACATATATGATTTGAGGATCTCCAAAATCCTCACGTATCCTCTCTCAAGTATGCTGCACCTGTGGCCTGTGCAAGAGAATCAAGTAGAAAACTTTTAAGTGTTTCGAAAAATGTCAAAATACGAATAGTTAAATTATCTTTTAGTATTTAATCACTTGTGTCATGACATTAGATTTCGTTTGGTGGGTTGAATATGATGAGTTGTGATTAATTAAAATAAACTTGAGTTCGTTGGGTAGAAATATGAGATGAACGTAACTAGATAAAATAGATTATAAATCCTTAACAGAGTAGGTTATCTAATTTATCATTGTACATGAGTTAGAAATCATGTCTTATAAATTTCTGTCAATCCAATTATATTTCTATGACCCAATCTCATCCAGTTCATCAAACATACCATTAATGTAGCGAACGTATTTTCTGTAAATTAAAAAATTATCGGAATCAAGGGTCTTGGTGGGTCTTGGTTAATGTGCAACGAAGCAGATTCTGGATGGTTGTTTGACGACATTCTTGGACATTGGAATGGAGGAAAGTTGGAGGAAAGAGTACATGGAGGGAAAATGAACAAGACGAGAGTGAGGAAAAGTAAACCGGTGAGTCGGCAATGCATGACTATGTGGTCGACGTATTGGGTAAGTGGTGGGCGCTGCATAACAAACAAAACAACACAACACAACAAAATGACTTGACTCACCATTAATCACTAGGCTTTTCCAGGTAAGTTAATCGATTTGACATTTTTCGAAAGAGCGTCAGTTATTCACATGCAAATCATTTGTTTTTTTCACTAAAAAGTAATGTATGGTAATTTGTTCAAAATGTGTAACTAATAACTTTTTTGTCCAGACACGATACAAGTGTTAGATTATTCTAGTAGTAATAATGTGTTTTTTAACAAATTGTGTTACAGGTTCAAATCATCTCCTTCTTTGTTAGAAAAAGACCTACAATGAAGGACATAATTTATGAGTCATCAACCAAATTCAAAGAAATATGTTGTAGTATTGCATTTCACCAAATCCAAGGGTCACGAAAGTAAACTAATTCACAAATTTCTTCTTAGACATGACACGAAACTAAAATTCATCACAAATTAAAGAAACCACCAACATAAACATGAAGAACAGGCGTCGTAAAGACTGAAAAAACAAGCGTTTGAAAATCATTTATCATAAAACTCGAATTATAATTAGTTAGTTGGATATGATCTACAACGATCTCTTTGTAAGCCCAATTACTCATAAAAAAGCTAGTCAGCCCAATTACTTATCACAAAAGCCCATCTACGAAACTCCGAGAAATAAATAAATAAACAATATTTGGTGGCCTGCAAAACATAAAACTACCTGTGACGCGTGAGAGATTTTTTAGTGTGATTGGTACACGAGGTGGTACATCACGTATCATTATATAAATTGTGAGATATGTGTGCTAAAAAATTAATAATTTAAAAAATGAAAATTTCCACCACTTTTATTAAAACACGTGGTGTACCACTTGTGTTCCCGTCACAATGAAAATTTTCTCGATGGGCGAGAGATTTTTCAGTGTGACCGGTAAACAAGATGGTACACCACGTGTCACTATACAAATTGTGCGATATGTGTGCTAAAAAGTTAATAACTTAAAAAATGAAACTTTTCACCACTTCTGTTAAAACACGTGATTTGCTATTTGTGTTCTTGTCACAATGAAAAATTTCTCGATAGACGAGAGATTTTTTTGGATCAACGAATAACTACGCCAAATCAACAAAAGTGACACTCTAAGTCACTTGGCTATAACCATGTGGTTGAATACAAGGCAGGTGCTCAAAACATTGTTCCTGATGCACTTTCAAGGAAAGAGGAAATTCACATGTTGATGGGATTGTCACAACCAGATTTTGGGGGTATTGAAGAGATACAAAAGGCTTGCACAAATGATCTTGAAGCTTCAGTTATTTTCGGTAACATTCAGAACAACCAACCGCACCCAAAAAATTACTCTATTCAAAATGGCATGATGTATTATAAGCATCGACTTTTCGTTCCTCAAACTTCACAGTGGCGCCACACATTACTCCAAGAATTCCATTCCTCTGTCACTGCAGGGCACTCAGGATATTATTTCTTATACATTTTTTTTGTTCCGTTTGAATATTTACGGTTTTGATTTAACCGTTTTGTATTTCTTCAGTTTTGATTCTTTAAGATTTTCAAGCTCTTGAATCTCAAAAATTTGCAACGCATATTTTATTGTCTTGCATATTTTTTACATAAGAAAAAGAAACAACAGTTTATTATTTTTTAAAATTGAGTTCTGAAAGCAACATATAGAAAATGTGTGAGTTCGAAGGTTCTTTCATTGTGCAAGGAAAAACCTATCAGAAGAAGAAGGTTCTAAGTTGTTTTATCTTGGGGGCGAAGTGGTGTTTATGAACTGCTTGCACACTTTGGGCAGAGCTGCGAAATGTCTTAAAGAGAACGACTTAGTCCGCGACTCATCTCAATAATCATTCACCACTCAAGACTTTTAAATTTTTTCGGATAACTTCATTCCTTTCTATTTCAGTTTTCAAGGTATTATGGCCCTTTTAAGATTTTAGCAAGAGTTGGCAAAGTGGCAGATCGTCTGCAGTTTCCTCACAATTCCATAATTCATAATGTGTTTCATGTGTCACCGTTCTCAGCGGGGTGGATTTTGTTAAAATGCTTGAAATAAACATGTTGGAATAATGGTAGGCTAGTCAATTTTCTTGTTCAAAGTTAGGCAAGTTAGGTTAGTCAAGCAAGTTAGGTAAGTTAGACAAAATTAGGCTTATGTTCTTTTTCTTCCCTATATATATGTTTCATCTTGTAATTGTTTATATCAAGCAAATATACAAAATCATCTTCAACACTTCTCTCTCATAGCTTAAACCCTAGAACCCACGAAACCCTAGCAGGTTCATATTTTATCAGATTTGATGCGGACAATTACAATTAGACCCTTATATGATATATCTATTATCTAGCTGGCATACTGTATATCTTTTCCCATACAGTAGGGTGCAGAGCATTAAATCATTAGGGTTTCCATTTCATTCTTCTGCATATCTGTAAGGTTGCGCCTCTTTGATAGCTATGAGAAATATGACAGCACTTTTATCTTTGATTTCCTCATTGCATTTACTTCTAGGTTAATTTTCTTGAAAAGATCATACCAAGATCATACCAGAGGCACTCGCGGAGTTTGCAGAAGATCAGCGCCTGGGCCGAGTTCATCGGGTACGCCGGCAGCATTTCGTTGAAATTTAGGGATTTGAATTGGTTCTCGGATGACGATAAGTTCGTGAAATCGAGCATTGAGATCGCGATCACGAGGGGGAACGGGTGCGAGGAAGAGAAGCAGAGGTTGAGTAAATTGTGTGAGAAGAAAATGATGAAGAGGCTCTCTGTGGTTCAAGATTCGGCGGATGCGTTAATGGCGTTGGCGGATATCCGGGACGGCGGGGGACCGTTCCTGGGGCCGCTTTCGGTGTCGCTGGCCGGGATGTTATCGGCTCTGATTAGCACTCACAAAAATTGGGTGTCTTGCTGAGATTCATGGCCATTTTACAAGGTACGGTTGCTGGACACTTTCTTTGTTAATTTGGTTATTAATAATTGAGCAGTTTTAGAGTTTGTGCTGCAAATACGGATTGTTACAGGCAGCGGTGAATAAGAATTTTTATAGCACCTTCTGAATTATCGTAAGTGATTTTTGCATGCTTTTTTTTTAACAACACCATCAAAGCCTTAATTCATTAAGTTGAGTCGGTTACGACGTCATAGTGTTTGGTTTAGCGCCAAATCTATTATGAACTTCAAATACTTAATGTTTTTTTTAAAGTCTTTTTTTAAAGTTTTCTAAGTTTTCTTCAATCTCTTTTGTCCTGATTCTCTGACTCAAAATCACATTTTATAACCGAAGCATGTGAAAGTCGTTGTTCATATTTTCTAAATGATAAAAAAATCAAATGAAGTGACAACTTATTGTTGGAAATTCAAATCAAAATAGGTTGCTATTGTTGAAAATCAATGTCAAAGTTAGGCATTGAAAGTTAGGCAATGTTAGGTATGGTTGAATAAAAATTATTAGGTGCAATTAATGTGTTTTGTGTGGTAATAAATAATCTTAGTTTAATCATTTGGTTTGCTATAAATACCCAAGTTCTCAAGCATTGTAAATCATCCCATCCAAATCCCACTTCCAATTGTGAAGAAGCTTGTAAGCTTTCTTATTCCAATAGTTTGTAAACCTTTTCATATATCAAAGTCCAAGTGTTTTGCCAAAGCTTGTTGCTTCCCTCCTTTCTCTATTTCTTTCTTTGTCCAATTTTATTTGAGAGTGCAAAGTGCAAGAGGTGTGATAGAGTTTGTAAACTTATCACCCACATATTTTGGTATTGAGTTAGTAAACTGTAAAATACCAACAATTGGTATCAGAGCCAGAATACCATTCTGGCAGGTGCAGCAGTTATGGCGTCCAACTTAATGCAACTCCAAGTTCCCACATTGAAGAAAGAAAATTATGAAAGATGGTGCATCCAATTCAAAGCATTGTTTGGATCACAGGAGCTATGGGAAGTTGTCAGTAGTGGGTATGTTGTACCCACTGCCGAGCAAGAAGCCGTATATACTGCGGATCAAAGGAACACTCTCAAGGACTTACGAAAGAAGGACCAAAAGGCGTTGTATCTTCTATACCAGGGTTTGGAAGATTCAACGTTCGAGAAGGTTGCAGAAGCAACAACGAGCAAGCAAGTATGGGATACACTCAGTACAATCTACAAAGGAGTAGATCGAGTCAAGAAAGTGAGGTTACAATCACTTCGAGCAGATTTTGAAACTGCTCATATGAATGAAGGGGAGAGCATCTCCGACTATCACTCAAGGCTCATTGTGATAGTAAATCAGATGAGGAGAAATGGCGAGAGACTCGATGAAGTACGAGTTGTGGAGAAGATACTCCGGTCACTCACATCTAAGTTTGAGCATGTGGTGACTGCCATTGAGGAATCCAAGGATTTGGAGGTGATGAGCGCAGAAGAGCTACTAGGATCCTTCCTAGTTCACGAGCAACGCATTCAGAAGAATGCAAGCCCCACAACGCTAGAGCAAGCTTTGGAGTCAAAGTTGAATATTGACAAACCAAATAAAGGTCGTGGGCAGTGGAACTCACGTCGTGGGAGCTCATCCAACCGTAGCCGAGGACGAGCCCGAGGAAGAGGTCGAGGCTATACACAAAATCAAGGTCAGTCTCAGGAGTGGAGATCTACTCGAGGAAAGGCGCATATCCAGTGTCACAACTGTAAGCAATATGGACATTATGCCAATGAATGTTCACATAAAAATGGTGAGCATGTCAACATGGCAGAATCAAGTGGAAATACTGATGAAGAACTTACAGTCTTACTAGCACACCATGATTCCAGTAGCCAACAAGATGTTTGGTATTTGGACTCTGGTGCAAGCAATCACATGTGTGGAAAGAAGGAGTTTTTTGCCGAACTCAAAAAAGGGGCCTATGGATCTGTAAGTCTTGGTGACTCCTCAAAGTTGCCAGTTGAAGGCAAAGGGAAGATCAAGATCATCCAGAAGGATGGAAGAGAAGAATACATCTCCGATACCTACTACATACCAGGTATGAAGAGCAACATTCTGAGCATTGGTCAACTTCTCCAGAAAGGGTACATTATACATATGGAGAACATGCTTCTCACTCTCAGGAATGCAAGGAGAAAGCTTATTGCACGTGTTCGAATGTCAAAGAACCGGATGTTTCCGTTGAATTTGAACACAAAGATTGGAAGCTGCAACATCGGTGTAATGGAAGATGAGTCATGGAAATGGCATCTTCGATTTGGCCATCTTAATTTCAATGGCCTAAAGTTGCTGTCAAGTGGAGGAATGGTTCGTGGTCTACCCCAGATTGAAGCCACACGCCAAGTATGTGAAGGTTGTGTGCTTGGCAAGCAAGCACGACTATCGTTCCCTGTTGGTGATACATGGAGAGCAAAGGCACCACTGCAGTTGGTGCACACAGATATATGTGGTCCATTGGATCCCATGTCTTATGGAGGTAATAGGTATTTTATTACCTTCATTGATGATTTCAGTAGAAAGACTTGGGTCTATTTTCTCAAGGAGAAGTCAGCTGCCCTAAAAATTTTCAAGGAGTTCAAGGCACTCACAGAGGCAGAAAGTAACCACAAGCTTGTGGCTGTGAGATCAGATAGAGGTGGAGAGTACACCTCCAATGCTTTCCAAGCATACTGCAAGGAGCAAGGAATTAGGCATCAACTTACTGCTGCCTATACCCCACAGCAAAATGGGATAGCCGAAAGAAAGAATCGAACCATCCTTGACATGACAAGGTCCATGCTTAAGGAGAAGAATTTGCCAAAAGAGTTATGGGCAGAAGCTGTAGCTTGTTCGATTTATTTGTTGAATCGATGTCCAACAAAGAGTGTCAAGAGGATGACACCACAAGAGGCTTGGAGTGGATACAAGCCGAATGTTACACACCTAAGAATTTTTGGGTGTGTTGCATATGCTCAAGTTCCAGAAGCCAAGAGGAGGAAACTTGATGATAGAGGTGAGAAGTGTGTGTTTGTGGGCTATAGTGAAGAGTCCAAGGCATACAAGCTCTACAACCCACTAACTGGCAAACTAGTGGTTAGTAGAGATGTCATCTTCAGTGAGGAAGAGACATGGACGTGGAACAACAAAGAAGTCAGTAAAGAGAAGATCGTCTCCACTGATTTTGAAGAACCAGAAGTTGTACCACCGATTGAGCAACAGCCTGCTCAAACAATCACAACAACTCCAGTGCACAGAATTGCAAGGAGTGGTCCTACATCTAGTGAGGAAAGCAGCTCCTCAACTCCAGTGAGGTTAAGGAGTCTCATAGAGATTTATGGACAAGAAGAAGAAGAAGAAACCAACCTTTTCTGCTTGTATGCAGACCACGAGCCTTTCTCATTCAATGAAGCTGTGGAAGAAGATTGTTGGAAAAAAGCCATGGAAGAAGAGATCCATGCCATCGAGAAGAATGACACTTGGGAGCTGACAAAGCTCCCACCAAATCAGAAGGCAATTGGTGTCAAGTGGGTTTACAAGATCAAACGCACTGCAGATGGGAGTGTGGATCGATACAAATCAAGGCTTGTAGCAAAGGGCTACAAACAGAAGTATGGAGTGGACTATGATGAAGTCTATGCTCCAGTTGCGAGACTTGACACGGTAAGATTGCTAATCTCTCTTGCCGCACATCATAAATGGAAAATTTATCAACTAGATGTCAAGTCAGCCTTCCTTAATGGAGTACTTGAGGAAGAAGTGTACGTGGAACAACCGGAAGGCTTCCAAGTACAAGGAGAAGAAGATAAGGTGTATCGTTTGAAGAAGGCTTTGTACGGCCTCAAGCAAGCACCACGAGCTTGGAACTCAAGGATCGACAACTACCTTCACCAAAATGGATTTCAGAAATGTCCATACGAGCATTCAGTTTACATGAAGAATGGTGAAAAGGGGGAGTTCTTAATTATTTGTCTCTATGTAGATGATTTATTGTTTACAGGAAACAATGAGGCAATGTTCCATGAGTTCAAGCAATCCATGTTCAGTGAATTCGAGATGACTGACAATGGATTAATGTCATACTTTCTTGGCATAGAAGTGAAGCAAGAAAGTGATGGTATCTACATCTCTCAACAAAGGTACATGAGAGACATATTGAAGAAGTTCAATATGGACAAGTGCAACACTGTCAATACCCCAGTCGCAACTGGATTGAAGCTGTCCAAAGGAGGAGAGGGTGAGTTTGTAAACTCAACAGTGTACAAAAGCCTCGTTGGAAGCCTAAGGTACCTTACAATCACAAGACCTGATATAGTTTATGGTGTTGGACTCGTGAGTCGATACATGGAAACACCAAGGGAGTCTCATTGGCTGGCCGCCAAGAGAATTTTGAGGTACATAAGAGGTACTCTAAACTATGGTCTATTTTATAATTTTGGTGAAGATGCAAAATTATTTGGTTATTCAGATAGTGATTGGGGAGGTGACCAAGATGAAAGGAAAAGCACAACTGGCTATGTGTTTTTTCTAGGATCAACAGCTTTCTCATGGACTTCAAAGAAGCAATCAATTGTTGCTTTGTCATCATGTGAAGCCGAGTATGTTGCTGTAGCCTCAACCGTGTGTGAGGCAATTTGGTTAAGAAATCTGTTGAAGTCAGTGTGTCATCCACAAGTGGAATCGACTGTGATTCACGTAGATAACGTGTCTGCAATCAAACTTGCAAAGAATCCTGTTCAACATGGAAGGAGCAAGCACATTGATACCAGGTTCCATTTTCTAAGGGACCATGTGAAGCAAAAGACAATTGAACTTGTCTACTGTCACACCAAGGAACAAGTGGCAGACATCTTCACAAAGCCATTGCCAATTGAAACATTCCGGCTACTGCGTGAAATGCTAGGAATGAAGGCGTTTTGATTTGAGGAGGTGTGTTGGAAATTCAAATCAAAATAGGTTGCTATTGTTGAAAATCAATGTCAAAGTTAGGCATTGAAAGTTAGGCAATGTTAGGTATGGTTGAATAAAAATTATTAGGTGCAATTAATGTGTTTTGTGTGGTAATAAATAATCTTAGTTTAATCATTTGGTTTGCTATAAATACCCAAGTTCTCAAGCATTGTAAATCATCCCATCCAAATCCCACTTCCAATTGTGAAGAAGCTTGTAAGCTTTCTTATTCCAATAGTTTGTAAACCTTTTCATATATCAAAGTCCAAGTGTTTTGCCAAAGCTTGTTGCTTCCCTCCTTTCTCTATTTCTTTCTTTGTCCAATTTTATTTGAGAGTGCAAAGTGCAAGAGGTGTGATAGAGTTTGTAAACTTATCACCCACATATTTTGGTATTGAGTTAGTAAACTGTAAAATACCAACACTTATGTGTGGTGCCTAACCAGCAGCAAGCTCTCACCCCCGCGCAACCAGAATCTACCCCCCGGACTCGGACCTCCTTCCAATTTGTGTTTCTTTTTCTTTTTTTTTTTGCTGATGGAGTCCGAACTCAAACTCCTCAATTCCAAACCGGCCAAGCAGGACCGCAACGACGGTCCGGCGTCCAAGGACGACCGCCCGCTCCTCAAACCCGACCCAGCCTCCTCCGTCTCCGCCGAGGAGCTCCAGGAGCTAGAGAAGAAATGCGCGGCGTACGTGCGACGCGATGTGTACGGCACCATGGGACGCGGTGAATTGCCGGTGAAGGAGAAGGTGCTGCTAGGTCTCGCTATGGTGACTCTGGTTCCGATACGCGTGGTGCTGGCCACGACGCTGTTGGTGCTGTTCTTGATTTGCCAGATTTGCACGATTTGCACGCTCTTCAAAGTCCCCAATCGCGACGAGCAGGAGCAGGAGGATTACGCGCACATGCGGGGCTGGCGGCAGACCGTGATTGTCCAGTGCGGCCGCGCCTTATCCAGAGCCATGCTCTTCGTCTTTGGCTTCTATTGGATCAACGAGCCATATCGGATACCATCGGATTCCGAACCCAAACAGCTTCAGGGGCACTTGTAACTCCATAACACTTGATGTCCGCTACACCTTGGAAGAACCCGCCGTTCTTTTCACGATCAAACAGGTTCTTGAATGCACGTTCGTTCATGAAACGGGAAAACGGTTTGTCAACAATGAGGAAATGTAGTATAATCTCCCCACCGTTTCCTGCCGTATTCTTATCCATCGGATTTATAGCTAAATTTTGTATTATATATTTATATTTTTAGTTTGTACTTGTTTTAATTTGTAACCCTTTTTTTAAATTGTACCAATTTTCTTTTTTAGTTTTAATTTGTACCCATATATTAATTTCTTTTTGTGTCTATACTTTTCAAACTTCTATCGGATACCATCGCTGAACCCGATGGATAAGAATAAGGCTGGAAACGGTGGGGAGATTATACTACATTTCTTTATTGTTGACAAACCATTTTCCCGGTTCATGAACCAACGTGCATTCAAGAACCTGTTTGATCGTGAAAAGAACCGCGGCTTCTTCGAAGGTGTAGCGGACATCAAGTGTTATGGAGCCATGCTCTTCGGCCTCATCAGGTTGGTTGCATTCGCTTCCGCTTGCTTTAATTTCGTCATACTTCTGAAAATCTGTAGTTTCTCTCCATCATATTTATGGGAGGTAGTGGAATTCAAGTTCCGATTGTTGTTTTTGACAGCAAGTGCTTCGGTTGTGTCTATGTTCAGCGAGAGTCAAAGTCACCCGACTTCAAGGGAGTTGTCGTGGATGCTCCCTGTTTTTGATAGTTTTCTGATCACTCTCAAGGTGCACGTCATAAATCTTGCGTTATTTGCGGTATGCAAGGTGAAAACTGTGATCAATCACGAGTGGATATGACACACGAACAGTATATAACGAGTTTTCGGTTGTGTTACTTGTATGACAATGTTGTTTGATTAATAATTGGATATTATTTGCAGGTACTGTGGCTGAAAGAGTTAAAGAAGCACATCAGAATAATGATTTTCCCAGGTTATAGTTTTAAACACTCTATTATAAGAAAGCCCAATTAATGAGTTTTCGGCTGTCCTCGTTCTTGGATGTTCAAATCATCGTTTATTAATTTATGTGCTTGGAATGGAACACAAGTTTTCAACCACGCTGAAACTGGTCTGCGATTCATTCGTTAGCGGACGTGCACAATATTGTCAGCGATGCTTATACTACTGTTACGTGGTATTTGTTTTATCATTAATCTTTCTACAGAGGGAACATTCCTGGCAAAAGCTCCAGTTCTTCCGGTGATTCTTAGGTATCCTTACCGCAGATTTAGTCCTGCATGGGTCTCAATATCTGGGGTGAGTGTTTCTTAACCAATTTGCATGGGTCTCAATATCTGGGATAATTATACATAACAAAAATAGTAAGAATTCAACATGTCAGGCATATAGCCTTTCGGCCTTCCGGGCTTCTAATTTTGGTTACCTCATTTACTTTATTTTCAGGTTCGCCACGTGATACTTCTTCTCTGTCAATTTGTAAATCACATAGAGGTCACAAGGTTACCTGTTTATTACCCCTCACAAGAAGAAAAGGATGATCCAAAACTCTACGCCAGTAATGTCAGAAGATTGATGGCCAATGAGGTACATGTTTCCCCCAGAAAGTATACTATGAAAGCAAAGTTTAAAGCTTTTTCTCGCTTGAGAGCGTGACCATCAACTAGGTAGAGATATGAATCGTGCGAGCTCCTGGTGTTTGTAACTTGATTCCATGTGTGCTTTTGTTTTGTTTACAGGGCAACACGACTTTATCAGATATTGGACTTGCCGAGAAGCGGGTGTATCATGCTGCTCTTAGTGGTAATAATAGCCGTCCTAGTCTTTTGCATCAGAAAGACGATTGATAAAATTCAGGGCCTCGCTCCCATATGATATCTAGTCGCAGTTGAGTGTCCTAGTTTTCGTTCATGATTGCACTAGCCACAGTGAGGGGTGTGCAATTATTGACTTGTAATTCCATGCTTATGGAAACTGTGCCCTTTAACGCTAAAATCTTCGAAATATTTGTATTTTCACCATGTTAAAAATGCATTGCAACCCCCTTAGAAGAAACTTCGCACCTGTTGATCTGAAGCATCTCTTTCATGTTCATGCAGGTTTGTTTTCCCAATGCTAACTTGGATCGTCATCTGTATATTCATGTATGATTCTATTTGTTATAGGGAAAAATTAAAACTGATATGGACTGCAGAAGAATTATTTTTCGAAAAATGTCAAAATACAAGTAGTTAAATTATATTTTAGTATTTAATCACTTGTGTCATGACTTAGGTCCCCGTTTGGTGGGTTAAATATGATGAGTTGTGATTAAATAAAATAAACTTAACTTTAGTCTGTTATTCGTTGGGTAGAAATATGAGATGGACATAACTAGATAAAATAGATTATAAATTCATAACAAAGTAGATTATCTAATTTATCATTGTACATAGGTTAAAAGTTCTGTTTTACAAGTCTAAGTTAATCCAATTCTATTTCTAGGATCTAATCTTATACAGCTCACCAAACATACCCTTGTGGAACGTATTTTTCGTAAATTAAAAAATTCTCGGAATCAAGGGTCTTGGATAATGTGCAACGAGGCAGATTCTGGATGGTGGTTTGACGATATTCTTCGACATTGAAATGGAGGAAAGTTGGAGGGAAGATGAAAAGACGAAAGTGAGGAAAAGTAAACCGGTGAGTCGGCAATGCATGACTATGTGGTCGACGTAATGGGTAAGTGGTGGGTGTTGCATCGGGCAAGTTGCAAGTGCCGAGCCAATGTCTGCCAAACCAAACAAACAAAACATCACAACACAACAAAAGGACTTGACTCACCGATAATCACTAGGCTTTTCCAAGTAAGTTAATCGATTCGACATTTTTCGAAAGAGCG
The DNA here is from genome assembly GCF_041283825.1 of Pyrus communis. NCBI lineage: Eukaryota > Viridiplantae > Streptophyta > Magnoliopsida > Rosales > Rosaceae > Pyrus > Pyrus communis. The sequence continues at coordinate 21,812,448 of NC_142572.1, read as the reverse complement.
TCGGTCATTCACATGCAAATCAATCAATCGCTTTTTTCACTAAAAAGTAATGTACAGTGACTTGTTTAAAGTGTGTAAATAGTAACTTTTTTGTCTATGCACACACGACACAAGTGTGTTTTTTAACAATGTGTTTTTTAACAAACTGTGTTACAAGTTCAAATCATCTCATTCTTTGTTAGAAAAAGATCTACAGTGAAGGACATAATTTATGTGTCATCAACCAAATTCAAAGAAATATGTTGTAGCATTGCATTTCACCACATCCAAATTTCACGAAAGTAAACTAATTCACAAATTACTTCTTAGATATGACACGAAAGTAAAATCCATCACAAATTAAAGAAACCACCGACATAAACATGCAGAAGAGGCATTGTAAAAATAACAAGCGTCTGAAAATCACTTCTCATACAACTCGAATTGTAATTAATTAGTTGGATATGATCTACGACGATCTCTTTGTAGGTCCAATTACTCATCACAAAAGCTAATCAGCCCAATTACTTATCACAAAAGCTAGTCTACAAAACTCTGTGAAATAAATAAATAAACAATATTTGGTGGCCTGCAAAACATAAAACTAGCTGGGAAGAGGAATCTTTCCTGATCCAATTTATAGGGATTTTATGAATTTTCATATTTTAGCTGTTTATTGTATATTATGCGATCAGTTTTCGTCATATACTATATTTGTGTATAATTTTAAATAAAAATAAAATAATTTCTGATTGCATGATACACGATAAATAAGATGTGATCCAAGTAGTGACGTATTGGCTGCATGGACAACGGTTTCCCGCGGAAACGGTAGCGTCTTGATACGACTAAGCAATTCTGTATCTGGTTCTCTCTCTCTCGCTCGCGCTCTGCATTTCCATGGACTCGAAACCTTCAACAACCACCACTCCTCTACTGAACCAGAAAAACCCTAACAATCCTGCATCGAAGCCGAAGCCAAGGGACTTCCTGAACCACCTCGAAGCCTACCTCGCCAAGCGAGATGGCGTCGACAAGCTCATCAAGATATCTCGGTACGCCACCAAGATCGTCCTCGCCTCCTCCGCCCTCCCCGAAACCCTGCCCCTAACGCAGCGGCTCAAGAGCTTCGAATCGAGCGTCGGCGTCAGTCGCAAGGCCTTCCGGTTAGGTAAGTTCGTCCAGGATGTCAACGCTTTGAGGAGCTTGAAATTCGATTCGAATCAGGAGCTCGTACTTGCACTAATCGCCTACGGCGGCGAGGGACTGTATTTTTTCGTTGAACAGTTCGTCTGGCTGGTCAAATCGGGGTTGATCGATAAGAAGCTCTCGCGGAATTTTCAGAAGATCAGCGCCTGGGCCGAGTTCATCGGGTACGCCGGCAGCATTTCGTTGAAATTTAGGGATTTGAATCGGATTTCGGAAGACGAAAAGTGCGTGATATCGAGCATTGAGATCGCAATTACGAGGGGGAACGGGTGCGAGGAAGAGAAGGAGAGGTTGAGTACAATGTGTGAGAAGAAAATGATGAAGAGGCTCTCTGTGGTTCAAGATTCGGCGGATGCGTTAATGGCGTTGGCGGATATCCGGGACGGCGGCGGACCGTTCCTGGGGCCGCTTTCGGTTTCGCTGGCCGGGATGTTATCGGCTTTGATTAGCACTCACAAGAATTGGGTGTCTTGCTGAGATTCATGGCCTTTTTACAAGGTATGGTTACTGGACATTTTCTTAATTTGTTAATTTGGTTATTGATAATTGATCAAGTTTAGAGTTTGTGCTGCAAATTGTAGGAGAATAAAACTGTATACAGATTGTTACAGGCAGTAGTCAATAAGGATTTATTTTATAGCACATTCTGAATCATCGTAAGTCGCACGCTATTTTTTCTGAAACAATAACAAAGTTTATTAGTGGAGTTTCAGCTATACGAATTCAAGAACGTCATTGCTCTCGATTTAGTACCAAGTCTTCTGTGAGCTCCAAATACTCCATATCTTCTCTTAAAGTCTCTTTTTAAGTCTTCCCCTACCTCTTTTGTCCTGAGTCTCTGACTCAAAATCACGATTTCTAATCGGAACATCTGAAAGTTTGCGGTTCATATTTTCTAATGGATAAAAAATCAAATGAAATGATCAAACAACTTAGTAGTAGTGCCTAACATGAAGGACTTAATTGGATAGATTTGAATAAGTGAAAGTGAACCTCACAGCAGTTAGACCAACGGATCGAAAACTCTTGGTTTACGATCTTAGCATTTGTGATGAATGCCAATAATCTTACCAGTTCAAGTCTGTTTGAAATCTTTCACGTTTGGTCTGTCGTGTACATATACATTGTCCCTGAACATGAAATGTTGAGTAGTTAGGAGTAAAATAGCCGAAATTTTTTGCCGAAGAATATGATTTTCGTAAGTCAAATTTGACATTGATGAGGATGAAGATCCTCCCTTAGGGCCCCAGAAAATCATCCCGTAGATCCCTTAGGACTCCCCTTGTTCCCGCTCCATTCGTCCGAAATCTTTAGTCGCTTGCCTTTTGGTTCACATAGTTACTGTCACTCCCGCAATCATCTCACTCCATGAAACATTCTTCTGTCAATCTGCAATTTTGCTGTTTCGTGTCGTATACAAGTCGTGTGATATCAGAAACTAGAAAGACGCTTCAGTGGCAATATTCTGCACCGACTATGCAAAGTTTGTGTGGTTTGTTGTATTGTTTTCCGTAAGACTGCGTTTGGTTGGTGAAACAATTGATTGGGAAAGGAATGTTTGTGAGAGGAGTGTTATTTTCCATCCCCAATTCGGAAAGTGGAAGGGAAAGTTTTGTAATACTTGTACAAGGTTGCATCAGCTACTCGGCCATAGCATCGAGTAATGGGCCAAACCTACTCAATCAACCTGACCCATTATATTTTGTGAAACTGGGCCAATAGAGTGCAAGCCCAAATCGTATCACGACTATCCACTTGGCTGACCATGCACCTCGCAACCAGAATCTACCCGCCGGTCCGCCTTACTCCTCTTTCCCCAGATCTACGCACTCCAATACGCCATCGTTTCGATGGCCCTTTCCTAAAACCCGCCGGACTCGGACCGCCTTCCAATTAGTTTTTTTTCTTTTTCTTTTGCTGATGGAGTCCGAACTCAAAGGCCTCAATTCGAAACTGGCCAAGCAGGACCGCAACGACGGTCCGGCGTCCAAGGACGACCGCCCGCTCCTCAAACCCGACCCGGCCTCCTCCGTCTCCGCCGAGGAGCTACAGGAGCTAGAGAAGAAATGCGCGGCGTACGTGCGACGCGATGTGTACGGCACCATGGGGCGCAGCGAATTGCCGGTGAAGGAGAAGGTGCTGCTAGGGCTCGCGCTGGTGACTCTGGTTCCGATACGCGTGGTCCTGGCCATGACGGTGTTGGTGCTGTACTACTTGATTTGCCGGATTTGCACGCTCTTCAAAGTCCCCAATCGCGACGAGCAGGAGCAGGAGGATTACGCGCACATGGGGGGCTGGCGTCAGGCCGTGATAGTCCAGTGCGGGCGCGCCTTATCCAGAGCCATGCTCTTCGTCTTTGGCTTCTATTGGATCAACGAGTCATATCGGATACCATCGGATTCCGAACCCAAACCTGCACCCCAGGTACTCTCTCTCTCTCTCTCACTCACTGTTTCTCTCTCTAAAGCATGAAAATTGATTTCGTGACATTTTGAGTGGTAATTTTGATGTTAAATTTTTGGTTAGGGAAAAGATGGAGCCGAAGAGAAGGAGCCTGAAAGGCCAGGGGCGATCATATCGAATCACGTTTCGTATTTGGATATCTTGTATCACATGTCTAATTCGTTTCCGAGCTTCGTTGCCAAGGTTTGCTACTCTATATGAATTTTGATTGAAAGATGATCCAATTTTAACTATGTGTTGGTTCTGAGTTTCTGTTATCCTGGATTTTGTTGGTGAAGAGATCGGTGGCGAAACTTCCTCTAGTTGGCCTCATCAGGTCGGTTGCATTTGCTTTTGCTTGCTTTAATTTCGTCATACTTCTGAAAATTTGTAGTTTCTCTCCATCATATTTACGGGAGCTAATGGAGTTCGATTTCCGATTGTTGTTTTTGACAGCAAGTGCCTCGGTTGTGTCTATGTTCAGCGAGAGTCAAAGTCATCCAACTTCAAGGGAGTTGCAGGTACATAAATTGGGGTGCTCCCTGTTTTTTTGATAGTTTTCTAATCACCCTCAAGGTGCACATCATAAATCTTGCGTTACTTACGGTATGCGAGGTGAAAACTGTGATCAATCACAAGTGGATATGACACACGAACACTATATAACGTGTTTTCAGTTGTGTTACTTGTATGACAATGTTGTTTGATTAATAATTGGATATTATTTGCAGGTACTGTGACTGAAAGAGTTAAAGAAGCACATCAGAATCAATCCGCCCCGCCAATAATGCTTTTCCCAGGTTATAGTTTTAAACACTCTATTATAAGAAAGCCCAATTAATGAGTTTTCTGTTGCCCTCGTTCTTGATGTTCAAATCTTCATTTATTAATCTAATGTGCATGGAAGGGAACACATGAATTTTCATCCACACTGAAACTGGTCTGTGTTTCGTTTGTTAGCAGATGTGCATTATGTTGCAAGCGATGCTTATACTACTGTTACTTGGTATTTAGTTATCGTTAATCTTTCTACAGAGGGAACTACCACAAACGGAGACTTTCTTCTGCCATTCAAGACGGGAGCATTCCTGGCAAAAGCTCCAGTTCTTCCAGCGATTATTAGGTATCCTTACCACAGATTTAGTCCTGCATGGGACTCGATATCTGGGGTGAGTGTTTCTTAACCAATGTCCATGAACAAGTATAAAGAAAATACCTATATCATGCAGGATAATTATAAATAATACAAATAGTAAGAATTCAATATGTCTGGCATATGGACTGTTTTCTCTTTCCGTCTTTTGGCTTCTAATTTTGGTTTACCTCATTTACTTTATTTTCAGGTGCGCCATGTGATATTTCTTCTCTGTCAATTTGTAAATCACATAGAGGTCACGAGGTTACCTGTTTATTACCCCTCACAACAAGAAAAGGATGATCCAAAACTCTACGCTAGTAATGTCAGAAGATTGATGTCCAATGAGGTACATGTTTCCCTCGAAAGTATATTATGAAAGCAAGTTTAAAGCTTTTTCTCGCTTGAGAGCGTGACCATCAACTAGGTAGGGATTAATCGTGCAAGCTCCTGGTGTTTGTAACTTGATTCCATATGTGTTTTTGTTTTGTTTACAGGGCAACATGACTTTATCAGATATTGGACTTGCCGAGAAGCGGGTGTATCATGCTGCTCTTAATGGTAATAATAGCCGTCCTAGTGTTTTGCATCAGAAAGACGATTGATAAAATTCAGGGCCTCGCTCCCATATGATATCTAGTCGCAGTTGAGTTTCCTAGTTTTCGTTCATGATTGCACTAGCCACAGTGAGGGGTGTGCAATTATTAACTTGTAATTCCATGCTTATGGAAACTGTGCCCTTTAACGCTAAAATCTTCGAAATATTTGTATTTTCACCATGTTAAAAATGCATTTCAACCCCCTTAGAAGAAACTTTGCACCTGTTGATCTGAAGCATCTCTTTCATGTTCATGCAGGTTTGTTTTCCCAATGCTAACTTGGATCGTCATCTGTATATTCATGTATGATTCTATTTGTTATAGGGAAAAATTAAAACTGATATGGACTGCAGAAGAATTATCTTTTGGTCGGAGTAAGTTGAAACGGTATTTTTACGATGCGCGCTGCTGTGGATTTAAGCTGGCATTCTTAGAGCAGGCGTTTCCGATTGTTATATGTTCTCTCAGTTAACGGAGGAGGGAACGGGTTGGCGGAAGTCGATTTGTCTCGACGAGCTCGGCTGGTATATATATTGGCTGTGATTCTGTTTCACCATTATAAAGCTCTGATCGTGCTAATGTGTGATGATGTATCTCAATCTGATCCTTTCTAGTACTAATTTAACACAGGTAGATTTTACTCAAATGCTTCTCTCTCCCCGCTCTCTCTCTCTCTCTCTCTCTCTCTCTCTCTCTCTCTATACCGAATTCGTGCGGTTTTGCGTTTTTTTTTTTTTTGAAAAGAGTAGAACTGTTTAGCAATTCCTTCATGAATTTGTTGCAAACTAATAGATACAACGGTTACAAGCATCAGTCCACAAACCTGGGCGAACACAATCTGAGCGACGAGGGAAATTCAGACTCACTCTTGGTATCGATTCTGAGAAGACTTTTTCCCCTAGTTGCTAGGTCATCATAGTAGATACATTCAAATTACAATTGCGGGCGTAAAGAGCAAGTCTTCCGAACAGTTTCTCACCTTTCTTTCAACGAACCATTCAACGATCTTCGCAGTTCCCATGGCGGCAAGCAACCTTTCAGGGGCGACTGTAGAAATAACGAAGATGAAGATAACTGCTTCTGCCGCATTGAGATAGATGACAGGCAACCGAAGGTGCTTCTCAAGCTCCTCTTGTCGCTGTCGTATGGTTGGCAGTTAGGGTCGTGTTGTACAGCGGAAATCTTCAGAGATTCCGGAAGTATGCAGTTGCACACTGAACCTACCACATATCAGTAGAGTTAGTTTACCTTTGCAAACCAGTGTTTTTCCATCGTTCATTAGAAATTCGAATCTTGATTCGATCCCAGGTAAGACCTTAAAACATGCATGACCTAAGCCGATTTCTTAGGACAATGTCCGAAAATACAAAAAAAGACCAGAAACTCAAACTCCAAGCTCTATACAGAAGCACGCCCGACCGAAACAAGATCATTAGACCCCAAAAAAAGCCCTGACGAAGTACTAAAGAAACTCAATTGCAACCAATACAACTGAAAAGAGTGGGTGAAGAAAGGATACCAATTCTTGCCAGTCGGTTCACCCATTTAGGAATTGATTTTCCGGTGAGCCTGCGACAAATATCCCTGCAGAAATGGTTGCAGTTCTTGACAATCAGGTGATATGTATCACCGTTGTAGCTCAAAGAATGGCGCTCCATAAACTCTCGAACCTGAGTAGGGTCCAAGCCTGTTGTCCCGATTAATATCGACTTTCTGAACTTGAACCCTGGGCATTGGCGAGGTTCAACCTCGAAAACGCCACTTGTAGGATAGTCATGTGCTCCGAATGCATATTCTACACCATGAACTGCACAGAGCATATGGACTATCAGAAAAACTGAACTTCACTCGATCGAAACAACATAGAACGAAGATTAACAAGGTTATAGTAATTTTGATAATGTATCGCGTCAAAACTTCAGAACCGCTAAAGCTTGATAGAATTAAGCAAAAACAAACAGAGATAGAGTTCAGCTTGAGATTTAACACAACATACTTTAGGCGGATAATATAAAACACGAATTGCGCAACCAGAACATAAGCTCACCTTCAACACCAGAGTGAAAAATTCCAAAGCCAGCCCAATAGACATAGCCATTCATGGGAGTTAAGTCATATACATTGAGATAAACTCGTGCTTTTCCTGATTCAGCGCTATCCGATTTTGATTTGGGAAATAAACAAAACCGCCCCGCGGATTTGTTTTTCAATTGAAGCGGGGCCATGGATCTCCATCTCTTCTTCAATTCAAATTTCATGTTTCCTCAATAAGTAAAACCAGAACGCACTCAATGCTTGCCTCCAGCCTGTGCATTTGGGCGCACATAAAAGCCATAAAAACCCAAAGGATGAGATGCAGTGGCATTATAAACAAAAGCTCAACACAACTACATACATACAAATATTATCGTCTTTCTTTATCAATAAAAGCGTTATTTTAAACTACTCTAATCTACGTGAAATGCAACTACTTTATTGACCATAGATAAAGGGCACCTCAAGCCAACAAGGCTCCTGACTTTGTGACGGTCCAGCAATATATTCAACACAAGAACAGAACAAAGCAAATTATTTTGTGGGTGATCAAAGATAACAGGCTCCAGTGTAGATCTCAGAGTATAAAATCAGATCCAGTTTCAATTAGCAGAGAGGAAGCAGAGAAATTTTTAACCAAAATTAACAGATAAATGAGCTTTTCAAAACTCAATTCCCACTTGTTCGTTCGTTTTCCCGAGCTTTCTCAGCTACCAAACAGGACCCAGAAGAAAAATTCAAGCCCCGGAAAACACATGAATTCATAAAACGAAAATTTAAAGGAAAAAACTGGAAGAGATTGAAGTTCTTAGAAAAAATGAACCAACTCTGGGACTCACCGAATAAGAGAAGACAACCATTAGAGGGCAGCAAAACCCAACTTCTTTCTTGAACACTAAAACAGCTGCGTTTCCGTATTTTCAGAGCTCAGAAATGCCAACAGCTGCTCTGAAATGGAAGGCCTTCGTGATCTTGCTGCTACCCACTCATTATTATTTTTTTAAATTCTAAATTCGTAAAAAGTACAAAACAAAAGGAGACGAGAAAAAAAAAGGGTAAAATTGCCGGAAAATGGAAATTGAAATGTTCGAAGTCGGAGGTCGGAGTGTTTTGGGAAAAGTTTGGTTTTTTTGATGCGGTGACAGTGTGGAATCTCACTGCCTACTTAATACAAAGTTGGAGGAAATAACTATTTCACGTTTTATAATATAATATGAATACTTTATATTCTACTTAATCTTACTTTTAAACAAGAGGATACTTTAAAATATAAAAATATAATTCAAATTGACATATACATTCCGTTGAGTTACTAATCTACGATCTTTTTTATTTGCAATTATAATTACTAGGTTTGATAATGGGTATGCTATTTAGCATGAAATTGATCTTATTGTTACATTCTCTAATACATAGTAATACTAATCGCTATGTTTTAGTATCTCACAACGAGTTCTGAATTAAAAAAAATTAAGAATAAAAAGAAATTCATATTGAGTTGAATTTTAGTATATATTTTAAAATACATTAGGTATTTTAAAATATAAAAATATAATTCAAATTGACATATACATTCCGTTGAGTAACTAGTCTACAACTCTACTTTGTATGCAATTATAATGACTAGGTTTGATAATGGATAGCTATTTAGTATAAAATTGATCTTATTGTTACATTCTCTAATATAGAGTAATACTAATCGCTATGTTTCAGTATCTTACAACGAATTCCGAGTTAAGAAAAAAATTAGAATAAAAAGAAATTCATATTGAGTCGAATTTTAATGGATATTAAAATACATTAGGCAGAGTCGAGTAAATTAAAGACCCTTTTTCAACAGATTGGTGAGTCGTCTTTTTCACCATGTATTTTCACGTGGGATATGATTGTTCATCATTTGGTTAAAGTTCAATTAAATCGATAAGCAAAAATTATATAATATACATATATATATATATAAGGAAGTGTTATTGACATTTCAAAAATTACATTCTACATTCCTTATAAGCGTATTTTTCTTTCTAAATATAGAAAGTTTGGAGTGTAGAATGATAATTTTGGAGTACCAATAACAATTTCCTATATATATATATATAAATATATATGAAATAAACAACTTAGGATTTATGTTATATTTTTCACTTTTTTACCTGAAGGGAAAATTGGATGTTGAGGAGTGAACATCAACATGTTGGCAATTATTAATTGTTAATTGTCTTTTATTATATTTGCAGCCAAAAAGAGAGACAATTTGGTCAATGTGACTTGTGAGTAATTAGATTCTAGGAAAACCAAAATTAGAATAGAAACAATAACGCAGGACAAACCCATAGATTAAACCATGAATCATGTTTTGTTGTTGAAAGAAGAGTGACAAGTGCTACTAAAAAATCAATTGCAAATGAACATATGTCTGAATAATTAATATTGAAAATTAGGATTGGACACTTGTTCATTTGTTTTTAGGTTTCAGCAGCATGTAGTGTTAGACTACGTGTGAATGACAACGAGACAACAACTAAATTTCTTGAATTACACGTAAACTCATTACGCGAGTTGTGTGGTTGAAGGATATGAGATCCTTGATATAATAGGAGTTGTGGAGTTTAATTATTGTGCAACCAATCTAAAGGGAGTACTTATCAAGTATTTACTAAGAGATAAGAATCACGATGGGACTTGAATTTGTTATGAGGATAGAGTTTATCACTACTACTGATAATAGGCCGGTATTTGTGGAACTCTGATAAGATAATTTGGTATATATATACATATTGAAGAAGTCCTTGCTTCCACACAATAAGACTCTCGAGAACTAAGCCCTATTTACTAGTAGAGGTCATCGCTGTGTGCTAGAAGTAGAAGACTGATTCACTTGTTCATCAATGGCAGCAACATCAGGTAAGTCGTTTTTGCAGATTGCATATAGGGTTATGTATTGAGGTTGTTCGTGGATGTAATCCTATCACTACGTTGATTATGTTGATGGCTTGTGTGTGCATATTAAATTTTTACATGTAGTACTTACTGCTCTTCTTTTAACAGCGAAGCATGGTTGTTAAATCACATGTGAAATGAGGAAATGTTTTAAGTTTATACTAAACCCCCTGATTAGATATAATCCTTATTTTAAGAAAGCTATTTTTTCTGGAAAAGAGTAATAACTTTAAATTAACAAGAAATAGTGTAATGATTAGAAAATAAGTCAATTTAAGTTGAAAGTTGAATAATTAACTTTAAAAAATTATTATCTCACCCAAAAGAAGGTTAGGTCTCAACCCCATTAGTTTTGAACATTGATGATAGTCATATTATCCAAATAAACAGACTTAACGAAGATGATCATCAATAGTGCATTTTTTAGAACTAGAAAGGTTGAGATTGAAAATCCAAATACAAATCATTGCAATAACAAACACTATAATTTTCTCGATAAGAAAAAATAAACACGGTATTTCTGTAACCATCAATTTAGTTACTAATATGTGTTTTCATATAAAAAAAATCACAGATTTGAGCGCAGTCACGATAAGCAGAATAAATATACTTTATGTCTACTGATTTGAAGGCTTCCACGGACATCTTGTGCCGGGTTGGTCTTAGTCTCAACTCAATAAATACACATCACCACTCAGATTCAACAAAATATATATATATATATATATATATCACCATCAAATATCTAATAATATATAAACCAATAATAATTACCCAATTTTTTAAAATAAACCATAAAATAGGATAGACAGTGACAGCTTAATTATGATTGAAGTGAAATATATATATATATATATATATGTCCCACAGGGGTTATTTGAAGTTTGAACAATATTTTTTCGTTTATATTATATCAGCTGCAAATAAGAACAATGCTCCAATTTATAAACGGGTTTGGATTCAAAGACACATGTTTGACACGTATTTTGACAAGATAATTTATTTCATAAGGTATTTAAACGATCTAAACTATTTGCATTTTAGCACACTATTTATAGATTATTCATGCTAAAAATTAGATAAATTTAAAATTATTAAAATATTCATTTATAATTTAAAAAAAATAAGCTAATACAAATCTATAAAGAAATAAAAATTAAATATAATATAACAATTCTATAGTTTCAAATTTTAGTAATTCTTGGTAAGGACAATCTACTGTAAAATGGGAACGCTAGAAACGACAACCACGGACATAAAGCTGTCGAGTCGTACAAATAAACACATGGACAGGAGCACAACTTCAAAAGTTTGGACCCCACCGGTCACTCGTGCCATTGTCTTATCCAATTTGGCCTTTTTTGGTAGGTCCCAGTCTACAGTCGTTTTCAATCCAATCGCAGTGGCAAAATGGGAAATTCACTTTAAGTTGTTAACGGGCTACGACATTGGAAAACTAAATGTTAAAGGCCTGGCCCAATTAAGCAATTTCTTTACTTCGGGTTTTGTTTTCTTCATTTATTCAAATGATATATACTCGTTTGCATGTGTTTTTCAAATTACTAAAAGCATTTTTAGATAAAATATATTTTGGTTCCAAAATCACTTAAATTGCTTCTTGGAAGAAGCACATAACTGTGCTTCTTCTCTTCCAGAAAGCACTTAAGTGTTTTTCCAAAATTTATTTGTATTTTTACTAAAAATCAGTTCCAAAAACATTTTCACCAAAAACATTTTTAGTCATTTCAAAAACAATACATACGTCAGTTTAACTATGTACAGTTAGAGAGATTTTTTAATATGACCAGCACACGACGTGGTACACTACGTGTTACTATACAAACGGTGGGATATGTGTGTTAATAAGTTATAACTTAAAAAATAAAATTTCCCACCACTTACATAAAAACACATGGTGTACCACCCATGTTCCCGTCACAATAAAAAATTTCTCGTACAGTTAAATAAACACGGACTCAACCAATCATAATCTGACACGTGGCTTTGAAAACAAACTTTGTTATAGTGAGCCAAGTGAATTGAAATGATCCCAGGCTTCCTGCATTGGCCCAAAACAAGTAAAAAATAAATTCATCACGAGCATTAGTTACTGTTTTTATGGTAAAAAATGGAGAAATTAACAAGTGATCGATCGATTCTTAATAAATTACTGACCTGCAAGACATCAAAAACTTTTGCTGCAAGGTATTTGTGATGTGAAGTAGCACCTTTCTGCTGCAGCTTATCCGGGTGTAAACATAGCAGCGCCCTTTGGTACGCTCTTTTCACGGAATTTCCTTCGATTACATCTACAAGAGGTACCGTCTTCCACCCGCTCTCGGGCCAAAGAACCTGCCATGTATCAGTGTAAACCCGCATTAGTTGCTGAGCGGAGTAGTATCGATCTTAGTGACAAAGAAACGGTGAAGTTTATGCCATGAAGATCATGCAAAATCCGCGGCCAATTTTGAAGATAGAGCAAACTGGAAGGAAAAAAACAACGAATCAATGCTTACAATTTGCATAGTAGTGAGCAGCGAGCGGATGTTTCCTTCCTTTCCTCTTGACCACTGTCGTATCTTAGCATCAATCGCCTGCAGTTTATGGGACGTTACATTACTGCTTGGGGGAAACTATAACAGCATGCTGTGTTTGTTTGTTATATATTTACCTGGAGTTCTTCATGATTGTTGCCGGGTTGTGGTAGCGGTTCTTTTTCCTCATCTTGAGTTATTTCTTTCATCTGTCAAGTAGAGTACCTCATCAGAAAATTCGTCGTAAATACTGCGCTGAAGGATTAAGTAGAGACTGGACGAAAGAAAACTAAATTCATAGAAAACGAGCATAATTTATAGACTACAGGAGGAAACAGTTCTTTTATATAAGAATCACACACCTGGAAATTTTCGTGGAAGGACTTATCTGCATCTTCAACGGTAGGATTTGATCCGTTGGGAACTGATCCTGTCAAAGCTCAGAAGTTAATGAATAAGTTGTACGCCTTTCATTAGACTATCACTAGATACGTGGAAAGGTGAAAAGTTACTAATCCTGCAGTAAACTGAAATACAAAGAACTGATGTATGATATCTGTTGAGAATGAATCCAACATTGATGGGAGGAGGGACATTGCATGGGCTTATAAGAGGTTGGGCGACTCCCCATATTGCCATTTGCCAATTGGTTTTAAGTTTGTATACCAGTTCTTCCCCTACTTGAGTGGTTAGCTAAGCCACATTCCTTAAACAAGATTAGGAGAACTAACCGGTACTTGATGCAGGGGTTTCCTGCGTGGGAGCATTATTATGTATATAGGGAGCCGTCTTTGCTTCAATATTTTCTTTCTCTAACTGTTTGAGATCTTCCTTCATCTGGAAAGAGTAGAAAAAAAGAGTTATATTCAGAAAAATGTTGAAGAAAACAAAATCCTTTCGTTTTTGGCTATGCGAACTCAAACCATTCTGAATTGATTACCATGACGGGAGCATCAGAAAATGTGTTTTTCACATCGGACTTTTGCAAGTCCTTGTTCATTTTTGTTGCGGTAATACTCGCTTCATTCTCTGCTTTGAAACCACCCTTCTCGTTCATTCTATAGCTCTGACTTCCAAGGTCACTACCATCATATGTGGGTTTACACAAAACTTCTTGGTTGAACATTTTAACAAGGTCCTTCACCTTACCCTTAACTTTGCTTCTCCTGAGATTATCTCCTGAGTTCTTCGGTGAACCTTGGAAACTTGCCTTATTAACTTCAACTTTAGTCGAGGAACTTCTTTTTAAGTGCTGATGTTTTGCAGTCTTATAAGCGCCAACATCTACAGATGATTTTTTGGTGCCTTTAACCACGCTTTCCTTTTTACCACTCGATTTAGTTACCTCATCATTGCCTTCATATGAAAATTCAGGTGTGGTGTCAGCGGTAGTACATGATGACAGTTACCTCGCCAATGACAGTTAAGAATTTAACATACCTTGTTGAAGATCTTCATCAAAAAAGAAAGAACGAACATGATTTAGATCTGGCTTGTGAACTTGCTCCATAAGCACGGGAATTTCTTTCTGCCGGTCTTCAGAAGAAGCTGTTTGAAGTATAGGATGAGGCTCTATATCTTCACTTTTATGGGATGAAATGGTGTTACTGGAAACATCTTCAGCAGTGTCATGAAGGCTGCTGAAGGTTTCTGATTCAGCTACGGGAAGAACCGCTTCCTCAACAAATTGTTGTGGATCTACTTTATCAGGAGTGGTTTCATCAACAAGCAAGTCATTTTCTTGTTTGATTAGTTCCACGGTGGGAGACCTATCATCATCGAGTGGATGCTCATTGGAGGGAAAATCAGTATTAGACGGAGCGGATTTAGGTGATTGCCTCCCCGTACTCTCAGTAGCAACGCATTCATTTGTGCTCGACCCTTCCTCATTTTTAGTTCTTTTCTGCACTCTTGAACCATTCCGCCCCCTAAGAGGCATCACCATTGGCACTCCTTTGCTTGCCCACTTGTAAATCGAGAAATGAAACTGAAACGGACTGCTAGAAGTTTCATTTTCCGAACTCTTTGAATCCTTTTCCAAATTCCCTCCTGTGTCTGCTTTATCAGATGTAGCCAAGCTTGAGGACCCTTCGCCAACAAGAGAAGAATCTCGGTATGAGGAGCTCCGGCGAGTACTGGATCGAATATCATTTCTCGACTTATCGTGACTTTGGATTGCTTGGTTCGAAAATCTAGAAAGAGAACTCGAACGAGGCAGCTCCACCAGCCCTTTGCTAAATCCGGCGGGGAGGCTGAGAAATTTTGAAGCAAACAAGGTAATTAACGCATGATTGATTCAATATATAATGTATAAAATTAGCAGCTGCTCAAACATATTGTATTTCTTGTTCCTCAAGTTTCTATGGTACCTGAATTGTGCGGGCAGTGAAGAAGCCGCAGAGGGCTCGGTTTTGTGCAGCAGGGGGTGGGCGGGGCTTTGAACCCGAGAACCTGGCGCCGAAGCAAAAGGGTCCCTCTGAAGCCTCCTTGGACTAGAACTGACAGAGTGATTGCCTTTAAAGATGTCATCAAAGAAGTCATCGCTCTGGGTCCGTCTTCTGTTCACGGACCCTTCCCCAAACACCGGCTTCTCATTCAAACCAGACCAATCATCATCGCCGTCATCATCATCAGCATCCCCTTTCAGTCCGCTGCTCTCGGTAGCTTCGCTGAAGCTGTACCTCATGTCGTTAACAGACCACCGCCTCGGCGGGCCACCAAAAACGTCATGAAAATCAACGTCCGAGTTTTTGGTGGGAGGGTGGGAAGAAGAACCGGAGTTGACGAACGCTTTCTGAGGACTGTAGCCGAGAAGAAGGCTCTCCCGTTGAGAAAATCGCTGCATTTCAATCACCAACCAAGTCCCAATTAACAGTTAATCGAAACAAAACTCACAACCAGAAGACAATTTGAACGAGAAAAAATTGGCGGGCAACTGTTCACGAAACCTTTATGTTTCACTGAAACAGTTGCAGGGGAAGATTTTTTTGATTTGTCGAAATCGGAATCGAAAGGGAGAATTCAGGAGGAGGAGGTGGGGATCGGGTTAGGAATGTTTGCATGGGATTTTGAGGCCACACAAAACAGGAGAAAGTAACGCGGAATTTGGATGGAAGTGTTTCTGGATAAGTGGAAGAGTCCAATAGAGTTGGAGGAAGCTATTGCTTATTGGGCAGTTTGGATTTACGATTTTGTTTTCGTAGGCACCCGAAATCTGTTGACTGCTGTGCATTTTCATGGTGGGCAATTTATCCAAAGATTTCAGAAAATTTTGTAACTAATAAATTTGATACTTTCGGCAATCTGTGACCGTCACACTGCTACATGTAGGACAACTGACTGTAACACCACCGGGCAGTATGACGGTTTCTCCCGGATCATGTGTCATATTACAGACTTTACCCGAGGCAAATGCTCAGGCTGCCCCGTTTCAATAAGGTTGTACGTCAAACACAATATCCAATTCAAAATCCAATCAAGTGAATAAATATGCAGAATTAAAAGACCAAGGATGTCGCAAAGCTGTCGATGACGAAAGATGAGAAACCCTTGGATTATATTTCTTGGTATGATATGGTACAGAACAACGGTCATCTCAGGAGATATCTAGTGAAACTTAAAATGTTACTATCCATATAAATCCAAAATTTGAAAGGAAACACAGGAAAAAGCAAAAAAGAAAGAAGAAATACTTCGAATTGGCCTCAGAAGGTGCAGTCGATATACCCAAACCAGTGTCAATTGAATTACAGAGCATGTGTACGTAGATTTTAGCCCATCCGGGAGTCTGTTGAACTACGCTACCATTGAGAACCGTCAGGGAAAGGTTCCAGCGCATCTTGCTTGCCGTTGAAGTAGAACTCGACAATTGCCTGCATCCTTGGAAGTTTATCCGGGTGGTAGTTTACATGAAGGATTACTGGTTTCAACTTTTTCAAGTTAGCATCTTTCCTGACCGTCTTGAAGAGGACCTTGCTATTCATAAACAGATAGAAATCCATCGTTCTCTTGGAAGCATGAAGCCCGCTGTACCCCGGATGAGAAGGGAAAAATAGTTCCTCGTTGAATACTGCTTGGTCCCATGCTTTTTGTGGCCTAGAGAGTCGTTCAGCCACACGATCCAGAAGCTCAATTGCAGGAAGCGTAGGTCTTATGTAAAAGAAACCAGAGTTATAAACCCATATCCTCATCGTGTGAGCATAACGAGCCCACCCCATAGAGGGTTCGTCAAACACATCATTAAATCCATAAGCTGTATAGTTATTGTGACCATCAGTCATGGACTCTACATCAGAATCTCGATAAAGATGATTGAACGGGTTTTGCAAATATACTATATCAACATCCGAGAGAAGAACACTATAACCTAGTTGCAGAAACTCCCTCAAGATGCGAAACTTCAACCCTGAGACGGCATGGTTACCTCCCTTCTTCGCAATTGGATCAATACCCTCATCCGAATCTCTCTTGTATACAGGAACGTCATTAGCTTTGCAAAATTCTTCAATTTCATCGTCTAATCCTACTACCAGATAATTGGTTATACCAACTTTCTTGATGCTAGTAAACCATACCTCCAACATGACTTTCACATTTGAATTCGCAAGTGCAACTATAAGCTCTTTTTGAACTGCAACTTCCTCCAAGATCTTTGCCAGCCTCGGATTCACGGATTCATCAGGAACGACTGTCGGGTTAGTTCTCAAGCCCTTGACGGTACCAAAAGGGCCAGCCTTATGTGGTTTACCTAACACAGAAAACTGCTCATGTGCATGATCCTTTCCTTGTTCAGACAGACGTAGCTTTTCAGTTAGTTCCTGCACCTCCTTCTTCAGCTCGTCATTCTTGTCCGACAATGATGCAATATCGGACCTCAACGCGGTAATCCGTTCTGTTGATTCACACTGTGATGAGCTAACCTGCAAGCAAAAATCGCATAGCCAGCCATATGACATCGTTCCACATTTTAAAAAATTATGCTACTTAGCATTATATCGATACTTCTAAAATATACTTCTAAAATACCAAATACAATCTGTGAGGTTAATGCAAACTAAAGATCGATGCTTCTAGAAGGGCTAAAAGTGTTACATGACATCAAAAGCACTTCTAGCAACGTTTTGCCATAAAAAAAAAATCAAAAAAAAAAAAAAAAAAAGTAAATTGTAGTAATGGCCTCTTAACTTTAACTCAATAATAGCAATAGTTCCTTAACTAAAAATTCATTATCATTGGTCCCTCAACTTTAATCTAACTGAAGAAATGGTCCCTTAATTTTAATCCAATTTGAGCAATGGTCCCTCAAACTTTAATCCAATTGTAGTAATGGTTCTTCCAACGTAACTTATTTTGACAAAATAATGACGAAGCTGACGAAAATGACCTTAGCTACACGTTTTGATGAATTAAGGGACCCCAATTGTAGTAATGGTCCTTCCAACGTAACTTATTTTAACAAAATTCTGATGAAAATAACCACAACTATACATTTTGATGAGTTGAGGGAAGGTAACGAATTTTTAGTTAAGGGATTATTGCTCCAATTTGATTAAAGTTGAGTAACATTGCCATAATTTAGTCAAAAAATTAAAAAAAAAATTATGGATCGCAGAAACGCTTTTTCGAGAAGAGCCCGCCGAAGATGCACTTGGATTTTAATAAAAAAAATTAACCAATTTATAATAAAAGCACTTCTTAACTGCTGGAAGTGCTTTCTGCAATCCCGAACAACACTTCGTAACTGCTTCTGGATTAAATTGATTAGAAACTGAATCGAATTTCTCAGAAAAATGTAAGCTTTACATGTAAGTTCTATAATCACTAAATGAAGCAATCAGATATGTAATTAGCGCTGATTAAAAGCGAAAAGGCAGTGAGTGAGTAAATTAAGGAAGCGAGATCCAAACCTGGAGATCCGATTTCCCGAATCTGCGGTTTTGGATAAGCCTATCGGAGCCCAGGAATCCGTGAGGAAACAAGTAGGCGACGACAAAGCCGAGTAGGATTCCGATGACAATGGCGGTCACGATTCGAGATCCAGGAAACGACTGCGTCTTGTCCCTCATCAACGACCCCTCTCTACGACCTGCCATCATTCCCACCTTCTTCCATTCTCTCTCGAGTCGTTCACAGCCGTTGGCGAGAAAGAGATGAAACAAATCAGTATTCGATTAGTACTCTACCAGTTGCGACGGTGGTGGTTGCGGCGGTTGTGGTGGAGTTGCCACTTCTCTTTCAAAAATAACAGCGGAGCAGCGGGGTTGCTCTCTCTGGGGGGCTGAGGAGAGAGGGAAAAGATCGAGCTGGCAAAGATTCGGTGCTTTGCATGTACGGAACTAGATAATCATCATTGCTGTCTTTGTTTGCACATCGGCCAAGACTTGGTGTGTTTTTTTCGTGTGTGAAGTTTGTCGTTTTTTGGGTGGACAGTTAATTTAGTTTCAGTTTAACCAGTCCTAGTGGGCCTAACACCGAAAGTCTAGTAAAGAAGGGTTACATCTAAGGAAAAAGGATAGGGATTCTAGAAATTTCCTAATTGTAACTGTTCATCATATATCGTACGATAAAAAAATATTTTAAAATTTAAAATTAAATATAAATAATACATAACGAAAACTAACCATACGATGTATGATGAATGATCATGATCACGAAATCTTTAGGATCTCTAAGAAAAGAATCCGAAGAGTATCCTTTTTCCACATCTAAGTATAGCATTTCAGTCTAATATTATACTATTATGTGATAAAGGACCGGTAGCACCACAATCCATCTAAATGCGGTCATTTATGGTTCGTGAAACTATAGGGAAGGCAGGTTCGGGATAATCCATTCAACCTTCTACTTTTCTTTTATTTATTTTTTTTCTTTTCTGAATTTTCGTCTTCCCATAAAACTCCCTCTTGAAACATTTCCAGAGACTAGTCTTGTTTCATTTTTTTTCACACACGATTGGGTTCTCCAGAATAAACACAAAGGGTGTGGAGAGAATATTGTTGTTGTTTGCGTTTTGGGTTATAAAATTAATTTTTCTTTTTAATTTATTTAAGGACAAACTTGAAAGTTTGATATATAAATTTTTTCAGTTGCATATAGATATAAGAAAGCTAGGTTTAAATAAAATTTTCAAGAATAATATTCATCAGCTTGATAACAATAACAAATGCAAAAAATAGTTGTAAAAAGATTAGATAATTGAGTAGGTTTCTTTATACCGAATGAGGGTACTTTAGGAACTAAAGTTGGGTGTAAAGAGAATTTGATAGATAAATCAAATAAAATATGTGAACATAGTAAGTTGGGTGTAAAAATAAATAGTCGAGTAGAAAAGGTAAAACGAAGAGTATTCGTGAATAAAAACAAAAGAAAGAAGAATATAATAAAGTAAAAGTAACGTCATGACAAAAGAAATGCAATGGAATTTTATCCAACTGAGCAAAAAGGGAGATGAAGGAAAGAGGAAGAAATGTAGCATATACATGAGAGAGAGAGAGAGAGAGAGAGAGAGTCCAATTGTTTGTGTCATGGATCATTTGAACTGGTCACATATGAAACAACAACAGTTATATCATCAAGCTTGCCGCCATAATAACGGAACCCAGCATCTTGAGCGGCAGTGGAGAAAGGCGTCTGCCGGTCTCGATCCTGTGCTCGTTGGCGTGCCAACGCTGCAATCTTCTGCGCTGTCACCTGAGGCCCTAAGCCAGCTCTTATGGCATGGACCACTACTGCAGTAATCTCGTTGTTGTACAAGTTGTCGAACAGGCCATCAGTTCCGGCAACTATAACATCCCTGGCTGCAACAGGGACTGCAAAAACCTGAATCATACAAAACCATCTTAGCTTTGTTATATGTACGACAATCATTCCAGGACACTTGAAACATTAAATGAAAAATCATGAAATCATGTTCTAAGTGACGTTGTAACTTGCTTCTGCAACAAACTCAATCTATTATGCCATATTTATCAACCAGCACAGAGAAATTTCGGAAACATTGATGCTGACCTGGCCAGAGCTAGGTAGATCACCGCTGTTTCCACTCTCCAGTTGATAGGTAAAGTTAAAATCATGCTGTTGCACAGGGGATCTAAAGACGGTGCACCCATCTCGAACCACTATAAACCCACTATCACCTAAATTAACTGCATGAATACCCTGCAGTGAGATAGCAAACAGTTAATGCAAGTCCCCAAATAGTCGGTATGATAAAATAGCATTATTATCAGATCCTTGCAATCCAATTAATCTACAAAAACCACTCTTACAAGAAAATAAAACATAAGAGATGAGACTTCCAAAGTTAATTTTACTACAAAGTTCATTATTATACGGCAATTTTAAACAGTGTCACAAGAATGGATATTAGTTCCTTGATACAAGTATTAAACATCCTGCTTAGAACGAAGAGAAGTTCCACACCTGTTCTGTGAGTGCTATGATGCATGCTGTTGAGGAACCCCTGGCTTTCGTGCTCGAGTGAGCTTTCTCCAATACGCGAGCAGGGTCAATGGAACCCTTGGGCTCCTCCTGAACAGCGGCCACAGAATTAGACATCAGTTCTCTGGAGTACAATCCGGAATTAACACCGAGATCTGCCCAGCCACCAACACCATCCGCCACCCCTATTGCTTGTTCATTCGCACAAATGAAGTGAGCATCCTCCCCGCCAGTTTCCTCTTTATCAGGATGGGGCAGGTAGTACGATCCTGAAGTTAGTTTTAGGGACTTTCCATCTGTAATCTTCCTGTAATCATAGCAATGTATGTTTAACAAATGCTGAGACTTATTGCACTACTTAAAGTAAGACAAATTACATCGGACCAAATACTTTTCCACCACAGAATACCTTATATTCCAATAAGTTAGTACATACTTATGTACCAAAATATGCAGGTTATTATTGAACAAAAAAGAATACTAATTGTGACTTGTGAACACATATCAAGGTTTAGTGATTTCTTCTCATCAAATCCAGAAACTTACAAAATATCCTAACTCTATAACTATGCAATTTCTCATCACAGCTAACTTTCTATTAAAATAAAGGAAACCCTAGCCGCAGGATGTATGTTACACAGAGAACTAGAAAAAATGAAATCAGTCGAGATGAGCATTTAAAATATAAAATATGCCTCTCAACTAGATAAGACAACAAAGAAATAACATCTCAGAGACAAATATGACAAAGCATTTGAGATAAAAACTGGTCTCTACAACTTACTCATTAGATGAATCTGCAGAACTTGAAAGTTGCTCCTCAGGAGCAGAACTTGAAACTTGCCCTTCATGAGCAGAACTATCGAAAGACACGTCATGGGCAGTCCTTGTAGATGAGCATGTTGATGAACCATGAAATTCTCTTGACCCTGATCCTTTACTTGGGGAGGAATTACACCATCTCTTTCCAACTTCATACATGAAATACCCATAAATTGCATTAGTGTTGGACTGCCCACTTGTTTTCAAACTCAAGCTAGCTGTTTGAAAACAGTCCAAACTTCTTTTGTTGTATAATGTACAGGCACTTTCGGGTACCATTGCATGAAGCCCACGCCTTGAAGTTAAAGTATCTGGGCAGCATCCCCCAAATAAAGTTTTAGAACCGCAAGCAGCCATAGGTTTATTCTGAAACTTACTTCTGGTCACAAACTGACTGGGCTCAGAAAGCGCACAATCGATATGATACCCACAAACCTGAATTGAAGGCCCTGACACAGACGGGGTTGAAATAATGCGCGAAATCTCTTCAACAACAGAAATGTTCCTTCTTTTATTAACTAGCTGCAAATCCAACCTCGCAGCAAAAACAATGCCTGGTGAAAACAATGCTTGGAGGTCTGAAATAGTTGAAAACGGTCTCGACTGGAACAACTTAGAATTTCCAAACAACAATTTTCCCTGCCCAATTAACCCATCTACCGATTCCTGAAGCGCTCCTTCCTGCCCAACAATCGATCTCTGCAACGCAGTCCTAATCTTCGACAAGTAAGAAGATGTCATCTTACCCTCTTAAACAAAACAGCTTAGCTTCAACCCCTCTATCGCACATAACACAAAGGCCACCACCGTACGCAAAATTAAATCTCATAACTATATGCACATGTAATCCTACATTAACTAATCACATGATCCCCTATCTCGAACCAATATATCACGATCGTTCAAAATCCTGAGAAACGAACACAAACGGTGCACGTAATCAGCCATCGAAATTTGTATCAGCACAAATTCCGCAGAAAAATCTCCATAATCCACAAGCAATCAGATATATCTCTATATAAACCAGAAAATTGAAAATTAAAGAAAACCGAGTAGCCAGCTAACAATAACGTATCTAATCAGGCAGACGTGAGTTAGGCCAGTTCGCCCGGGCAGCGTACCCGCCCCTCGTAGTTTACAATATAAACCGTATAGCAAAACTCAGGAAAAATAAAAATTCAAATTCAATCTCCCAAAATAACACAAATCATACTTAAAATAATGGAAAATAGCTGAATCAAAGAAATAGAAATCTCACCGTGCTTAGCCGCGATCGGATTCGAAGCCCCAATCCAGAAAAATCAAAACCTAGATCCCTAATTTCCCCGAGACCCAAAAATCCGACGATCGCCTTCAACGGTTAGAAAAGTTGAGTCCCGGAAAATTCCAATTTCACGGGTTTTATGCTTTAGGGTTTTTTCACTTCAGATGGAGCGTTGAATTTACTGACTGTTTAACCACTGGTTGTACTGATATTTACGGAACACTACCGGTAGTTTACGATCTCATACGAGGGTGGTTTGGTAATTGTGCTGACAGCTGAACAACTAGATCCGACCGGTACGTGAAGACATTTTTCCGGAGTCTTTGGACTCTTTGCCATATTTTCTTGATTTTGTCCAATATAATTGGAGGATAAGCTGGTGGCGCGTTGATGTGAGCGCAACCACATGATTTAGTCTTTGAATTCAAATATTGATCAATATCGTCTTCCAATTTAACTATCATACATCAATATCGTATTTGTCGTTAAACTTTATTAAATGTTGTGTTAAGTGTTATTTTTATAAACTGAGTTCGTATCTTTCCTCCCATAATTGTGATTAGATTACAATAAAAAATTTGTCATTTCAATTTTCAAATGAGAAGATAAACGATAATGATTATATATGTGTAACATGATGAGAGTTGAAGTAGAAGGTAGGTCTTGTTCTGTTAAAAAATGTGGAAGGTAGGTTATAAATTAACCTTTCTACAAATAAAATAAAAAAAGTGGAAGTTAGGTTATGTATATGTAAATGAGAAAATAAATGAGTGGATTTTGATATAATGTTAAACTATCCAAAAGATTAGGGGTGCACTTTTGTCATTTTATATGCGATTTACCCTGAACTTTTATGATTGGTTAATTCTTCTCTTGAATTTTAGTTTTAGCCGATTACTTCATAAACTTCTACAATTGGGCAATTTCTCCCCGAACTTTAATTTCCCTCTTAAACCCTAAAGTTCAAACAAGAAGTGTATTGAGTGAACTAGTGGAAAAGAAGAAGAAGAAGAAGAGAGAGAAAAAAAAAACAATATGTGTCCACATTAGGGATAAAATTACCTTTTTGCAATTAGAAAAATAAAGTTTTGGGAGAAATTGACCAATTATAAAAGTTTAGGTGTGACAACCCGTTCCAAATTTTACGTTTTTATTTTATTTTAAAAGCGTGAATTTACGAAATTGCCCTAGAGGCAAGGACTTTGACTTCCGTTGACCATCGACTTGAGAGATGTGGAATTTATTCTTTTAGCATATCCTCGTAGTACTCATTGGTACGAACGTATAGACGAAACCCGTTTGCGAGTCCGAATTATAACGGTATAGTTACGGACGTTCGAAATTGGTTATTCAAAGTTTAATGTTTATTTAAATTAAATCCCCACTTTGTGGGGGAAGCCCAATCAGAAAATGGAGGGAGGAAAGAAGAAGTAAAGTTGGCAGCCAATCAAAAATAAAGAAGAAAAGAAAAGAAAAAAAAGAAAAAAAGGGAAAGCTCCCCCAAAACCGTGACCCGACATGCACGACTATCCATCTTCCAAGGCCGATTCCGGCCAACTCCGATGGAGTTTTTGGATGCCACCACCACTATCTTGAAGCTCTCATTCCCCTCTACAAAAATCACCCAAGAACCACCTTGATTAACCATGGTATGAGGCGGTTTGAGGCCACGAAAGTTGACGAAAATCAATGGTGCTCCGGCCACCCTTTTCGATTTTCCGGCAAATCGGCAAAGCGATGGCCGATGCCACCACTTGAGCTTTGTAGCCCATCATCCCAGGAGCAAAACCCAACCAACCTTGACCCCGTTGGACCACCGTAGACGACGAATCGACGTCGGGAAGTTTTAGGCACCCGCCGGCTTCGTGGGAAAAATTGACCATCTTCCGTCCACTTTTGGACTTCGTGTAAGGTATGAAAGTTGCTCCACTCACTGAGATCTTAATTTCTGTGAAGTTTGAGAATTTTTGGAAATAGTTGAATTTTCCGGCGAGTCGGGGCGGCTGACCGCCACCCGTGGCGGCGCGTGCGGCGGCGCGTGGCCAGTGGGTCGCCAATGCTATTTTTAGGCTATGTTAAATGTCTTGAATTCAGTTTTGTCATTTGAATGACGTAGGTTGATAGTTGGAACCTAAATTCGTTACGATACGTTACTTGATAAAAATGTGAATCGATGATCCGACCGTTGGATCGTCACCAAAATTGGATACATTATAATACGTAATATTTAAAGATCATAGGAATTTATGGATCGGGAATCCGACTTACGGATCTTCCTGAATTAGATTTGTAAGTTAGTAAAATAAATGTTCATGGCCACTTGTTTTAGGCAATTGGTGGAGATCTGACCGTTGGATCATAATGAAATTTTAGTATGTTATTCTAGAAACATATTGTGGATCCTTGGGAGTTGTGGATTGGAAATCTGATATGCGGATCTTCCGGGTCAAGTTATACAGGGTTGTAAACCCTAAAGTCGATCGACGGTTGATTGTGGTCAATGGGTATCAAACTATTTTAGAATGTCGTTGAGGTTGTGTTTTATGTGAATTATGTATTCTTCAGATAAGAGTTCTGAGATGTGATTTGATAATTGGTCATAGGGACCAATCATTCAGGACGCCTCGATGTATGCGCTAGAGAATCATAACGTGGACTCGAGGTAAGTGGATCTTTTCTTTTTTATTGTACATATTGTTGAGAGTTCTATCGACACTTTTAAATTGATTAGGTATATTACTTTCATATATAATTATTGTGAATGCTTGAAGTACCTATATGAACTACGAATGGCTTAATCCCTATTTAGGGTACGTAGGCAGTCTAACGAGACGTTAGATGCAGCCATAAAATATTTGAGACAAAAGCCTTATTTGGGAAAGTGAGCAATGCGAAGGAAATTGATAAAGACAAGTTTTAGTTTTGTGAATTAGTTAGTTAATTAGTGTTAATTGGGTAATCATGGATAATTATCCCTGAAAATAAGAAGTTCGGGAGTAGAGCGTTATTGATTGTACATTTCATACTGTATAGTTTATAATTGAAAATGCTACAACATGGTTGAGTGTTAGATTGTATCATGGTATATCCATATGTATACTACTTGCATATAATTATTGGGAATGCTTTCAAGTGCAAAGGTGGACGCAGGACACTCAGGTAAGCTTCAGGTGAGTACATGTTGATGTTAGTGATGGTAGTGAGTACGATTGTGTTAAGATATAGTATAGCTCATAAACCTGCACCCCGGTGTTAGTGCTCCCGCCCGTGGCCAGGGCACAATCCTTCACGTGATGTTCACCTCCCGCACCTTACGCTCACCTTGGATTCAAGGTAGGTGCACAGTCCTGTCGTACAGACCACTTTAGGTGGTTCCGACTCGTAGGTGACCCGCGATTATTCGCCCAGTCTTCACGTGATCGTAGCACTTGAGCGTATTTATTTACACCCAGTCCTGTTGTACAGACCACTTTAGGTGGTTCCGACTCGTGTGCAGGTATACTTATTGAGCTATTGGCTAGCCAGGATTGATGAGATATGGATAGAGATATGGATAAGTCGTACAGGTCACTATAGGTGACTCCGACTTATATGCTAGCCAGGATTGATGAGATATGGATAAGTCGTACAGGTCACTAGAGGTGACTCCGACTTATATGCTAGCCAGGATTGATAAGATATGGATAAGTCGTACAGGTCACTAGAGGTGACTTCGACTTATATGCTAGCCATGATTGATGAGATACGGATAAGTTGTACATGTCATTTTAGATGACTCTGACTGATATATCACTTTGTATTGATTTAGTTCATTTGGCCTACTTATTAATGTATGGTGGAGTTGATGGTAAACCGTGGTTTTGGTCATTTCTAAGTATGGTTTGGATATATGTATATATGTTGTACTGTCTTATGGAAAACGATACGGGTTTTACATTTAGGGGCATTACTTTTAGAGAGGTAATAACTTTAGGAAGCTTGGTTTTATTGCTTACTCACACCTTCTGTTTGGTGCCCTCCAGGTTTTAGCTGCTAAGTTTGTATCGACAAGAATCTGTGGCGAATCTTAGTATTGATGGATATTTTTGAGGGTATGATTCTTACCCATACTACTGTACCTTACTTATGCTCTGACATCGCGTGTGAAATGGGTTCGCTCCCACTCGTAGCGCACTCTGGTACTTAGACACTTTTAGATTCAAATTTATTCACTTTTTGTACACTATCACATTTTATGGCTTCGTCACCTTCCAGGTGTCGGCCAGCACAGCTCGATTCAGGGTCCAAGTGGACTTTCTGGGTCGGGATGTGTCATTAGGGGTATCGGCTAAAATTAAAGTTCAAGGGAAATTTGTCAATTATAAAAGTTTAAGGGCATAATTGGTTTAAATGAAAGCTCATGAGAAAATTGGCCTCTCCTCACAAGTTCAATAACAACATCCTAATATTTTTTTTTTTTTTACAATTTGTTGAATAGTAATTATACTTGAGAGACACACAAAATTGCTCAACAAACACAACCATCAAATTATAATGCGTACCTATTTAATATGTTTATGAATTTTTTTTCCTGATAAAAACGTAAGTAAAATGCGTTTGACTAAATATGTTTATTTCACCCAAAAAAAAAAAAAAAAGTGACAAATGAGGGCAAATTGACGCATTTTAAATGCGACTCATAACCAAGGTAAAAATCAAGAAGCCAAATGGAAAGAACATCATAAGTTATTGATGGGTAAGTACTCTGAAGGACAGAAACCCTAATTTGAAAATGCATGCCAAGCTTTTATTGTATAAATAAATCAACAAAAAAGAAAAAAAAAATCCACACAAATTTCTTTGTCGGAAAACCACCAAAATTTTCAATTTGAAATCTTCGTGAAGAGGATCTGAGCGCCGTACTGGGGTTGTAAAGTTAAAAACAGCATGGGGGCATGAACATATGTTGGTGACACCGTGAAAGAATAGCGCCGGATGATGAGTGCTAACGCTAGTTTTGCTTCAACCACAGCCGAAGTTTGACCTACGCAGATTCGAGGCCCCAGGCCAAATGGGATGAACGAGGCTGAACGCCTTCGAGATTCCAAAAACCTCGATGGATTGAATTCGTGAGCATCTTTTCCCCATATCTCAGTGTCGTGATGGACAGCGATCAACGCCAAATAAAGCTGTGCATCAGCAGGAATTTCCAGGCTCCCGAGCTTTACCTTCTTTGTTGTTTCCCTCATAAGCATCGCGGCTGGAGAGTATAGCCTGAGCGTTTCATTAACGATTATAGTTACCTGTTCAAAAAGTGACAGAAAATAAACAAAATGCGAGGATCAAGCAACTTGTTTCTGTAATTTAAGTACTACTTTTATCCAAAGCGTAGTACATCAGTGATACAAATAAACGGGAATGGATTTCGTTATGTTGGCGAAATAAATAGACCGAGCTTACATTTTTGAGTTCATTCAAATTCTCTGCAACCGGGAGCTGATTGTCTCCAAAAACACGGAATACTTCTTCCCTAGCCTTGCTTTGCCATTCCGGATGCTGTGCCAAAAGTAGTAGTGCCCAAGTCAAAAGATTAGCTGTTGTTTCTTTTCCCGCAAAGTAGAAGGTCTTGCATTCATCTATAACTTCCTGTATCCCTAGCTTTTCCTCTTCACCATCCGGATTCTTGTATGGCGTCATTAGCAGACTAAGCAGATTTCTCGAATCTCCCTTCTTTTTGCCATTTTTCGCAATCAACGTCCGTATGGATTCACTACTTTCCTTATCTAATCTCCACCTTTCTCTGTTACTCTTGGTAGGCAAAAACCTGCATGCCAAGAAAACCAATCAAGAGAACCGCCTTGTTTAACTAAGAATTTCTCAGTAATTAGCGCGTATATAAACGACAACAAACGAGGGTAACAAAGGATTAGGAGAACATATATATACGAACAAGGTTTAAATTACTCCACCTGAATCCAGGAATGTAGATGCTCCTTGCTGCCTTAATGTAAAGATGCATTTGTTGTTCTTGCAAGTCGAAAACATGTTTTCCCTCCTCGAAACTGCTTCCAAAAGCCGTCCTCGATATGACTTCCCCTAAGAGCTCATGAAGTTCTTTGTGCACATCCAACTCAAACTCTTCCCTCCCTCCTCTTACGTCCTCCCATTTCTCCAACATCTTCATCGTACTTTCCACAATCCCGGGAACCCAACTCTGTTGTATTAAAACCAGTAACAAATCAATTTTCTAGCCATTTAGTGCTTAACTAACTCGGGGTTCCGTTTGTAATGCGAAACCTTTTTGTTTCACAATTACGCTACTAATTTACCGGATATAATATGGACGGACAAAATAGTTGATACGCTACGATGAACCTTAAACATAATGTTCAGTAATAAATATGGATATATTTTATTAAATTGATAACGCTAGATGACAGTGCAAGAACGGAGTTCTCACCTTGACACGATCCATTCTAAAGGCCTGGTTCACGATCCTTCTGTGAAAAGCCCATTTATCTCCCTCGAGGTCGACGAGCCCCCAGTCACCAAGCAAAAACTTAGTCAGAGGTGTAGACGGTACCTTTCTAAACGACCCACCCGAATTTAAAAGGACTTCCTTGATCATATCCGGGTCGGATATTGCCACTCGGGGCCTCAACCCGAACCAGTAGACGAAATTCTTCCCGTACATCAAAGACCACCGGTGTTAAAATGGGGTAACGCGTCGAACAATGTCGTGGTCGAAAGGGAGCGGCTTGGAGAGAACTTCGGCGAACATACGGCGGATCTCGGCCGAGTTTCCGACGACCGGACGGTAGGCGGGGCCGCGCAGGCCTTGCTTTTGGAAATAGGTTTGTGTCCTCAGTGGTACCCATATAGTTGAGTACACAAATTTGAAGATGAGGATAAGAAGAGGGAAAGTCAGAAGAAGAAGAAAATGCATCACGAAAGCTTTTCTGGGTTTGTACAAACGCTGCTTCCCACAAAAGCACTGCTGCTGACAGCAGAAGCTGCTTTTTGGCCTGAACAAGTGAAGCTGCAAAAGAGTAGTTGGTGGTTCTTATAGAGAGAGAGTTGAGCGGTTGTGTCGATTTTTATGTTTCAAAAAGAAAAGTCTTTAGGGAATCTAAGACAGGTTTTTGAAAAGTCATCCGCGATTATTCAAATGGAACCGGATCCCTCTAGATTCAATAAAATTGAGCTTGCTGAGCAGACGATCCGGACAGTTGAAATTTGATTCAACGGCTACAAACAAGGACTCTCTAAAAGTTATAATAATTGTAGCCGTTAAATCAAATTTAAACGGTTCGAATCGCTTGTTTAGCAGACTCAGTATATATGGATCCGGTTCCTATTCAAATGACGTTCTATAGTTTATTTTTCAATGTTTAATTCGATTAGAAGACTAGGAAAAAAATTGCCTACAAAAACTAAGACAGGTTTTTGAAAAGTCATCGGGGATTATTCAAATGATGTTCTAAAGTTTATTTTTCAATGTTTAAATTTTAATTTTCGAAAAAAATTGCCTACAAAAACTAAGACAGGTTTTTGAAAAGTCATCGGGGATTATTCAAATGATGTTCTAAAGTTTATTTTTCAATGTTTAAATTTTAATTTTCGTTTTAAGTGTTAGAGCATCAGGAGAAATAGGACTTCCACCACCAATTAATATTCATTTCGTTGGATTATTGGGGTTGGGTATAAAAATATAAAAGTTATATCTACCATTGGTTTTCCGACGGTTCAAAAGTAAAAGGTAAGTTGCAGGAATAGCTACTAGCATTCACATAAAAAATCAAGAAAAAAAAGAATGAGTCAATGATGTGTAGCATTCTCATGTGGGTGAGATTTGTTTGCCACTCAAAATTAACAGTACACCCACTCTTTGAGACCATATATACAGTTCTCACATTTAAGAATTTTTTTTTAATTATCCGTCGAGTCCTTATATATTCCGACTCATTAAAAGTCTTTGTCCCTAGATTTAAGGTATATACAGTTGTATGGACTCCTATTTATGGTCCCATTAGACCATCTCCAAGGATAAATCTTAAAAATTTTGGCCACAAAATTGTAAGCCATAACCCATAAATTGTTATTCTCCTCCAACCTTATGGCTTAAAATTTTAGCCCGAAATTATTAAATAATAATTTTAGCCTAATTTTTTTTTCTCGGTAACTTTTTTTGAAAATAAAATTTATGTAGATTATCCTAATTTATCTAAAAATATTTAAATTTTGATAAATAATTAAAAATCATACAAATACATAGGTATTTATAAAGTTTTAAGTGAAATTTGATTTAAATAATTTTCTTAAATTATTTACGATGTTATATTTAATTTTGGGGCAGTCAATTTTTTTTTTTTTTTTTACCGTTAGATTTGATCTCATTTGATAACAGCAGTTAGATTATAAGTAATAAATAAATAAATAAATGTTTGAAATATGACAGTTTTGTGGGTTTAGAATAATTTAAGTTAGACTTAAATCTTGGGAAGAATCTAGCCCAAAAATATATTTTCTCTCTATGACTTATTTTAGCCCAATGATTAAAGATGGTTTGGGAAGTTTAAGGCTTATATTTTAAATTTTATCTCATGGGTTAGAGATAGTCTTAGAAGGAAAGGGATCATCTCTGGATTCCTTTCCACCTAATCCACTTAGTTTGGGATCCGAGCAGTTGAAATCTGATCTAACGGCTATAAATAAGGAGCCCCTTTAAAAGTGATAATAACGGCTATATAGCCGTTAGATCAAATTTTAACGATCCAGATTCCAAACTAGATGAATTAGGTGAAAAGAGATCCTCCGCCTTAGAAATGCCCTTATTCCATAACATTTAGAGCAGGGGAGGACGCGTTTTTGTTCGTGCAAACAAGTGTTGAACTTTCTTTATTTTACCAGAAAATGTAAAGTGTTGAACTTTCTGAGTCTCTGACAGACTAAGAAACATCTTTTTTTTTTTTTTCTTTTTTTGGCCTGCTCAGCTGATACTGCTAAATTTCCATGAGCTTACTAAACACGAACGAAACGGAGTGGAAAGTATATACGTCTCACGTTAAAATTCTTAATTTATTATTAAGGATATTAAAGTTAGATTGACAAAAGAATAGTTGTTCCACTACTTATTTCGGAACTCTCCTATTCTTGACTTACGCGGTTTCTTTCACTTCAAGTAACTACTATTCCTCTCCATAGCAGTGTGACTGATGTCGAGTTTGCATCTTTTTCTCGTTGACAATTCAATATTCTAAAATGAGGTAATTAGTGCAGAAGGGAAATTCGAACTTGAGTGCAAAAAGAATCGACCAAAGTTACAAGTGAAATTCAACTTACAATCTTAAAGTCACTGAAAATAAGGGGAAGTTCGTAGAAAATACAATCACATATGGTTGCAATATGACTTAAGATATCTGTGTTCTGATGCTTCAACAAGAGCCAAATTTTGGCCTGCACAGATTCGAGGACCCAAACCAAATGGAAAGTACGAGGCTAAATGGCTTCGAGGCTCGGAAAAACTCAGCGGGTTGAACTCGTTAGCATCTTCTCCCCATATCTCAGTGTCGTGATGGACGGCGGTCAAGGCCAAATAAAACTGTGTGTGTGCAAGAATGTCCAGGCTCCCAAGCTTAACCTTCTTTGTTGCTTGCCTCAAAAGCATCACCGCTGGCGGGTAGAGCCTAAGCGTTTCGTTAATGATCAGCTAACCCGTTCAAAACGGGACAGAAAATAAACAAGATATGGGGTTGCAGCAAATAAGTACTGATGAGTCAATTTCATATCATATATTTTACCCTATTCTTAGTATATTTTAGTTATTATTTTGAAAGAATTTTGATACTTTGAATTGTATTTTCAATATAAGACTTTTGACTACCTCTAGAGCAAAACATGGTCAAATGGACGAATTTTGGAGTAATTCTAGTTGGAGGATGTTTGTGAGTCGCTTAGTTTGATCATGTCAAAATATCATATTTTTCCACCAAGTAGTTATTTTCTGGCAATAAAATAAATGAGCGATGTACGGTGCTGGAATAGTGACGTTTTGAGTTTGAATTGCGTTTTTGAAACCCAAGATGACCTCGGATGGGTTCATAGCCTTCTGGAGATATGTTCAGAATGTCCCGATCTTCAAAACAAGCTATTATGGACCGGATTTAGAGGATGTCTGAGGTTAAAACGTGGCTGGACAGTTCCCTTGCAGTTTTTCCTAGTTTAATGAAGACTTTATTTTCTAAGTATTTTATTTTATCATTTAGTTCCTAGTTGGAATAAGAGACCTATGTTTTAGGGTTTGTGCCATGGCTTAGCAATTATATTGCTTTGCCGTTCTTAGTTTTAGGCTACGCTTCCTTTATTCAACTTTGGAGACAGAGAGCTTTGCTAGGGTTTTCAAAGGCTTTCAAATTTTCTACTTCAAGGTGTTTTCATTCTAAGAATATTTTCTGTGATTTTTATTATGAGTATGTGTAACTAATTCCTTTGCTAGGGTTAGGCCATAAGCCTTAGTATGAATACGTGATTTTATTAATTTACTTATGAATGGATGCATGTTTTCTTTGAATTATTAATCACCGCGATTAAAACTATCTATATATTTGAATGATTGATCACCATTAGGACATTTAGACAAGTAATTTGATGCAATTTCTGTTGGAACATCACCTTGAAATTGAGGAGGGCTTCTTGTAATTGGTAATTGTAAGTTCACTTAAGGCGAACATCACGCTCTTAAGGGTTGCATGGTTTTTCAGAGGATTTTCACGAAACTTAATGAGTCTTACATGTTTATATTTGATCTGAACATCACAGACGGATTGCATGTTAGATATACGTTTTCACTTGAACATCACAAGGAAATATGTATTAGGAAAACCTAACCTTCAAAGCATGTATGTGGAAATTCATAAGTAATTGATGGAATTGCATAGGATTGTGACGATGACGGCTAAACCCTAGATTTCTCCAAATTGTTAATTTTATAAAAACGTTTTTCTTCTTTGCTGTTATTATTTGCAGACTTTCAGATTTCTTTTATTGTTTATCTAATCTTTTTAAATTCATAAATCTCAATTCTTTGATAAAATATGTTTTAATAGTTAATCAAGAGTTAGTTTAATTACAAAATTAATCAAACAATCTTTGGGGACAACGACCTTGCATGAGCATTTATACAACAATTACCTTGTATTCTTGTAAGTATTTTTAGTGATTTTAACCCTATTTGGGCAAGTACTAAAAATCCTATCAAGTACAAAATTAAATTTCTTCCCAGCATTGGTACATGTACATAGGAAAGACTGCATGGAACTTACGATCTTGAGGTCATTAAAATTATCTGCAACCGGAAGCTTATTGTCCCCCGACATGCGAATGATTTCTTCCCTAGCTTTGTCTTGCCATTCCTGATGCTTTGCCAAGAGCAGAAGCGCCCAGCTCAGAAGATTAGCAGTCGTTTCCTTTCCTGCAAATTAGAAGGTCTTGCACTCATCTATAACTTCCTCTATCCCTAATTTCTCCTCTTTGCCGTCCTGATTCTTGTAAGGAGACATCAACAGACTAAGCAGATTTGTTGAATCTTCGCTTCTTTCGCAGTTACTCACGATCAACATCCGTATTGATTCACGAGTTTCCATGTCGAGTTTCCACCCTTCTCGGTTATTCTTGGTGGGCAAAAACCTGCATTCAAAAGAAGTCAATGAGTTTGGAA
This sequence comes from Pyrus communis, assembly GCF_041283825.1. Lineage (NCBI taxonomy): Eukaryota > Viridiplantae > Streptophyta > Magnoliopsida > Rosales > Rosaceae > Pyrus > Pyrus communis. The sequence goes on along the minus strand of NC_142572.1, from coordinate 21,777,359 downwards.
TCAGTCACATTTCGCCGTTGAATTTTGGAAGGAAAGTCACCTGAATCCCGGAATGTAGATGCTCCTCGCTCCCTTGGTGAACAAATGCATTTGTTGTTCATGTAAGTCGAAAACTCGCTTTCCTTCCTCAAAACTGGTTCCGAAAGCTGTCCTTGATATCACGTCCTCTGAGAGGTCATGAAGGTCTTTGTGCACATCGATTTCGAACTCATCTGTCCCTCCTCTTACATTCTCCCACTTCTCCAACATTTTCATGGTACTCCCCACAATTTCTGGCACCCAACCCTGCATTCCATAAGAAACCCCAACAAACGCATCAAACTAAACGATATAAGATGTTGTCATTTGATACCTACTAAAAGCCATCGTTTCCGAAAGCATTTGATAGAAAAACTTAAAAAAAGTGCTCTTAGTTGAAGAATCACTTATGAGCAAAGGAAAGGAACTTCTTACGCTTAATCTTGCTTACTATGATATAAAGGCTAAAATATCATTACCTATATCATTAAGCTTAGTACAAAGTTCAGTTGTCGGGACTTTTAACTTGTGTAATTTACTAATTATTTCTAAACATAAAAAATCCAATTTATCCTTGCACATCTCGCTTGCAAGCTTAATTGTAATATACACAAATTATACTTCAATTGTAAAAAAGGTAAGGTCTATGTCTTCTCTTTTTCTTGTATTATATTTTAGGAAAAGAGTAAGGTTTATGTCATTTCATTTTTTATGTGTTTTCTTTTTTTAATATCAATATTCTTCGTACCCATGCAGACAGGACGGGACGGAACGGAATGGGACGGGACGGAACGGAGCGGGAGCAAAGATGCCCTCCGATGGAAACAAGGAGGAAGAAGGAGACAGAGAGGTTATAATTTTGTGTTCCACAGATGTGGAACGAGTCGTTCCAGGGAGGTGAGGTGGAACGAAAATTCACCCAAATCTCATCCCGTGGAACAGCTCGTTCCACCCGTTTTAGGCGCACCAAATGTGGGACGGAACGCCTTGTCCCACTCTGTTCCGTCCTGTCCCACGTACCAAACGGTACCTAAAAGTTCCTCTTCTTAAAAAAAAAAATACTTAAATGGTTAAAATTAATAAACTACAATAATCAAAGAACGACAACTGAAACTATAATGATGAAGCGACTAAATTCATGTACGCCGAATAATAATGCCTAAAATGAAAAGCCCATTTTAGGAATCTCCATGTTATTAGAGCAAGTTCATCATGACCCAATTGTCCCCCAAAGCCCAACAATCCTCTTCCTTACCACCCAGCCTAATAAGTTTAACCACAGGTGGGCCCAAGACCACCGAACTAAGGAGTTCAGTAAAAATAAACCGATTGTGCGTCTGAGATCATGTGACGTCACCCATGTTTTTTTTTTTTTGTGCCAGACGAGTACGTTTCACTCGCGCATGACGTCTAATTGTCCGACAAAATGCAATCGGTGAGGCCCACACTACAGGCACTTACGCCATTTGCGAACATGGGATGTTGGATTTCCCAAATTCAACGGCCCACGGTAATTTTGATTTTTTTTTAATTAGAAAAAAAAAAACAAAAAAAGGATATATTTGGAAAAAGACCTTGTGATCATGTGGCACAACCTGCACTCTTGGATTGAAAAAAAAAATGTCATCCAACAATCCATATTAATTATGTTAATAAAAAATGTTTAAAATTATAAAAAAAATACAAAAAAGAAAAAAGAAAAAAAAGGAGAATATGAACTGTGGGGCGACCGAGAAGGGATTATTTCTTAAAAAAATAACACGTGATATGACGAAATTGGTTAAAAGTCTCATTCGAAATTGAACATAATATTAATTTTAAGGTGAATTACCCACACAATTTATTTATAGAATAAACGCGTATTTAAATAATTACTATTCATTAAGGCAATAATTACCTTTGCTCAATTGATGGAGAAATTATTGCCTTGGGGGTGGACTTCTCTTAATTGGGTTAATAGAGTAATAAGTAATTACATTGACCCGCTCCATTTTAAAGGCCTGGTTTACCATCCTTCTATGAAAAGCCCATTCTTCTCCGACAAGCCCAAAAAGTCCCTCTCCAAACAAAGTTTTTGTCAAAGGGGTAAACGGTAATTTCCGAAACGACCCACTCGTATTCATCAACACTTCCTTGATCATGTCAGGGTCGGATATTGCCAGCCTGGCTCTGGGCCCGAACCAGTACAGGAAATTCTTCCCGTATGTGCGGGACCACTTGTGGTAATGTTGGGACGCGCGGGGAAGCGTGTCGTGGTCAAAACGACCCCGCTTTGAGAGAGATTCCGAGGACAGCCGGCGGATCTCGGCCGAGTTCCCAAGGATCGGACGGTGGGAGGCGCCTGTATGCCTTTGCCTTCGGAAGTGATGTTGCGTCCTCAGTGGGACCCACAACGTGGAGTTTACAAATTTGAAGAGGAAGAAAAGGAGAGGAAGTAAAAGAACTGCAAGGAGAAGGAAATGCATCGTGAAATCTCAGAAGAAGAGAGAGAGATAGAGAGAGAGAGAGAGGGGAGAAAGGACTATTAAGTTCCTAAATACATCATGCGTGACGTACACCAACGTAATCTGCTTGATAAAACAACTTGTTAGTTGATAATTAGGGCTGGAAATTTTTTTCGGAAATTCCAAATCAAATAAAAAAATTTTGATCCCATACCGCAAAATTTTCAAATTGATAATAGCGAAATTTTTGGGATCCATACTGAACCAATTCCAAACCTTTCGGTATAAGAATCGGTATTACATATTCAATGATCTGAAAATCTCGAACTGAACCGAACCGAAAAAACATATATATTTATTTTGTTTGCATATATGTTAAACATTGAATTTAAGTAGTTTGGTAGTAGATTTTATTAGAAATAGAAGTATGAAATTAAGTAGTTTGAAACTTTAGAACATCAATTCAACTTGGTATGAAATTTCAAAATTAATATGAGATTAAAAACATAAATTTCAATTGATATGAAATTTGGAACAAAATTTTAGACCAAAAGCTCAAATTTTGGCCCACATTAAAAAAATCTCAAATTTTAACCCAAAAGTTCAAAAGTCAAAAATTAATCCCGATCCATCCCGAAATACCGAAAGCATTTCGGGAATATTGAAAATTGGGAATACCAAAATTTCGGTTCAGGATTAGTCTTCAAATTCTCGTCCCAAAATTTTTCAGTTTGGGATTCAAGATCCCATTTTTGGTTTGAGATCTCATACTAAACCACCTCTGCTAAGTAGTGTCACAGATCGTTAAAATACATTACGAAGTGGATCTCACAAAAATGTGTCAAAATTTGTGTAAAAAAATGGTGTCATGAATCTACCTCCAATATAATTAGATAGATAAAGAATAGTAATTTATTTCTCATTTGGCTAAATATCCAAAATGGTCCTTGAGATTTGCATAATCAATCTAATTATATTCTTAGTCATTTGGACAATCTCGGGACCATTTATATTGATTATACAAATCTTAGAGACCATTTTGGATATTTAGCCAAACGAGTAATAAATTACTATTCTTTATCTATCTAATTACATTAGAGGCATATTCATGACACCATTTTTTTTAAGATGAGACAAAGATAATGGTACCTTTCTATTGATTATGCAAATCTTAAAGACCATTTTGGATATTTAGCCTACTTGTTTCTTTTATCTTCTATACTTAACTTACGCGGTTTCTTTTTATTTCAAGTAATTAATGTGGAAGGAAAATTTGAACTTAATGTAAGAGAGATCAAAGTCACAAGTGAAATTCAACTTATAGCCTTAACGTCACCGAAAATAGGGGGAAATTTCGTAGAAAATACAATCACATATGGTTACAATATGACTTTAGGAATCTGTTTTCTGAAGCTTCATTGTACAATAAGATAAATAAAACCCTAATTAGAATCTTCAATTTGAAATCCTGCTAAAGAGGATTTGAGCGCCATAATGTGGCTGCAAGGTTATGAGCAACGTAGGGGCATGAACATATGTTGGAGACACCCTGAAAGAATAGCGCCGGATGACGATTGCTAACACAAGTTTTGCTTCAACAAGAGCCAAATTTTGGCCTGGACAGATTCGAGGACCCAGACCAAATGGAAAGTACGAGGCTAAATGGCTTCGAGGCTCGGAAAACCTCAGCGGGTTGAACTCGTTAGCATCTTCTCCCCATATCTCGGTGTCGTGATGGACGGCGGTCAAGGCCAAATAAAGCTGTGTGTCTGCAGGAATGTCCAGGCTCCCAAGCTTAACCTTCTTTGTTGCTTGCCTCATAATCATAACCGCCGGAGGGTAGAGCCTAAGTGTTTCGTTAACGATCATGCTAACCTGTTCAAAACGGGATGGAAAATAAACATGTATGGGGATGCAGCAAACTAATTGTGCAATTTAAGTACAAAAATTAACTTTCTTCCCAGCATTGATACATATAAAAAGGAAAGATTTTACAGAACTTACAATTTTGAGGTCATTCAAATTATCTGCAACCGGAAGCTTATTGTCCCCCGACACGCGAATTATTTCTTCCCTAGCTTTGTCTTGCCATTCCTGATGCTTTGCCAAGAGCAGAAGTGCCCAGCTTAGAAGATTAGCAGTCGTTTCCTTTCCTGCAAAGTAGAAGGTCTTGCACTCATCCACAACTTCCTCTGTCTCTAATTTCACCTCTTGTCCGTCCTGATTCTTGCAAGGAGACATCAACAGACTAAGCAGATTTGTCGAATCTTCACTTCTTTTGCAGTTATTCGCGATCAACATCCGTATTGATTCGCGAGTTTCCTTGTCGAGTCTCCACCTTTCTCGGTTATTCTTGGTAGGCAAAAACCTGCATTCAAAAGAATTCAATGAGTTTGGAATCAATCACATTTCACTTTTGAAGGAAAGTCACCTGAATCCCGGAATGTAGATGCTCCTGACAGCCTTGGAGAACAGATGCATTTGTTGTTCTTGTAAGTCGAAAACACGCTTTCCCTCCTCAAAGCTGGTTCCGAAAGCTGTCCTTGATATCACGTCCGCTGAGAGCTCATGAAGTTCTTTGTGCACATCGATTTCAAACTCATCTCTCCCTCCTCTTACATTCTCCCACTTCTCCAACATCTTCATGGTACTCCCCACAATATCTGGCACCCAACCCTTCATTGCAGAAAAGAGCCCCCCAACAACAATGCAAATAAAAAGATATAAGATGGTGTCATTTGAAACCTACTAAACGCCATAACTAAAATCGTTTCCAAAAGAGTTTGATAAAAAAAAAAATTCAAAAGTGCTTTTAGATGTAAAAGCACTTGCCAAAGTACCTCAAGACTAACTTATGAGCAAAAGAGCTTCGTACGCTTAATCTTGCATATTATGATATAAAGGGTAAAGTATAATTAGGTTCCCTATCCTAAGCTTAGTTCAAAGTTCAGTTGTTAACTCGTGTAGTTTACTAATTATTTCTGCAACAACAATAACAATAATACTCTCATCCCACTAAATGGGATCAATTGCATGAATCCTAAAACGCTACTGCACTGAGCTTTGCGTCAAATATTCCGTGAACTCGAAGTACACTAAGCATTTCTAAACATTAAAAATCCAATTTACCCTTGCATATCTCGCTTGCAAGCTAATTGCAGTATCCACGAATTGTACTTAAACTACGAAGAGTAAGATTTATATCCCTTTTTTTTTTTATATATATTTTGTTTTTCTTGTTTATGTGGGCTAATGTTTATATCTCATGAGTAAATATAATGCTAGATTGGTAGATTAAATTAACAAACCAAATGAGATGTCACCAATAAAAAATGAGCATATTTATACCGATTAAGTAATAATTCAATTATCAATTTTTATGTCATTTAGTTTACAAAATTTAATCTATAAATTGAATCTTGCTAACATTACTCAGTCAAAACTATAGGGACTAAAATTTAGATTGCTTAAAATGAAAGCCCATTTTGGTAATCTCCATTCAATTAAGTGGGTTCGTAGAGTAATTACCTTGACCCGATCCATTTTGAAGGCCCGGTTCACAATTCTTCTATGGAAGGCCCATTCCTCTCCCTCAAGCCCAACAAGTCCCTCTCCAAACAAAGTTTTAGTCAACGGGGTAAACGGTGTTTTCCGAAACGACCCGCCAGCATCCATCAACACTTCCTTGATCATGTCGGGATCGGATATTGCCAGCCTGGCCCTGGGCCCGAACCAGTAGAGGAAATTCTTCCCGTACATGCGGGACCACCTGTGGTAAAATGGGGACGCGCGGTGAAGATTGTCGTGGTCAAAAGGGCCCCGCTTTGAGAGAGCTTCCGCGAACAGACGGCGGATCTCGGCGGAGTTCCCGAAGATCGGACGGTAGGCAGGCCCCCGTATGCCTTGCTTCCGGAAGTGATGTTGTGTCCTCAGTGGGACCCATATCGTGGAGGTTACAAATTTGGAGAGGAAGAAAAGTAGAGGAAGTAAAAGAACAGCAAGGAGGAGAAGGAAATGCATAATCTCAGTGTATCATTAAGCAGAGAGAAAGAGAGAATATGAAGACTTATTAGTTCCTAATACATCATGCATGACGTACATCAACTAATCCTTTTGAACAAATTATTAGTTTTTAACGAGGAAATTGTTATTAGTATTTCAAAAATCTTATTCGACACTCCTCACAAACGTATTTTTTTTTTAATTATAACTATTTTATTATCAGATAGTACTGTTTACATGATCGTTTTTTATTTTTAACACACTTTTTTAATTTTCGATCATCAACTCAAAGGAACTGAAAAAAAAAATAATATAGCTTGCCCTATGTGTATCAGAAGTACAAATAAGTCAGGGTATGTACTACATACCGAGGATGATTCTCTTCCATTCCCTCCCCTCCTATTTGAACGGTTACGGTCTAACCACATTAACATCTTATATTGATTTTTTTTATAAAGACAATAAAACAAGAAGCAATATGTGAGAGGAGGGGAGGGATTAAGATGAGAATAGGAGGGTAGAAAATTCTACTCCACTACTTATTGCATTCATGGCAGTGTTGAATATCACAAAGAAACTTATCCAAAAAATCGGGCAATTCAGTTAGTTATGAGCATCCACTTCGGGACGTGCTTGTGATAAACCTTTCAACTGCTGGTAACGTTTTGAGTCTTCGACGTTAAAAATCTCTTATCCAAATGAACAACACAAGTAGCTGGGTGACATTAGCACTGGAGGCAGATTGTCTGCCCTCCTGTTTGGTGCTCTTTCTATCCTCTTCTATTTTATGCGATAATGGTTAAGTCATGTCAATATTTTATACTGATATTTTTATAAAGATGATAAGACAAAGCAATAGAAATATAAAATATTAACGTGATTTAATCGTAATCTTACAAATAAGAGGGAATAGAAAGCGCACGCAAAAAGAAGTGCAGACAATCTGCCTCCATTAGCACCCGTAGGGTTGCCGCTGCCAACCAGAGATACGACCGGGCACGCAGGTGCCCTACCACACCATAAAACCATGGGACCCACATGTGGTCTAGTCAGAGCAGCACACAACAAATGCAACCCGCCAGTTCACAAATTAAATACATCTTCATCTTGCTACTGACCGATCGATCAACCCGCATATTGTCCATACTGTGTCAAATTAAACCGAGGTCCCAGTTTAATCAGCTCCGATTTGACTCGTTTGACCGCCATCAATTTAGTCCATGTGCTCATTAGGACCAAAAGAAAATCCATGTGCTCATCAATGCAAAACGGCACCGTCTCATGCATAATTTTTTACTTTTCTTTAATTAATTATTTAAATTATTTAATTTTTTTATTAAGTATTTTGCCACATGATATAAATATGACAGTCACATCAGCACAAATAGAAATCTCATATTTGTCACATGATTACTCAACGGTTAACTTAACAAATTTTTTAACGATTGTATGAAATTGAAAAAAAATAATAATACTAAAACGTATGAGATTGAAATGTTTTAAAAATATTGTATGAAATTGTAATTGCACCGAAATCTGAGGAGGTAAAATGTAATTTACCCAAATTCTTTTCTTTGATTTTCTCCAACGCATTAAGTTGGATAAATTGTCGCTGATTGCGATGAGTAATGCTAAAGTACCACATTTTTCATACTATTTTTTTTCTTTTGAGGAAAGGGACAATTGATGGTAAACTACAATTATTCATCTTTTTCGAACTCAAGAAGGTTATAAGAAGTTTTCTTTTGCCTGTGACCACAATCAAATAAACTCACCAACTCAAAGTATTGAATTTGAAACTTCCTACATTTTTTTATTTTTTAGAAACTTCCTACATTTTTTTATTTTTTAGAGAGCCGCAGTCCGTGATATTATCAGTGGACTATATCTTTAGAGAGATGTACAAATTTAATATGGAAAGTATTAGAGTAGCAATTTTGAATTGGAATGGTCACACTGCTACGATATTTTAGCAAAGGACAAAGTGTTGACTTTGTCGATCAATGTGTTATAACATAAGTTGAACAAGCTCCTGTACAACTTAATTTAACTTTTCCATCGAGAACGGCGACGTTTCAAAAATCAAAGCACGATCTATCGCAAAAACAAGGAAGCTTTTCTTCTCTGCAGTTTACTACATAATATATGATATAACCAGCACAGAATACAGGAGGCCTAAATGTTGGGCTTTCTATCTTGTGCACCTTCCCACGATTCTCCCTGCGAGCTTCCACCGCCCGCTCCTCCACTTCCGTACGGAGCTGCAACATTGAAGGCACCGCTGCTGCTTCCAAAGGAATTCAGGAAAGCAGAAAATCCGCCTGTGGAAGCGCCACCGCCATCACCACTACCGATGCTCAGCCCAAGAAGGTCACGAGTCATGGGCTGGCCCCCGAACGACGAAGGTGGACCCATCATTAGATCATTCAATTGGGTAGCATTTGCAGTTGAGAGAAGTTGAAGCCCTAACTCGGCTCCCACGTGAGCACCACCACCACTCTCTGGCTTCTTGTTCCACTGCAATGTGGTGCTACTTTCTTGAGACGCGGATGAGGTCGTGGACAACCCGAACCCACGAAGCAGTGAGGCGTTTGATGCTGCAGCACCCATTTGGGCTGCCTTTTGGAGCAATGCCGTGGCGGACATGGCTGCGGGCTGAGCGTAGTCACGGTGGTCTTGTTGATCGGGTGTTGGAAAGAGTGAGAAGCCACTGCTGGAGAGGTAAAGGGAGGTAGAGAGTGAGAGTGATGTGGGTTCATTAATGGCGGAGGTTGTAGTGGAGCCATCCAGGCGGCCCAATGTGGATACTTGATTGGTGAATGAGGACGGTGACGATGCTTGGGGTGGCTGTGTCATCAACGCTGAAGCGGAGGAAGGTGCAAATACACTGGCGAATACACTACTACCATTGTTGCAATTTCCAGTCGAGGTGGTGGCAATGGAGGTGGTGCTGATTGCCGTGGTAGTTAAGCATGTCGTGGCTGGCGCCGGAGGGGACAGGCCAATTGGGTTTTCTGGCAATTCTGTAACCACCATAAAACAATCAAGCAATCATGATCATCAAAACTTAAAAAGCAGAATGCAACAAAGTGGTGCAGTCATGAATAAACCATGTAGGAAATGTGTTTGAAAATTCTACCCAAGTCCCTCATTGGAAACAACTTAAAAAATCTTTGAGATCTTTGTGCTTTATGTGCAAAAGGAGAAAGGAGAGAAGCAATCATGGCGTCCTTTCCCCTCAAACTTTTTCTTCTATTTTTTAGTTTTTTTTGTTTTTCAACCCTAATACTCCTCGATCCCTGAGCTCCCATATCAATCGTGCATCCATCCATTTTTCCTGTCGCCGTGGGACAACTCCACTCTCTCTCTCTCTCTCTACATCCCCATGCCTATACTACTGTGAAAGTTGCAACTTTACAAAAGCCTACTCACCCACGCGAGGGCAACATCAAGGTAGAGACAAAAACACAGTAAGCAGGATTCTCTCTTCTCTTTTTATCTTCTCCTTCCCTCTCTTTCTATTTGAAAGATTACAGTTAAATCACGTCAACATCTTCTATTAATTTTTTATAGCAAAAAAAAAATTAAATAAAAGAATGTGAGAGGAAATGAAGGAAAAATGAGGGGAAAGATCCTAGTCCATAAAAGAATCCGGATCCTCTTTGACCATAAAAGAATCCGGATCCTCTCAAAAGAGGATCCTAGATATCCGTCAATTATGCCTGTTCATTATATATTGTGAAATTAAAAATTATTTTAAATATTTTTATTTAAAATTAAACATAAATAGTATTTGACAAAAACTGACTGCACGATATATGCTGAACGAAAACGATTTACGAATCTCCATAATCTACACCAAAACCCGAAGAGGATACTGTTGGATAAAATATCACCCCAGCAGCCTTCATTATTATTTTTTACAGAGTAATGTTAAGGGGACTCCAAAAACAGTAAGACTCTTTAAGGAGTCTCGGCCCTTCATAGTTTAACGATTTGTATGCTAATATTGTAAAATATTATGCAAAAACATGAAGTGGCAGAAGTTCCACTTTGAGTCTCTTTAGTATTTCAAGAAGGAAATTGAACTCCCTTTAGAACTAATCAACCCTATGTGTTTCTAACTATGTAATTAGACAGACGCATATACGTACGTTAGGCCAGTTACACATAGTAAGGCCACCCTCGCATTGAGTTTGATTCCTCTCGACAATCTACGGTACTTTCCTTTTCATGCAAGAGCTATCTAGAAGAACGAGAATCAAACTCGGGATTTCAGCGCAAGTGTGAACATAGTTACAAGTCACCGAGTGCTAGTGTAGTTCTAAGTTTATTTGTAAGATGTGCAAAATAATAAAACCTAAGAATTTTGTTGAAAGGACTGCGACAATCATGTTACGTATCCAAGACGCGCTCCCAAGATTAGCATTTGACACACCACGCGAGAGATTTTTCAGTGTAACAAAAACACAAGATGCTATTTGTTATTATACAAATGACAGGATATGTGTGTTAAAAAGTTAATAACTTAAAATATAAAATTTTTCATGTCTTATATAAAAACACGTAATATTCTATTCGTATTCTGACCACAGTAAAAAAAAATTTCGCGTACACGATGTGCCATGGTCATATTATTCATCATATCGCAATGATAAACCGCATTTATTGACCTTATTAAAAGGTGTTACCTGAGCTCTGAATAGACAAGGCCGGAGACACCACCGTGTTTGACGGTGTGTGAGGCGGTGGAGGCGGCGACGCCACCACCGCACTCTTCGCACTCGGAGTCGGATTTGAACTCGGGTTCGTACTTCCGTCGGACCCAACCATTAGGGTTTGAGCCTTCGCGCTCTCCTCCGCCAAAGCGTCGCAGAACGCCCTGTGCGTTATGAAGCTATCCCTCCTTCAACCATCCCAAAACAAAACGACAACGCATTAATAACCGGCGGATTCCCGAGAAAATGTACGAAAATGGAAAGGAAAAGGAAAAGGAAAATGTAAGTTTTCTCGGGAAACAAACACACACCTAGAGAATAAAGTCCCGCAATCGCATTTGTACTCTCGGGTGCCGCACGTCTTCATGTGCGCCTTCCAATCGGACTGCACTGCGTATTTCTTGGAGCACCGCTCGCACTGCCACTTCTTCTCGCCGTGCTTTCGACAAAAGTGCTTCTTAATCCCCGTCAGGTCGCCTAGCGCCCGGGTCGGGTTGTGGTGCACGCAGGAGGTCTCGGGGCAGACGTAGACCCGCTTCCGTACTTCTTTGCTCGTCCGCTGCTTCAGCTTCCACGGCAGGTTGTGGCCCCGCCGGTGGAGCTGCAGGTTCTGGTCCCGCTGGAAGCCTTTGCTGCAGATCTCGCACACGAAACGGTTCGTAGCAAGCAGAGTCGTCGGCGACAGCGCGATCACATCCGCTTCGGGATCTGAAAAAGTCGAAAATTAGCAAGGAAATACGTGCTAGCTCAGCTCTAAATAGCAAAAATTAGCAAAATTTAAAGACTAATCGAGAAACGACGTCGTCTACCTGGCATTCCGGGAAGGTTTCGCTTTTTCTTTTGCGGCGGCTCCGAACGAGTCATGGCTTCGCGAGCGGAGGAAGTTAAACTGGCTTCGCCGCCGGAAGCTGTTGAAACCTTCGGTAACGGCGATGAGGAATTATCCAGCTCCCCCATTTTCCAATTTTTAAATCTCTGAGCTCAAAGCCTCTCAAACAAGCTATAAAAACAAGCTGACTACTTACGGTTTCAGTTCTGATTGATTAAAATAAACAAAAACTCTCTGATTGTTTCCCGGGAAAAGAGAAAATTTTCCGAGAAAAACCGACAAAATTGCTCGAGCTAAATTAATGGACTCTTTGCCCCGGAACGCCGAGTCAACTCAGTCCTCGAGGTCGCAGACGGAGAGCCAAAGTCCCATTAGGCGGCGCGGCTCCATAGCTGGAAATGGAAGAGAGGGGAGAGAGAGAGAGTGTGTGTGCGTGTTTGTGAAATACAGGCAGAGAGAGAGAGAGATTTGAACGGAGTTGAAAAATCTTAAATTTATTGAAAACGGGTTAAAGCGGCGGCATTAACCATGGTTAAATTAGGAAGCTATGGATTTTAACCATGGTTAGGCGATATACCCGAACCCGATGAGTCGAAAGCTGATCCCATGGCTGATGGGGTAGATCTGGCCGTCCACGTGTCGCAAGAAGCGAGAAGGCGACGTTTGTCGGAGGACTAGGCGGTGCTTGTCTTTTAGCACTTAGAAACTATTTTTCTAACCAATAATATACCAAACTTTTTTAAATCAGGACAAAAACCTTGCCTAATACTGATTACGTCAAAAGCCAGTTTTACCCCTGCACAAAGGGGTGGTTTTTGGAATTTGACGTGTTTTTTGTAATTTTACAGTAATGCCACTGAGCCGATAAGGATGGGCAAGCGAATGCGGACGAGACAATTTAAACGTTTTGTCCACGGCCTCAGTGGCTTTCTTGTGATTCTCTTGAAAAGCCTGTCTTGTTTGTGTCACTTACGTTGGTAAGGAAGAAGAACTTTCATGTCCACATCTCAACTTAATCACGTCTTAATCATGTGATTAAGGGTTTAATCACCGTTACAATAACAATCTGTTACAAGGGCACATTCTTCTAGTGGAAGAACTTTCATGTCCACATCTCAACTTAATCACATCTTAATCATGTGATTAAGTGTTTAATCACTGTTACAGTAACAATCTGTTACGAGGGTACATTCTTCTGATGGTATCTGAAAGAAACATAAACGCAACGTCACATATCTTAATTTTTCGACTGATAATGTGCTATTAACTGCTACAGTGCATATTTAGTGTAAGTTTTTCTGGTCCATCACAAGGGCTTACTTATAACTCGATATGTCATCGTATATTATAATCGATAATACAATGTCATTTGTTTTACCGTATTCACACCGCACGACATAACGAGAAATGTTAATGTGGCATAATAGAATTTAGGTAAGTCTCCCTCTTTCATCTATCAAAATCAAACAGTAGAATACTGTACCAACGGAGGTCAAATGTCACGGATGCCCTCGTGAGTCATGTGGGCGCATGCACCCCTTGCGTGCACGTGCTTGAGTCTGCCACCAAAGAGCTTCAATTCCCTGCGTCACAAGTCCATTGCAATCCCATAGACCTCATGGTGTTCCGAGATTAATAACCCTCGACTGGTCAAATCCAAAGTTTAAGAAGGAGATGCGATGCATAGTATAATGTTTGCCCAAAAAGGCCAGTACCCTTTTTCTCTCCAAAAGTCGGATCTCGACTGAAGAGATTTTCGACCTAAATCAAACACCGTTATTGGAAATGATCATTTTTCTGGATCTCTTTCTTTTAATTTATCAAATATAAAGATTTGAATCGTTGAAATTTAATCTAACATTATAAATAGAGATCTATTTTAAAAGTTCAAATAACTTTAGCAGTTGAATCAAATTTTAATGATTATGATCCTTAGACTTGATGGATTAAAAGGAAGGGATCAGGAGAAGATCCCTTTCCATCGCTATTGGCCCTGAAAAAACTTCGTTACAAGTAAACTACGTGAGAAAAACTGAGGGAGGAAAGAGTCACCCATGCCTAGAAGGCTAGAACAAAACAAATCACGTTATAATATAATCACCAGACAAATAACTCGTTAATTATGAAAAACCGACATCACAGTGGAGGCAAGCGGTTTGATGGAGCTGATTAGATCCACAACAGAGATGAAGCCATACCTGGAACCCGGAGAAGCTATCCCTCCCAAGGCTAGAGTACTGAACAAGGAAATAGCACAATCTTACCTGGTCTTCACATCGGTAAAATTTTTAATGAATGAATCCTATGGATTGGATTGATACATCTACCTTACCAATTCGGCAAATGCTCAAATTTTTTCATTCGAATAAAAAATCTCATTTTTTTAAAAGTTTCGTTAGCATTTCCCATTACCATGAAACTTTTTCTACGCGACCGAGCCCACGGGCATTTAAGACATTTTGGTATAGTATATTGATATTCAGATTCAGACACAGTGGACCGGGTTGTGTAGGCCATCGACGGTCCACATCTCTTGGGGCCCACTAGAAGGAAGCCTAGATGCTGAGGTGGACGGTGCGGATGCAATCTGTCATCACTGCTTAGTATATCGACAGGTACTTTTAATGCCATTGTTTAATCCCAGATGGTCATAATTATACTCAAATAATTAGAACCCACTTGAATATTATTTTATCACAATAAAATAATTACAAGATCTAATTATTCAGGAGGCGGATTCTGCCCTCCTGTTTGGGTATCTCTTTTTATTTATACGATCACGGTTAAATTACGTTAATATTTTATATTTATATTATTTTTTATCTTATTATCTCTATGAAAAAAATTAATATAAAATATTGACATGACTTAACTATGACCGCACAAAATAAGAAAAGATAAGAAAGGCGTCCAAATATGAGGGCGGACAATCTGCCTCCAATTATTTAAGCAATTTGTTGTGCCCTCATCTCCAACTTAATCTTTGATTTGCCCATTAATTATTTTTAATTACAAATTTTCAACCTTTATGTTTATATTTTATATGAATTTAACCCCACCTAATATTAAATCCTCATAATTTATGTTCTACCAATTTAGCAAGAAAACAGTGCAGTCACTGCCCTGGTTTGTTGTAAACTGAATGAGTCAAACGACAGCGTTTGTTTTGTTTTGTTTTGTTTTGGGGCATTGATCCATTTGTATATTTTATTTGTACTTCGTTTGGTTCTTTTTGTTTGGTAGACTTTTGACCTCAAAACAAGCAAAGCTTTCGTTGGACTTGAATTGTTTACTTTTCACAGGTCTTGTTAAATTTGATCATTGATTTCGTTTGATTTTCTCAATTAAGTGGTTAAAATATATATATATATATATGAGAAGTAAAAAATAATGTGAAAATCACTTATGAAGCTTAACATTATTCGGTAATTCTGAAGCTTAACATTATTCAATTTGTGTTAATGCTCTCGACCATATATTGTTAGTTTTGTCATTATTCGATAATTTTGAAGCTTAACATTGTCCATTTTGAATTGTCAATGCCTCTTGATTTTTTTCTCGTAAGTTAGTTATTGATGACGTGTGAATTTAATATTTTGTTGACGTATATGATGCAGTAAACATAAAATTGTTATGAAAATGATGATTGGTGGTTATTGGTGCTAATTGAAAATTCATGATGGCTGAAAACCAAATTAAAAGTTGGGGAAAATTGAACAAGGTCAAAAGTTTATGATCATCAATTAAAAAAATCCCGTATTAAAATAAGAACATATTCTATTTTCCATAGTCCAACAAGAAAAAAAAAACAAGTGGGATTGATGAAAGCTTACCAAATAAAGAAAAAGTTTAATCAATGTCATAATTCGAGAATTGAGAGAGATTAATTTGTGCTAAGATCATAATTAAGTGCCCAATTTGATCAAAATTGGCATGATGATGTTTCAAGATAAACTTACTAATTATTCATGGATGGAATATTGACTTGGCAAGAAAGAAAGAAAAAATGCTAAAATGGGTAACTGTAGGCATGTTCAGATGAGGTTACATCCAATCAGAGATTATCAACATGGAATTTCACTAGATAGTCTTCTATTTTGGGAAGGTAAATAGTGAAGAATTTTTTCAGTGTTCAGAACATGGAAGTATGCGCTATACGACATTGTATAAGTAGAGGGATGCTTGAAAAACAAAATTCATTCAATTATATAATAATACATAGAGAAAATTGTAGCAATGGTATCTCGAATTTAATCCAATTGGATTATTGGTCATTCAACTAAAAATTCGTGACCATTGGTCGCTTAACACATTAAAACGTACAGTTATGATCATTTTCGTTAAAGTTCCCAAAAAAATATGCTAAAAGGGGTAACTGTAGGCAAGTTCAGATGAGGTTTCATCCAATCAGAGATTATCAACATGGAATTTCACCAGATAGTCTTCTATTTTGGGAAGGGAAATAGTGGAGAGAATTTTCAGTGTTTGAAACACGGAAGCATGCGCTATGCGTCATTATATAAGTGGATGGATACTTGAAAACCCAAATTCTTTCAATTATATAATAAACTATGGAGAAAATTGTAGCAATGGTCTCTCAAATTTAATTCAATTGGATTATTGGTCCTTCAACTAAAAATTTGTGACCATTAGTTGCTTAACACATTAAAACGTACATTTATGATCATTTTCGTTAAAGTTCCCAAAAAAATAAGATAAAAGGGGTAATTGTAGGCATGTTCAGATGAGGTTTCATCCAATTAGAGATTATCAACATGGAATTTCACCAGATAGTCTTCTATTTTGGGAAGGGACATAGTGGAAAGATTTTTAAGTGTTTGGAACACGGAAGCATGCGATATACATCATTATATAAGTGGATGGATACTTAAAAAACCAAATTCATTCAATTATATAATAACATATGGAGAAAGTTGTAGCAATGGTCTTTCAAATTTAATCCAATTGGATTATTGATCCTACAACTAAAAATTCGTGACCATTAGTTGCTTAACATTAAAACGTGCAGTTATGATCATTTTCATCAATTCTATTAAAACTTCTGTAAAAATGAGTCATGATGAAAAGATCATTGCTACAATTGAATTAAAATTGAAAGACTATTGCTACTTGGTTTTCCATACTTGCCCCCTGACTCAATCTAATGTGCATGTCATGTGACTTATTTTGACGGAAGTTCTGACAGAGTTGACAAAAATGACTATAATAACACGTTTTGATGAATTAACAGACGAATGATCATGAACTTTTAATTGATGAATCATTGCTTTAATTGAGATCAATGCTCATTTCCTCTAACATACGGCATACCGCCCACTAAAATTTGTTCTAGAAAGTGCGGTTGGATGAGAATTTTATCACTTTGTTCATTGATCAATTGAGAACACATACGTTCGATGTGACTGAAGACAAAGAATTTATCAAAAATTGAAATGATTTAGTGGCTCAAAAGCAAATAAAAGCAAGCAGAAAGTTGAAATTTATACATGTTATCTAGCTTGTTCAAAAAGCATTAACTTTTACTGACAAGTTGTGAGCTCAAAAGAAGACTCTCTTATTGCAGCCGGTTTGGACGTGGTTTCAGAATTACTATTGAGTCTTTTTAAGGTTGCTGATTTTGAAAGCAGGTTGGCCGTTTGAGACTGCTTATCTTGAGAGCACGTCGGTTCATAATACTTTTGATAAATGTGCTTTTAATCTTTTCTGCTATAAGCTACTAAGAATTCGTTTGGAAGTACTTTTAAAATAGGTGAAAACGTTTTTGGAATCAATCATTTGTAAAAATATCAGTAAATTATAGAGAAGCGCTTAGTAAAAATGTCAATGAAACTTGGAGAAGCACCTAAAGTGCTTCCTACATGCAAGAAGCACCTAACTTGTGGATCTTGCATCTCACAAAGATTGGATTTCACTGATTTCCATTTATCTAAGGAAACTTTAACGAAAAGTTCCCGGTACTGTTCATTTTAACGAAAAACCACATTTTTACACTAAAAAGTCAATCCTAATACTATATACTTTACCATTTATTTTGTCATTATCGTTAAAACTCAAGGTTTTCAAATTATTTTCATTAATTTTCCATCTATTTAATCTTGAAAGCACTTCTAGTACTTATGAAATTCAAAAGTATTTTATTAAAAAATAATTTTAATCATTTTAAAAACATTTTTAAACAAAACAAAAAACTTTATTTAGTTGGCAATAAACGCTTGCACTCGCTCCATAACATTTCTAAACACGGCCTAAAAAAGTTGGAGATAAGCAAAAGTGCTTCTAACATCAGCGAGCGTGGGTTAAAAAAAAAAAATTGTCACGAGTTAGAAAAGCACTTTGTGAAGTTGCACTTGATGTTAAAAAAAAAAACAAATGGAATGCAGAGTCACAAGCACAAGGTAATGATGACTAGTTTGATTATCTTTTTGGTAGCTTTTCTGATTCCAATATGCTGCGCAAAAGCTCCGTCTTGAATCTCAATTATTTATTTATTTATGCGACCCCACTCCCTCCCTTTCCCATTTTTTCCCTTTTGGTATGAGTGGAAAGGGATTCTCATCGGATTCATTTTATAGGGATTCTACGAATGCTTATATTTTAACCGTTTATAATATATTGTGTGATTATTTTTTGTTACATACTATTTGTATTTAATTTTAAATAAAAAAATAAAATGATTTCTAACCGCACAATATACAATAAATAACTAAGATGTAGATAATAGATCCAGATGGGATCCAATTCCGTTATGAGTGGCGCTGCGGGGCCCAGTACTGCTTTGTGGATGCATAAGAGTCAATGGCAGAGTAATTTTGGAGGAAAAATGGCTATGGGGAAAAAAGATTTGAATCGTTTTCCGGTTTTCTGTGTTGTGCTAAATGCAGTGAACCCACGAGACGAGATCAATGCTGTTCGGCACAAAGTAGGCCACTCTTATGTCTGTCGCTGGTTTGATTGACTAAATAGAATGCGTCAGGATGATTTTATCGCATTATTTCAAGTCAATCATGTCTTTTTGTAAAGTTGTCTATCCTCGATTTTATAAGCAAAATAGGATGCCTCGTGATGATCCTATTACAATATCTTAAGTTAATCATGCTCTTTTATAGAGATGTCCGTTGCCAATTTTATTGGTGAAATAGGACAAGCGTTCAAAATATCGATATAGTGGAAAATATCTATATGCAAATTTATAAAAATATCAATGAATATACCGGTATTGATATCGGTTGCCTTCGACAAAAATTATAAAAATTTACCATGGGATGAATATATCAACCCATTCAAATTTTGTTGAGTTTAGAGAAAAATTTCTCCAAAAAATTTCAAAAGGTCGAATTATGCAGTGAATTGGAAAAACTTCGTCGATATTCATTGATTTTTTTTTTATCGATCCTTGTATTTGGACAAAAATATCAACACTTATGTGAATATTTTATACACTGAATCCTATTAGGACAATCCTATCGCAGTATCTCAAATCAATCATGCCCTTCTACAAGGAAAAGTTATGACATTACGTGATTGCTTTCAGTTACCGCTGCAGTGGCATCTCAATGTATGCAGGTTTCTCTCGGTTAAGTAGCCCGAAGATGTTTCCTATCTATGTACTGTAAACTTCCGCAGGTACAGTAATCGGCCTCCGATAAAGAGAAGATACTAGAAAGCATCTGTACATTACGCGAAAAGATTATGAATATATGGAAAGTGCAATACCAGCGGAAAACAAAAACATCTCTCATGGTCTGCTGGATTCAATCTAGCTGCTAACAACGTTCGTTTGCAAGTCTGGAACTGTCTTTCCTCACGAGCGACATGCATTGTAGATCTCACCCCGCATTGCATCAATGGGCGTGTGATCGTGCGTGTAACGCTCAGGACCGAGGTACAAACCCGTCTTTTCAAGGAGAGCCAGTCCTTCATCTCGACCGTATCTTGAAGAGTAGAGTCTGAGGTACTCAATGTCCTGATAAAACACCACAGAAAGAAAGTTTAAAATTCTGAACTTTTGGAGCAAGAAAAGATTCAGGAATTATAGTTTGCATTCTCGTTGAGTAATTTGAGGGTCAAAGGCATGAATTTTCGTTGAGTCAAATTTTAAACTCAGTTATTCAGATAATTGATAAGGAACCATACTGTGGAATGCGTCGAGGATTGCTCGACATGATTGTTTCGTATGTGTTAAAGAAAAAGAAGAATAAATGAAAACAGATTGGGATGAACTTACTATAACATTTTAAGTTTCATTTACCTGCAAGCCACTGAGAATGCGCTCGAGTCTGACCGAAGCAACTGGTTGACTTGATGATGAGAACACCTGGCCAGGGTAGAACAAAACTCCATCTCCGGGGGGAAGGCCACGCCTGAATCTTATCTGCTCACAGGCACGTTATTTATTTCAGTAAACTGTGAGGATGTAGCTTTTTATAATTGCTAATCAACCTCATAAATCATCAAGATGCCAGGAAAGTACCTCTGCGCTTGGAACATTTGCTTTCTCATAGCAATTGGCACCCCAATATAAGAAACCTGTTCCACCTTCTTTCCATACACGCCACATTACAGCACGGTGTTGCGTACCTCGCATCCCAAGGTGCCAATTGGGATGGGGGTCAGACGGTCCCAAGCACACGTAAGTCCACCATTCCTACAAAATTGATGAGTTTACATCCTTCAGCAAGTAACAAACAAGATGGACTATAAATAGGTAACCATACATATTTACCAGAAACTGTTTAATCCATAAAACAAAAGACCACAAACTATTCCTTAAATTCAACCAAACTCAACAAGAACAGAGCCCAGAATTTAAGAAAGTTCCCAAGAAGATTAGATAAAGTCAAGCAAAAATTCTGTTACATCACCTCGCCATTTTCTGTTTGTATTTCGGAAACAATATCTTTGACCAAATCCTCTCGATTCCCAAGCACCCATTCACTGCCAATTTCAAACCAAATTATATTGTTCTCAGCCATTGCATTGACCAAAAACTAGCAACTAAAGTTAAATAACAGAGATACAAAACGAATGAATATCAATACCTTGTACAATAAATTTGAGTATGTGGGCGCAGGAATTTTGGAACTTTCACAAAACCCTCAAACGCAGTAGGTGCATTGCTAGGCCCTACAGGTCGGAAAAGAGCAATATAACAACATAACTTCCCAGGCAGAAGGAGCCAAATTATGGATGAACTATACACCAATGTCTTTACTGAAGTATTCATTCAGCAGAACCAAAATAGACAATCAAACTCACACTACTGCCTACGAAACTCTATGCAAAACTTAAAATCATCTAGTTAGAAGAAGCAGATGAGTTCATACCACAGTAGTAAGTAGTTAAAACACGAGCATCAGGTGCATACGCATGGATCTCGCTGGCTAAGCTGCGGAGGGACTCATATTGCTCCAGATTCAGTGGCTGGCATATATTATTAAAGCATGCACATTAACTTACTATAAATTAGTAATGCATTTTGCAAAAGTAAAAAAGACAATGCATAAGTTGTCTCTAATGCAACAACCTTTCACAAATCTTTCTAAATTGAAAACTTAAGGGAAACATGGGATCAGCAACACAATCCAAAAAACCTCACTTTCCTAACATTTTTCGATAGTGTTCATACCTCATCCCACAAGTAAAAGTATGCTTTCTTCCAGTGAGACTTTGTCCTCAATATATCAATTTGTTTCTGGATGTAATCCTTCGCTGCATCACCACTGTGGCACATCAGCAAATGGGTAGAACCCCATCAGTTTTCATCACATATATACCTGATAGAAGTGAACTTGGATGACTAGCTGTATACCCAGAGACAGATCGACTATATGGCAAAGCATAGGCTGCCAACCGTGGATCCGAAAAGTATTCATCTGATTTTGGATGATCAGCTGCAATAGAGAGAGATAAAGGTCACAATGATACGTGAAATTCACAAAAGCAAATAATGCATCTTTTTTAGAAGGCATTTATTGAAGATAACGAAACGAGAAAGTTTAAGAAATCAGAGATAACCATATAAGTAATTGATAATAGCAGAGTAACTTAGGCTTGCTCGTACGTACCTGGCCAAGGGCAGGTATACGTCAAGACACGCATACTATCACCCCATCTGCAAAAGTATGGACTGATTTTGTATTGAAGAAGCCACTTAAAATGCTGATCCAGTGCCTCATACCACTCATCAGTCCCATGTTCAACACCAAAACGATCTTCAATTACAGTATCAGATATCTAAAATATGGTTTAAGGATGCAACGACATTGTAGGATCACGAAATATATGTGGTCAAACATACAACAGAACATAATTTATAAAAGACCATTGGTCTTTATCATAAGAACAGCACATCTGCATCTACACACATGGGCATTATTTGCAGTAAGGAATTCATGATTCCCCTTTCAATTTTACAATTACTAAGAACTTTTTATGCTTCTCAGTTACTTGATAACTGAGAATTAATATGTCAGAAGTTAAATAAAATTTTCAAATTATACCAAATACTATTTTTATTAAAACACAGGATACGCCAAAAACAGCAGGAAGTGATGGGGTTGCAGGAAGAATGAAGTCCCAAACTGTCATATTAATCTTCACACGTGCTGAAAGGCTCGAAACAGCATCTTCCTCCATCATATCAACTGGCCCATTTAATGTACAGAATTCAGAAAATAATGGCGACAGAAGAACTCTTCTCAAAGATGTCGTAGCAGATTTCACCCCTTCTACCTAAAAAAGCACATGCTCAAATGACCAGCTAATAACACACAACAAGATTAAACAGAATAATACACTTGTGTACGAAGTTCAATTTGTAAACCAACCACTTCATCCACCGGTTTCCCATCAATGGGCTCAACCATTTCAAGACAACTTTCAAGATCCCTATAAAGTTTATGCTTCTCGGCTTTGCCCAAGCAATGCGCTGGAGCCCTGTACCAAGTCAGAATCAATAAATGTAGATAACTGCACGTTCATATTTCAATGTATATGGAACAGGAATTCCAATATTGCTGAATCAATAGAGAGCTAAAATTGTACAACTTATTGACTAAAAATCAAAGCACATCACTCAAAACAACTGAAACAACCGTGAACTAACTCACTCTGCATCTGCCTTTGTAGCAGTAATGATGATCTCTCCCTCATACTGTCCTGGGGGTTGCACACTAGGAACATCAATGGAAATCCAAACTGCAGTTGTCTCTCTGGAAGCACCAGCACGGGGAGGACACGGAAGGAGAAAGAAGATTGTGTCAGTCTCTTGCAATAAACTCTTATAGAATTCTTTCACGCCAAATATAAGACTATCATGTTACTAATACGATCAGTACCCTGGTAATAAGTTTATTTGACTAATTGGAAGATCAAGAGGTGCAAGAGCATCTGGGACACCCAATATGGGAACCACACGCCGCATGTTAATTGATTGTCCAACAACCAACCTGCCCAGAGTCAGAAAGTAAGGAATTGGAAGAGTAACCGTAAACCTACAGCAAGAAAGATATGACTTCAAAGAACTAACCGATCACCAGATGTGGAGCACAAGTCACTACACTGGACCTGCACAACCCCTGCATTTCCAGGATTACCCCAAGAAACTTTTGGACGCAGTGCAATTTGAATACTCTCTCTTTCATTTCTACCAGCCAGAAGATTAACCTTCAAGTAAACCCAACTTAGAATTCAGAAGACTACAGCACCTCAAAAGCAGAAGATAGGATACTTTATCCTATTCTAGTAAGTAAAAAGATCACAAATTGCTGTTTTCACAATTTATGATAGCTCCTACATATTCTAATAGAAATTATATAGAACAAACAAAAAGCAATAGCCTCCAAAAGTGCGGTAAAAATCTACTGAAGTGCAGATTATTAAAAAATAAAAATAGAATGTGCATAACTTTAACTCATCTCAGACATGATAAGGATTGAAAACCAAATTACATTAGGTGTGGCAAGACACCACCTAAGCCGCTTGCCTTCCATTTTCAATAAATGTCATGGAATTCATAGTTTTCAGAAGCTAGTTAACAAGACACCATTTAAATCATGGAACTTTACATACCGACTCCAAATTCCTTGGTGTTTCTTGTGGTCCAACATTTGCTGTGCTTGGCATGCACCACACATGCACTAAATCAGCAGTCGGAACCTCTGTAGGGTCGATAGATCCCTTGAGAGGACTTGCACCTTGTAAGCCACCCTCAGTCCATCCATATGCCGTCCCTCCTCCAGCAACACCTTCAACTGGTGGCACAATGACGTCCTGAGGATTCCCTGGTAGTTATCAAAAAAAATAAACAACTCAGCTCACATCAATCTCTACATTCAAAATTATTTACTAAATTTTAAGGCAAATCCAACTAAAAGGCACTTCAATCGGTAAACGATGGAAACGCTTCGCAACAATTACAAAATCGCATAGCATATCCTAATCCAATCAGAAAAGCCAATGCATAAACTCCACATCAGAAAATTCAAAGTTCCGGACAGCTTTTCAAGTCAATAACCTTAGTCGATCATCGAAGCTAAAATACAAACATTTAAGCAATCACAAGCAAAATGTTCAGTTTCGCGGAGATTGCAGTGAAACAAAGCATTTATTTACAACAGGCATTTGCATATTGGACTATAACCGCTAAGATTTCAAGTTCGATTTCTCATATTTTCTCACTTACTCCTCTATTTTTTCTCAAGAACCAAACAGTGCATACAGGAATAAAAAAGAGGAGCAAATTTTCGACAAAAATAGTAGAAATTGAACACCGCCGACTCAAAACAAAGATTAAACTAGCGCCTGAAAAACGAAGAGAGAAAGGTGAACAGTCGCCGGTACTAACCTGAATCATCCATTTCCGGCAATTACAATTTGCAGAAGATCGGCGGTTTTAGCTTTTCAGGTAAAGAAAGCGAAGAGTCGCATGAGGCCTGAGAGAAATGATCCCGCTGCAAATCGATATAAGTACCTGCCGGCCTTTATTTTCTTATTTTCTTTCATTTAATTTATATAGAGTGACAAAATTACCCTTCCCCATTCGCGACGTGTCCTTCCTTGATTAGCTGAAAATCACATGCAACGCTACACCTGGATGCAGATTAGCCAATCTCCTGCTCCTTCATCTACAAGCCCTCTGTACGAAATTGGAGCGAGCGAAAAATCCCTCTCGAAATTTAGGGTTTGCGCGACAAACAACACCACCCACCGTTAAGCGACGTCGTTCAGGCTACCATGGAGAGTGCCTTCGCGAGCGCCTCTGCGATCTCTGACCAGCGGCAGAAGATTGAGCAGTACAAGCACATTCTCTCCACCGTGATTTCCTCAAGCGACGTTGTTCAGGCCAAGAAGTTCATCGATCACTGTAAGTATTTCCTCATCGCTCTTTGTTTTAATTTTCGCAATTATTTATTTTGGTTTAGCAGCTTTGTTTGGAGGCCTTATGTGTAATTTCGTGCTCTTTCAGTGTTGTCGGATGATGTTCCGTTGGTGGTTTCCCGGCAGCTTTTGCACACTTTTGCCCAGGAGTTGGGGCGGTGGGAGCCGGAGACCCAGAAGGATATTGCCCATTATGCCCTTTCTCAGATTCGCGTCGTTTCATTTGAAGAACAGGTCCTTTTCGAACTTCTATATATCGAGAATTCCCCGTTTTGCATTTGTTTTGTTAAATTTTGTAGGTTTAGATTTAGCATTGCCCAATGCCCGTGTTGTGGCGAATATGTAGAAATCACTTGATTTTTTGTAAGATATTTAGAAATATTTTTTACTGCATACATTTTTTATGTGGGATTAATGTGATTTAGAAATTAGGATTTGGTTTAATGTGATCTAGGTGACGATAATAAGAGAGAAACTTGCGGAATTGTATGAATCTGAGCAACAATGGTCAAAAGCAGCTCAGATGCTCAGTGGAATTAACCTCGACTCAGGAACGAGGTCTGGTAGTAGGATACTATTGTTGTTAGTGTAACTTTTCCCCCTTTACTGCACAATGGGTTGTGGAATTAACAATGTATATGTTTTCATGGTATTCCTTCAGAGCTGTTGATGACACATTCAAGTTATCAAAATGTGTCCAAATTGCTCGCCTATATCTTGAGGTATTGACCTTTTCTTTTCTTTTTTCCAAACCATGCCTATTTTTCATTTGATACAATTGATGTTCTTTGGAATGGTGTTTAATGCTGTTGTTTGTTGATGCTGCAACTCCTTTATTACTAATATTCAGGCTGGACTATGAATATCTGCATGTGATGATATGCATTGGAATCGATGTGCTACCTATATCTGTTTCTAGTGTCTAGATTTGTTGTAGATAGCCGTAGTGTGATCTTTACAAGTGCTTACTGGATCAAATAACTTGTTTCTAAGTCAATTTTTGTTGTAGATAGCCATAGTCTAACTGGTTCCAAAATTGACTTAGAAGCAAGTTAGACTTTTATGTAATGTGACAAGTTGTTGACGTTTAACCTTAGTACCTTACCAAGGTCTGATACCTAAGAGTTCTGTTGTGTAAATGATTACGTGCTCATTGGGGAGTTTTCATCAATGTCGGTTGTGAATGTATTTGTTTATGCACTTTGTCTGATGTTGGAATGAAGAACCTTATAGGATTTTAATAATACAGGCAATAGCGTAATTGCAATTCAATTTTTGTATTTTGTTTTGCAGGATGATGATGCTGTCAATGCAGAAGCTTTTATTCATAAAGCTTCATTCTTGATTACAACTATTCAGCATGAAGTATTGACTTTAGAGTATAAGGTTTGACATTATTGGATAGTCGGTGAAAAATAATTGCATTAAGTGTGCTGCATGCGAAAAGTATATTTTAATTGCGTTTCCCCTGATGTTTTCTTCCTATCAGATTTGTTATGCTAGGATTTTAGATTTAAAAAGAAGGTTCTTGGAAGCAGCACTACGTTATTATGATTTTTCTCAGATTGAAAAGAGGCAAATAGGAGATCAGTATGTCAAGTTAACTTCTTTCATTCTTGTTATTTGTACCACTTGAAAGACAGTTTAGATGAATTACTTCATTTTGTTGCAGAGAGATAGATGAGGAAGCATTGGAGCAAGCTCTATCTGCTGCAGTTACATGTACAATATTAGCCGCAGCAGGACCCCAACGTTCTCGTGTTCTTGCCACTTTGTACAAGGTTAACTTCTTTAGCTGGAGATGTATATTATGTGTTCTTCAATTCACATTTGCTGATACCTAGGGGTTTTCATTCAGGATGAACGATGCTCAAAGTTAAAAATATATCCAATACTACAAAAGGTGATCTCTGTCTCTCTCTGTTTCTCTCTCACACGCACACTCGCAAACACACACGTACTGCGTTATCTGTTTACTTTTTTCTCTCCTGACTGTATATCACTTTTACTGTTGCTTTAATGGATATTTATTAGGTGTATTTGGAGAGAATTTTGAGGAAACCAGAAATTGAAGCATTTGCTGAAGAGTTAAAGCCACATCAGGTTATAAACTGACTTATTCTTTGTCTGATATCGTATTCTACACGAGCCATAACAGTTATGTCCTATTTATTTCAACAGAAAGCACTTCTTCCAGACAATTTTACAGTGTTAGATCGTGCAATGATTGAACATAATCTTCTGAGTGCCAGCAAACTTTACACCAATATAAGGTAGGAGATATGTTGCTATTGGTTTTCCTTTTTGACTTGTGCTATTAAGGCGGGATCAGTAATTCTAACTATTTTGAATTCTGTGGCAGTTTTGAAGAATTGGGCACTTTGCTGGGAATTGAGCCTCATAAGGTACAGTTTTCTCGTTTGTTGAGCCTTGTGTTTTACCTTTTAGTCACACAACATCCCTGCTCCTTTTATCACCAATGATCAAGATTGTTGATCTCATCTCTCTCTCTCTCTCTCTCTCTCTCTCTCTCTCTCAACAATATATTATCTTTCATGTTTCATGACATGGATTTAATTCTTCTTGCAGGCTGAGAAGATTGCATCAAAAATGATATATGAGGACAGAATGAGGGGATCTATTGATCAGGTATGAATTACAACCTATCATGTATCCAATCAATAGGACTTTAAGTAGTTTTCTCAAACAAACAAAAAAGGACCTTAAGTCGTCAGACCTGTTTAGTTGTGAGAACCACTGCCAGTTTCATTCTATGCGAGACCATTAAAATGTCTTTTAATCCCCTTTATATCCCCGAGTCTCTTCTTGTTTTCATGACTGCTGCTTCTGCTACAAAAACCTTGGAATTCCAAAGTTTTACGCA
Organism: Pyrus communis; assembly: GCF_041283825.1. NCBI lineage: Eukaryota > Viridiplantae > Streptophyta > Magnoliopsida > Rosales > Rosaceae > Pyrus > Pyrus communis. The sequence goes on along the minus strand of NC_142572.1, from coordinate 21,749,066 downwards.
AGTGGAGGTGTATATGGTTGTGGTTTAAAATGCTTTGCACTGCCTTCCTCTTTTACTGGAACAAGATTCAGAATAGTTCGTTTGATTTTGTAATATATTCTAAATATGTTGCTTTTGGTGACATTTGTTATTCTAGCTTGTACTTCTTAAGCATTTACCCGAGATGTTTCACAACAGGTGGAGGCTGTCATACATTTTGAGGATGACTCTGAAGAGCTGCAGCAATGGGATCAGCAGGTAAATTTATCTGCCATAAATAGCATCAGCTACTCACTGAGTTTTGTTCGATTTCAAAATTTTCTTTACAAACTTGTGTTGTATCCAAATATAGCCTGGTTTACACCTTCAGTTCTCTCTTTGTTCAATTTCAAAATTTTCTTTACAAACTTATGTTGTATCCAAATATAGCCTTCCCTCGCCCCCGTGGTCCAACTCTAAAGATTTTTCTTATCCTTTGGTGGCCATATTTGCAGATTGTTGGCCTATGTCAGGCGCTCAATGACATCTTGGATAGCATGGCAAAGAAGGGCATGTCAATTCCCGTCTGATCTTCATTAGCGTAGCTTCAGAAACTGGAAAGTGAATTTGCTTTCGCCTCTCTACGTTTTGGTAGCCGTCTTCTTGCATATTGTAGTGATTCGAATTTCTCAAGAATTTTTTTCGACTGAATTTCAAATCCTGTTACAAGGACAGAAAACTCCCCTGGAAATGATTTTTGTGTATAATTTGGTCGTGGTCGGAAATCTTAAGCACTCTTTTTTGCAGCCCCTGTGGGAGGGGAGTGTCACATTTTTCTGTTGGCGGTTTAGAGTAGTTATAAAGAAGATCTGTTGGTTTTTCCCCAGCATAACATGTATTTGAATTTTGATGCGATGACTTTGAATGGTGATTTAAGGGTGCTCTTTTGCTCACCGTCCTCAAGTGGCAGTAATGCTCACCGTCCTGCTTATTATCATTGGATGACTTTAAATTTTAAGATTTGTTTCTATCTACTACACCTGTTTTGAAATTTAAATTTTGAGCATCATCATCATTTAATGGTGACGACTAAAGATACTTTCGGTAATTTAATGCAACACAATCTCATGCTTTGGGCATTCGGTTTCAAATAATTATAAATATATGCATATAACACTCGGTTATATCGCGTGATCATATTTTGTTACACGCTATAATTACCTGTATATTATTTGAATAAGGTTGCTATACGTTATAACCAACGAATAATTATTGTGGTATCGCATAATACGGTCACGTATTATAATCAATTTACATCTAGTTATCAACAAGTAAATTGTATGTATGTGGATCCAATAGGAAATAGCAACGTGCGATTAAGGAGACAAAGTTGAACCCTATATTCCAACCAAAACAAAAATGTTCTTTATCATAAATATATTTTCCTTTCTATAGTTTAATTTTTATTCAAAACTTGAAGTCGTGTTACAAAATACAACGTAGTGCCGAGTTCAAACGGGCTTCAAATCCTCCGAACTCGCAAACCACCACGGGTTGGTCCGGTAGTTGGGAAAGAATTTCGTGTTTGTATTTCACACGGTACATACTAGATTCAATTTTCGAAGACTGAAATGCCTCTGTGAATCATCCCGACCTGCAAAAGGATGAACTACCGTGATAAAATTACCAACTAATCCCATAAATCAAGAAATCTTGTGAACCCATTAAGTGCCTTGACATGTGTCGAAATATTAGTAATAGGCATCTTTTTTTTTTCTTTTTTTGAGAAGATACAGTAGTAGATTCATTTACTTCAAAAAAGTACGGTACAAGAAAGAAAATTTCATTCAGAGCCAATTATGGCAGTTCATTGTCCTCCACAAGTAAGTCAAGAGACAATACTTGGGGGAGTAACATTCCATATACAATCTTGTTGCACCGAGAGACCAATCCCGTTCAAGGCGATAAGGAACCGAGTTTGCTTGGCGACGAGTGTGGATAATTTTACCTTCAATGATTGAAAGGAGGAGCACCTTGATATCTTCTACAATTTGCCCAATGAATGACAAATCTGGAGAGACCTCGCATGACGTCTCCACAATCTGAAGTGAATCGCTTTCGAAAGAAATATGTTGAAAACCCCTGTGAACCGCCCAAGACAAACCTGCCCTCAAGGCCACTGCTTCTGCTTGGAGAGGAGAAAATACATCCTCCTCCCTGCCACATTTTGCCGACACAAAGTTTCCTGTTTCATCACGGACAATAGCACCAAAACCAGCCACATTGCGGTCCCCGTTCCAGGCCCCATCTATATTCATTTTGAGACGCCCTGATGGTGGCGCAATCCATTTGGAGGGGACTTGTACCCGAGGTCCTTGCCCTAGCACCGAGGTTCGAGTGAATTCCTACCACCACAGTACAGCCCGATTGACACAAACATCAGGGGGGTCCGTCCTATCATTCCATAGCTTGCCATTTCTTGCACCCCACAACGACCAGAAGATTTGAAGCCGTTTCAAATAGCCCTGACTTGCCAAATGAACTGGTCTAACAACTAAATCTCAAACGAACTTCTCCAAAAAAAAAAAAAAAAAAAAAAAGTTAATGAAATTGATCGCAGAGGTCAGCTGCTATCATCCATTACTTGGTTGTTTACAAACAAACTCTCCCTCCGGTTCGGAAAACCCGAAGATTCTAATCCAGACCCTCTAAATTTTAGCTCTGAAGTTGTTCTAAAATTAGGATCGACAGATAACGGTCTAGCGTTATGATCCGTCGTGCCTGGCCTAAACGAACTGGTTGCTCCGCCTGTATACCTGGGCGGAGGAGAGGGAAACCTCCTCGGCGGTCCTCTGAGGTCACCACCTCTAAGCTCCATCATATCAGGATTTCTCGAAGAAGAGTCCACAAACTTCCTGTCTCCGGCGCTGCTTCCCCCCAGTGGAGCTCCCGTTGTACCGGATGTTGAACTGAAAGGATCATCCGCTCCCCATGAAGTGAGCGCTTCCCTTTTCTTCGCAAAAAATTGCCACGCTCCAAACAGGAAAAGTACAAAGAAAAATACAGGGCTGGTCCATAGCATTGTGTTAAATTCGCCTTTAAATTCCGGAAGGTTAGAGCGATACATTCCCACATACCCTCCGCCAAGGCCAAGAACAACAAGCCTTTCCCGGTCACTTGCGATTAAAGGTATCACATTCCTCTTCTCTGCATTCACCGTCTGATAATTGAGAAACGATGATCTAATCTCATCGAGACCAGCGGAGAAAATAATCCGAGGGGCGCCAACCCTAACATAATGCTGAGTTGAAACATTATATACAAACACCTTCTCCCTGCTAACAATAAGCAAACACCCCTTTATAGCCTGAAAAGCTAAAGGCTCATCAATCTCAAACTTTCTCTTGGACCTAACCCTGCATTTGAAGTTCTTTATATCCCCCAACAACAAAACCTGAATCAGATCGCCTTCGGATGTAAGCCCGTACGCCTTAGAGCGCTCCGTGGGATCAAAAACATAGTTACGCGAATGCGAACGGTTCAGCCCTTCACACTCACTCTCCCTAACTTTCATGGTCCTCAGGTCCAAAGACCCTGCACCTGTCTCCGTCAAGAACAAAAGCCGCTGCTTCAAGAAAGCAAGCGGCCTGCTCGACGGCATTGTGGAGCCGTGAACTGAACCATTCTCTCGGTAAACCGAAATCTTCCCACTCGCATCACTAGCCAACACATAACTCAACCTCCCAACATGGTGCACCTCCAAAATCTTAACGGGCAATCCTTCTCCGCCCGTGTCGAATTTCGTCACGGTTTCCATCAAAAGCGAGCTCCATTCTTCCCCACTCGCTCCCTCCCAAACCCTATGCATCAAAATGACACCGTTTTGATGCCCGGTGACCACGAAACTCTCGTTCTTGTAAACCGACATGAAGGAAGCCATGGCCATGATCGGAGACCCCAGCAACGTATCAAACTCCACCAAAACGTCGCCGTTTCTGAGAAACACATAAACCCGCCCTCTCTCGTCTCCGACGGCAACATACTTCGTAACCCCCTCGAAATCCCGAAACGGCAGGACGTGAATGCACGTGGCCTGGGAATCCAATTTCACGGCGGAAACGAACTGAAACCGGTCGGACCAGAACGGGCTGTATTTCGTTACCGAAACTGACCTCACCCTTTCTCCAATTTTACGATCGGAACCAGACCCAGCTTCTTCTTCAACCTGCTTGATCGGCTTCTGGCTTTCCCTTACTTCAACCGCCGTCAAACCCTCGTCGATCGGAGCCGGTTTTTTCGGAGGATCCGATTGTAATTTCAATTCTAATGTCGCAACTATTTCGGTTAGGTTCTTCACTACTTCCTCGAGCCTCTGCAATACCTGCTGTTGCGCATTGAGCTCGATTTCGGATTCGGTTTCGGTTTCGTTAGATTGGACGAAAAGCTTAGGAACGGAGAAAGGAGATGACAAAATGAAGAGAAAGCAGAGCAGAAGGAGCTTGCCTTTGAGGGAGTTCATCGCCGTCGCCGTTGGAGCTCCACACAAGCTGTTCAGCTGAGCTCGGAGACTTTTATGCTTTCAGTCACTACTGTTTCAGTTTCGCCATTGCAGCGCGCGGGAGATTCGGATCTGCGATTCGGAGGATTTGGAATCGAGTTTTTGAGGAATCTGGCGGTGGCGGTGCGGCCGAGTGAGGGCGGTCAGCTGAGAGACCGGTTGTTAGGAACCTCTCTCATATCACCTGTGAGCTTTGGATTAGATTTTCACTTCCAGAGTCTGCATTTTGGAATTTTAGGACAACAGTTTTAGACTTTATGTGTAATTATTATGTAATAAAAGTCGGAAAGTGTTATTTACATTTCAAAATTTTTATTTTACATTTCTTATAAGTGCATTTTTCTTTCTTAATATAGAAAATTTGAAGTATATAATGAAATTTTTGAAGTGCTAATAACAATTCCTTAAAAGTCATAGCAGATAATGTTTTACTGTAATGGAGAAATGTAATATGCATTAACTTTGATACGGATTTAATTCTCAGTATTTTCTCTTTTATAACAATTAATAATTTTAAATTATGAGATTAATTTTAATTCAAATAATTTTGACTTAAAATTTGGGAACTTCCATGAAAATTGCTTCAGTTAAGTTTATTTTAACCAAAAATCATGATATAACTTTATTTAATGAAAAACCATTAAATTTTAATAACAAATATAAAAAATTTTGAATTTTAACGAAAATGAAACAATTTAAAAAATAAAAGAAAATAAAAAACTTGACGAGCTGGATATGTACACTGTTTATGAAAATGAACTGAACATTATTTATGAAATTGAACGGTACTATACTATTTATTGGTCCAATTTCATTAATAGTGCCTAGTTTTTTGTCCACTTTCATAAATAATGTCTAGTTCTTGGTCATGTTTACTAAATATTGCCTAGTTATTAGGTCCAGTTTCATAAATAATGTATAGTAATTGGTACAGTTTCATAAATAGCGTCTAGTTATTGGTCTACTTTCATAAATAGTGCCTAGTTCTTGATCATGTTTCATAAATATTATCTAGTTCTTACTCCAATTTCATAAATAGTGTATAGTCCAGTTTCATAAATAGTTTCCACCTATTGATCTTTTGTCCTTATTATTAAATAAAGTTAGTGGATGATTTTTAATTAAAATATAAAAATTTAAAGTTATTTTCATTAGTTTACTTTTAAAATTTTAGTCGAGATTATTTAAAAAGTGAATTTAAGTAAGTTTTTTTTCTTTAACGTTTTTTAAATTAAATATAAATATTATACTAATTTATTTTTATGAATATTTTAATTTAAAAATATATAAAATTTGATAAATAAAAAATAATTAAATATGCTTTAATTTTGGACCGTAAATTGTCACATCCCTGCCAAGGCCCTCACCATATCCCGGGCTCGACTCTACCGTAACACGATATTATCCGCTTTGGGTCCCGACCACGTCCTAACGGTTTTGTTTCTGGGAACTCACACGAGAACTTCCTAGTGGGTCACCCATCATAGGATTGCTCGAGATCTTCCCACCCATCCATAGGATTGCTCGAGAACTTCCCAGTGGGTCACCCATCATGGGATTGCTCTCGCGCGCTACTCGCTTAACTTCGGAGTTCCGATGGAATTCGAAGCCAATGAGCTCCTAAAAAGCCTCATGCTAGGTAAAGTTGGGAATATACATATAAGGCTTACACGATCCACTCCCTGGGCGATGTGGGATGTTACAATCCACGCCCCTTTAGGGGCTCGACGTCCTCGTCGGCACATTTCCGGTTAGGGATAACCATGCCCTCACGATTTTGTTTCTGAGAACTCACACGAGAACTTCCCAGTGGGTCACCCATCATGGGATTGCTCTCGCGCGTTACTCGCTTAACTTCGGAGTTTCGATGGAATCCGAAGCTAGTGAGCTCCCAAAAGGCCTCATGCTAGGTAGAGTTGGGAATATACATATAGGGCTTACAGGATCCACTCCCCTAGGCAATGTGTGATATTACATAAATTTATTGTATATCTATTTTATTTATAAATTATATTTTCAAATAAAAAGTTTGAATTTGGATGTTGGATCACCCAACGATCCAATCTTAAAAATAAAAATAAAAATAAAATAAAATTCTTTCTTCGTTGCGTTGCGGCAAGGGAAAAATTCGAGTGCGCATACACTGAAAGAGGCTGAACTTAGGGTGTTATTATTAACATGCCCCTAAACACTTGTACTCAAGGTGTAATTCACACACCCCTAAACCCTAAACCTTATGGGCCTCTCCTACTTCTGCTGTGCCTTGGGCCTTCCCGAGAGCATAAGTTTGGGTTGCATCTCTCTACGCCTAAACCATTAATTTTATTTATTTTATGTTTTATTTTTGTTAAATTTTTGTTTTTCTCATACCACAACACCAAACTATCATCTTCGTATTCTACAAAATATATTTCAATGAAAATTTTTCTTATAATCCATGTTAAAAATTTTGAAAAGAAGAATATAAGTATAAACCTAAATCTAAAGGTACTTGAATCTAAATAAAGTAACGTAGGAAGAAAACAAAAATCAATGGAAAGAAAAGAGAGAAAAAAAAAAGTACACAATCGGTATATATTTACCGATATTCTTTCAAGAAAGTCGCTATAATTTAACGATTCTACTTAACGAAAGTCGCTAGAAGGTGGCTAGAATTTAGTGACTTTCCTTGATTTAAGTCGCTACCATCATACCGATCCTCCCTTTCAATTTTTTTTCTTTTTCAGTTTTTTATTTACTTTTTATTTATTTATTCTTTTGGTTAATTTTTATTTTATTTCTCATACCATAACAACAAACTATCATATTCATGTTCTTCAAAATATATTTTTCTATGCAAAATCTATTATAATTCATATTTAAACACTTGAAATCAACGATTTAGAACCTAATTTAAAGATATTTTCTATTTTTCAACTTTAAAAATCAATCAAAAATACTTCCGGGACCTAATAAACGGTAGGATCACGTCCAAAGGTCTTCCAATAATTTCCTTGACTTTGACACAAAATATTTCCTAAAACTAAAAATTTCAATTTTTTTCACAAAAAACTGTGAGTTATTATATAACCCACAGTTTTCCAATCGATTTTGAGAAATTTTACAACATTCGTTATAAGTCAGAGTCATTCTACTCGCACCACATGTTTCCTAAATTTAATTTAGATTTTGGACACCAATTCTTGGTGTTGTTGACCGAGTCCCAGGTCAGCTAAATCCAAATAGAGAGATTTTACATTTCATCAATTTAAGGATCTTTACTAAGGATGACTCAAATAAGGATATTCACTTAGGAGAAGTTTATATAAAGAACTAATTTCTATTTAAGTCTATCTTCTTACAAAGTATACACACATATTTATAGGCCGAGGAAGAACTCTCCTGAACCTCACGTAAAACTATAAGGGGACAAAAGACATCTTCCTCTTTTGTCCATTACTTACATAAGATAAGGAAGAATGTCCTTACATCACAATCAACTTTACCTTACAATACTCTAGATGAGATTCCTTAATTTACAACATATCAATTACTATTATACGTTTCCTCATGTTTGCTTTTCACGTCTTGACTTGTCCCCATCCACCATGCTTCCGCATGCTTTAGTCTCATCCATCATTAGGCCAATATTCATCATCTAGTTCATCTAAGTCATCGTATCTTCCCCTTGAGTATTGTTAATCCCAGAATAACTATTCTTGTTCTTGTTGCCATGTGTGTAGCTGTGGTGAGCTTCTTGGGGTTATATCATGGATGTGTATGTCATTTGCAACATGTGCTCCATAAATGGGGGCAAGCAATTTTAGTGGACAGTATGATGACTCATCAATGAGTTTTTGATACCGATTCAAAAAAGCTCCACTAAAATTGACGTCGTCACGTCACCATCCATTAAATATTTAAATCCGTATCAAATATTTACTGGACGGTGACGTCAATTTTAAGTTGCATGAAAGAATCTCTCATCCCGAAGACGAAGCATAACCTTGATATATTCGTACCAGCATATGAACTTTAAATCCATTCGTTTCAAGAAATAAACTTTGACATAACTATTTGACTAAGAGACGGGAGTTTGCGCTTGCAAAGTCCAGAGTCAATGACACGAGACTGACTGCGAACAAGTTCCCGCAATTCGCATTGCAAGCACCACCTTCCTAGGTAGCGCTAGAACTTGGAAGCAGCACCTCCTCCTCCTTCCCCCATTTGGATACATTGGAATTGGACAGGGACAGACAGTCATCAACGGATGGGTTTGTTGAGTCCGCTGATCGAGCAATCTCTGATGCACTTTTCCAGTAAATAACAAGCACCTGATATCATTCGACGGCATCGAACAAGTCTTCACGGTAGCACGCGGTAGAGTGGTGATTTCTTTCTCTCCTCTTCTAGATTATCCGCCTCCGCCTCCGCCTCCGCCACCATTATTAACCACTGCATGCATGTTCTCGTGATTTTTCGACTGATCAGACACCAACATCCTCAAAATTAAAGTTTTCCTAGTATTCCATCAAGACCCCTAAACCCTAATTCAGCAACTAATTAAAAAAATATGATTAGCTCACAAGCAAAGGAGGAACTTAATGTTTTTTTTTTTTTGGGACATATGATACGAGGACGGGGATTCAAACTTTGGCGCAAAAAAGGAGCACACTGCTCTAGCCACTTTGGCTAAGCTGAAGTTTCTTCTTCGTAAAGAATACATGCGGGTTTATTATTTTAGTTATTATCCTTATTAATGATAATTGTGGAAAGATAATTATGTGTTTTCAGAAATAGGTATGTAAACAAGCCGAGTCAAATCGAATATCACTCTAGCTTGTTTAACTTTTTTTTAGCTCAAGCTAGGGTTTTTGGAAGGATCTTTCCTACTTGAAATCCAAAACCTCGGAGTTCCACTAGAATTTACCCAAGACTTTCAAGAACTTTTGCTTTTGGAATCAAAAACTTTAACCTCTCACATTGCATCGAACCAGCTTAAAATCGAGTCAACCAGCCTCGTACTTTTAACATTTAACAACGTGACACGTATACACGTATGATTGTGAATGAACTAAGAACAAGAGGCAATCACAACGTCTTTCATTTTACTTGAACACCATTCAGGATCAATGTTTCTTATGCACATTAGGTTCTTCTGTATACACGTCCGTTCGTCCGCTTTGATTTCCTTCCGTCTTCCAATGAATCTAAGACGGATTCGATTTGGTCAACAGTAATCTCCCCGGTGCATCGCCTTGATGACAAGGAAGGCTGCCTTAATACCGTGAGTAACGAAGATCCAGCTGATGTGTTTGTCCCCATACCAGCTTCAGCTGATGCCTCCGCCTGCGCACCAGCACCAGCTGATCTGTCTATCTGTGCACCGGCTTCAACCAATGTTTCTGTATTCGCAAAAGCTTCAGTTGATACCGTGTCAGGTGATGATTTCTGAGTACCAAACTTTGCCTTGGACTTGCTAAGCTTGGCTGCAGTAGTCTTTTTCGGTAGAATCTCCTTCTGTATCTGCATTTCAGTCCATTACCAGTTGATATTTTCAGTTTTCAATAAAAAGTCAGGGTTTGGCGTAACAAGTTATTCCTACTATTTCCCATTTGTCATTGATATCTTACAGATTCTTGATCAGCAGAAGAAAACCAAACTGCTAAACATACGTAGTGCAACTTTCAGAATAACCATACAATAAGATCTAGATGCGCTACCATGTCTGAAGAATCCTCCGACATTGAGCTCCTACTATTGCTGTCACCTCGTACTAAGATGAAAGAACGAACTGTGCTCAGTCCATGCTTATTGGATGAGGGCAGAGAATGACTTGGCCCCCGACCTAAGAAGGATGACTGCAAAATTTACCAATAACAGAGTTGTGATCAAAAGGCATGTCTCACAAAAACTTGGCTAAAACACCAGGGTTTTTGTTTCTTTGTGCTGTTCCGAAATAGCAAGATAATATTCATGTTGCATCTACTTCTATATCAAGTTACCTTTGATGATATGCTTCTGCCTCCTCCAGCGAGCAGCATATTGGGGAAGGCTGCAAAATAAAACAATATGACAGATAACGATCGAGTTAAAATCAAAATGAAATCAGCAGACTACATGGAAAAAATTTACACAACGGCAATATATGATAAATAACAGATCTTACAAGGGGCTTTGGCCTTCTTAGTATCAGGCGCAATATTCAGTTTCTTTATATGACCAAAAACTTCTCTTGAACTCTCATCCTCTGCTGGTGACAAGAAGGTAGCCTGCATTTCCTGTTTCAAATCAAAATGTTCTTGTAAGTTAAAAGAATATGTACATAAAAAATGACATCAAATGCAGTTAAAGAACGTTAGCATGGATAAATGATTTATACAATGAAAATACTCCACCGTCATAAGGTATAGTGGACCTAAATTTGAAGACGCATTCAATAAAGTTATAAACCAATAAGAACTCACAGCTTTCTCAGACAGGCACTGTTTAGATAGTCTCTTTTCTGTCTCATCATCGTCAGATGACAAGTAAGCATCATCGTTATCGGTATACAGTAGATGCATCATTTGCTTTATTTCTCGTAAGTTCATTCGCACAGCATTTGCTGGTGCTGAATCTTCTGCTGCATCGTCATCACCAAGCTCTTTATCTTCTGCATTTTCATCACCAAACTCTTCATCTTCCTGTCCATCTGCATCTTTCTCTTCAACCAACGCTGTTTTTTTCCCTTTAGAACCAAACTTCAGCTTCTGCATAAGTTTTTCTGTTCCAGAGGCATCCTGTTGCTCGAGCCACTTTTGATGGAGTTCATTCCGTCTTTCATCATCAACTGGCCTTTCTTCATATCCAGTTGCTATCATATCATTAAGCTCTGCAGTGTCTCCATCATCCTCATCTTCGTCAGTATCTTCGAACCTATGTAGGTCATGATCACTATCATCTTCTTCCTCAGCTTCATCGTCCACAAAAGCTTTGACAGGATCACCAATTGGAGATGAAGGCACGTCAGCCACTTCAGGAGAACGAGGAGCAATATTTTCTTTGTCATTGTAGTCCTCTTCATCAGAAGAACTACAAAGAGAGAAGTATCGTTGTCCATTTACCAGAATTTTTAAAACAAACAGTATCCAACTCAATTCATTCTAGGAAACATTTGAATGCAACAATAACACAAACTACTTGAGTGCTTCACCTTTACAAGATATGAAGACAAAAACAAGTAACGCTTACACATCATCAGGAGGAGCAGAGTCAAGTTTTAAGTTCATAAATAGTGCCCAATTTTTTGTCCACTTTCATAAATAGTGTCTAGTTCTTGGTCATGTTTAATAAATAATGTCTGGTTATTGGATCCAGTTTCATAAATAATGTATAGTAATTGATACAGTTTCATAAATAATGTCTCTTTCTTGGTTCAGTTTCATAAATAGTGTCCAGTTATTCGTCTACTTTCATAAATAGCGCTTAGTTCTTGATTATGTTTCATAAATATTACCTAGTTCTTACTCCAATTTCATAAATATTTTCCACCTATTGATTTAGTTTTGGAAATAATGCCTAATTCTTGTTTTCATTTCATAAATAATGTCTACTTATCTGTCCAGTTTCATAAATAGTGTCTACTTATTGGTTTAGTTTCATGAATCATGTCTACTTATTGGTCCAGTTTCATAAATAATGTCTACTTATTGATCTAATTTCATGAATAGTATCTACTTATTGGTGAAGTTTTATAAATAGTGTTTAATTCTTGGTTCAATTTCATAAGGTTTGAAACTTAGACCTTTTTTGGTTCTGTAAAAGCACCATTACGCTGAAAACGATGAACCTAGAAGTAACTCTTTAGATCAAAACCTTGAGAAGATTATGTTCTTAGTATATATATTTAAAAAGTTGTTTTCAATTACCAAATTAAAATTTCCTCACATTTTTCACATACCTACCATAATAAATGTAGCTATCCATCCAATTTATTGAGCTTGGTGTCATCTTGGAGAAAATTTTTCTTTGTGTCCGTAATACAAATGGTATACCATGTGTTATTATATAAGTGGTGAAAAATCTTATTTTATATGTTATTAATTTTTTAACACAAGAATCTCACAACTTGTATAGAGTGTATCACCCCGTGTTCTGGGCACATTGAAAAGTTTCTTGTCATTATGACTACTATTATAAAACAACACCATAAAAATAAAATTGCAAAATGTAATTTAATTTGAAGTATTTTTCTTATTCCAAGCAAAATAAAAAAAGAAATCTATTAATGTAGCTGACAATGGGAGAAAAATGTGGAGTGTGGAAGTTTTTTTTTATTTTTTTATTTTTTATGGCGGGGGGTGCAAGTTGGGTTTTTTTGGGCCCCGACCACGCCTTCACGGTTTTGTTTCTAGGAACTCACGAGCAACTTCCCAATAAGTCACCCATCCTGGGATTACTCTCGCGCGAACTCGCTTAACTTTAAAGTTCCGATGAACTCTGTAGCCAGTGAGCTTCCAAAAGGCCTCGTGCTAGGTAAAGATAAGAATATACATATAAGGCTTACAGGATCCTCAACCCTAGACGATGTGGGATCTTACAATCCACCCCACTTAGGGGCCCGACATCCTCATCGGCACACTTCCGGCCAGGGATTAGCTCTGATACCAAATTGTCACATCCCCGCCCAGGCTCCCACCACATCCCGAGCTCGACTCCACCGTAACACGATATTGTCCGCTTTGGGCCCCGACCATGACCTCACGGTTTTGTTTCTAGGAACTCACGAGCAACTTCCTAGTAGGTCACCCATCCTAGGATTGCTCTTGCGCGAACTCGCTTAACTTCGAAGTTCCGATGAACTCCAAAGCCAGTGAGCTCCCAAAATGCCTCGTGCTAGGTAGAGATGGGAATATACATATAAGGCTTACATGATTCTCACCCCTGGGCCATGTGGGATCTTACATTTACTGTATATCTATTTTATTTATAAATTATATTTTCAAATAAAAAGTTTGAATTTGGATGTTGGATCACCCAACAATCCAAAAAAAAAAAAAAAAAAAAATCTCCACTACCTTGCAGCAAGGGAAAAATTCAAGTGCGCGAACATTGAAACAAGCTAAACTCAGGGTGCTATTATTAACACGCCCATAAACACTTGAACTCAAGGTGTTATTATTAACACGCCCCTAAACACATGAACTCAAGGTGTTACTATTCACACACCCCTAAACCCTAAACCTCATGGGCTTCTATTGCTTCTGCTGTGCCTTGGGCCTTCCCGAGGGCATGAGTTTGGATTGCATCACTCTACGCCTAAACCATTAACTTTATTTATTTTATGTTTTGTTTTTATTAAATTTTTTTTTCTCATACCACAACACCAAACTATCATCTTCGTATTCTACAAAATATATTTCAATGAAATTTTTTCTTATAATCCATGTTAAAAAAATTGAAAACAAGAATATAAGTATAAACCTAAATCTAAAGGTATTTGAATCTAAATAAAGTAATGTAGGAAGAAAAAAAAATCAATGGAAAGAAAAGAGAGAAAAGAAAAAAAAAAGTATACGATCGGTACATACATACCGATTCTTTCACCGGAAATTCGCTATAATTGAGCGACCTTCTCTGAAAAAAGTCGCTAGACTTGAGCGACTATGTTAGATAAAAGTCGCTAGAATTTAGAGACTTCCTTTGAGACAAGTCGCTACCATCAAACCGATTCTCCCCTTCAATTTTTTTCTTTTTCAGTTTTTTTATTTCCTTTTTATTTATTTATTCTTTTGGTTAATTTTTCTTTTATTTCTCTTACCATAACAACAAACTATCATATTCTTATTCTTCAAAATATATTTTTATGTGCAAAATCTATTATAATTCATATTAAACACTTGAAATCAACGATTTAGAATCTAAATTTAAAGATATTTTTCTATTTTTCAACTTTAAAAATCAATAAAAAAATATTTCAGGACCTAATAAATGGTAGGATCACATCCAAAGGTCTTCCAATAATTTCCTTAACTCTGACGCAAAATATTTCCTAAAACTAAAAATATCACAAAAAATTGTGAGTTATTATATAACCCACAGTTTTCCAATCGATTATGAGAACTTTTACAACATTCTTTATAAGTTAGAATCATTCTACTCACACCACATGTTTCCTAAATTGAATTTAGATTTTGGACACCAATTCTTGGTGTTGTTGACCGAGTCCCAGGTCAACTAAATCCAAATAGAGAGATTTTACATTTCATCAATTTAAGGATCTTTACTAGGGATGACTCAAATAAGGATATTCACTCAGGAGAAGTTTATATAAAGAACTAATTTCTATTTAAGTCTATCTTCTTACAAATTATACACACATATTTATAGGCCGAGGAAGAACTCTCCCGAACCTCACGTAAAACTATCAGGGGACAAAAGACATATTCCTCTTTTGTCCATTACTTACATAAGATAAGGAGGAACATCCTTACATCACAATTAACTTTACCTTACAATACTCTAAATGAGATTCCTTAATTTACAACATATCAATTACTATTATACGTTTCCTCATGTTTGCTTGTCACGTCTTGACTTGTCACCATCCACCATGCTTCCGCATGCTTTAGTCGCATCCATCATTAGGCCAATATTCATCATCTAGTTCATCTAAGTCATCATATCTTCCCCTTGAGTATTGTTAATTCCAGAATAACTATTCTTGTTCTTGTTACCATGTGTGTAGCTGTGGTGAGCTTCTTGGGGTTATATCATGGATGTGTATGTCATTTGCAACATGTGCTCCATAAATGGGGGCAAGCAATTTTAGTGGACAGTATGATGACTCATCAATGAGTCTTTGATACCGATTCAAAGAAGCTCCACTAAAATTGATGTCTGTCATGTCACCATCCATTAAATATTTGAATCCATATCAAATATTTACTGGACGGTGACGTCAATTTTAGATTGCATGAAAGAATCTCTCATCCAGAAGACGAAGCATAACCTTGATATATTCGTACTAGCATATGAACTTTAAATCCATTCGTTTCAAGAAATAAACTTCGATATAACTTTTTGACTAAGAGATGGGAGTTTGCGCTTGCGAAGTCCAGAGTCAATGACGCGAGACTGACTGCGAACAAGTTTCCGCAATTCGCGTTGCAAGCACCACCTTCCTAGCTAGCGCTAGAACTTGGAATCAGCACCTCTTCCTCCTTCCCCATTTGGATACATTGGAATTGGACAGGGACAGACAGTCATCAACGGATGGGTATGTTGAGTCCGCTGATCGAGCAATCTCTGATGCACTTTTCTAGTAAATAATAAGCACCTGATATCGTTCGACGGCATCGAACAAGTCTTCACGGTAGCACGCGGTAGAGTGGTGATTTCTTTCTCTCCTCTTCTAGATTATCCGCCTCCGCCTCCGCCGCCATTATTAACCTCTGCATGCATGTTTTCGTGATTTTTCGACTGATAAGACACCAACATCCTCAAAATTAAAGTTTTCCTAGGATTCCATCAAGACCCCTAAACCCTAATTTAGCAACTAATTAAAAAATATGATTAGCTCACAAGCAAAGGGGGAACTTAATGTTTTTTTTTTTTGGGACATATGATACGAGGACGGGGATTCAAACTTTGGCGCAAAAAAGGAGCACACTGCTCTAGCTACTTTGGCTAAGCTGAAGTTTGAAACTGAAGTTTCTTCTTCGTAAAAAATACATGCAGGTTTATTATTTTAGTTATTATCCTTATTAATGATAATTGTGGAAAGATAATTATGTGTTTTCAGAACTAGATCTGTAAACAAGCTGAGTCAAATCGAATATCACTCTAGCTTGTTTAACTTTTTTTTAGCTCAAGCTAGGGTTGGAAGAATTTTTGGAAGGATCTTTCCTGCTTGAAATCCAAAACCTCGGAGTTCCAATAGAATTTACCGAAGACTTTCAAGCACTTTTGCTTTCAAAATCAAAATCTTTAACCTCTCATATTGGGTCAAACCAGCTTAAAATCAAGTCAACCAGACTCGTACTTTTAACATTTAATGACGTGTATGGTTGTGAATGAACTAAGAACAAGAGGCAATCACAACGTCTTTCATTTTACTTGAACACCATTCAGGATCAATGTTTCTAATCCACACACTAGGTTCTTCTGTATACACGTCCGTTCGCCCGCTTCGATTTCCTTCCGTCTTCCAATGAAGCTAAGACGGATTCGATTTGGTCAACAGTAATCTCCCCGGTGCATCGCCTTGATGACAAGGAAGGCTGCCTTAATACCGTGAGTAACGAAGATCCAGCTGATGTGTTTGTCCCCATACCAGCTTCAGCTGATGCCTCCACCTGCGCACCAGCTCCGGCTGATCTGTCTATCTGTGCACCGGCTTCAACCAATGTTTCTGTATTCGCAACAGCTTCAGTTGATACCATGTCAGGTGATGATTTCTGAGTACCAAACTTTGCCTTGGACTTGCTAGGCTTGGCTGCAGTAGTCTTTTTCGGTAGAATCTCCTTCTGTATCTGCATTTCAGTCCATTACCAGTTGATATTTTCAGTTTTCGATAAAAAGTCATGGTTTGGCGTAACAAGTTATTCCTACTATTTCCCATTTCTCATTGATATCTTACAGATTCTTGATCAGCAGAAGAAAACCAAACTGCTAAACATACCTAGTGCAACTTTCAGAATAACCATACAATAAGATCGAGATGCGCTACCGTGTCTGAAGAATCCTCCGACATTGAGCTCCTACTATTGCTGTCACCTCGTACTAAGATGAAAGAACGAACTGTGCTCAGTCCATGCTTACTGGATGAGGGCAGAGAATGACTTGGCCCCCGACCTAAGAAGGATGACTGCAAAATTTACCAATAACAGAGTTGTGATCAAATGGCATGTCTCACAAAAACTTGGCTAAAACACCAGGGCTTTTGTTTCTTTGTGCTGTTCCGAAATAGCAAGATAATATTCATGTTGCATCTACTTCTATATCAAGTTACCTTTGATGATATGCTTCTGTCTCCTCCAGCGAGCAGCATATTGGGGAAGGCTGCAAAATAAAACAATATGACAGATAACGATCGAGTTAAAATCAAAATGAAATCAGCAGACTACACGGAAAAAATTTACACAACGGCAATATATGATAAATAACAGATCTTACAAGGGGCTTTGGCCTTCTTAGTATCAGACGCAATATTCAGTTTCTTTATATGACCAAAAACTTCTCTTGAACTCTCATCCTCTGCTGGTGACAAGAAGGTAGCCTGCATTTCCTGTTTCAAATCAAAATGTTCTTGTAAGTTAAAAGAATATGTACAGAAAAAATGACATCAAATGCAGTTAAAGAACGTTAGCATGGATAAATGATTTAAACAATGAAAATACTCCACCGTCATAAGGTATAGTGGACCTAAATTTGAAGACGCATTCAATAAACCGATAAGAACTCACAGCTTTCTCAGACAGGCACTGTTTAGATAGTCTCTTTTCTGTCTCATCATCGTCAGATGATAAGTATACATCATCGTTATCAGTATACAGTAGAGGCATCATTTGCTTTATTTCTCGTAAGTTCATTCGCACAGCATTTGCTGGTGCTGAATCTTCTGCTGCATCGTCATCACCAAGCTCTTTATCTTCTGCATTTTCATCACCAAACTCTTCATCTTCCTGTCCATCTGTATCTTTCTCTTCAACCAACGCTGTTTTTTTCCCTTTAGAACCAAACTTCAGCTTCTGCATAAGTTTTTCTGTTCCAGAGGCATCCTGTTGCTCGAGCCACTTTTGATGGAGTTCATTCCGTCTTTCATCATCAACTGGCCTTTCTTCATATCCAGTTGCTATCATATCATTAAGCTCTGCAGTGTCTCCATCATCCTCATCTTCGTCAGTATCTTCGAACCGATGTAGGTCATGATCACTATCATCTTCTTCCTCAGCTTCATCGTCCACAAAAGCTTTGACAGGATCACCAATTGGAGATGAAGGCACGTCAGCC
Source organism: Pyrus communis (assembly GCF_041283825.1). Classification (NCBI taxonomy): domain Eukaryota; kingdom Viridiplantae; phylum Streptophyta; class Magnoliopsida; order Rosales; family Rosaceae; genus Pyrus; species Pyrus communis. The sequence continues at coordinate 21,730,576 of NC_142572.1, read as the reverse complement.
ACTTCAGGAGAACGAGGAGCAATATTTTCTTTGTCATTGTAGTCCTCTTCATCAGAAGAACTACAAAGAGAGAAGTATCGTTGTCCATTTACCAGAAATTTTAAAACAAACAGTATCCAACTCAATTAATTTTAGGAAACAGTTGAATGCAACAATGACACAAACTACTTGAGTGCTTCACCTTTACAAGATATGAAGACAAAAACAAGTAACACTTACACATCATCAGGAGGAGCAGAGTCAAGTTTTAAGTTCATTGCAAGTATGGGCGCTGCAAAAACCTCTTCCATCGGACTTTTGGGATCATCATTTGGCAGATCATCCTTGGAGTCAGTAGTCTGGGAATCAAAAAACAGGTCCTACAACAATGCACAAGGTGAAATAGTTATGCTCAAATACAAAATCTTCTAGAATAATGACAAATCTGGTTGAAATGTAAAAGAACCTGAGTATCATCAATAGGTGCTCGAAATGTTTGTTTGGGTTCCTCGTCAACATCCTGCAGTTCAACAAATACATCCATTTACTGAATCTCAAGTCTGTCTCAACTTAATGTAAAAGACTATCTGAAGGGTTTGACAGAAAGAATATTTTAAGACTACTTCAGGTATAACATAAGAAGGATTGAAATGATAACAATATTGTTCTTGGATTACCAATTAAAAAGCCCTCTTTTTCCACATTGAAAACCGTAGCACTAGCTCTTTCCAAATCACAAAATTTTGTTTGCGTTAGTATTATAAAAAGTAGCTCATTACTCAAATCCATGGATGCATACATCCCTATCCCATTATTTGTTGTTAAGAAGAAACACTCGGTCAATGCACTTTTACATCTACAACAACAACAACAAAGCTTTTTCCCACTAAGTGGAATGCACTTTTATATCTATAAAAACAAAATTGATCAAGAAACTCGAATTCGATTTACCGTCCCAGAAGGAACATTTTCACCGCTTGAGTGCTTCTCCTTATCATTAGACCCATCTTTGCACACCTCATTTGCACTATACCCCTTTTCGGTCTGAGATGCAATTGGCTCCTCAGTTGCCGCTTTCAGTACCTTATAATCTCCTGTATTACTACATCTGCAACACTCAAAAGACCAACAACGAACTATTAACTATTTAAATAAACACTAAGACCCTACGAACATATCTACAGTTATAAATAGAATACCAACTTTCGTGAAACCTCCAGTTTCCTTTTCCGAATCTTCTCCAGAACTGAAGATATCGGCTTCTGAACAAGCGGTATGGGTTTAAATGCTGCATCTCTGGTTTCTAACACGGGGAAGATGATATCGAATAAGACACAAGTAAGACTATGCATGGCAAATTAACTATATAATTAGCATCACTTTGTTTGTACCTCGCAAAAGTCTCTGAGATTCAGCATGCAGTTGCTTCAGATGCTCTTGTCTTTCCTACAAAATCAGAATAATTTAGGACTAAGCAGAACAGTATAAATTAATTTCAAACCAATTTTACTGAATGCAACGCCAAATTCCGCAATACTTTTTCAGTCGTTCTCTTGCCCTTGACAGCCGCAGCTTCGCTCTTGGCCCTCTTGCTCTTCTTCTTGTTATCTTCTTCCTCAAAGCCATCAGAACTACACCTTTTCTTATCCGTCTCTTCTACCCTCACATCCCCACTTCCTTCCGGCATCTCCCAGTTTCGATCTTTGCCTTCTTCAACAAACTCCTCTTCCACAGAATCAAAATCCAAAACCCTCTTAGCTCCATTGCCGTCTTCACCGCCACCCAAACCATCAAAATTTGACTTCATTTCACTTTCACCGCCCAAACCATCAAACCCGGAATCGATTTCACCTCCACCGCCCAAGCCGTCGGAACCAGAACTCATTTCACCTTCACCACCGCCCAAGCCGTCGGAACCAGAATTCATTTCACCTTCACCACCGCCCAAACCGTGAAACCCGGAATTGGAATCCCCTTCGCCGCCCAAACCTTCCGATCCCAACCCTAACCTCGACAGCTCATTTGATTCCCCCAAGCTTAGAGCTTCGAATTCAGAATGATTCACTGGGCCGCTCTCGGATTCGTGGACGGGAGGCTCTTCGGAAACCCTAAGTGCTTTCTTTAAGCGCTTCAGCTTCGTTTCGCGGACCGGAGGAGCAGCCTCCAGTGACAGCAGCTCGAAGTCATCGTCGCTGTCCATCTCTGCAATTGAATTCCTCGGCGTAATGGGTGAAGAAAAATTAAATTAGGGTTTAGGGTTCTATAAGATTATGAATTTTTGGGGCGGATCTGATCCAATACCTGAGGAGAAAACAGAAAAAGGGCAGAGATGTTTAAGCGCCAAATTATTTAAATTTCTTTTGGGGATTTGTCAGTGCCGCCAAATTTATCTGCTCTTTATGTCACGACCGTGGGATTTTTCTAATTTTGGTTAGCGGTTGTGATTGTAGCTTTGAGGTCAAAATGTTTTATGTCATTTTTGTGCATGGGTCATGCTAATCTTCTCTGTATCGTTCCAATTTTATCAAATATCCTTAAAGGGATTTGAGGTCAAAGTGTTAGGTAATTGCATACCATTTTTTTGGAATAAGTGATAGTGATATTTACTACCTTATTTATCAGTGAGTTTAAAATTTGAAATATGTGTATTGGATCAAATTTCAAAAATAGAATGGTAAACATTACCTCGATCACTCATTTGATTCCTCCAAGCTTAGAGCTTCGAATTCAGAGGGATTCACTGGGCCGCTCTTGGATTCGTCAACGGAAGGCTCTTAGGAAACCCTAATTGCTTTCTTTAAACGCTTCAGCTTTGTTTTGCATACCGAAGTACCAGCCTCCAGTGACAGCACATCGAAGTCATCGTCGCTGTCCATCTCTGCAATCGAATTCCTCAAAGTAATTGATGAAGAAAAATTAAATTAGGGTTTAGGTTTCTACAAGATTATGAATTTTTGGGGCGGATTTGAACCAAAATACCTGAGGAGAAAACAGATAAAGGGCACTGATGTTTAAGCGCCAAATTATTTAGATTTCTTTTGGGGATTTGTCAGTGCCGCCAAATTTACCTGCTTTCATGATGAAACATCAGGACCGTCGGATTTTTCTAATTTTGGTTAGCGATTGTGGCTTTGAGGTCAAAGTTATAGGTTGTTATATACCATTTTTTTTTTTTGGAATTAGTGATAGTGATGTTTACTATCTTATTTATCGTCGTGAGATGAGTTTAAATTTTGAGATCTGTGTAGTGGATAAAATCTCAAAAATAGAATGGTAAACATCACCATCAATTGAGGGTGGTGAGCCAAATGCACCTTTTTTTAATGCATTCAATATTATCTACGTTTACAATGGGTTAAACCATAAAAACTTGGTTTGAATTCGCCTTTAATTCATAAGCACTTATTCAATCGTTAAAGTGGCTTAGGTTTACATGTTCTCTTGGATTCATAAACGTATTCAATCATTAAGTTCAACAATGTCAATATACTCCAGCATTTTAATAGAGAGTATTTTTTGAAATTTTCACTAATATTATTCCAAAATTTCAATTTACGTAAGAAATTTTATATCACGATATTAATCGTACACCTATATTATAACACGTGGTTAGCTGTGTATCACTCTCAAATTCTAACTCTGAAGCACAAAACATAAAAAGAAAGCTGAACACGGAAGATTGAGCCTTGAAATTCTTTGAATTTGAATTCACTTACGCGCTCACTTAGTAAAGTTCATGAACCATTCTCAAGCAAATCAAAGATGAGTATTTCCAGTATAAATTAGCCGTAAACAGGCCAAAGTTCCTCCAGGAGAAAATCATTTCACGAAACAAACGAAGATTTTGGTTACTCGGACCATCGAAGATAAACAATTTAAATTTTCAAGAAGATAGTCGAGGCTACCCGTAACAAGATATCATGAATTTTTATCAACGATGTTTAAAGCCGTCGTGAGACAATTCTACGTCGTTTATAACAATAATGATTCACATATCAATATCCCACGTACTCTCGGCTGTTAACCTTGGCATCTTTCGTTCCTCAGCCAAATTGACAGACGCTGAAACCTGGAAAGAATACAAGAACGTTATCAGGAAACGCTTGATTTTAAAACAGACAAGCAAAACGCTACAAGATTCCCAGAGTACACCGAGTATGAGGTAAAAGTCTCTTTACATAAGAATTTCTATGATCCGTCTAAATTGGAATAAAAATGTATTACTAACATTTAACTGATGGCAACATAACGATCGAACGACTCCACTGCAATACTGCCGTGGACATGAAGTGTTATCTTTGATGCTACTACCACCAAGTTTCAATCCAACTACCCCACTAGTAGGACAAACCACAGTTGTAGCTCTGGTCACCGCCACAACCACAACCCTTAACGCAAAACACATCAGACGGCCTTGTTTTGCAACACACTTGAGAGTTGGAGGAACTGAGTGTGTTGCAAAATTGATGCTGCTTCTTTGCAATTCATAGGACAAACTGTTAAAATAAACCCTTGTATAATTGGACTGACCGACATACAAAATGACATAACAAAAACAAAATTTCAACTTCATAGGGGCAAACTGCAACCGTTCCAACAGCACCCTTTCCGGAGTGCCACACACATCCGATTTCACAATCATCAACTCCATCAACACCCTCGTGTGGAAAGACCAATGCCACCCTTGTCCCGCAACTGAGGTTAATCAATTCTTTAGCATAATTAAATTTCCCTCGAATACTAACCGAATGCAACGACATCTCCTAAGTGCTAAAAGCATACCCTACTCAATCTACTCATATGCGCGGAAGCCCAAGATGACACAATTGTCGACAGAGAGAGGAGATCGTTTCCATAAAACACATACTTACGCCATAATCGATTTACACTCACTATGTTACTTATTCAAAACTAGGACCATAATCTGAAAGCAGGCACAAATCATGAACAACCCAAAATTCAAATTCCATACTTCATTCAAGCATCAAAATTATAATTGCAGTTAGAGCAACCAAATCAAAACCCACTAACTAAACCAAGAAATATCGATTTAAAAAGCTTAATTACCTTAAAAGTGCCATTGATTTTAGAACTCCTCGACCACTCCAACCCCAACAGCTTGCTCGAGGTCTGGTACGAAGCCCTGAACACATCATCATAAAACCTCCGGGACACCGCGAAATCCCACGATTCCTTGGCCAAGTCGTAAGACGGCTCAAACGTCGTCGCTCCGCCGTGCAGATAAGAGTACTTGAACTTCCCGTTCCTCGAGCCGAGCACGTGATTCGCCGACACCTTGTTGGCCGAATCGAGCACCAGGGTTCCGTCAAGAATCGTCCGGTTGTCTCCCCTCATGTGAATGTAATTCAAATTCAACGGCTTCCCCGCAACCCTAACCGAGCTCATGAACTGAAACCTAAAGTCCTGCACACACCCAAAAGACAAAAGCCACCATTTTTACAGTTGAATTCACACAGGGCACCCAATTGAAACCACACCCAGTTGCCGAAATCTGCTTACTTTTTTGGGGACGTTGTAATCGACGATGAAGAAGCCGGGTTTCTCGACGGCGAGGACCAGGCCGTGTAAGCTGGGTCCGGCGGCGAAGGTGGCGTCGGTAAGTGAAGCTCGGAACTTGACATCGCTGGCGAAGACGGCGACGTTTGCGGCGGCGCCGCTCTTTTCAGTGTCGTAACTGCCCTTCAGAGATGCCTTCATCGTGAACGATGTGGGGGGTGGTTGGGAGAAGGTGAGAGGGAGAGGAGATGCCTCTGGTGAGGGTTTTAAAATTGTTTTCTTGCGAATTTGTTCACTTTGGAAATGTCTCTGTTTTTGGTTGGTGGTGCGATAGGGCGCCTCCCTCTACACATTTTTTTTGGTTTTAATTTTTTTGCCAATTTAAAATTTTTTTTTCTATTTATTTTAAATTATAGCATACAAGGGGAGGTCAATGGCAAAGGATCTCTGGATCCCTCTCACCAAATTCATCAATCTGAACTTTTGAAATTTAATTTAACGACTAAAAATAAGAGTTCATTTAAAAGTTATAATAGTTTTAGCTGTTTGATCAAATTTCAAGAGTCTAGATTGATGAATTTGGTAGAAGAAATCCGAAAAAGATCTATTTCTAATGGCAAATATTGTTTCCTATAAACAATAATTACTTTCGTGCAGATTCAGCAGTTGTACCATTATCATAAGGATTACTATTTACCGGTTGGAATGTATAAACTAAAATATATATTTTTTAATTTAAAACCTAATTTTATTGATACAGTACATATATTTTTGCCGGAATATTGACTCTTGGTTTTGTCATTAATTGATTTCGCACTGACATGGATATTTTTGCCGAAATGTGGACCAGATTTTTTTGCTTTTATCGTTACAATGTTTTTCTTCCATCAAATTTTGCTGAAGGTTATAATTTTTATGTATATTTTTGCGGAAATAAGTTGACTAGGTTAGTGTGAGTTGTGATCTTTTTACAATTGAGTTTGAACCTTTCTAAGAATAACTAAATTTTGAATATCGATCAAGTAAAAAACATAAAATTGTAATTTTTAATATAACAATTAAAAGAAATGTTAAGGAGACTTTATCAAAAATAAGATTATCTATGTCTGTCATCTCATATTTTTTACACAATATTTTATAATGTTGAGACAAAATTTAACGTTGAACTATAAGATGGTAGAGAGAGAGTCTCCAACAAATATATATGGCAAGGAAACAAAACTCACAAAGTTAAACAAAACAAATAGAAACAAAGAAAGTTCTCTATAACTCATTCTAGCCTATATCAAGACACAAACTCAATACTTACTATAAACTCTCAACCTACACAATCAACTCAAATTGGTTGTAATTGTAAACATATTCAATGAAGCATCCACAACCAAAATACTTTGTAACAAATTACGGCGACGGATGACGAACGACATGAATAAAAAGTGTATGATTTGTTTATATACCTTATAATCTTAGGCAAAATATATACATTCACTAATCTAAAATCGATAGTGAATATCATCGCTAATAGGGCTTAAGCGTAAGAACCTATAAATGACAGTAATAACGAGTCAAACTTAATAATGTAGACTTGTAACTAAACAGAGCATTAAAATAACCGATTCAATAAGAACGATGACTTTAACCTAGACCCACAAGGCACACCCTTCAGGGGGTAAAAATGGGATTCGACTCATCTTTCAAGGCCAATCCAGTAATTGTAATAATGGTCATTCAACTTTAATCAAATTTGAGCAATGGTCCCTCAACTAAAAATTCATTACTATTGGTTCCTGAACTCATCAAAATGTGTAGATGGTCATTTTCGTCAACTTCGTCCGAATTTTGTCAAAATAAGTTATGTTGGAAGGATCATTGCTACAATTAGGATCTCTTAACTAATCAAAACGTGTAGCTACGATCATTTTCGTCAACTTTGTCAAAATTTTGTCAAAATGAGTTATGTTGGAAGGACCATTGCTACAATTTGGTTAAAGTTTGAGAGATCATTGCTCTAATTGAATTAAAGTTGAGGAACCATTTCTTCAGTTAGATTAAAGTTGAGGGACTAATGGTAATTGATTTTTAGTTGAGGGACCATAGCTGCACGTTATGATGAGTTAATGGACCAATGATAATGTATTTTTAGTTAAGGGATCATTGCTCCAATTGAGTTAAAGTTAAGAGATCATTGCTATAATTTACTCGGAAGATAAAGAAAGAGAGAAAGTGATATATCTAACGGTGAGATATGAAGAATCTATCACCAGTCCTACAGGTGATGCTGTAGTCTACTACTTCCATTTCCCACCCGAATATTCAATCAAGGAGGGATCGCTTGAGTTCCCGCCCAACAGAATTTGGCGCGTTTTCTAACCATCTGAAAAACCCTCTTTTCCCGCGAGCTAAAAAGTCCCTTTGCCCACTAGCTCTACCCTCTCAAATCTCAAACTCTCTCTACAAACAGTCCAATAGCTCTCTCTCTTCCTCACACCCCCCCCCCCCCCCCAACCCCCCTTTACGTATATCCGTCTCTCCGATCCGGATAACACCCCAATCACCTCGCCCTTCTTCGTCGTTTCGGTAATCATAGAGGGAGAAGTTCGTGGAAGGTTCTATTGCTCTTTGTTGCTAACGAAGGTTTGTAATTGTGAGAAATTAAATTTTAATTGTATGTGCCCTAGTTGATTACCGATTAGGGTTTCAATTTGGGATCTGACTTTTATGCTGGATGTATTTGTTTGAAATGATTGTTTAAATTACTCTGTGTAATGTTACCATGGCCTGAAAGCTTATGTTTTCCGGCAGCGTCTCCGGTGGCTGGAGTGAATGAAAAAACAGCAGTGGTGCTCCCCGCAGTCGTAGAGTAATCTGGTACAGTTTTTCTTATCACTGTATATTTTGAGGGTTTATTTTCTTTCAATCGTTGATATCAGCTGCTGAATCTGAAAACTTATTAGTCATTTTTATGTTTTTGATGGAGTTAATGTAATTGATTGATTTAGAGCGCGGGTTGTCTTCATGTGAGGCTTTTAAGACACGGGTTTTGTTTCGAAGCTTTTAATATGACCTACATTTTCTGAAATTTGAGGCCGTTGTGTTTTAGGACTAAGAATTAGTTGAGAACAATTTGTTTCGTTTTATATGTAAGTTTGATTTCTGTTTCAGGGAAAGCATCTTGTGCATTTTAATGATCGTTTGTGTACTAATGAGAAGAACCTGAGCTTTATATCTGATGGAGTTGAGAAGTTGCAATCATTTGCACTTTATCCAGGCTCTGAAAGGTGGTTTAGTGATCAAGACTCTGAATGTGGCTTGCGGACGACCAGTACTCAGATTCAAGGAGTTGAATGACATACATGAAAGATTAGATGCCAAAAATGGTGTTTCGTTTCCAAGAATTCCACCAAAAGATGAGTTCAGGGGATCGCTTGTCAACAGCAACAAGGCCATGGGTGAAAGTCGAAGCAGGCATACTGTGCGAAATATAACAGTCAAAACTGAACCTGAAGCTTATGGTAGCAGTGATGGCAAAGCCGGAACAAATAGTGATTTGGATGGTTTTGGTGATATGACACTGAAGCAGATCAAAGAGACATGCAAGAAAAAGAAAAGAAAACGTTCAACGTCTGTTGATTTGAACAAAATACTTGAAACTTGCTCACCTGCAAAGCATGAGTGTTCTGAGTCACAAAATGTTGAAGAGGATGTTGATCTCATAGAGCCTATTAGTAAGTGGAAACACTCGAAGAAGGCAAAGGCCAGGACTAAGAGTAAGCTTAAGAGAAACGTTTCCTCTACTATGTCTAAAAGGTCCACATCGACTATCACATCTGAGCCGGAGTTATTCCAATTCGATCGAGATGTGATTGCATCTGGTCTCAACATTAAAGTAGAGGTTCCTGAAACTGAGTTTTCAGATATCCAAAACACAATTCCTTTTGCTGGTGGTACCTCTTTGTCTTGGGACAATCAGGAGGGTTCTTGCGGAGTGGTGCCTGATGAATCTCCTGCGACAGCTGCTAATTGTGTTTACGAGACTGAGTTGCCAATTTCTGAAACTAAAGAAAGTCAGATTTGTGTTGTTAATGAAGTCTTCTATGAAGATTTGGAGTATGCAGTGGGGCCTGATGAATCTCCTGCGACAGCTGCTGATTGTGTTTCCGAGACCGAGTTGCCAACTTCCAAAGCAAAAGAATGTCAGATTTGTGTTATTAATGAAGTCTTCTATGGAGATTTAGAGTATGAAGTGCTGCCTGATGAATCTCCTGCGACAGGTGCTGATTGTGTTTCTGAGACCAAGTTGCCAATTTCCAAAGCAAAAGAAAGTCAGATTTGTGTTGTTAATGAAGTCTTGTATGGAGATTTGGAGTATGAAGTGGTTCCTGATGAATCTCCTGCGGCAGCTGCTGATTGTGTTTCCGAGACCGAGTTGCCAATTACCGAAGCAAAAGAAAGTCAGATTTGTGTTGTTAATGAGGTCTTCTATGAAGATTTGGAGTATGCAGATCCCATGCCTATTCAGATTGTAACGACCTCAGATTGGGATATTGTTGAGGCAGATGATCCAGAGTTCACCAGCTATGACTGCTTGGATTTGCCTCTATTAGAATATAACATGGAAGGATATATCACGGATTCAGTTCTCCCTGACAACTTCATTGAAGTAATATGTCCGGCGCATGATCTAAATTTTTATATGCATGACAATATTTCCTCTGAGGATGAAAGGTTATGTCAGGCTAACAGCGAGACCCAGGTTCGACTATCTGAGGTGGTGGGTGATTATCTCTTCCAGTGCATGGGACCTACTAATGGAAGTGATTCATGTCTGTCTGAGCCTGACATGAAAGACGATTCACCGTCGAATGTTGAAACCAGTGCTGGCCCTGCTAGTGATTGTGATTCGGGCTCTGGTAGCGCTATGGTTTCTGTTGCTGATGATTCTCCCATGGCTGAGGAGGAGAAGCAATCCCACAAGCCTGCCTGTGCTGGTGCAGATAGAAACTTGTCTCGAGGGATCTTTTCTTCTGATGCTTCTGACGAGCTTATGACACTAGTGAGTGGTGGGAGTCCTAGTTTAAACCAGCAGCGTCCTCCTCAAAGGCTCTTTCCGACCAGAAAGGTACATAGCATCTATTGGTTGTTATTTTGCTTTATCCTAGTGAGGAGTTTGTTTCTCGTTAACTGTTTTCATGTGCAGGTCATTTCTCCAACTTCCCAAGAAAAACTGTGTAAGGCCATGAAGTCAATTGAGTTACACAGTGAAGAACATCCCGGTAAGTGTTCAAAGCCTGTTGTGCTTTTCGAGTGACCATCATAGCACTCTCTGTCAGAGAAACAAAATTTCGCTCAAGTGTTCTTAATATTTAAGCTTTCAGTTTCTTATGCCTTTTCATAACAATTCATATGAAATGCCAAGAAATGTTTTCGGTACTTTGAATTTTAATTTAGTTCTCTGTTCATTATTCCATTTGCAAATTGGGCACATTGTTATCTCTTTTCTTCTACATGTATTTGACTTTCATGGTTTTCTGATTATATCAGGTTGTAAGGGGAATCTACGTTTTGGAGAACAAACCGAGAGTACGATTGGTGGAGTCCAAGGGCCTGATCAGATCAGGAGAGCCAAATTCTCTATCAAAGCGCAAAACAACCGGAATCCAAAGAACGAGAATATTAATTCCCACCCTAATGGCATCCCTAAACCTTCCAATGTTTCTGCAGCACCACCTCGTTTTACCACAGGGTGTACTTCTATCCGAACTTGTTCAGAAAGCGCCATTGCATTCTCACAACGCCAGATGCAGGACATTGAATCCCTTGCAACGAAACTCACGAATGAGTTACAGACCATGAAGGAAATTGCAGAAGAAAGGTTGCTGCCTGAAGCCTACCATGGTACACCCTTGAAATATAATGCGAATGAGGTACCCTAATACTTCTCTCAGATACGTCTGCTGCTGCAACATTTTATCATGTATATATGCAACAATTCTGTGTGCTCATCTATGAGCTTCCAATGGAAAAAATTGCAGTTGCGGAAGGCTATTAAGAACGTAACGAGAGTTGAAGCATCTGCGAAAAGATTGCTTTCCCTGATGACGAGGGACTGTAGCCGGTTTTGTAAAATCATGGTTCGCTCCTCATCCTGTTTTCTTTAAAATTTTCGGTATTTTTTTTTCGCAGTTTAAAATAATCATCACACTCTTTATGTAAATAAATTAAGAAAGAGAGCGAATGATGACTGTTTTGGCGTTCTAATAACAATTCTATTTACTTTCACTGTCGTGTCCGGCGGCATGAATTTGATCATTTCTGTTCATCGATTGCAGAAAATGGCTGATAATGGCGTCGATGCTTCTGAAAACGTTGCAAACAAGGACAAGGAGAGGAAGAAAATTGTGTTTGCTGATGAAGCTGGGGGGAAGCTCTGCCATGTCAAGTTTTTTGAGAATGACGTGGCAACATTTTTGTGAATATACATTTACGAGTAATGCTAGAAAAATCATGTATTTATAATCTTTTTGCATAAGTAATTCAGTAAAACCATTAGGGGCAAAAACGACAACTTCAATTTTTCAAATTTCCCCCTTGGTCCGAAGGGTCAGAAAACAAGAGCTCCCAAATCTCAGAAAACGCCTCCACAATAACATCCTGGTAGTGGAGGGAATTCAAAGTCAAGAAGCAACGGAGGAGCTCCTCCAACTCCTTGGCCTCGAAGATCTGCTTCTCCATGATCATCTCCATCATCGACCGCCTGAAATCCTCGTAGGGATCCTCCGACTTCTTCACCACCGCCACGCTCTCCCTCACCTTCCTCTCTCCCCCTCTGCACGACCTCATCGGCCGCAGCACCGTCTTTATCTTTCCGAACTCTCCGCCCGTCGCCGCCGGTTTCTTCGAATCCAAATCTGAAATCGATCTACGAACCTTATCGTAGTCGCCACCGTTAGGTCTCTTCTTGCTGCTCTGCTTGTGCGATTCCGAGATCTTCTTGCCTATCGTCTCCATCACCAGCGAGAATTCATTCGAGAAGCTGCTGGAAGAGTAGATCGGAGTTCTGCTTTCGTCGCTGTTCTCTTGGCTGCCGTCGAATTCGCCGCTGGACCAGTTTCCCGAAGAAGCATTTATAAACGGAAGTTCCGGTTTCGCTTTCCGTTTCGATTTCTTCTTCCTCTTCGTCTTCTCCTCCTTCCGCTTCTTCCTGTAATAATTCTCGGTTTCCGAAATCGGCGGTATAAAATTATCTTTGTAGTTATTATAATTGTGATTAAGTTCGTCATTATCCGCGGATGATTTGATTTCAACTTTACAGTCGGAGATGAATCGCGTGGATGACCGGGACCGGCACGATCCGCAGCCGATGGATTTTGCGGGCTTGGAAAACACGCAGCGCTTTACGGAGTGGTGCTCCGGTGTGGACGGCGGCGGTGCCGGGCGGTTGGGGAACCCGATGTCCATGGCTTTGGCGTTTACAGGGGACAGCCGGTATATTGCCGGCAAAGGGGAGTGGTGTTTGGGACGACAGAATTGGATTAGGGAAATAACCCGGGGGAATTTGAGCTTAAAGTAGCGTTTAGCCATTAATTAAGCTGGAGATTAAGCGATAACAGATGGAGAATTTGCGGTTGGATTATATAGTGAGGTGAGGCCGGCTGTATAAGCAGAGGCAGCGAGATTATGATTACCAAATCCAATTTATCCGATGGATTAAATTAAGAGAGATGACGTGTGCATGGAATTCTCTCTAGTGATTGTATGGTTTGAAAATGTGTTAAATAAATGGCTAGGTTTAAGATTAGTTAATTGATAATCAAATTACTAATCAGGTTGAAAGCTACTTAAAAAATAAAATTAATGAGTTTTATTTTTGATTCAGGTTGACGAGTTCCATGCAACACTTGATAGGGCGGCGTTAGTATTGATAGATTACGCATCAATAGGAAGGCGTCACGTACTAAAGTGTTGTACAAAATAAAATTAGGTTCATTTTTTTCATCAAAACTAAAAACCAAACTAGAACTATTGTTTGGTTCGGTTTTCTTTAGTCTTTCGGTTCACTTTGTGTTCTGTTTTTTGGTTCAGTTTGTGTACTGAAAACCGATCGAGAGGACAAATTCATCAAATTAGTATAATGCAGTGTAAAATAATTAGGTTTAATTCCATATTTCGTTTTCAATATGAACTGAAAACCACTAGCTGACAAATTCGTTGAGGAGCTGACAGCCGGATAGATGCAATTTTGTATGACACGTGTACAAACAAAACCACTACAAGACAATTTGTAGAAAGTTTCTTCTACTATACAGTGTGCACACGCGCTTTGACTTCTTGACTTTGCACTATGGGTCGAGCTGGAAGCAAGTACGACTTGGGCCTTCGGGGCCCGGGAGATAAGTATTGTGGCCCGCAACGTTGGAGTCACTTGTGACGTGTGAATTGAATAATTTTTTTTTGTTTTGGACAAATGATAATAGTTAGTAGGTTCAATTGTTAGTTATCGAGGGAGAGGGATCAATGAGTATCGAACTTGCACCAGAGTGTATAAGCGTCATTTCTTTCGCCACTAAGGTAAAACATCATCTGTGAATTTTTTTTGTTTTAAAAAGGCTACTCTTACTACACTTTGTATCATCTCTTTAATTGAGATGTGACCCACATGTGTTGGTAGACCTACTTTTATTAGAAAGATGATACAAACATATGGTAAGTGTAGTATTACTTTTTTGTTTTTGAGTTTTGTTTTTTGTTTTTGTTTTTAGGCAGTGAGATGACGTGAGCTTAATTAACATTATTCCATATGGTAGTGAAATCATAAAGACCATACATGTGAAAAATCATTCAATTTGGAGATCTTTAGCCATTCATTTATATATCAAATAAATAAACGGTTCATCATAAGGATGCTACTTATTATTAAAACCGTCGATTGATTTGACATTGATGGCTAAACGAGCTCTAAATTGAATAACTTTTTGCAAATATGATATTTTATGATATAAAGAGAATGAACAATTCCGATTACGATGTTTGTAGGGTAATTATATGTTAATCATAATTGGAGGGACAGGTACAATCCCTCATGAAGAGAACACAAATATTATTCTTTTAAACATCAACAATGGATCGGTTGAAACTATGGGATGGGAATATGGATGCAACATGGGTTTACCAACGCTTGCTAGAGCAATGTGTTCCATCATTTACATTCAAGTTCAAAGCAATTTTATTGAAATTTAGATGAATTTAATGTAATTACCATATATCATTCACAAACAAGGAACAAAATGCCAACATAACAACGACAATGGTTCATGAAACATATGACCGGACATTAACTAGGTCCTATATAATTTAGTGATACATTTATACGCATTGTTGTTGATTTAGTAATAATTTCTTCACAATATTAAAACGTGTCACAAGTTTGAATTTTCCTGATGATTTTATCTCAAATAATATTTATGTATGACAAGTTGAAATTAACTAGTTACTTTGACTTGTTTGATGAGGAATGTTAATTAGTTGTGGTAAGGGTTAAGGGGTCCTAAAATATGCATGTACCCTTAAAATGGTTCCAAGCCATGCGAGACCTACGCGCAAGGAGCACCTTAGACAACGAAACCTCTCTCCCTCCCTCTTACCTTCTCATTTCCAATACCAACTTAATCTCCTACTAATTAAAATTAAAATTTCCACAATCTCCCTTCTAATTTTAAAACACACTAATCCTTTAGGGGGAGAAAGGGGAAAGTTTCCCTTTTCCTCTTTCTCTAATTTAATCAATTTATCTCCTCCACTATCCCCTAATTACATAGGTTCCTCAAATATTTAATTTTACATTTTTTTTACAATTTAATTAATTTCTATGAGGAAGCTGTGCCCTAACCTTGACAATCAAGATGGCCTGGCTACCGTCCTCGAGGTGCCGATTCCAGAGGAAATGTTCACCAACATGGGCAGCAGTGCCGAGTTGCAGTGGGCGAATCTCCGTTCTTCCATGAAAGCTCATCTCTCGTCAGGATCAAACAATGAGTTCATGGCATTGCTCAAGCTTGTTGGTTCTCCTCTCATTCCCCTTCAGGTTCATTGCGACAATGCACTCTCCCGCCCTATCAAAGATTGTTCAATCGTACGTAGTCTTATCCTAACTTGTCAAATAATATAGTTTTCATTTTCCATTACGTACCTACGTAGATCGATAAAAATCAAACGAAATATAAAATTTGCATGCATGCATGCGGGTAGGAGGCTTCGACGGCGAATTATATAGTGCAACAATACGTGGCGGCGACTGGGGGACTGGCGGCGTTGAATTCGGTGAATAGCATGTGTGCTGTTGGTGAGGTGAAGATGGTGGGATCGGAAATGCACCAAGGTGATAACGATAGTGTACACGTTCAGAGCAAAGGCAATGGCGAGGTTGGTGGGTTTGTCCTATGGCAAAAAGACCCCGACCTGTGGTACTTGGAATTGTTTGTTTCCGGCTTCAAAGTCAGTGCTGGAAGCGATGGCAAGGTCGCATGGAATCAATGCGGCTCGCAACCTTGCCATGCCAATAAAGGGCTCCCAAGACCCCTCCGCCGCTTCTTTCAGGTATATACATTACTTGAAAACAACGCATGCACATTTCCTTACAAGAGTTTTTGCTATAAGTGTTTTTATTATTTATTAAAATCAAGTGTTTTCTTGGAAAAATACAGAATATGTGTTTCTTCGCAAAGTGATTATACGACCTAGAAACGCTTACTAATTATTCTATCGTTTGAAGCACTTTTGGTTGTCAGAAAATGTGATTACTTCATCATAACTTGTTTTCTTCGTAACACGATTAAGTGACAGAATTAACTTTTGTTTATTGATTAGGGTTTGGATCCAAGGAGAACAGCCAACTTGTTCCTAGACGCAGTATGCACAGGAGAGAAAAGCATCAACAAAGAAGAATGCTTCATCCTCAAGCTAGAGACTCCCACGGAAATACTCCAATCCCAAAGCACGCCCCAGACTGAAATAGTCCACCACACCATCTGGGGCTACTTCAGCCAGCGTACGGGACTGCTAATCCAGTTCGAGGACAGTAAGCTGGTCAAGATGAGGTCGCGAAACGACAGCGTTTTCTGGGAGACGACGATGGAGACGGTGATCGGGGACTACAGATACATCGACGGAATAAACATAGCGCACGCTGGCAAAACGTCGGCGTTGCTGTACAGGTACGGACACGCTTACAACCAGAAGAGGAGGATTGAGGAGACGTGGAAGATTGACGAGGTGGATTTTAATATTCGTGGGTTGTCCACGGATTGTTTTCTTCCTCCGGCGGATCTTAAGAGGGAAGATGGCGGTGGAGATCAATAGCACGTACCATACGACTGTTTGTTTTTAAAAGAGACTGTTTTGTTTGGTCAATTTATTTTTACAGAACCAATACAAAAAACAAAAAAGAAAGAAGGACGAAGGGGGAACTGCATGTACATATAGGTAAAAGCAAAACTGTTTTTTCTCATTGATGCCTGTGGTTTTTGAAATTAGAGAGAGCAAGACGAAGAGATTGATTAATTTTTGGAATTAGAATACGTTGTGTATGTGAGTTGATCTTTGGCGATTCATAATTTGGACCCACGAAATAAATCCCACATGCATGCAGCATGCGTTATTGATCCCAACACTCCTCTTTAGACCTAACATCTAAACCAAATCAAAGCTTTGCTTGTTTCTATATACTAATATGCACCTTGGTTGCTGCGCTCCCCCGCATGTAAGTGAAGAATGAATGGAAAGGGATCCTCCCTTCCACCAAATCCAACAAATCCATCAATCCGGACCCTTGAAATTTGATCAAACGGTTACAAACAGAGACCCTCCTTTAAAAGTTATAATAACTTTAGCCGTTGAATTAAATTTCAAGAGTCCGGATTTGTGGATTAAGTGGAAGGAATCTGGAGAGTATTTTTTTCGGGAAGAATGAATGATCTTCCAAACAAAAAAAAAAAAAAAAAAACAAAAGTGGGTGAGTGAAAAGCATGGCGAGAGAGTGAGTTTGACTCGCAAATAATCGACAAGTGGACCGATCCTTTTGGGTATGTGTTTTGATTGGCCTGTTCAGTATACTATACACAGGCCCAATCAAAAGTTGGACCTAGATAACTTTTAACAAAGCCCATAGAAACTCCCCAGATATCCATTCAAAGCTCAAAGCAAAAAGGAGTGGGCCGGGCCACCAAAATATCAAAATCTGTTTTCCAGTTGGGTAAAACCCTAATTCACATAAACCCCTATATAATCTCGATCCCTCTCCTTTCCGCCTATCAATCTTCTCCGCTCTCAGTCGCTCTTCAACTTGCAATCTCCGCAGCCCCACCGTTTCATAAATCTCCTTTCTTAAGATCCAATTGTGGTTTGGATCCGATTGGGTTTCGGATCCGAATACATAGCGTCTGTGTTTTCTGAATTTTTGTTTGGATTGTCTGTGCTCGCGCCTATGTTTGTGCGCCATGCATCTGTTTACCCTCTCCTTCCATGCCAAAGAATCAACGGTGGAGGAGCTTAGAACGGATGCATATATCGATTGGTTGGCTTACCAGCTCACTGCAGATTGTTTGAGTTTGCTTTTGGGTCAAATGGACCTACCGATATATTTATATCCTTAATTATGTTTAATTAATTTTCTTAATTATGTTTAAATTAGTGTGGGTGGAAATTCAAAAGGCAAATGATGAATTTTCTTTTCCGCTTATTGATATACTGAATCTTCTGTGTTGACATAAACTCCGCTTATTATCTGATGCCATTGTTTTCTATTTATTTATTTTATTTGTGAAAAAATTAAAGAGAGTTTTAAGAAAATACATTTCATTTTTAACGAAAAAAATATTTTTACTTTAAAAAGTTAAAAAAACTAACGGAAGTTTGAAAATTTTAAATTTTAACGATAAAAATAAAATAAAAATTTTAAGTTTTAACGATAAAAATAAAATAAAAAGTAAAGTGAATCAATATTAATTTTTTAATATAAAAATATGACTTTTTGATTTCTTAAAAAGTCATTCGTGATATTATTCATTTACAACATATTTTTATCATTTTGACTAAAACTCAGTTTTTTAATTTTTTTCATTAGTTTATTGATTTTAAAACAATTTAGTATCTTTGTTTTGGATTTTTAGTGACGGTTTTGGTTAGGAATTGTGTTAACAATTGTTTCGATGGAGAGGAAAAGCAGACGGGCGGACAGAATCTGATGCTGTGTAGATTGTCTGCAATTTCCACTTGTGTGGAATTGTCTATGAGGATGATTTGTTTTTTAATTTTGTAAAATATTTTCATATTTTTTTCTTGTTTTTAAATTGGATTGAAATTGAATTAGTAATTAGGAGTGTAAAGTTTGAATCGATAGCGTGTGATTAGTAGTTTAATTATTATAATTTTATATAAAAAAATCGAAGAAAATGGAGGCTTTCTCCAAATGAGATGTTAAATTTTAAACATTAAAATGATAGTTGACAGTTTATGTGTCAATTTGACATTTTGTATAATATTTTGCTTTACCCGATATATTAAATAATAATGTTATTTAATAAACTTTTTATCTTTTTGTTGAGTCTAATAATTAAGCCAATCAATCAAATATTTCAAAAACATAACAACATTTATTATATATTATATTAATCTATTAAAAAATCATTTAATGAATTTGACATCTGCTGTCAAATTTGATAGCAAAATGTTTTGTCTTCAAATGACTCAGCACCACGTAAGAAATTGAAGGCTTGGTTGGAGAGAGTTTCCTGCTATTTTTTACTGTTGTATGCTTACATGGCAATTTTGACATCTTCTTTGGAGATACCCTCAATAGTCAGCCTATCTTTTCGAAGTTTTGAAAGTTTCATAAAAGCATTTCATTTTTTTTTAATTACCATAGTGTGATTTACTAGCGCAATGAATCAAATAGTTGCAAAAAATGATATTGACAAAGAACAACTTAAAACGATAGAGAATATTAGCAATAATTTGGTTAATAAAAAGAAAAAACGAGCCCCATCTCTTTTGTTATGCTCTTTTTCAAAAGCTTGATGTATTTTGAGCCATTTTTCTTATAAATTTTAAGAAAAATTAAACTTTAATATTTTGAATAAAAACTAAAATTATTTAGTCGATCCCTACGAATTCTTCTCTTCATTTGCTGTTTTTGTTTTCGTATTCTTAATTTTTTCCGTTAGATTGGTTGGTTCTTTGGGCTTTAAGACCATAGACCTTTGCAACCAAGCATGCGGGATTCTTGTGGTTCTGATGAATCTATCTACAAGAGAATAAGGAACGGAGAGCTTTTCCCCTTTTCCGTCTGAGTCTTTGGTCGTTATACCAAAAAAATTTTTATACAATTTGAGGAGAATAAATTGAAAATTTTGGTTGTATTGGGTCCAACGATAACAAAGTGATGGTCCGGGTGATTCATTTCCCTCCTTAAATGGGCTTACTCAGACAGCGCTGTCGGCCTCAATGAAATATGGATGGGTCGGGCCTTTTTCGGTTTAGTTGAAGCCCAATGGGCTTCTTGAAATCTTAAGGGGATTTGAAAAAATCCATCTCCAAATTTCATTTCCTATCCACTAATTAAGATTTTCTTTATCAATATTTTAAAAATATTTTAAGTACAACCTCTATTCCTATTGATTGGAGTAGAATTGTTTTAGGAAGCTTAACTTCATAATTTTTTAAGCTAAGATTTAATTTAAAAAATATCCATGGATAGTCCAATTGTTGGGAATGAATTATAGGGCCGTATTCACACGGTACGTTTTGTATTCGATTCATGGTACTGGTGAATCACACGATAGTAATCAGGAAAGGCCTGAATTACTTCTGCAAGTCTTTCTAAACCCTAGAAAAGTGAATTGCCGTGACAAAAACACTAATCGATCCCTTTTTTTTTAATATAAAAATTTTACTTAAAAAATAGAGTGATTGGAGATGCGCTAATGGATTGGTAGTCGCGGTCTCGTGATGAACGTAATTAGAAATTAAGGAAGGTTAAGCTTATTTGCTGTCGTTATCAACCAATAACCCCACTTGCTTTAGCTGAGGTTGACTATTTAAATTAGTGCAATGTCGTTGTTTAGTTGTCAAATCGGTGGTCCTACAACTTTAGTTTGGTTTTCGAGTCTTTTGGATGTCCGACGAATCCATTGGGATAATATTTTCATTTCTTAACATTTGTAATGATGTAGTTCCGTATTTATCTTTGCATCTGAAGTTTTATACTAAATTTCTCCCTTCCACTATATCATTTGTATAAATAAAAAAAATAAAAAAAATAAAAAAAGTTTTGTGGTAGTTGTGCGTGAAAGGTGCGAGTCAAGGGAATTAATCAACTTTTGGAATACTTTGCCACTCTAAAATAAAGATTCTCTTTGTATGCTTTTCTTCTTTCTCACTTGGAAATGAATAAAATGCTTGGCTCTTTAGGATTGCGAAGAAAATTCATTTAGTGGCTGATTCACATAACTTTGTGGATATCATATCTACGAAAAATAATCAAAATTAAGGTTATTTAGTCAATTAATTATAACAAATACATAAACGGTTTGTAATTCATTTATTGAATCCATCCATCTATTTTCATATAGTTCAATGACCAAACGATTTTATATTTAATCGATTTTCTGCATAGATGGTATTTACATAGTAATTTATACATGAACGGTTTTGATTATAAGTATGAATTTCCTTGAATCAAATACGTAGTGAATTGAGGAGGAACTCATCCTCATTCATTAAGGAGCCAAGTTAATTGAAAAAAAAAAAACATAGGGAGATTAAGATTTTGAAAGGGATGCGAGCGGTAGATTTTCGTAGAAATTAGCGTATTTTTTTCTTTAACTCATTGTGCTTCGGTTCAAAATAGTAATGAGGATTAACCGATTAAGTAATGTAGTAAAAATTAGTTTGTAACTGTGATATCAAAATCTTGAAGTTGGGCAAAAACTTAAAAACTTTTCTCCTCAATGATTTTCTTTAGTCTTTCTTGAAACTAATTATTTTCTAATCATGAATTAGTTGAGGAATGTGATGAACACAACATCAACAGTTCACCTATCACAAGTTGACATTTTTTAAGGGGCACTAAAGTCGCCTTAAGAAAAATCATAATTACCATAATCGTGTTGGAAGCCTGAAAACGAAACTTGAGTATGAATCGTAAGATATTTATGAATAAAACGCCAGATTATATATGTTAAACTCATTCAATTATAAGCGATCTTATACGACATAAGAATTAGGTTTGACAATTTTTCACACGACAAGTTAATTTGACATAAAATGACACAAAAATTACAGGTTTCTAGCCAACTCATCAACAAATCTAGTTGTTATCAGGTCATTCATTAAGAACCTTATTGAATATTGTTTGTCCGATTTACATTAGACATGATAATTTTTTACATGACCCATTAATCCGACATGAAAAGATCCCGTTAACGAATCGGGTTGCTATTGAATCACCTGTTAAGAATTCATTAAAATGACAGTTTAAACACAACATAACCTATTAAGATAACAAGTATCATACGAAAATAATACAAAGACAACCCGTTTGTAAGGTCTAATCAAAACCGAGCTAATCAGGGGTCCTCGGTGCTAAACGACACAGGTGACGTGATGGTGGGAAATGACTAGTGTCACACACCGGCTGACGCGGCTGTATGCCCCAAACAGTCAACCTTTAGTCGGCAAATGATACCCATTCCCACGTCTAAATGGACCCCGCGTTCACACATACTTTGATGGGTGCGTGTCGTTACAAAACCATTCAGAAATTTCGGAATGGTAGCTCGCTAAACACTCCACAATTCCCTTCCCTTTCCGACATCAAAATTCAAGTTTAAAGCTCGTCTAATATGTCTCATTCCGTTGATTAAAACCATTCATCCCTAACTTTGAGATTTCGAATTTGATTTTCTTCATCTCATATCGTCTTGTTAGAAATCTATTGTTCAATTAAATAAGAGCATTCACCACAAAATCGAGGTTTCTAGTTCAATTCTATTCATTTTGGACTCATATGGTCCTATCACGAGTTGATCGAATAGTTAAACGTGAGATCTTAAGTTCATTTTTACCCACCTCATCGTCTTGTCACAAAATTATGGTTAAACTAAATCCGACACGCCAGGTTCGATTCTCAACTCGTATGTCATAGTGGTATTGAGATGGCTCACCCACCCATGATCTCATGACCCCAACACATTAATACGAAATTTACTACTCACACCCCACCCCCACAGTCCCATAGTCCACAGAGAGTCCCAGACTGTCTCTCTGTCTCTCCTCTCTCTCTCTCTCCCCCCTCAGCAGTAAAACTTCATCTTCTAACAATGAAGGACAACGATGCACCAACACTGATAACGATCCCATCATCAACGGCGATCAGGAAGGACGCCTCATCGTCGTCATCATCCTCGAAAACCAGAGTCTTTCTCGACAAAAATGGCTACAAGTTCTGGGCTTTAGCGGCGATTCTTCTCCTTGCTTTCTGGTCCATGTTCACTGGCTCCGTCACCCTCAAATGGTCCACCGGCAACTTGTCCCGCCTCTCCGACGACCTCGACATCCCGACCTTCGACGATCTCGACATTCTGGTACTAAAGTCCGCATCTTTCTCGTACTTTGGACTAACCCATCTGCTTAATTTCTTCGTTAATCACCGTGGATTTTGAATTAAACAAAATTAATTAGTGATCAATACTGGATTAATGATTTGCAGGAGGTGGAGGAGAGAGAGAAGGTGGTGAGGCACATGTGGGATTTGTACACGCAGACCACCAGCACCAGCACGAGTCGATTGCCGCGGTTTTGGCAGGAGGCTTTCGAGGCGGCGTACGAGCACTTGACCAGCGATGTTGCCGCCGTTCGAGACGCCGCCGTTTCGGAGATTGCCAAGATGTCCATCCGCTCCATCGTTCTTGATCCCTTTCCTCTTCAATCAACGGTCAGTAAGCCCTCTGATCTGCATAATCAAAGCTCTTTTATGTTAATGGGTGATCATTTTTCTGCTAAATTTTAAATTACTCGATGATCTGCTTGCTCTTATAGAATGCAAGATTAGCTTTAGCCACGAAAGTTTAGTGATATTTCCGGTAAGCTGAATAATTTGAGTAAAAATGTAGTATAAATTCAAAAGCTTGAGTAGTAGATGTAGGTTAAGCGAGATGGCCGCAGTGTGTTTGCCCTCTTGCATCCGAGTTCAAATTCTTATCCAGATAGATTAGAATAATTTAGAATATAATATCGTCGTTTAAAAGAGACATAAAATTCAAAACCTTGAGTTTGTGCATCGACTACAAGAAACTCTATAAATGTCAAGAAGTGTTATAAATTTGTCTAATTTGATACGAATTTGATCTTATCCAACCATCAAAACACAGTGAAAATTTCCACCCGAAAAATCTGTGCAATTTTCAAGTGACGGAGTTCACAAATTTGTATCGAAGTCTTAGTAATATGCGATTGCGATTTGTGACTACTTATGTTTGTTATTGTGTCCAGAACACAAGAGAGATGAAGAAGAGATCGAAGAAAGATGAGGAAAGCAAGAACGCGACTGCATTACGAAGTAGCAGCTAGAATTCTGCGTTACAGTTGCTCGTCATCGAACACTTTGCTTAAAGTTCACCGGAACTATGTGTTATATAATTAGGGTTCAGATCAACCCCATCACAGGAGTCAGAGCAAAAGAAAAAGATGCATATATGAAAACTGGTATATGAATTGTCCTTCAGTGAACCCCATTAGTTGGGAACTTTGGACATCAGAAATCCCATTAATTGGGATTTATTAATTGTATATTTTATTTTTGATTAAGAGTAATAAAAACAGTAAATTTTCCAATCCTGGGTGTTGAGGGTTGTTTTGCAGCGAAAGTTTTATGATGGTATGTGTAAAGGATTCAGTTTTAAAATTAAAAACATTGAGTTTAAAACTGAATTCTTTAAGTTTAAAACTACAATATAATGGTATTCTTCTTTACTTGTAAGTGAAGGATCTTCGGTTCGATTCTCGTCAAAGATAAATTTGAACCATATTATTACTAGCTGAGGCTTAGCCCACTTTCCAAACCCCTTAGGGTAGTGTGTGTAAATAATACCGTTTGTTCAAAATAAAATAAAAAAAATTAAAACTATGCACTTGCATTTTGAGAAATTGTAACAATGATCTTTCAACTTTAACTCAATTGAAGAAACAACCCTCCGGCTTTAACCTAATTAGAGCAATGATCTTTCAATTTTAACTCAATCGTATCAATTGTCCTCCAACGAGGCTCATCTTGATAGAGTTTTGATAGTTACTGAAAATAACCATAACCGCACATTTTGATCAGTAAAAAACCAATGGTCATGAATTTTCAGTTAATGAACCATTGTTGCAAATTAGTTAAAGATGAGAAGTCATTGCTACAATTCTCTCCTTGCATTTTCACTAGAATATCAAAAGTACTTTTAATCATTTTAAAATCACTTCTAAACGAGCTCTAATTTAACCAAGTGAAAAAATAGGGTATAATTTAAGGCAGTCTTACCACTGTATAATTTAAGGTTACACAAAATCGCTCGAGCAGAGAAAAATAGCACTGCTGCTGTCGTTGGCTGGCTGGCACTTACTACTACTACTACAAAAGATGGAAGATCCAGAAAATATGGGATAAAGGAAAGGGGGCAGGTAAGAAAAATCCTAAACCGATGAACGTAAAAATCCATTTACAGTCCAAAAGCCGTAAAAGTATTTACAACTGCCTCTTCTGATCTTTAAACTTCATCATCCTCCTCCCTAATCTTCCAGTGTCTGGATCTCACCCATCATGATGCGGTTACTCACGACGTTAAATCCCAAGACAGCCGGACTAACCTTCTTTCCTTTCTTCCCCTTCTTCTTGCCGCCCCCTTTGGAGAACCCGTCTTGGTCCACATCCCCAACATCTGCACTGTATGAATTCATATCTCCGCTGCTGAACCCGGCGACCCCTCTTTGGTCATTCCCTTTTTGAAAGGCAATTTCAAGGACATCAGCCGGTAGCAACTCCTTGTAGTTGAGAAATTTGTCAATGAACTCGTGATCGGGATCATACGACCCTAGGTTCTCTTTCAGAAGCAACTCCGCCTCCGATTTGGATTGCTTCAGGCAAAACTCAAGGAAACTCGTATCTGGAAAGAAAAATAAATGACATAGCCAGGAATAAGACTTTGAAAGGATATATTCTTCTGAACAAATTCTAGCAAATCTTATATTTCTCAAATCAGTAATCCAATTATGAAACTGAATATCACGAGAAGGAATGGATTTGGACCAACACAATGCCTAATATCAATTCAGTTTTTTAAGCTACGAAAAAAGCAAAATTATTATAGGAAAAAACATCCGGCTCCATGGATTTTGCCCACTATTTAACGAAGCTTAGTACTACTATGCAATACCTTTCGTGCCAATAAGCCTCACGCACTCGCTCTTGCACCAATCTCGGAAGCCCATGGCTTCTGCAAAGGAAAATAAACAATGTAAATAGGTGACGAGTAATATTTCTGACAGAAAAATCAAAAGTACCATGACTCTTTACCTGATTGCTTGGTCATGGCATCCCTTTTTCCTTTCATAGATGACTGAGACGGTGAGGATGAAAGTAATCGCTCGGTTGACTTTCCACCCACTGATTTCTGCCTGCCTAATGAACCAGCCGAAGTTCCTTTTACAGGAGTATTTTTCACTCCCCGACTGCCCTGGCTTGCAAGATGAGGAAAATCTGCCCTGCTCACAGGGAAACAAACAAAAACACAAGATCCAGGTCAAACTAGCACTAATGAGATCCCTACATATACTAGAGCTGTGAGCCAAACCCCATATTCATCCCCGCAATATAATTGAGGTTCATTAAGCTTTCCGTCTCAAAGCAAAATAAAGCGGACACGAACACACAAATGAATAGTACATAAAGCAAAGGAGTAATATCATACTGCGTATTTTCTTGCTTTGCTTGATCAATTGGTCCCCAGAATAAGTCATCTTCTACTTTATTTCTTGACTGAGATGCATGGGAATTAATCGCGATGGGAGATGCAGCTTTAGATGGAGATGATGCCGAAAGCGACCATGACGGAGCACTATTGCGGGTGACTTGAGGTGGCTGTGATTTCTGTGGAGTTGGAATCTGATTTTGGTGCTGAGCAGCAGCAACCCTCTTCTCCTGCTCCTTTTGGATATCTCTTAAAGATGTGGGTTTAGGAATCTTCCCGGAGTCTGTAAACCATGCTGGAGAAGGAGCAGGGTTAGCCGTTTCTCCTTTCCAAAGAACAAAATCTCCCAATGAAGGCCCTGATGGAATTGTAGGCAATACTTCTTTTTCCTGCTGTACAGAACGGGAGCTTTTGACTTTCTCAGTGGGGCTTGAACTAACAGGCACATCTACAGCAGTAACTGATATTGAGGTCTTGGTTCCAGTACCCTTTGCTTTTGCTGACCTTTTGCGACTCTTTTTGGTGTCTTTTGCCTCAATAAAGTTATCGCCATCTACAGATTCTGAATGGGTGGGCATAATTTGTGAAGAATGCTGAGTTGACACACCATTAGGAATTTCGACATCTCTTTCACTAGACTTGGCCAAAACCTCATCTGCTAATAAATCATGTAGCGGGCTCTTCTTGCTCTTTGGGTTTTGAGAAGTTTTGGGCTTCCCAGCATTTAAGTCATTAATACCTGCATCTACCGGAGTTTCTCTAGATATTTTTGGTTCTGAATTGGCTACAACCCCGGCCCAAGGAGTTGACAAACTGGGGGAGTTGATGGTGACCTCAGGTATAATCACTTCTGTCTGTGCCTTCCTCTGTTCTTCCTGTTGAATTTCTAGTAACGATTTCGCCTTAAAACCAGGAGCAGGCTTCCAAGCTCGCTGGCCAATCTGTGTTTGAGTACTTTGCCCAGAAACAGACTCAACTAACTTAGAATCACCCCTGATTTCATGAGGTTCCGTATCATCTCCAGAAACTTTCACAGCCTCTAATTTTTCAGATTGTTGGGATTCCACAGCCTCCACTGTAACAATTTCAGGCTTACTGCTTCGGTTGCCTCTCATCTCCAACTTTACATCTCCAACAACAGGCTTTTCAGCTTCAGACTGCACCTTGGATGCTCCTTTTGCTTGGTCAGTTGAAGACTGTGCCTTGGCAGATTTTTGCTTCTTGGACTTCTTCTCAGAAGTCTTTCTTTGCCCTCTTACTTCAACATTCTTTGCTTCAACCACTGTAGGAGCCTCATCATTGTATTTTTCCCTTTCAATCTGCTGTTCTTCAATTTGATTGCCTGATTGAACATTCACATCATTGATATGCTCAGGTACATCTTTCTTGAAAGCTCCTAATGATGGAAGAGGATCTGCAACACACTGAGAAATTGCTACCCCGGCAGATTGGTCAGCTATGAAAGCGTTTTCAGCTGCCTCTTCCAGGGTTTTAGCAACATGAAAATCAGAATCAGTTATGGACTCCTGCGCAAGGGACACCTCTCTAGATTTGGTCATCACATCAAACAACGGTGAGCTCTCAACAATTGTGGACATTGGCAGCGACTCCTGCTGAATAGAAATTGGTGCCGCCGGAGTAACATCCCGACTTCTTTGATGAGTAACATTCCCAAGCACTTGATGCGGTAAAGGTACTGAGGATGCTCCCTCACTAACATTATGACTGATATCTTGGTTCCCTTGGGGAGGCAAAGTCATATAACTACTAGTAAGTTCATTTTGCGTATTAGGAACCTGCACATTTGTACCAACTGGAAACATTTCTTGTGACGACTGAAGCCGGGAGGGATCTATCCCTTTCAGCATCACAGAAGCCTGCATCTGTCCAAAAGATGGCTCAGTAAAATGCTGTTGAGAGTGATGCTCTGGCATAACCTGGGAAAGCAGCTGCTGTTGTTGCCTTAACAAAATTTGCTGCTCCTCCTGTTTCTGTTGCTGCTGCTTGAGCAACATTAAATTATCCAACAATGACATTTGTTGTGTTGGAACAGGCGCCTGGGAATGTAACTGTAATAAATACTGCTGTTGCAACATACTCAATACTTGTGGATCATGTAATAAACCAGAAGATAGTAATTTCTCTTGCGTTGAAATACTTGAACTATCAATAGCTTGAGAGAGTAAAGATTGTTGATTCTGAGGATGCAGCCTCTGCTGTTGGAACCCAAGTGGGATTTGGGGAGGAAAGTTACTCTGGAGTGGGGCTTGGGGAGGAAAATTACTCTGGAGTGGCTCTGAGCCACCTTGGACAGGAAAAGTTGACCGACCAGCAGCACTATTATTTATGTCAGATGATGACCGGTTAGTTAATCCTTGAAGGATGGACATGAGGTCAGCATTTTGGGTATGAGGAGGCTGACTAGGATTTTCAGCCACTGAAGAGAGGGGGTTTGCATCTGGGACAATCTCCGACATAGGTATCACAGATGAAGCATCCATCCCAGGCCAATATTGATAAGGATTAGGAAAAGACCTCTGTCGTTCAAGAACCATTCTCTTGGCCAACAGATTATCCAATCCACTATGAGTCAAGCCGTGAGGATTGTTTCCTATAAATCCTTGTAAACCTAACAACAAAACATAGAGATTCAAGTCACAAGAGGCCAGGACAAATGAAACTAAAGAACAAATAAAGCTTCAGAAAGTACGAAAACATTAGACTCGAAATGTAAAACATATGTTAATATCACCAACCTTCCGAAAAAGGAAACTTATGAAGTGGTGAGCCACTCGGATTACCAGACATCAGTGACTCCAGAAACCTATTCTGAGCTTCTGTTGTCGAGCCCTGTTTATTCCTTGGATCATTTCTTGCTATCTCTATCTCACTTAAACCAGCTTGAATCATCCCAACATTACCAAAGTTTGGCCTACTTGATGTATCTGCAACCTCCGGTTTAGGTGCAGTAAATCCAGGCGGTGGTCTAGCTTTAGCTCGTAAATGAGGCATAACATCACCAAGTGCCAAAAATGGCATATCATTTTTTGCACCTGCTATGCGAACTAGCAAATCTATGCCAAAATATCCAGCCTCAAACCAGCCAATAATGTCAGCCCCAGAGAAAGGACCTTGAATTATACCCTGAGGATCTTTATAATAAAGCTGAAGCTCCTCTGGAGAAAGCTGCTGAGGTTGTCTCAATTCTTGTTCCCTATCTAGAATTCCCGATCGCTGCCTCCTTATAACAGGATCATCACTGGTTTTCCATCTTGCCTCATCCCTACTTTCCCATTCGTTGTTAAGATCTTTCGATCCTAACGACCAGCCCATATCAGGAGTTCTTGACTTAATATCACCGGGAATCTCGTTCCAATCATGCAAGACTGTATGTGAGCGTTCTCCTTGTGATGAAGCTCTCCATGGAGAACCAGAATGAGCAGTAATACCTCCCTGCATGCTCAACTCTGCACTAACAGGTGCCTCCTCAGCCCTTATGAAAGGACCACTGTCTCCCTTAAAAGCTGCAAACAGAAAGTACATTAAGTAAGTTTAAATAGGGGGACCCATCTCACGCTAGTAACACATCTGAAAAGGGCCAGTAAAATCATTTGGGTCCTTTTTTTGAAACATAATCTCAAGAAAGAAAGTAAAATTCTGAATCAAGAATCAAATAAACCAGTTCCACATGGGCATGTGAACAGGAGGTTAGCATTTTCCCTTCCATTCAAAAAACATAGGTGAGTTTAAATTATCTAGACCAAACTTTTCCAGCCCACCCAATAGTAACCTTTACCAACGTGCATATTGATGTTGTTTCAACATCCTTTTCATATTGTACATCAACATACCTTCTGATCTGAAATTGTTCTCTGAGTATGTTTTATGTTCCTGCGTTATTTCTCCTTTTAGGCTGGATCCATGATGAAGCACCTGCCTTTCATAAGAAGAACCCTCTGCATAATTCGGAAGACCACCTTTTGACCTAGCAATGCTTTCATCTTTAGAATCACCAAGTGCAAGGGGTAAATCTTCTCTACTGCCTGCTAAAACAAAACAGTTCCAACAAAAGTCAATTCCCACTTGAAAAGGATCATGCATTTATAGTTTTTAAATATCTTGAACCAGCAAAACTACCAAGCTTGGGTCTTCTTGACTGTGTAAAATCATTTGGGTTCCTTCCATCTTTAGAAGTCTGGGGTGCACCACTACTTACTATATCTCCTTTGTCAATTCCCTTCAAAAGAGCCTGCACAAACAAAAAATATTCAAATGCATGGACAAAAGTATCAGAAGTAATCACAAAATAATACAATGGATCTGCATTACCATTTCCTCAGAATTCGGTGCACAAAGTGCCAGAGGTTCCAATGGTTCATCCACCGCAAGAGAGCTCACTTCTATAAACCCATCAACTGGTTTTTTATATGATTTCATATCAGCCTTCCTGTAAACATCAAGCAGCTTCGTCCTACTATACCTTAATGGATAAGGCTCTCCATGTTCACTTTCAACTTTGTCCAATACAGTTCCTATAGACTGAGGAATAGTAGGACTGCTGTTCATAAAGCCTCCACCAGAGCCACCCCTTCCACGACCAAGAGAAAAGCTGGGAGGTGTAATTTCTCCACGCCCCCAATTAGATGAATGTGTAGGAGCATGCTTGTTTGCTGATAAAGTCTGGTTATAAGAAGGATCTCCCCTTCCCCGGGCTTGGGAGGAGTTTGATCTCCAAGGCCGGTAGGGATCCCCATCCTTCTCATCCTTTACATGATTTCCAACATGAGACAAACTCTTATCAAGATGCAGACCATCTCTACCAGAGTCTGCCCACTTGTCAGGAAAACCTTCTGCCTCCTTGTCATTAGGCCCCCAGCGCGTGTTCCATTTGCTCTCTCGCCGTTGCTCATAATTGGATTCCTTGTTACTTGAGTCAGTCCACCGCTCAAGTGGGGCACGACGTGCTTCTCCAAATTGCTTTGCAGATGAATTTTCCATCCATCGATCCATCCTGCGAGTGTCACCAATTTCTTTATCACCATCCCTCCAACGATCTTTGCGTCCTGAGGAGTTGGTGTCTCTTTCTTCATCACGCCAGCGTTCACGACGACCACCAGCTTCCATATCCATCAAAGATGGCCTGAAAACATCCTTCTTCTGGGTATCACGAATTTCATCACCATTACCTGATGATTTCATGGTATCCAAGCGACTGCCAAAGGATGGATTTGGGCTGGGAGGTTTTTCCTGCATTTATTTTTAAGAAGTAAATAACAGAGAAACTCTGAAGCAATATTCCGATCTTATTTTGATAACTAAGATAGAAGTGCATACTAATTGGAATAAATGTAACAAAAATTTCTTCTGAAACCAAGCAGCAATTGAGGGAAGCAGATTAATATACAAGTATGAAAGAGAAGATAACACACCCCAGTTAACATTCCTGTCTTACTCTCCCCCGGCTTAGGCAGAAGCCATTGCGGTGAAAGGGGAATAAGATTCTCAGAACCTTGTCCACCTGTGTACACCAGAAATAAACACAATTTAGAATTATATGAGAATTACCAAACAAATCCAACTAGAATCACAGTTAAATGGTGAAGCACAATTATTCCAAAGAAAAGGGAAAACCTAAAACACCGAAACATGATTGAATGACGAAACATTATAACATGAATTCATAATATTAATCGAAATCAATCAAAACATGAATTGAGAAAGGCTTGTCAAAACTTGAACTTTGATAAAGTTTATGATTCAAAATACTCTTTGATAAAGTTTATGATTCAAAATACTACTACAACCGGCAAGCATGGGAAATTGTTATGGTGAACCATATTACGATATTCCTG
The DNA here is from genome assembly GCF_041283825.1 of Pyrus communis. Classification (NCBI taxonomy): domain Eukaryota; kingdom Viridiplantae; phylum Streptophyta; class Magnoliopsida; order Rosales; family Rosaceae; genus Pyrus; species Pyrus communis. Next base: position 21,698,229 of record NC_142572.1, on the reverse strand, counting down.
GAGCATCCTCATTGAATTCATAATATTATTTGTTCCAACCAATAAACGGGAAAATGTAAAATCGAATTTAAAAGCCCTAAGAAAATTAATTGCATTTACCAATATTAATCAAAACCCTAGGAATAAAATATTTATCAAAACCCTAACTACGGAATATTTATCAAAACCCTAAACTCGGCTACGAAAAACATCAACGCCAATACGAACAGCAACGACAACGATAAATGTGCGAGCTAATTATCAGAACCGACGCAAAAATCTAGGGTTTTTGGTCGAAAATCGGAGGGTGGAGGCGAAATGCGAAAAATCAAGACGGCAAAGGAGGCCGAGGGAGGAAATACCTTTGGAGATCTGGGGCGGAGTGGTGACGGAAAGCTGGCGGCGAGAGGCTGAGCTGGAGAGGTCGGCCATGGATGATCAGTTGAAGTTGCAGAGAGCGAGCAAGCCAAAGAAACCCTTTTGCGCTTTGGTAGTGAGGTAAGACAGAGAATGCGAAGGGTGGGAAATAAGGGCAACAAAAATGAAGGGAGATAAATGTGGGAGGGGTAGATTCGGCATTTTGATCAAGCGGCTCACGTTAGCAAAGCATCGATTTGTTGTCTCGCGCATCACCCTACTTTAACACCCTTGAAAGAACGCGTGATTGTTTTTTACTTTTTCAGATGTTCGAGGAATTATAGTAATGATCTTTTAACTTTAATTAAATTTGAATAATGATTTTTAGTTAAAAATTCGTGATTATTGGTTTTTTACTCATCAAAACATGCATTTATGGTATTTTTTGTCAAGTCCATTATAACTTCTGTAAAAAATAAGTCACGTGACATGAATACAAAGCTGAATAAAAGAGCAAATATTGAAAACCAAATGAAAAAAATTGTTGTAAGGGTCACTCAATTTTAACCTAATCAAATAAATGGCCCTTATATTTAATTCAGTTGAAGCAATAATCATTCAACTTTAACTCAATTATAGCAATAATATTTCCAACATGACTTATTTTGACCGGTGTCTTAACAGAGTTGACGAAAACAACTATATACGCATATTTTGATTAATTAAGGTACCAACGGTCATGGATTTTATTTGAAGGACCATTGCTCCAATTGAATTAAAGTTTCGGGACTATTGCTACAATTTTCTCCATATACTATTCACCCGCATCAAGTAAATTAGAGTTTGAATCTTCTGCATTTATTTGTGAGTGTTATTTGTGACCTCTATTATTAAATGACATTTATTAATTAACTTAACTCTCTTTAATTTTGTTGTCATAAACTTAATACTTGTCCATTTATGATAAAGGCTACACACAAAGTAAGTGCAAAAGATTTAATCTCGGTAGATTATTCACCTTTCTATGTTTATTGTGACACGCCCCAATCCCAATATTCCCCGAATACCAGGATAGACATGTGTTGGCTGACACCCGAGGGTGACGAAAGCCATTTATTAAGTGCAAATGCTGAAAATAAGGGGTAGATAAGGCTTATAAATATAAAAGAATAATGAATATGCATTTAAGAAACGTGTTCAGAGCATAAAACTAACTAGAACACTAAAATAAATAATATAAAATTGAACGAAACAAAGGATGGATCCTATACCGAGAGGACTCGAATATGGCAATGCGGAAGTGCCTTGACGCTGAGATTGTATGCCTCGATTCTAAGTCCTGAAGGGGCGCAAAACAAACATAAGTGGACCAAGTTGATATATATATATATATATATATATATATAATAAAACAGTTATCAACGTACTAACCTCCAGGTTTTATGAAAACACATATATATCATGATAAACATAGGTTTTCCGAAACCTAGCATGCCATGCAATGTCTCAAGTCATAACTTGTATATATAATAATCACTAGTGAATGTTCGATAACCCCCAGGCCTCATGCCGGCTCCCCGTCCCTGTGCTAATAGCTAGAGGAAACACACTCCAGGCGCTATGCCAACACCAAACCGTTGCCTGGGATGGACCATAATCTATCCCTACATCCTGTAACGGAATAAGGACCACTAGGGAAGTACAAACCCATTGAACATACATATATTGAAAAGTAACTTCATAGTATAAAGTCATCCACTGTCTATATTATAAGGATGTGTTCTAAACATGTTTTAAATATCATATCGTCATCAATCAGATGTTCTATAAGAACACGGGTTATAGGAAAAATAGTAATAATTCAAACTAGTCTCAGTAAGCATGTGATTTTATAAAACATTTAGAAAACATAATCATCAAATCATGTTTTTCATGTATGCATTTCTACTATCAAAACATGCATTTTTATAAGGGGTCCACTCAAAGTACTTAGCTGCCGAAGAGTCACGCAACTAGCGAAGACGAAAACGCCACAATTAATTGCCCCTAAGCACATAAAGGGTACATTTAGTCAAACTTTACTCAAATGATTGAATTTGGGAAGACGGACTTAAAAAACGGGTCCAGGATGTCGAAATTAGCCTAGGAGGGGTCTCAGACGAAAACCCGAAAAGTCAACGATCAAAGTCACTGTTGATCGTTAACCGGTCAAAGTCAAAGTCAACGGATCCGGGTCAAGGGTTTTGGGTTGGACCAAGTTGGGCCTAAAGGGTTTGGAATTAGTTTACGTTTAGGTAGGTTGGCTTAGGATAATGGGTTAATGGGTTAAGGGTTTAGCTATTTTGGTGGGCTGGGATTTAATAGGTTTAGGATTAGGTTTTGGGTTACTCGGGCCTAGGTGGGAGGCCCAAAGGCTAAGGCCTTAGATTTAAAAAGAAAAGGCCTGAGGGAAAATTGGGTTTAGGGCTTGGGCTCGGGGCCCCTAACAGCTCACAACCCAAAAGCCTTTAACAAGTAATTTAAAACAAAACAAAATAATAAAAAAAAGATTGGGCTTGGGTCTGAAACGGGCCAAAGGCCCGATGGTCTTTGAGGTGGCCATTTAAAAAGGAAAGTTGTAGTACTTAGTGATGCGAATAGATTGATACCTTGCATATTGGCCAACTTGCTATGGTTTGGCTAGAAATTGCCTCGAAATAGGCGGTGCTCATTGGAAAACTGGGGAAGTTTTCCCCTGTGAGGTTCCTACATCCAAACATTGATAACACTTCTTAAAACCACTTCCCAACATACATTAAAACATGATCTACAACTTTTGGACGAGGTTCAAGGCTTACCTTCTCTGGAAGAGGAGGAAACTTGCTGGAGAACTTCGGTGAACAGTGTAGGCCGAGAAAAATGGAGGGGTTTAGGGTGTTATCTTTTGATTCTAAGCTCACCAGGGTGTTAATGGAGATATTGATGTTGTTGTGGTGTTGTTTGTTGGTGAGAAAATCCTCGGAGGGGGCTGAGATAGAGAAAGCTGAGATGGAGTGATAAGGGAGAATGAGGGAGAAGAGAGAACTGAGAGAAAAGGGAGAAAGAGACCGGGGACACAAATCAATGGTAGGCCCCCTTTGGGCACACCATTTAAGACCCAAAAATCATTTTTTAAAAGGAAAATATCCCCAAACTAAGTGAAAATACAAAAATACCCTTTTTGTTCCGTAAATCCCGGGACGGGTTGTTACATATTGTTCCACAAAGAAAATGTAAAAAGATAAAACACAAGTACAAAAGTAAGATTCTAATGGGTGCCACGTGGTACAATAGTTTTTTCAAATTTTTTTTTTACTGTTAAATTATTAGACCGTTGAAAATCCAATGGTGTAGGACACACAGAGCAAATAGTCATTGGGCTCTATCGCTTGCTGTCTGTCGCGTGGCTCGCCTCCACTTGTTGACATCACACTGGCGTTATTCATTATCAACAGGCTCAATGTCTGACATAAGTTAGCTGGGCAGTCCAACAGGCTTGTGGAGCCCATGAATCGCCCTCCAAAAATGGCCCGCTAGAGCAACTTCTTGTGTTTTGGGCAACTAGGCAGCCCTTGACTATGCCTTTCAAGAACCGATGGACTTGCCCTTGCCCTTGCCTTTTGTAACTAAACTACCTAAGGGCAACTTAATATTTACCAAACAACAAAATGGCATATGACATTTTTGTTTTTCATTCACATTGGTTTTGTTTTACATATAATAAGTGCGTACTACCTTGCAACGCATGCATGTTAAGGGGTGGTAGCGACTTAGTTCCAAAACCTATTTGCACTTGAATTGTATAAAAAAATAACACTAATCAAATTATAAATAAGTTGGATTCAAAGTAGTGAATTGATTGTGATTGGAATCTAAAGCTTGATCCTTAAACCAAGTGAGATGTCAAAAAATCTACAATATCTACTAACTATTAATCTATTGATACTTTTCTTCCCAATTCAATTTCTTGCGTCGCCATTTATGAAATGGTATTGTTAAGAGTCTTCTTTTTAAAAGCTTTAATTTGGTAAATCTTTTTCAAAAGCTTTGATCATTAGGAAAACTAATGAAAAGGGCTTAAAAACTTTGAGTTTTAATGATAAGGACAAAATAAAGGGTAAAGTGAATAGTACTAGGATTGATTTTTTAATGCAAAAATGTAATTTTAAAGTGAATAGTACCGTGGGCTTTTCGTTAAAACCCTCTTGATCCTTGTAATTTTAAAAAGAAAAAAAGCTTATTACCAAGAAAAAAAAAATCCCTATGACCCATAAATCGATAAATAAACTTGGATAAATTTCAGACCAAGTTGGGCCCAACTTTTAAGTGAAAAAAAACTGACTGGGCTATTGATCTTTCTTTCCAGACCATTGGGCTGAGGTTCCTCCTCATTTTTAAAGATCGGCCCAAAATCCCTAAAGCTGACGGAGGAGGAGGAGGAGGAGGAGGGTGAGGAGGTTGGAGAGAGCATTTATTCGAGTCTGCGCACAGTACGTGGCAACAGAAAAATGGCGGGAAAACTTGGCGCCATTGCGCGGGAAACGCCATTGTTCGCGACTCTCTCTCTATTTAAACGAACTCCGTCTTCCCATTTGCCCCCAAAATTCGGTCATTGCCAATACCCGCCACATTGCCGCCGCTGTCTCTCGCAAGCTCTCAGAATGGCCCAGCAAGACGCGCAGAACGGAAGCCACGAAGTCAAAGAGCCAACTCCCAAGATCGCCAAGCTTCACGAAAACGGCGACGTTTCTGGAAATGCCGCCCATTTTTTCCGGGTGAAGAAGCTCTCGGAAAAGGCGGTTTTGCCCTCGAGAGGCTCGCCTCACTCTGCAGGCTACGATCTCTCGAGGTAAACTCCGAAAACCCCTTATTCGCACGCTCGATTTTTTATCAGAAAAATCATCGGAATCTGATGTGGGTTTCTCTGGATTTGTTTTGATTTTTGTGTAGCGCGACGGAGACGAAAGTTCCGGCCAGAGGAAAAGCCCTGGTCCCAACCGATCTGAGCATTGCGGTCCCTGAAGGGACCTACGCACGAATTGGTAAAAACCCGAGTCCCCAACCTGTTCAATTTCGATAAATTTTGGTTCTTTGTATACCGAACTGATGTGCGTTTTCTGTATTTTCTGTTGGTGTGCAGCGCCACGATCGGGGCTGGCATGGAAGCACTCGATCGATGTCGGAGCTGGTGTCATCGATGCTGATTACAGGGGTCCGGTTGGGGTTGTGCTGTTCAACTTTTCTGATGTTGATTTTGAGATCAAGGAGGGTGATAGGATTGCTCAGCTGATCATTGAGAAGATCATCACCCCTGATGTTGTGGAGGTAGAGGATTTGGATTCCACTGCCAGAGGTGCCGGCGGGTTCGGGTCTACCGGTGTTTAGACCGCTCTTCCGATGATGCTTTGCTGTGTTTTGGGATCGGGGAGTTGGGTGACAATGTAGTTGGTTGGTTTGTTTCAGTCATAGGTGACTGGTCTACTTTCTTGTTATGCAAATATATTCAGTGAATGAATGAGTAACTGGTTTTATTTTGTATATACAATATGCTTGGACAGCATTTCTTCGAACGCAGAAGCGTATCAATTCGACAAATATGCTCCAGGTAAGGTCTGGAACCAGGTAGCCTTACGGGGCTTGTTGTAGTTCGTATGCATGAGGTTAAAATTTTATTCGTTCAACTGACTTTAAAGTAGAACATTTCCGGCAGAAGGCAACTATATCTGTGGCAGAAGCGTCGGAAGGTCAGCAGGGATGTCTTTAGTTGCCTGCCATACAAGAAAGTAGTTTAGCGTCATGATACTTCCGTTCCAAACCGGATCTCAAACTGTCCAACAGGAAACAATCTCCCGAGACAACCTACGGCTGATCTATTATTCCAAATGAAAACTCGATTTGCATACCTCCAAGTATTTTGTTAACAATGTTGTGGTACTGTAATTGAAGCCCTCAATAGGTTGCCCTTTTGTACGAGATGCATTGAGTTGCTTTCTAACTTGACTGGCCAATGACTGCGCTCACAAACACGAAATGAATGGATTAAAAAATACGAAGGGGCGAATAGGAAACTTATCTTAAATGGGGAAAGCGTGCGGATGAAAGTTAATGCAGTTCTCTACCTTTCCCAATTCTACTCCCCACTGGTCAAAAGAATTGATTCCCCATACAAAACCTTCAACTGCAATTCTGTGTTCGTAGATTGCCAACAACTGGATGCAGGCAAATCGATATTAGAATGCAAAAGCAGTACACTGACTTTATAAAATTCCGACAAAAACAAGGTTATACTTCATATAGCACACGACCAGGACTACTTCCAGTAGAAAACAAGCACGGAGACTAAACATGCAGGCCTTGAATGTTATGTCTTAGAATTGACGAGTTAGCAAATGTGTAGTGAATGCCGACACATCAAGCAATTAACTATCCGTAAAAATTGATTTTGATAACATATGCTAACACACAAGTAGTCAAACCATAGGATGACCCGATCACATTACAGAAGGTAGAAAATGGAACAAATCACAAACCTGTCCAATATTGTAAGCATTTAGTGATGGAAGCAGAAGGCTGAGAGAAGGCCGATTTCCAGAGAAAGTCTGTGAGAGATCTCATAAATTAGTACTACAGATTGACCTATAAGCCAATGACTAAAGCCGAAGGGAACACACCTTATGAGTGATAAGATGCTCTGGAACATTCTCTTTCTTCAGCTGTTCTGGGTGCTACAAGAAACTTGATTTTGGTTAGAAACATCATAGACCAAGTTTACGTGCTCTCCTAATCAGCATAAAGCATACCTTTCCATAGGCCAGGGCATCGGGCTGTGCAAAAAAGTTAGACATGAGCTCATCGTGGTTACTCACCACTTCACCTGTAGCAATCCGTTGCCTAAACATCAGAATACAAACTTTGAACAATCCATTGGCCGCTAATATCTTTTCAAATGAGCTTTAGATTAGGTACCTTTCAGGTAAACAGGTTGCTGACTCTTCATAACACCAATAAAGTCACAAGGAATAACGCGGCCCTGAAATTAAGGAAGAAAAGGTTAGCAACCATACACACACGACATAAATCAAAGTACCAAATTAATCATCTGAAGGTCAGCAATGTGCTTGGTCCTCCTTCACACACAACAAGAAAACTAAAGTTTATGTATATCATTTTTCATGCTAACCTAAAAGAATGTTCAGATCACCTGGTGAATTAGTTGGTAAAAGCTGTGCTGACCGTTTGTTCCGGGTTCACCAAAGTCAATTTCACCGGTCTCAAAGGGAAGAATTACACCATCAATTGATACACCCTTGCCGTTACTTTCCATGCTAACCTAAATTGAAGAAAAAATTGGAAGTTGTAAGTCCAGTTAACATAAAAATGCGCTAACATAAAAATGCAGAGGAGTGGTGAACTTGCCTGTTGAATGTGCGGAGCAAGCTTCTCCAGTGCTTGGGAGTACGGTAAGATAGCCTAAGGAATAAGCAGCAACAAGTAAAAACACAAAGCTCATTGATGCTTACAAATATGAAGTCTAGAAAGGATAAAGTAAGACTCACTCTTGTAGGATATCCAAGAAATGAAACATTCCAAATGCTCAACAGACCTAAAAGAACCTGAAGCAGGGATGAAACGTTAGATAACACATCCCCAATTATATCACAAGGCAATCAAATCTATATATAAAGGGAACACACCAAAATGGTGAAAAGAAGGGACAAAGTAGTAAAATAAAATTCAAAAGAAACACCACCCCTCATAGAGAAGTAGTTACTGACTTCTTTTTCAAAGAATTATTTTAAATCATTAATAAAGACGAACAAAATATAAAAGAGCCAATTGTCACATGCATTAGTGTATGGCAAGGGGCTAGTTCTACAATAATTATGACAATACAAACTTCAGGTACTTACAGGTATATTTTTCTCAAATGGTGTTGAGTAGAAGTGTTGGTCAATGCTAGAAGCTCCCTTTAAGAACCTTTGATTAGGAAATATAACATCCGTGTTAGTATACACAAAGATCATATTTCACCAACTAATGAATTAAGCACATTATGCGCCCTATCTAAAATATTTTCTTCAAGTATTTATTTATTTATTTTCTGGCAGGAGGAATCTGTGTATAATTTTGACTCAAAATCCAGTTTCAGAAATCACACAGATAAAAAGTGTTTCTCAAGTACATACATTTACTGGAGAAAGCAACGACCTTTTGTTTTGTTCCAAAGAGCAGCAAAAGTTTTAAGTTTTTCTATATTAAGTTATTAACTACATTTTGATAGAATCCTAGATAGAAAAACAAAATAAATAATCAAAACGTAATCTGCATTGCCTCATGGTGTGTGATAAATCAAATCTATGCATCACAAATTTCAAAAGTGACTCAAATATAATTGAGACAACTATGAGTGGCTTACTTTTCAACAACTGAGAACCCATACTGAAGAGATAAAGGCAACACTCCAACAGCACTACAAACTGCAACCAGCAATTCAAAAATACTAATTAAACATCAAGGTAACTGCATATATTAACTACACAAAAAGGAAAATAACTTACCACTATATCGGCCACCAACCCAGTCCCAAAATGCAAAAGCATTTTTTGGGTCAATTCCAAACTTCTCTACAAGCTGAAAAAGAAAGACACAAGATAAAATGAGTGGATATCTAGACCTTAAAACTTCATTGTGGGTTTTCACTAGAGCACCTAAGTCTGCCAAGTATCCCATCTAAAAAAATAACCTCAGTCCTAATGGTCTTAATAAATTGCATCAGCATTGGAAATTTGAAACCAAAAAGAAAAAACTTAGAATTTAGAATGACAAATGACCAATGAAAAATAGTTAACTAAAATAAATAATAATCTTAGTGTTTAATCAACCACAGGCAATAGAGCAAAGGAAATAGTTATACCGTAAGATTAGTGCTGACTGCTACCATATGCTTTGCAACTGCAGCAGGCCTGAAATTATTACATTCACCCATTAGATAGAGTGAGAGTAACTGAGTCCAAATTCAATCATCAAATAATAATCAAAACCAGAATCTGAAACAACTATTAGACTCATATATCGAAGAAGAGTTAGCAATGCACTAACCCGAGAGAAGATGATATCCATTCCCTAAGGGTTCGAGCATTCAACATAGTTTCAGCTGTTGTAAAAGTCTTTGAAACTACCACAACTGCAAATATCAAAAGAATATGTACAATAAGAAACCCCACATAGAGCTTAGATCACCACGTCACTACAAAAGTAAATACTTAGCATATAAATAAGTTCATTGCTTACCAAGGGTAGTTTCTGGGTTGAACCCTGCAATATTTCTGGCAACATCAATAGGATCAACATTTGCAAGACTGCAGACAGAAGAAAACAAGTTATTAGATTGACAAAAATAAAGTATCATATGGATACAATATTGAAAACCCCAAGCAATGAATTCGTACTATAGTGTCTTAAGTTCTAATTCATTGATACAGAAAACTGGAAATTAACAAATTAAAGTTCAGTGCATAAATGCTTACAAATGCAGCTGCCTTCCCTTTGCTGCTCCCATAGCCTCTGGATCTGTAAGATGTAATCAAACTAATGAACACTCACTAAACTTTGTTCTGAAGACAGTTTAACCGTTTTCACAAGGAAAACCCACAGTACAAAGTGCAAAGAGAAGAAAATGTGAACAGAGCTGCAGATCGGTAAATGAAATGTATCACTCTGACCTGTTTGAAGAGCTGTGTGCACAAATAGAGGACCTAAGAAGCTGCCACCAATACCAACAGCAATAACATCCTTCAGTGGTTTTCCTGTGGCTCCAACCGACCAGAATTGCCAATCACTTCAGAATTCAAGCAATATGAACCTAAAACGGATGGTTAAAAAATTTCAGTTGATTACCCAAGATCCACTTCTAATACTCTCAGAGAACTTTTGGATCTTGTCCAGAACTTCCCAAACATCTGGGACCACATTTTTCCCATCACACTGTATAACTGCATCCCTTGAAGCACGAAGAGCTACATGAAGCACTGCCCGATTTTCTGTGCTGTTTATCTGAAAGCACCATCCAGAAAACAAAAATTTATAAGAATCGTATATTATTGGTTTGAGAAATTTGCCGTTCTCTTCCAGACATCCTATAAGGCTATCGAATACAAGTTTTCACATAACACTTGACCAAAGGAAGATAACCATGAACTTACACGCTCGCCAGCAAACATTCGATTAATCTTCTCTTTGAGGGATGCAGCCTGCATTGTGGAACACAAAACATTGATTAGAAAACAATATATTCACTCAAACCCTCCCAAAGAAGGACTGGTTACGAAGTATTCAACCCTACCTCCGCCAACTTGAGGAGCTTCTGCAAGGTTTCAACCGTGGCACGTTGCCGTGAGTAGTCCAACAGGAGACCATCAAACTCACTGCAAGAGTAAATGCACACATTATCAAGCTCCAATATTCATAATTTCATACAAAACAAGGATTATATGAAATTCGAAATAAGATTAACGATTTCACAGGTTCCGATAGATGAACATACACCATCATCGCCTGCGACCGCTTGACATCGTTCAGCAAATCGAGCAGATGGGTCTTGTTTATGTCCTCAACGTGAGCCTGAACAACGAAAAATTACGTATAATTAACACAAAGATCACAGTACTTTCAAACTGCGCGATTTCAAAGAGGCACTGCCTCGATTACCTTCAAATCCTTCCACGGCTGAGTATCAGAGATCAGAACAGACGAAGCCATTTCGGATTATGCTGAAAAACTTCTCAAACAAATTCCCTGCATTGAGCAATTGTGTTAATTTTCGACCAAAAATAAATAAATCTTCATACTTTAACAAAAAAAAAAAAAAAAAAAAAAAACAGAAATTTTGACGAACAGCTCTCACGCACTGTAAGACAATCAAATTGCAGTAAAAATATTCTCTTTTCCTAGCGTTTCCAGGGAACCAAACAGAAAATCCAATCAAATTGCCATTTTCTTTCCCTTTTTTTTCAGCCGATCCTTTTTCCCCGATCTATATACAAAACCGAATCCATACTTTTGCCGACGGTGTGTCATTTCAGGCTGTGACATCACGTCGCACTCAATTGACAAAAATTCGATAAATAAAGCTGGCGTGAAAGAAACGCGACCAAAATTGCGATCAAGTCCGACTGGAAATTAAGAAATTAATCGAACAAAATAAACAAATATTAAAAAAAAAATGGAGATCATGTGTACCTGGTGAGGTTTTCGAGAAGGGGGATATTCTTGGTGCAGGAAGAAGATAGATTTGTAGATTGGCAGAAGCTTTGGAAGTTCGTTAAAAAGGAAAGAGGAGAAGCTTCGAGCTCCAAGTGTCACCGGGTCCACTCGGCGAACCCGTCACGTGAAACTGCGGGCGGCTTTTCGGATGGATCGGACACGTGGCAAAGCGCGGTGGAATAAAAAATGAGGAAAATGCAAAAATTAAATTAAAAAAGTTCCGTGGCCGGGTATGGAACCCGGGTCATGTAAAACTATGGGTGCTTTTCCGGATGGTTTGACACGTGTCAAAGTAAGGTTGTATAGAAAATGAAATCATTGAAAAACTCTGTTGCCTGGAACCGAATCCGGATCATTGCCGGATCTTATTTATGAGAATCTTGAAAATTTGTGAATCGTGTTCATTGTTTATACATTGAGCGGTAAAAAATTATTTTAAATATTTTTATTCAAAATTAAATACAAACAGTACCTGATAAAAAAATAATCGTAAGATATACGATGAACTGACACGATTCACGGATCTCTAAAATACTCATCAAAAGGATCCGGAGATACTCATAAAAGGATCGATCCTGTTGGCCGGGAACCGACCCCGGTCACGTGAAACTGTGGGTGCTTTTTTCAGATGGATTGGAGACGTGGCAAAGGTGCGATTGCGTAGAAAAGAGGGAAAATGCAAAAATTAAAAAGTTCCGTTGCCGGGAATCGAACCCGGGTCTCCTGGGTGAAAGCCAGATATCCTAACCGCTGGACGACAACGGATTTGTTGTTTATGTTGTATCACTAAACAAAACTATATAGAGAGGGGGTGGGGGCGCACTTGGGACCGTTTGCTTTTGCGGTTCTGATACCAAACCGTAGTTTGGTTCCAATTTCAATGTCAGCAGCATTTCAACTGTTACCCCTCGCACTGATCAAATCACATTAGATAAAAAGAAACATTTACAAATTGGTATTCATAATATATGGTACTTAAGAGAGGTATATTTCCCTTGTATGCAAATACTATCAGTTGTTGTATGTTTTTAGTGTTGTTTCTAAAAGGGGCTTCTCACTGCATTTCAGGATTCTGCTATGGTGTTCTTCACTCCATTCCCGGTACGATCCGGCCACTTTTGAGCCTCTAAACTTCCTCTGCAAAACTTAGTTTGAGTTTGACAACTTCTGCTGCAACATGAAACATAAGTTACAAATCTATATCGTTCCATTAACCAGAAGGACAAACAGTTTACGGTGAAAAGAACAAGCAGTGAACTACATTCTCATTTCTCACCATTGTAAAGACATGATCATACTTTTGGCTCTTCAAAGTGTGGAACTCTTCTTGGTGTAAGGACTTGTGCATCCACCGTAGTTAAAAGTTGCGGTATGGATAGACCTCCGGAGATGACAATTTCTGCAGCGAACGAAAATCAAATGCGAAACAATTTTAAGAAGCCGAGATTCATAATTAGAGAGAAAAGAATCGTACCAATCCCCTCTCGAACGGACAGATTAGGCCTCAGAATATCCTTGGGACTGATCAGAAAAATATCTCCAAGATAAAGGTGGTTCGTAGGTATATAAACACAGCATAGTTCTTCTCCTACGTTTCTTTGAGAAAGAACAACAGTTGAAGTGATAAACCCTAATGCATACTCCCCAATTCTTGGATGCCTTATGATCGCCACTTCCTTAAATGCTTTCGAGCTCTGATCTGCAAAACGATGCAAAATGGATCAATGTTTCAGAACATGTAGGCTTAGATGACAATGTATGGTTTACAAGTACCTGGTGAAATTGCTATACTAATTTGTTTTGATGCAGCGTAGATGTAGCTTATAAGCGGCATTTTCTTAATAAACCACTCCCAAAGAGTAAGAACAGAAGTTCCCAACCACGATTGCATGAAAATGCCGACTAAGAAGATGAAGGTGAGGGAGGTAGCAAATCCAAGACCTGCAGATTGACACCAACAAACATGTTTTGTTCCGTAAACTAGGCCCCGAAAAATGAATGAAACAGCCTTCTAGCTAACATATTGCAGAACATATATTGAGTTCATCCTTTTGCTTTGCTCAAAAGATTTGATTACATCTTCAAAGGCTATACATGCCTACTTACCCATGTTTACTAACCCAAGCAAATCACGTTAAAACTCGAACGATGACGAGTTGGTAACACAAAAAAATCAAATTCTTGGAGTCTTTGGAGATAAATCTACAAACCAGATAAGTAATAATTCTACTTACCGAAAATATTGATTCCGAGGTGATTGTAGATTGGGGAGAAGAAACCATCAACAAATTTAATGAAAGCCCATGTGATGTAGAATGTAATAGCTATTGGAAGAAGAATGACACTGCAAAGAAATAAAAAAAGAATCATGAAACATATCACGAAAGACTGTAACTCATATACATTTCAAGAGAATGTAACGAGGCTGGAAATGCGGGTTAAGTAAGTTGGCGTGGGCAGAGCGTCCACCCCAGCACTCGAGTTCAAATTCCCACTCCGTAAATCAGACTATTTTATAGTACAGTTTATATGAAAATCAACTAGCTGGGATTGGCTTCATGGAATCTCCTCTTCCCCCATCCCCACAAACGAAAGTGTTATCTCAGAACATATGAATGCTAATAATGGCACATTAGGGTTCGTTGCGGCAGATGCCAGGAGTAAGTCCGGCCTCATTCGAATCATAACGCGTGCAAATGCCGCGAAGAACTAAACAGTGTTGAGTAAGAATTAAGAGGGATTAGAAGAGACAATATGTTACCATCCTGTCATAAACTTCTTGGAAGCCCAGCTCTGAATAACTTTCGAAAAGGCCTATACAAAATAACGAGCATAGAATTCAATATCATGCAACATTCTGGGAAAATATTTGATCCAATACATCACAACACAAGTAACAAAACAAGAACATTAACGACAAGATCACGATATTTCAAGTTACGTTAGAATGTAATCATCCAACCTAAAATCAATCTGCGAACTGGCCATACTAGATTTCATCATTTGATATGAATATGGATCAACTATAATTACCAACAGAAAAAAAAATTTCCCACATGTCATCCGTGTTTATATGATATGAAATATTCCGATCATATATAAACCTAATGCAGAAGGTCCAGAGAGAAAATGAAATTAGACGAGAACCTCGTGGCCGGTTTGATGATGGGAATGGGAGGTGGTGGGAGGTGGGGAGTTTGCTGGGGAGGAGGATTTGGAATCTCCTCCGGTTTCGGAAACTGAAGCGACTGGAATGAGGAGCTCGAGATCCCTTTCCCTTTCTCTCTCTCTGGTCGCCATTGTTGCTTTGCCTCTGCGTCTCTGCTTCCCTTTGTGTTGTTTAGGAATACTCGGACCACTATAACTGAAAATCAAATTTAACCAATCATCGCTTCCTCTTCCTCAGCTGTTGTTACTTATATTTCCGGGGTTGAACCGGGTCCAAATAAACCAACCCATAACGTCTATGGTCCAGCATTTTTTTTTCTCCGAATGTTGGTTAATTTGAAACCTGTCTTCACAGTTTAGATTAGTTTAAAGTATAACATAATTTTTATTGTATCAAAATGAGAAATTTATATCAACAATTATAATATATTAATAACAAAGTTCGTATTTGAATACAAAAAGAGTTAGGCCAACTAATTATCTTAACTCACGTATGCTATTCATTACTGGTGACTTTCCTTTGCTTATAGAAAAGTCACTAAACATGCCTAATACATTAAATATGATATTGTTATGTGAATTTGGATCCTTTCTAGACATTAGCATCTGGAGCCTGAGGTGCAGGAAAATTCTGGTTTTTGATTTGTGTGAAAGAGAAATTGGAGTCCTTGATTTATTTGAGATGAGTTAGTGAAATAAGTTAATGAGGATTGTCAGACTCAATTTGAGTGGTCCTAAATGCCTGGTGTTTGGGCTCTGATAGTGAGATCCAGAATGAGTCTCTATCCTTGTTATGTCACCAAAAATACACAACAAAGCGAGATGACATACCACAAAGCAATATTTATTACTTGCAAATTTTGGTCTAACACATGTGTAAAATATAACTCGTAACAATTACAAAAGATAGGTAGAAAGAGTCTCAGAAAAAAACATGAATTGCATAATTAGAAGACTCAAGTATAAATTTGAGTACTCAAAACCATGACATCAAACACCAACTCTCTCATAAGATAAATATACGAACACTTCTTGACAAGGAAACCTAATTCCTAAGCAAACACATATATTAAGGAGACAGATTAACTGAAATCCCTCCATATACATTCTGAGTCTTCCCAGGTTCCTCCATACATCTTTAGGTACTCCCACCTGGGTAGTTGCAGCTATCATAGCCTACGTAACACAAAAGGGTACAAGTTTAATGAATGAAAAGAAGAAAAAATATCAAGACCAAGAACTTACTAGGGTTGTTGGATGAGAGTGTGGCGGTTTGCGAAAAATCGCAGTTTTGAGGATCCCCGCCGGTGGTTTGATAGAGGAGATTCATGGCATATGCAGCATGGGATTTTACGTTGTTTGGTTCAAAACAAGACCCTCCGGGTTGAATTGGAGTGCAATCGAAACCACGTCCACAAACATAATCTATATTAGCCTGCAACTGAGAGTCCGATACGCCGGCCTTGGGTACACAATATGATTCTTTCTTCGGATTTGGCCCCGACGGGTTAACCGGCGTTTTGGGTACTGCCGAAGGCATAGGTGACGCGGACGGCGTAGACGGCGTGGTGGGTGTGATGGGCGTGGTAGGGGTCTGAAGCAAAATAAATCAAGTTAAATTTATACACTGCAACAAAAACATTTAGAACATATGTCAATCCCTTTGTAACTTGTTACTGGCTGATATCATAGAACTTGTTTGGATATGCTTTTAAAATGATTGAAAACGCTTTTGGTGGAAATGTTTTAGTAACCAATCTTTAGTAAAAATACAAGTAAATTATGGAAAAACACTTTTAAGTGCTTTTGGAACCAAAAAGTACTTTCAATCATTTTAAAAGTACATCCAAACGAGCCAATACTCAATTTCGATTGGCCCTAACTAATTTCGTCAGGGTTTGTAGTACAACCAAACGGAAAGGAATCCTCTTCGGATCCCTTCCACCAAATCTATCAATCTGGACCCTTGAAATTTGATCCAACGGCTAAAATTATTATAACTTTTAAAATTGGCTCATGTTTTTAACCGTTTAATCAAATTTCAAGGGTCTGAATTGATGGATTTGATGGAAGGAAACCGAGAGAATCCCTTTCCCAACTAAACGTCAACATGTCTTAACCTAATCGAGAAGCGGTTGCATCAGCGTATCAAAATTACCATAAAATCCCAAATTGATGACAGTGATATCATGTTTTTTACCTGGCTGCTCTTGGAGAGGCCAACATCATAAGCCATGGTGAGGTCAGGCTTGAAGAGACCAAATGCTCTCTCAGACCCCGGGCCAGGCTTCAAGTTCTCATCATATAGTGCGAAAAGGTAAGTGTCCACAGACTTCCCCGGCATCAATGGCGTCCCAAGCATCGATCGAAGGTGCGCAATCAGGTTTCCGTTATAAGCTTTTGCGTTCTCGACACTCGGACCAACCTCATTGTCGTCTCCTTTGTACGGCCATCCGGTCTCCGCCACCACAATTTCCACGCCCTTGAAGCCCATGGAGTCCAATGCCGATCTTATTGCATCCACCTGCACATAATTGGGGACGACAATTAGTTTAAAGTTGAATATCGTTCGTAAGAAAAAAAACAACTTAACTAATAAATAACGGTCTTGGACCGGACAAAACCGGTGCAGATGCTTCACCTGAGCATCAAACATGTTCATATACTTAATATTTGTGTTGGTGTCGAGCCGCCCCTCATTCGGTTGGAATAGGCAAAAAGCAAGTGTCTCGGGTCTCGGGTCGCTCCGGTAGGCGAAATACGGGTACGGGTTGATTGTGAAAGGCGAACCGGTGGCGTTGTTAAACCCAAGCAACCCCTTCATGACGTCGCCGAAACCGGGGTCGAAGCTTCCCGAGGACGGCGGTTCGGATTGCTTGAGCACCGCCATGGAATGTACGGTGGAGACCTTGATTTTCCCTCCAAGAGACGCGGAATTGAGGGCGTTTTGGACATTCTGAATCGCCGGGACCAGCTGAGAAATTAGGCCCTGGTCGCCGGATGTCAACACCTCGTTGCCGACGGTGATGAGGATAATGTTGCTCGCCGGGTAGAAAGGGGACACGTTGGCGCCGACCCAGCTCTTGGCGAAACTCGGGTCGGATGCGAGACCCGGGATGTCGCCGTTCGCCGCTCCGATGACGATTCCGACGCCGGTGTTCGCCAGGGCTTTGATTATGGCTGGGTCGGAACCGTAAAGCCGAACCTTTTGTATTGAGGTGGACTGGAGCAGCTTCGCGGTGGATGACGGCGGCGGGAGGTTGTCGGCGACTTGGCCGTAGTTTACGCCGATAAATGATTGGCAATCTGCATTGAAAAAACAGAGCAGTTTATCCTTTAATTTAAATTATGGGGTTTATTTCTTCTGAATTAAAAAATATTTTTTCGATAATACGATTGAGTCAATCAACATTTTAAGAGCTTACTTGCGAGGTTAACAGATAAAACGAAGAGTGATACTGCATGAAGGAATGTAATCGCCATGGCTGAAGACAGAGTGCTCTGTTAAATTTTCTGAAGGTGAAAGAATGGAGGGAGAATATTAATAGAAGGTAGGAAAGAGCAAGACTTGGGGCAAAATCGTAAATTCATTTTAACTTCGACGTGTTTAAAAACGTGGACGACATAATTAATAGACTCGTTTATAAACGATTTTAAAATGACTGAAAGCGGTCCAAATACACTTGAAGTGCTTCCTGCATAAAACTTAGAGGAAGCATTGCAAGTATTTTTTTTAAGGTTTACTTTCATTTTTACTAAAAATTGGTTCCAAAAATATTTTCATTAAAAGCTTTTTCAATTATTTTAAAAATACTTTCAAACGAGCTCAATATTTGTCGCTCCTAGAATATAATAATTAAAAATAAATACAACCTTATAATTTAAGTATAATTGTAACACTACGTAGCAGTATTCTGATAAAAAAAAAATTCCTAGCACGGACACCTGAGAACATTTTTCCTTTTTTTTTTTTAAAAGAGAAAGAACACCTTAGCACGTAAGTAATGACAACGACAAACATATTTTTTTCAGTAAGTTCAATATGCTTATCAAAAGAACAAAAAAATCAATCCAAAACCACTTTAATTCTTAACCATTATTTTATGAAAAGAAAGCACTTTTGTGAATCTACGGTCTACCGAAATCAACCAGCCACGATACGCAAAGCTAATTTTACTTCCTCACTAAGGAAGAAGGAAGCACTTCGTTTTAGAAAGTGACGACAATTTCAGCTTAAAAGAACTTTGAACAACATAAAATAGCCAACAATATAAAGCACACTGGGAAAAAGCGCTTCTCATATATTAGTAGAATATTAATTTGGTCACTTGAATAACAACAAAAAAATTGAGATCCTTTCTGGATCTTTGTGTTCGGAGTCAGCAAATATAAAGATTCTGACAACTCATTTTAAATTCTACGACTTATATTAACCTATCCATTGGTTCACTTCATACAAATTAAGAGTCTAGATCTGTTTTTTCTCTATATCTGCTAGCTTCGAACTTCGAGATTCGGAGAGGATCTCAATTCCAACAAACGCACAAAGGTAAGGAAAATTTGAGAAGTTGGGTATAATTGGCGCGCAAGTAACCTTTTGAATAATGCTGACAATAATGGAAAAGAAAGAAGATTTCAAATATTTAAAACTAAGCTTTCTGCCTAACACTTCTTGAATGCTTTAACTAAACGGTTCGCAAAAGAAATTCCAGTTCAAGTGGAGCAAGAGCAAGCGGAGCATGGCGATGATGTTAACGGGGAGCTGTAGAGCAACAAGAGTAACCAGCACGAGCTCAGGTGGAGCTTTCACCGTTGCGGAATTACTGTTCATCTCTTACCAAATTGGAACGATACAGAGAAGAGTATGACCCCTGTGTAAGGACGACATGCACAAATCGAGAACAAATATGAATTTAGTGATGACAGTTTTGATTAGTGGAATAAATCCTCATGATTAAAACAAAAATGCACACTCATTACAAGAAAATTCTTCAATTAAGGATTACATTATAATTTATCTCTTCGAAAACCAGTTATATCGAAAAAAATAAAACAAACTTTGCTCAAATGGCGTAATAAATCCTTTTCGTGTTGATAATGGTACTTGTAGGTGTTCGTATTCAACAGGTTAATGTATTGCAGACAAACCCGTACGACGGAGGTCTCTGGTAAGCTCATCTACAAGTCCATTGAGCAGAAGCCTCTCCAAATCTTTCACAACTTCATCTACTTGAATAACTGCAAACATAGTTTCATCCCAACCCATATCCCACATGCAATTCACGTCCGGCTGCCAGTTATGCATATCGTTTTCCAGCATTTTCGGAAGATACGCTTCCACCTCACATTCGTACTTTCCTTTTCTTCCGTAGAACTTCAGTGTCTCGAAATCTTTATGCAGTTGCCTAACCAGCTCATCCAAAGAATGTATTTTGACAAAACTTATCGATGTCTTTGCGCAGTTGGGATGGACATTGAGCTCGTGCCTTCTCCCTTTTCGTTTCATTACTTCATAGCCGCATTCTAATGTGAGCTTGATGTCTACATCCGGGCTGCAGTCGTGTCTGCTGTCGTGAAGAATGCCAAAAGGGATTTCGAGTTTGAAAAGTGCTTCTGCTGTGTTGAGGAAATGATGGCTCTTGATCACTACCTGCTTCAAGTGGTTTTCGCTTTCTGTCAGCGGCTCTTGTTTTCTCAGGTTGAATGCTTTATGGTGCTCCCGTACTTCTGGATAACAAATGTCCAAGCCGGCTTCACGGTTTCCTGCATCTTTTAGAAACCTAATGAGTTCACATTTTGTATAAGATGAGAAAAACTTACCTGCAACTAGATGCCATTGTGAGCTACTTAAGTATTGCCACTTGTTCACATGGTAGTGAGTGATTAGCTTGAAATACTGCCACAATGACATTCCCCGTTGCAGAGAAGTTCTTCTCGTGTAAGATGGGAATTTGAATTGAAAGCAGAGGTTCTACTCACCATTAAGTGTAGTTGATGCAGTTATGCACTCATCATAATCGAAAACAGGTGCTTGATCTTGCTGATCATACTGCATAACCTGCCAATTTGAATTACACAAATTTTGTAACTGAAGACGTATCTTTTATTTGGAAGTTATGAATTTTCGGATTTTGTATAGATGGACTTACACTTTCATTTGGAAGTAGAGTTTGTGGTTTTTCGAGGCTTCGACATTCAACTTCATTGGGATCAGACAGAGTGGGAGCCTCCAGCTTGGCTTCTTTATGTAGGTTTTGCGTTGAATCTACTGATTGAATGCTTGCTCTTGACTTGTTGGACTTGACGATGCGCGGCTCAGCTTGTTTTAGCCTGCTGGCTCTAACTTTTTCTGTTGCATTCTGGCTACCAAGTTTTTCATGGCTTCTTCTGGTTGCCACTTCATCGATTCTTCGAGGCATTTCGTTTTTATTCACTCTTCTAGATTTTGCCTTCTGCAATGGTGGTGCTGCATGAACAGGTCTCTCCTCCATAGCCAGTGGAGTGCCAAATTTTTCTTTTGATGGTTCAGGATCCAGGTACTTTGGAGAAGAATTGTTCGTGCCAAAATTCAAATCAGAGGAGCTTTTGCTTCTGACCAGATTTTCATGGAATCTGCCATTTGGAACTCCTTTGGGTTGCACTGCACCAGCGACTTCTCTCGTGTTTTTCCTATGTAGTCTAGCTTGGTCTGCAAGTGTCTGCTTCTTATGCAAATCTACTGCTCCTGTTGACTTAGTCCTTGATATGATTTCGCCTCCTCGTTGTTTTCTTGCTGGCAACTTTGGTTGTGGACTCTGCTGCTCCTTCGTCTCTCTTCCACGCTTATCTTCCAGTGTCTCCGTTTTCAAAAACATGGATTGCTGCTGAAGTTCAAGATTGTTCTGTGACTTATGCTGATTTCTCAGGGGAATCTTGTTCCCGGTTTGCTTTTCCGTCTGAACCCTAATTTCCTTGAACTCTGCTTTTCCTTGCGTCACAAGTCTCGCTTCGGAACTGCTATGCACCACAGCTTTATTCGGTTTGACGCTCTGAGTAGTTTTTTGCTGCTTATCTGATTTGATGGTTGCCTTTTCTGATCTCGCTACCGGTTTAAATCCTTCCGGGTCTTTCCATTGCGATGTTCCATCATGAACAACTAACTCAAGGCTGACATTGTTGGGGAGCATGTTTTTTTCTGCTTGCAAAACAAATGTGGTATTAGGCATCAATGGATCCTTGGTCTTAACTCCAGAAATCTTACTCCTTTCGCGCATTGTTTGCTCTCTTGTCCGGCTTTCTGTTTTTGACTTGGAACTCAAGTCTTCATGCACGTTGTGCTTCACGTTTTCCTTTTTCGGAAGCTCATTCAACCCCATTAGTTTTGCAATTACATTTGGAATTCTTTCCTTTTCTGGTTTAGACTCTTTCGATTCTGCTGATGGATTCTTGATGCCGGAGCTATAGCTGACTGACTGCCTCTGAGTAACTGATGGGGAGGAGGTTATTTTCCCTTGCTTTTCGCGGTTGAAGCTACTACCTTCTGTAGTATAAGTCAGAGCTGCAGTCATCTTCTGCATGAACCCCGTCCTTCCAACTTCTTGAATTTTACGCCCGTGTCTCGAACCCTTGTCAAATGAGAACCTTGGCAGATCAATTTGCTTTTGCTCATCTGATTTAACAGCATTATCTTCGTCATCTTCATCCTCATCCAGCAATGTGATCCGATTTTTCCTCTGAGAGTGGACCATGTATTCAGAAGTTTCCTGCAGATTTACGAGCATTCTCAAGGACTCTTCCAAATCCATTGCCCCTTTCATTAACTCCTTCCCAACTTCTATTGAAAATCCATTGACATTAAGACCATTCGAGCATGCTTTTAGGATCTGATTCAATTTATGTGCCCCTCTCGATATTTCTTCGATGTGGAGATGAGAAAGGTTAGGAAATTGGTTACTTGAACCGAAGTACCTATTCATTCTACCTTTTCTTTCCATCTTGCTGAACTCCATGGCTCCCCTCCCAATTTGATTCAAAAATCCTAGCATTGAACTTCTGCTAGATGTATCCGCCCTCCCGAACTTTCCTCCATTTTCAAGTGCAAAAGCCAATGCCATGGAAAGATCTCCCATTTGTTGTGAGCTCCTACCTCCTCTCCCGTAAGCAACAATCTGATTCGAACCATCTTGAATAATCGGCGTTCTGCTACTTCCTCTGGAGCCAATCTGCGGTAATTCGAACGAAAATAAAAACATTTGGACCAAACGAAGTTCATTCTATTCCGATTCCTCAAATAACTGGAATACAACAATTTCGCGTCATCAGATTACTTACTTTTCCACTGGTTCTTGCATCCCCTCTTCCTCTATAAGCTTGCTTGGAATAAGCATATGCATCTGTATCAACACATGAAAAGAAAAAAAAAAGAAACGCACATAATTTTTTGCACTGCATATGGAATTGATCAATAAGTACACAAATAAACGTTACTTTAATGAAAGAACACAGACTATCAAGATCGTTGCAAATATGTTCGATCAAGTCACTTTCAGAAAAATTTCAAAGATGAAACAGAAAAACCAAACACTAAGTCCTTTCCCCGATGTGGGATTCACTCTCGAGTCTCGACAAGATGATATATTGGTCTATGATGTTTGCAACATTTGATTTTTTCACCTTACATAAACTTTTTTTGATGCATGATTCCTTGCAGTAAAAAGGACACAAGAAGATTCTTTCCTTCAAAACTGGTTTTGTGCTTATGAATTTATACAGTTCGTGCTGCTTTAACTGTAGCCCTTACTCGTGCTCTATGCTAGTGATGAAGAATTAAACATTTTCCTCATCAAGGACTAATCAATGAAATTAATAAACATTTAAATGGGGTAGATTAGATTAGAAACTTACCTATTGCCATGGAGTTCGACCGGTTGGAGCTCTGAGACGCACCCATTTTCTCCTTGCGGACGCGAAGATCATCCAACAGCTTCTGCGCAAAATCCGATCGCTTTGCCATGTTTTGCCTGCAGATCACTTGCAGCAATGTTTCAGCTAGAAAATGGTGTTTGGGGCATTAAATTCCTCAAAAAACAGAGAGGTGAGAGGGGAAGCTCAGTTTACATAATTTGTGGGTGGATGGAGGGATCCTTTCAAGGTTTGGTTTAGGTGGCAAGTCTCAAATTATTTATGGAGAGTTTTTGAATTTCTTTTTATCATATGATACAAGGGTTGACGTAAACGTCATCTCTCTCTCTCTGTTACATATTGGTCGTGTGAATGACTACCTTGTATTTCAATCTAAGCAAGGGCTGAGGTTTTTTCAATGGGGCTTCGCTTTCAAGCTTACTTTTTTCATCTACTTTTTACTGTTTTGCTTTTGTCTTTCGATGAGTATGAGTATCTGCTTCTGTCTCTCTCTGGACAATTTGTGTTTACCACACGATTCATGATGACGAGGAAGAAAGTGAAATATGGCAAACGTGTAATCGACGATAGTGGGTAAATGATTGAATGAGTATGTTTATTAACGTTTAAATAATAATTCAATTATCAATTTTTATATCATTTAGTTTATAAAATTTTGTCTACAAATTTAGTCTTCCTAACATTATATGTTGTTATATCCTATATTCTATTCACTTAGGCTTTTGGGTCAACAGATTTGGACTAAATAATGTATATTCGATTCACTAAGTTGGATAGAAGGGTGTTATTTTTCTTTCGAATCCTCGTTTTTGTAGTTTTATTATTTTAACACAATTTTAAAAGATGTGGGCATTGGGCTTAAAAATTGAGTACCAACCACATGGAATAGACTGACCATCCGTTTTTGGTTTAAAAATAAAACATAAATTCAATACTTTTCAAACTTAATGATAACTCGTAATGAATTAACTAAATAATTTAAAATAATGCTACACTTACAATCTAAACAAACCGTATTTGGCTCAACTCCAATCTCCCAAAGCCAACTCGCTCATTTGCTCTTCAGACAAGGAGAAATTTTTTATTGTAACGGAAATATAAGTAGTATACCACTTGTTTTAATATAAGTAGTGAGCAATTTTATTTTTTAAGTTATTAACTTTTTAGCACACATATTTCACTATTTGTATAATAACACATAATCTACCACCCATTGTACCGGCCACACTGAAAAATCTCTTCCCGACAAAGTCCCTCCGCTCCCGAATAACACGTACACAACCGAACCGGCCGGCTGCTTGTTTAGCCACGTCAGCAACTTAGACAATTCCAATGCTGACGTCACCGGTTCATCTTATTTGGTCAACTGTCCAATCGGATAAACCGGCGGCGATGACAGGGCCAATTCTAATTCTTTCTTTTTTCTTGCTATGCAACGTTCATGCATGTAACAATTTCCATTATTTTTCTTTACCTAATTATTTTGATTTTGAAATATATATATATATATATATAAATTTTAGTGGCTCTGTTATGAACCCAACTTCTCTCTATTTAGATTTGGGTTTTTTCGTTCGTTTTTATATGTTTGCAGGTTGTGTTTGGCATTTGATTTGGGAAGGGAGACGATATTTCTTCATTTCTTATAAGCATTTCAGTCTCCCTCTGACCACCATTGTGCTATTCACCAGCTGCAGGAATTGAACTTAGGATGTGCCGTGTAGACTAGAATGATGTGTACATATTCATTGTACTTATACTATGTAACATTTGTATCTAATCAGTTGATGTGTGAAACTTAATTATTACTTTGCTGATAATACTTCTTGTTTCTCCATCTGGGTTGGTGAGGGTATTAATTTATGAATCATAAATATATTTTCAAAGAAATGAAAAAAAATTATAAATATAGTTAACTTTGAAAATGAGAGAATATATATCATACAATTAATTGTAGAATGGAAATCGTTTTTAAATTAAAATAATTCACAAAGTGCAATAATGACAAATGCAAATAACAATGCATACTTAAAACTTAAATTAAGGGGCTTAATAATCGTCCTTAAAACTTGTAACATCCGCGCCTAATGTTTGTTAAACAATTTAAATTAATGGCCTTAATAATCGTCCTTAAAACTTTTAACATCTGCACCTAATGTTTGTTAAGCATCAAACTTGTCTACGTGGCATAATAACTAGTAGGGTTGGACATATGTACCTGTTTGTCCCTATTTTTAATTAATAAATACAATTTTTTGGTCTACTTGCTCTTAATTTTGTCGCGTCCCGCAATGGGACAAAAATTCGCCGGTGACGGATGCCGTAGGATCGCCACCTGACTGGTCCGGGATGTGACCACAACTCCTACTCCACTGTCCTCTCAGAGAACCCTTCCGGCAAATAGGGCTTCGGATCGTTCAAATCCCCTCCAACATTGAAAAACGCTGCCCACGCGCCCGCGTTGGTCGGCTTTCGCACCAACCATATGAACGTCTGCTGATTTAGCTCCAGCCCCCATGCGTTGCTCCGCCGTCATCGTCCCGCCGCTGCCCAGAGCGATGAAAATGACCGAGTCTGGAGGCTGCTGGTCTAGCCAGGCCAAGCATTCAGAGTCAACTTTGGTCAACAGTTCGTCCTCTTTAATCAACGGTTGGACGCAGTGAACAGGTGGGATTGGGATGAGCTTATAAAAGGGGTCTTCTCTAATAAGAATGACGCAGAGGCGGTGGAGGGGGGGGGGCTCATTTCTGGGTGAACGAGGGCGGACACTTCGGCAGGAGGGAGGTCGAAGACGCGGAGGCCGGAGGGGAGGGTTGGGGAGTGGAAGAGGGCGGTTACGGTGGAAGCCTCGGTGGTGAAGTCGAGAAAGCTGACGTGAAAGCCGTGGTGGAGGACCAGATGCTTCGGGAGCTTGAGGAGTGGGATGATGTGGGACGGCAACGTGGTGGAGATTCATGGTTTCTGCCGATTCTACAGCCATATATGGTGGTTTATAAGATGAAAGCACACTGAAAGTTTATCTTCACCTTGCTATAGTGGTGTGTGGGACGTGTATATATATAGGCTGTATCTGTATATTAGGATTAATTATTGGAAAAAATCAAATATAGAGGGATCACTTTTTTGTGCGTATAATTTTGCATGCATGCATGCATTATACATGGTACTGGTGTCCAAGCATTGAAGTTATAAATGTGTTTAGCAGTCTGTAGTGTTAATTTGGTTCGTCTAACCAACCCCAGTAGAAAAGTATACAGTAAACACCATGATCAGATCTATATATTATTACATGCGTACAACAGTACATAAAGGGAGGTGTTGTCTTCACACTATTTTTTTATCTTTCACAACTCCTCTTAATTTCGGCCGTCGAGTGTAATGAATTGAATATCAAATGATATAAATTTATAAAATATGTGTAGAAAGTAAAAAAAGGGTAGAAAACACCACCCGACATAAACTGAAAAATGTCAAGGGGAATTATTTGTTTTGCTTTGACAGAACATACTCTACGTTGCAACAAGACGAGACTTATGTGACGATGTTTTATGCAATGACACCCAAAAAGTTGTCACAATAATTGTCAAAATTAACCGGCCATATTGCAATTTGTAATTATTTACAAATATGTGTGGAAAATATTAGAGATACCATATAATGTGGACTTGCATGTTATGTGAATGATTTGTATATTAATTTATATGTTAGTTATATATAACAATTTTACTCATACGCATTACTTGTCATGTCAAATTACACGTGATCTTCATACTAGTTTGTGAACGAATGCATAAGACATTAATCATGTTCAAGTTTCAACTATAGTTCCCCTTGCTATGCCTCCTCTCTGGGAGAAAGACTAAATTGGTGAAAATTGTTCAATCATGCCATATTATTTGTCTTGTTTCCCAACTCTCACACTTCTGCAGCAACGCCGGAACTTTGCCTATCCCTACCAAATATTGCACATGCAGTTACTCTTTCATCGACCCTCACATTATTTTGAGTCGCACCTATTTAATAGAGGTAGGGCTTTACAAACACAATTAATTTATTTTTTTAATTAGAGAGGTGCTACAAATGAGATACAAAATAAAATATGATATATTTAATCTAAATGTATGTATATATATATATATATAGAGAGAGAGAGAGAGAGAGAGAGAGAGAGAGAGAGAGAGAGAGAGAAGCACGCACAAAAGCTACAGGTTATTCACTAAGTCATATTGTCGATTACTTGGTGGGCTTGTTGTCGTTAGCCAGATTATGTTACGTACATGTCAACAAATATCGATACATGCTGTATTGATCTAATGAATGATATAGAGAAAGAATTTAAGAATTTGTTGAGTGTTGTCGATACAACCTGTCAAGATATGCCTAGCATGCATTACATCAAACAGTTAGTAGGCACAAAAAGGATCTATACCAACATTTGGAAGATCTTTAAAATACCTTCACATGTATATTCCTCGATCTCGTGGGCCTTTTATCCCCATGGATTTACAATTAGAGTTTTCAAAGTCATGCAACTTAATAGTAGATATTTGATAACTCCATATTAGCAGCGCAGAGGCCCAGACCGGCCCAAGTGAAGAGGCCCAGTGGGACCAAGTCATACAGCCGACTAGCCGTTGGTTACCCACTGAGTTTTGCACTTTGGATACTTTTACTCAACGGTAAGGAACCCCTTTCCCCGCCACGTCACCATATAAAACGCACAAAACGTAACCCGTTTCACAATTTACATGCATAACGTTTACCAACTGAATGCGACTGGCGGCCTAAAGCGTCGGTTGTTCCTCCAACCGCCACTTCCGGCTTCCCGGTTTGCAGCTTGCTGGTAGTTCTCTTTGAATATCCAAAATACCAATTTTACCCCTCACTTCTACCCCATGAAAACGTAGAACCTTCTTGATTAGGCTTTTACGCACATTAATTGACACCAACCCAAAGTATTTATCTTCTCTTAATTAAGTAGTTTTAGGTTTGCCTTTTTTTCGCCTTATATTTTGTAACAATTATAATACAATATTCACGTATTAAGAGGCCCATCACAAGCGTAAGGGGACACAAACATATACCCTAAAAAAACCAAGTCTTCTGGAATTTGCGAGAGTTTGAGAGAAACCCAAAAATTATTTTGTTAATTCTAAATTGATGATTACAATAGCAGCCATAAGCTTAAATAGAATTAGCTCAGCTTTTAGAAGCTCAGAAGAGTCTTAAAGAATACGAAAATTTTTTAAGAAGTGTATATAATAAATCAGACGTTAAACGAAAAGCCTGATTTCTATTACAAATTTTAGAATGCAGTTTAGAAGTTTAAACTCTAAATTAATCTAACGTATGAAAGGAAAATTTTGAACTCGAACATAACCAAGGGACATGTCGCTCCGCCTGGGGCAAATTGGATATTGGGGGAAGTTTCTCAATCGCTTTCAAAACCAAAACGGTTAAATGTCACCGACACGCAAGCATTACCGGCTGTTATCGGTACATTACCCGTTCCAGCCTTCCGTTTTAAATCTGCAGAAAACGGTTCGTTTTGTGTCACTTTGCGCCCCCTTCGCTCTCAGCACTCCGCTCTCCTCTCTCCTCTCAACTTCTGCTCTCTGCTTCAAACTTCCAACTTACCATTTTACCCTCCGCTGACGCCCTAATTACCCATCCAACCAACATCCCAAAGCAAATTACACACAGCACGCAAGGATAATAATCTTCCATTTCGACAGAATTCAGCTGAACCCGTCGTTTTGGAGCTCGAAATCGAACCGGCGGAGCTCGAATTCGAAGCTATCGATGGCAATGTCGGTGGCCAGTAAGCTTCAATCTCCGACTTGCGAGCCACGAGCCGTACTCGGTCCCGGCGGGAACAGAGTTAGGGTTTTGGAGGGCCCGAAACGCAAAGACGACGGCGCGAAGAAGCCGCCGCAGCAGACACCGAGGCCGAGAAAACCTGTACCTGAATTGCCGGAACCGGTGGTACGGAGCGACGTTTCGGTGGACAGCACGTGCTCTTCGGACACGTCGTCGAGCGGTTACTCTGCGAAGACGGCGAGCCCTGGAAAGATTGTGAGGCGTAAGAGCTTGAGGCCGGCGAAGGTTGCTTCCGACGATGCCGAGGTGGCCAAGCCCGCCGGTCCGCTGAAACGGTGCGATTGGATTACACCTCACGCTGGTAAATTTGCTGTGCTCTTTTTAGTAGTTTATCTGGTGTTTGGCTGCCTAGAAAATTGATAAGAAAAAGAGGGAAATTTGGAATGTTAGTTAGGAAAATTTGCCTAAATTTAGGGAAGAACTTTAAGCTCTTTTCATTTGCCAAAGATTTATTAGAATCGCTTATAACATGCATATAGTTGAGTTGAGAATTAAGAATGATAAGAATCACCATTGATTTATGTAATTCAGTTTGGGTGACCAGAATTTCATTAGGGATGGACACACGTTGATGCCTTAGAAGTTGAGATATTGCAACATTTTGTTCAATTTCGATTGATTTGCTCGCTTTAATTCACGTTATGCTTTGCTTTAACAGATCCGATTTATACTTGTTTCCACGACGAAGAATGGGGGGTTCCAGTGTATGACGATAAGAAGCTGTTTGAACTGCTTGTCCTTTCACAAGCTCTCGCGGAACTCAGCTGGCCGGAAATACTACGCAAGAGAGATATATTCAGGTATGCTTGTTTCACAAGAATCAGAACTGCCATGGTTCATTTCATTTAAGCGTTTCGGATAAAGTAATGTCAGTGTTTGAGATTATACTTTTATGCTGGTTTCATCCCTTGGCAGGAAACTTTTTGACAATTTTGATCCGTCCTCCATTGCAAAGTTTGATGAGAAGAAATTGCTGTCTCTCAAAGTGCTGTCCGAACAAAAGCTTCGTGCAATTGACGAGAATGCCAAACAAATGCTCAAGGTAATCACCATTCAGTCGATGCACCTTGCGCCATTGCTTAAGCTCACATTCATAAGGTGATTTTGCCGGTGAATTCCTTCTGAAATATTGGTTTCCATGTGATTCACTCGTTTTACAGGTTCAGCAGGAGTTTGGTTCCTTCAGTAACTACTGCTGGAGCTTTGTGAACCACAGGCCCGTAAGAAATGGATTCCGTTATGCACGTCAAGTGCCGGTGAAGTCCCCAAAAGCTGAAGCCATAAGCAAAGATTTGATGAAGAGAGGCTTCCGCTGTGTCGGGCCTACTGTCATTTACTCATTTATGCAAGTGGCGGGGATTGTGAACGATCATCTCGCAACATGCTTCCGGTTCAAGGAATGCAATGCAAATGCCAAAGCAGACTCGAAACATAAGATTGAGAAGACAGGAGAAGATGACACTAAACTAACCGAAGCTATGAAGATCGGAGACCAGAAATGACCGAATTGACTGAGCCGAACTTCGCTAATCGCACGACATCTACATAATTTAGAAGTTACTGTAAGAAGGTGAAAAATCAGATGTTTTCTAGTAGTTTTTGCATGCTTTTATCATGTCTGTGTCATTAAACTAACTAGGTAAGAATGTTATGCTTGCACAGTTGTATCTAAAAACTTCTCATCCTTTGTAATTTGCTCTTCATTTAGTGTCCTGTAATAAATATCCACTATTGTTTTGGTGTATTGCTTTCAATATTTTGCTCTCAAGGGAAATTTTCGAGGCGTTACCCACACCCGGCTATGCTACGAAGGCGTCCCAAATGAATAACGCGATGTCATGTGTTTTCACGTTACCACACGACGTTGCGTGGTGTATACCTGATCTTTATAACATTGCAATACTTGATTCGAAATTACGTTTTGGAAAATATTTCTACAAAAAATAAATTAACAGTACATTTGAAAAAGAAAAACGATACACAACAACAATACCAATATCTAAATTAAATCATCTCAAACAGATTCGAATGGAAAAACTAAGAAATAAAATAACTTCAGATCTTACAAACAACAAGTATGGTTCGAAATATGCAGATTGACCCAGAAAGGGTTGTGGCAGATCACCAACCTCTTTTCTCCTCATCATCTTTCATAACTCAGTAGCTCACACTGCTAATCCAATCCCGAATTCGGGATTGGATTCGGGATTGGATTAAATCCGAGCCTTACCATTCCCAAGCGTGAGCTCCAAGTCATCCAATCCCACCTCGTGAATCTTCTCTCCGATCCACGGCTTTACGTCCGGGATTTGATCCGCGGGAATATTCTGCTGAGGGAAAGCAGGCTTCACAAGATTGAAGGTCGGAGAGGCTGGCATTGCTGACAGCGAAGGAGCAAATCTCTGGAAGCAAACCCATTGTCCGGAATCGACGGTGGAAGCATCGGACTCGTCGCACTCGGGGATAGTGGCAGCTGTAGGATGAGGATGGTGTTGGCGGGTCGGGCTCGCTGGAGCGGAGACGGCGTAAAACGGGTAATCGAAGGAGGCCATGGACTGTTTGGCAATGGCGTCCCAGTTAGGAATTGGGTTGGGGCGTCTGGAGGTCGGGGAGGAGAGCGGCGGGGTTACAGGGGCACTGTTGGAAATTCGCAGGGGAGGAAGAGATGGGGGGATTGCAGAGCGGAGATAGTGAATTGGATTGGATGAATTAATGACGGGATCGAAGCGGGTGGGACTGGGATAGGACGAAGACGACGGACTGACTTGGTAGGACGGGATTGGACTCGGATTTAGCGACGAGTACGGGCTGATCTTGGTTGATGCGGCCGGCGTATCAGTTTGAATCGGCTTTAAACCCTGTACAACAACAAACACAATCCAATTAATTGAATTTATCACAATTTTCTACGGATCTAAGCTACAAGAAATAGAAATTAATTAATTAACTATAAATTAAATAAGGATTTGGGATAATTAAAGTACGGCGACCTTCCGGTAGGTGGTGCCGTCGTCCTCGACGGTCCAGCCGGCCTGGAGGCAGAGAGCTTTAAGGACCTCGTTGTTGTCGCAGTGCTTGGGCAAATTGAAGTCTCCCTGAGCTCGGAGGCCGGCGAATATCTTCGCCGCGATGGCTCTCCTCCTCCGCTCTCTCCTCCGGTTGTTCTCCCTCTCCCGCCACGACGGCTTCCTCCGCGCCGTCGTCGCCGCTGAAGTCGCCCCATCCGACGTCATTCTTCGAACCAATTAGCTCCCTCTACCTCTCTCTCGGCCGCAGAGATTGTAAATGGTCGAGCTCAGGTGCGTCGCAGGGGATTTAAACCCGGCAGAATCACGAGGAATGCGCTTTCGCTTTTTCGCTGGTTTGTGTGGAAGAATCTCTCTCTTCTACTTCTCTCTCCTCTCAGTGTTAGCCGAAACAAAAAAGAAGCCGAGAAATGATACCACGCATTGCGGGTGCACTGAAAGGCCTTGAGGTCGGCGTTTTTTATTCGTTGCACTCATAGGCGTTTCGCGATAACTGATCAAGGACCGTTAGATTAGGATCGTGGTATATATACGATCAGTGATTGAAGACCTATCTTTTGCATGGTGCTTCTGAGCGCAGGTGAGCGGGTCTCCGTTGCGAGTGTGTGAGAGAGAAATGCTTTTCGCCGCGTGGATTTTGATTATATAACTGTTTTTCCCGATGAACTAATAATTCTCCCGCGGGTCCGGCCGTTTCAATGGGACCCACGTTTCTGGTTGGGTTTTTCTACTTTGAACGAGCATTCTCTCCGGATGTCGTAGGTTTTTCAATTACCTTCGTTCATTGTAAATTGTATGGTCAATTTTTGTTATGTACTGTTTATATTTAATTTTAAATAAAAAAATTTACAATGATTTTTTATTACACGATATCCTAAAAAAAAGGATCTCATTCTTCTGATTTGTTGTCCGCATGGGGATTTGGGTTTGCACAGGAGGAAGAAAGAAAACGGCTTTTGGGTAAGATAATGGGCTTTCAGTTCTAACATTTAAAGCCCATTTCACCAGGCTCAACCCAAAATTCCAGGTTATGGATCAAATCAAACACGCTGAAAAACTGATTGCAATTTGCATTCATGCATCTTTGAGAGAAGAACTTGCATACAACTAAAATATTAAGGTGATGATGTTTTAAACTAATCATGAAATATTATGTCAGTAAATTAAAGCACATGACGATGCATAAGGGATTGGGATACTACCACTATGTAGTCCCATTTCTCTGAAGTTTCTTATGTTTTCACTTGTTTAATCTAATACTCCGAATGAGCAAAATGCTAAATCATGTGTATAATAGTTATGATTTTATACATGCACCCCCAAATTATGGCCCGAAAATTTGCCACAAGACAAGACCGTAAATGATTGGGGTTGAATTGGGAGACACGATATGTTTTGTTGTTTTATTAATACTGCACCCCCAAATTATCGAACAATCAACAAACAGCGGCCACGACATTGATTCAATTAAATTGATATAGTCAAAGTCAAAATCAAGCCTTAACATGATGCCATGTTATTAATGGAAGGAAGATCAAAATTACACTAGTACACACTCTCCTGCTACAAGTATGGGCTGAAAATGTGCCACAAGACAATCCCCCACCAAGTACTCACCCGAAATGCAAAAACCACCCCAAAAACACACAAACCTTCAACCTCATACAACCATGGTTGGACCACGGAGAAGCAAAACCCTAGATAAACCGAATCAGTAGAAGTCGCCTGTTTTGCACCCAGGGAAATGGGCGCCTCCCACCCATATGTTTCCCTCGATCGATTTTCTCACGTTCAATCCGAACAATTTTGGATTGTCCCTCAAAAGGTCTGCTGCTTCTTGATTCAAGGGGTCCTCATGGTTAGGTTCCTGCATTAAGAAACTCAGGATTTGAGTCCACAAAAGGTACACATCCAAATAAAACCTAGCAAAAAAAGAAGGGATAATTTGTTTGGGGTCACAAAATATATTTAACGTTATGATTAGAGATACCGTGAATAGGTGATACAATCCGTAAATAACAGTGTTTATATTCAAGACAGGTTTCCAGTCTTCCCGAAGAATGTTAAGGCAAGTGTTTCCTTCTAAGTCGATATTGGGATGGTAGATCTGCGCACATTGGTATGCATCATACAACACCAGATATATAAGATGGTTTGGATCGTAACCAATAGACTCGAAAGTAACTTAGGTTTCGTTACCTTGGTTTTGCACTTGACCTTCGGAGGCTCGTGAGGGTAGACTGCGGGAACTTTAAATGTGAAGACAAACCCACCACCCCTACGAAAAGAGGCACAAAATGTCGGATTCAGCAAGGTGACATCGAAGTTGCAAAATCCAAAGCTTCAGATCAAAGGTTACTTACATATAATATCCCCGATAAGGTGTAATGGTGATCTCAAAATCCATCAAATCATCCTTTCCATTGGGGAATGAAATCTTGCATTCTTCTGGCATGTTCAACTCACTTATATCTACAAGACAACATAATACAATTGAAGGACTACAACAACAATAATAATAAAGCATTTTCCCATTAAGTGGGGTCTGCTATATGAATCCTAAAACGTCATTGCGCTCGGTATTATGTCATAATACAATTGAAGGACTGGTTGAAGGAATTGAAATAAACATCGAAACCTTGCCTTTACGTACATTGGAGTTAAACGTGTATTTAGGAACTTAACATGCGTGCAAGAGTATAATTTTGTACCACATTGCAGCAATTCATAACATATATACATCCTAAAATCATATTAATTTACCTCTATGAAGACGTAATTCTCCTGCACTTTGCTTCTTTACGAGACCATTCTCCCTTGCGTTTTCAGCCGTTTCCTTTTGCTTTTCTTTCACTTTAAACAACCGGATCATGGTTTCTGTAATTAAAAGAAAAGCACACATTTAAAACGGATAATAAGATGAACCATACATGTCTGTTGCAAGTGTAAACAATTCGTGGACAAAAACATCGAAGAAAACCTGCTCGACGAAATGCCGCCGAAAAGCAAAAGGAAAGGAAAGGCAATGGGAAAGCAAAGACGGGAGAGACACAACGAAGACGGACAAGGAATGAAATGGATTTATAGTCTTCCTTTCTTCTCTATTCTTGTCTTCCTGCTACTTGTTCGCGCGGCCACAGGCTACATTTTAAAACTTTAATTATTTAGTTAATTTAATGGTGCTTAATTTCAAATAAAGCTCTTGAGAATTCTCGTGTTTTCATAAAAACCCTCTAAATTTTAAAAACCAGACAAAACTCCTTCAATTACACAAGACTTGTAACATATGGAGAGATGTGTCTGTGCGTCTAGGAAGTCCGATATATATTTTGGTATACCAAGTGTAATAACATAATTGCTTGGAAATTTGAAGAAAAAAAAATATTTTCAACTAATTATATTAGAACACTTAATATACAAAACTATATCTACTTTTTTTTTTTTTTTTTTTCTTCCAACCGAGCCATATGTTATACACTAAAATTTTCTTTTAACACATGTGCATAATAAGTTAAAATTACAAAAAAACAACCTCGCAGATTTCAACTAGTGTTTAGTTAACAAATTTTGATTAAATCAAGTAAAATCTCCGAACAACTCGGCCAAACCCTCCTATCCCATGCATGAGATGAGATTCTTCAAAACCATTTTCCTACGTTTATGGGGAAAGTATAGTTTTCTTGTTTAATTTAAATAGCAGTCGACCATACTATATTTCATATTGGGAGCGAAAAACTAAATATGGGTCTACGAGGGAAAAAATAATGAAAAAGAAGTAAAAAAAATAGCATACAGATTTTGCAACAAATAAAAATAACGACTAAGAAAGAGCTATAAATAACAATAGAAATTATATTAGCACTCCACATGTGACATCCAGTCGTAAAAGTTTATTTTATTTCATTTTAAA
Source organism: Pyrus communis (assembly GCF_041283825.1). NCBI lineage: Eukaryota > Viridiplantae > Streptophyta > Magnoliopsida > Rosales > Rosaceae > Pyrus > Pyrus communis. The sequence goes on along the minus strand of NC_142572.1, from coordinate 21,661,728 downwards.
TAGTAATAAAATTATCAAAACGCCTGTGAAATGCTACGTACGCCTCCCACTTCAATTTTTTTTTCATTTTTTATTCTTATTTTACTACTTTTAAATAATACTTATTTTTACAAACACGTAACCAAATTCAAATCGAAGTTTCAAACGGCCAAATTAAGCCAAAAACAGTGAAAATGCACTCTTTTCTGTCCTACTACCTCACTCAATCTCATTAATTACACTCTTGTCATCCAACAAACATCATCCTTCACATCCCACCAACGTCTCTCTTAATCTTTTATTCTCTTCTCGGCCAAACACAACAAAACACTATCACCACCTCAAAACTCCACCAGGCGTCAGCAAACACTCTCATAACTATCCGGGACTCTGCAACTTTTTGGCCATGTCACACTCGGAGGAAAACGAAAATTTTCCGTCTTAATATCATTGAAATCCGACAAAAACTGAATCGTCTTGATAAGGCTTCATTTTCTCACTCAAACTCCCCCTTTTATGTGAACATTCTTAGCATGCATGTTCGTTTTAGTGAACAGATAGATATGATTCTAAACCCACCATGTTTTCTAGCAAGTTGTAGGATTTTTTCAAGCTAAACATTGTTGAATTAATCGAGTTTGCAAGACGACTTCCCACAACCCCTAGGCTACAGAATTGCGTTTCGAACAATAAACCTGTCTAGAAAGTCTGAATTTGGCAGCCTTCTAGGCCATTTATTTTGTTTATTCCAACCATCTCAGCAATCACTCGTAGCTGGGTTCTTAGATATTTTAGAGAATTAATAGAGGTATTTTTATGGGAGGGCAGCTTAGATATTTTAGAGAATTAATAGAGGTATTTTTATGGGCGGCAGATTTTCTGCCCTCCCACGCCCTCCTGTTTTGTTTTGTCTCTCTCCTAGCTTTCTATAAACTCAGTCCCTCTCTCTTCTCATTTTCTAAAATGAATGCTCGTTTAGATATCATTCTGCTTTTTATTTATGCAGCTAGTTTCTTGTATCTCATTATGTACGTCCAATTTTCTTACCTAATCGAAGAAGGGGAGGGGAATAGCCGGGACAACCATTGATTCCTAAGTCACATAAATAACCACCGGTTCCATGTTGGCGTCGATGGTCAACAAGGGGGAGCAGTTACTGAACTGGAAATCATATTCACCAAGGCAATGGTATCCTTTCATATCTTTCACATATTCATCGTGCCCTCTATTACGTTTATTCCAACTTTCTTAGCAATTACTTAAAAGTAGTCGGGTTTTTTAAAAATTGAATACGGTAGATAATTAAAATAGGTATTTTTATAAGTTTTAAGATTGTATTTATAGATCATACCTGAATACATAATATTCATTTTCATTTTGCGTAACATTTAAAATAAGATTAAAGATATCAGGTAATATGAAAAGTTACGTGAAATGAAGAGGAATATTATGTATTCAGGTTTGACGATGTTCTGTAAATACAATTCTAAAACTTACTAAAAAACCTATATTAATTCTCTAACATATCCATTTTTCAAAAATCCTGACCACTTTCATGTAATTGCAGAGAAAGCTGGAATAGACAAAATAGAAGGCACAACAAATACGTGAAAGATATAAAAGGCTACCGTCGCTTGGTGAATTTGATTTTCACTTCAGCAGCTGCTCTCCCTTATTGACCACTGATGCCGACATCTTGCTCAGGAACCGATGGTTACTCATGCAACTCAGGAGTCATTGGTTGTCCCGACTGAGCATTCCCCTACCCATCCTCTGGTGGTCCTTGGGTTGGGTAAGAAAATCGGGCGTACATTATGAAATACAAGAAACTAGCAGCGTAAATGGAAGGAAAAATGATATTCACACGAGCATCCATTTTAGAAAATGAGAGGGAGAGAGTATAGAAAGATAAGAGAGGGGGAGACGGGGCAGGAAAGGAAGGAGAGACGGACTCAAGAGAGAGAAGAAGGTGAGTGAGCGGGTGGAGGAGAGTAGCTGTATAAATAGGGATTTGTTGTACGTGGCAGCTGGCAGGAATGGCGTGCTAAAGACTTATTTGGACAAATAAAAAAAGAAAATAGAAAAATAAAAAATATATAGCCAATGTGACCGCAACGGCATACTCAAAACTTCCACAACCCAATGATATCATCGTTTAAGAAAGGTACATTTTAACACTTTAATTATTTAGTTAATTTAATGGTGCTTAATTTCAACTACAGGTCTTGAAAATTCTCGTGTTTTTACAAAATCCCCTAAATTTTAAAAAGTAGACAAAACTTTTTCCATTACATAAAGACTTATAACATATGGAGAGATGTGTCTGTGGGTCTAGGAATTCTGGTATATATTTTGGTATACCAAATGTAATAACATAATTACTTGGAAATTTGACGAAAAAAAAGATTTTCAACTAATTATATTAGAACACTTTATATACAAAATGTCACATCCCGGCCCGGGGGGACCACTTCCCGGGCCCGCTCCACCACCGTAGCACGACATTGTCCGCTTTGGGCTTACCATTCCCTCACGGTTTTGTTTTTGGGAACTCACGAGCAACTTCCCAGTGGGTCACCCATCATGGGATTGCTCTAGCCCCCTTCTCGCTTAACTTCGGAGTTCCTACGGAACCCGAAGCCAATGAGCTCCCAAAATGCCTCGTGCTAGGTAGAGATGAGAATATACATATAAGGATCACTCCCCTGGACGATGTGGGATGTCACACAAAATTATACCTACTTTTTCTTTCTGATTTTTTACCGAGCCATAGGTTATAAGGAAAACTAATGAAAAAGGGTTGAAAACTTTGAATTTTAACGATAAGGACAAAATAAAGGATAAAGTGAATAATATCAAAATTGACTTTTTAGTGTAAAAATATAGTTTTTTGTTAAAATAAACAATACTGGAAGTTTTTCATTAAAGTTCCCAACGTTATACACTAAAATTTGCTTTAACATATGTGCACAATAAGTTAAAATTACAAAAGACACCCTCTCATATTTCAACTAGTCAAAGTGGTTAATAAGGATCCCTCAACTCATCAAAGTGTGTAATTATGATCTTTTTCGTCAACTACGTCAAAATTTTTGTCAAAATAAGTTATGTTGAAATGATCATTACTACAATTAAGTTAAAATTAAGGTATTATTTCTCAAGTTGAATTAAAGTTGAGGGACTAATGGTAATGAATTTTTAGTTGAAGAAGCATTACTCCAATTAAGTTAAAATTAATGGACCATAACCACAATTTACTTTTTTTTTTTTTTTAAGCTAAACCTTGTTGAATTGAAAGAGTTTCATTGTGTAAGACAACTTCTCACAGCCCCTAAACCACATAATTGAGTTTCGAACAATATACCTCTGTCTAGAAAGTCTGAATTTGGCATAGGCCATTTATTTTGTTCATTCCACCTGTCTCAGCCATCACCACGTAGTCGGGTTCTTAGGAATTGAATGTCGAGTTAATAGAAATATTTATGGATTTCAAGATTGTATTTACAGAATATTGTCGAACACGAATGCATAATATGCTTCTTTACCTTATCAAACTGTTAGTATTACTAATTTCTTTTTATCTTATTTTTTAAGATATAAGAGAGCCCTAAATTTTCTGATCTTTACTATCAGAATAAATACTGTTATTTTAATATACTTCATAAAACTAATTGATAAAAATAAAAAATTTAGGAATTACGAATATGAATTATTTAGTTTATCAATTACAAGATAGAGAAGATTAAGAATCCAAAGACCGTTTTTTCATTTTTAGACATTTGTTTTCACGCAATTCGCAGAATGTATTTGAAAAAATATACTGCCACTATAATTTATGCTGTCGCTAGAGCATTGAACCTAACGACAACCGAACCATAGGGGGTAGAAAAAATAAAAAATTTCACTAAATTTAAGTCATGTTCTGCGAATTGTATAGTAAGTGTGAAGGCACATATACCTAAAAATGTTTTTTAAACAGAATAAAAGAGATGAAAGTAATCTATACTTGTAACATTTAAGTTATTTACCATTAGCAAATATACTAAAATAAAGATATTTATTTCTAGGGTAAAGTCTAAAAAAAAAAGTTAAGAGTTCTAATGTCTTAGAAATAGGATGATAGAAATTAGGTAATATGAACAATTTAGTAGGATGAGGCATATTATTCTAAGTCGATGTTTTGTAAATACAATTATAAAACTCATAAAAAATCTACATTAATTCCACAACATATCCAATTTTCAAGAATCCAACTAATTTCGAATTAATTCTGGGAAAGCTGGAATAAACAAAATAGAGCGCACGATGAATATTTGAAAGAATACAGCCACTCTGGTGAATATAATTTCCACTTAAGCAACCACTCCCCTTCTTGACCACGACGCCAACATGTTGCTCAATAATGGTTGTTCATGTGACTCAGGAATCAATGGTTGTCCTGGCTGAGCATTCTCCTCCTCCACTCTCTCTTAACTTTCTGTAGACTCACCTGAGTCTACAGAAAGATAAGAGAGAAAGGAGGGGAATGCCTAGCCGGGACACTGGCTTCTGAGTCACATAAACAACCACCGGTTACCGAGCAACATGTCAGCGTCGGTGGTCAAGAAGACGAGTAGCTGCAAGTCTACATAAAACTAAGAAAGAAAGGAGACGATACAGGAAAATAAGGAAGGGAGAGAGAGATTGAGTCTACAGAGAGAAAGAGAAGAGGGTGAGTGAAGGAGTAGAGGCGAGTAGATCTATAAATAGGGCATTGTTGTACGTGGCAGCTGGCACGAATGGCGTCCTAAAGATTTATTTGGACAAATAAAAAAGGAAAATAGAAAAACAAAAAATAATAGCCACAAATAATACTACGGTTACGACTTTGTACCCTTTTGGACAAACAAAAAAGGAAAATAGAAAAACATAAAAACGTGTAGCCATGTTACATTGGTGAAAACATCGACCGAAACCCTGATAACAAAATTGGAAGGAAAAAATAAAAAAAGAAACGTGTAGCCAATGTGACCGGTCCCCAACGGCTGCATTGGTTCACAACATCAACAGAAAGCCTAATACCGGAAAATTGGAAAAGAAAAAAATAAATGAAATACCAAAGAGACCCGTCATCAGTAATTGTAGTACCGGCATGACATTTGCGGAGTCCAAGTTTTACACCAATTAGCAGGGTCAGTGGGACCCACCTCCTCCTCGTACCTCCACTTCACACCTCTCTTGGAAATCTGGAATTCAGTTCAACCTTTTTCAAGTTTTACACCAATGTTATTCTTGTTTCCTTAGAAACCTTGCTAAATTCAATCTCCTATTACGATTTTGACTGTTCTTTTACTAAACCTTTCAAATTTGATATCGCTCATCTTAAATTTGATATCAATAATAAATATAAATGGATATGTTTTTAATGTTTATTCTCAACACTTGATATCAAATTCAACGGTGAGTTACTATGTATCCTTAATTAGTAGGATGATCAAGCAAAATAACAGGACTATGTTTTTATATATTTCAATTATGAAAACGAAATTTCATTTATCCAATCTAAATTTGCCCCTCCTAATTCACCACCGACTAAAACCCATTCTTTTATAAGCATGTATAACCATTTAACTTATCAAATTGTCATATCCAACTTTCTCTAAAGAAATACTAATGAAAAAGGTTAAAAAACATTGAGTTTTAAAGATAAGAACAAAATAAAGTGTAAAATAAATAATATCATGATTGATTTTTTAGTGTAATAATATGATTTTTAGTTAAAATGAACAGTACCGAAAGTTTTTCATTAAAATGACATTTTCTCTAATACATATAAACACAACTCTCTATTATTATCTGTTTTGTTAAGAAACAAAACCAAAATCCGTGTCCATTTTATGCCGAGGTGTCAAAAAGGTCCACCACTCTTTCAACTACATGATCAAACCCCTTGAACTAAAAGTCTCAGCCATCAAACGGTCACAACCGTGGTGCTGCCTGACCAACGGATGGAAACGCTTGGTTGTGTCCGCAATATTTGCAATACTAATTCATTTAAACATTTTCGTGACATGATTGAACGTATGAGTCACATATGGTTGAACGAAAGTTTAATTTAGGGGTGTTTCGAATGGATCGGATCAAAACAACATTTTTAATTTTCAACCAGTAATTTTGAAATATGATCGGAACACAACTTTCGGCACGTAATTCGAAAGTTATATATTTTACAAGCTTTGGAGTATTCTCAATTTTTGATTACATGTCATTTATTTGGTGGTATACTAGTATGATTATTCATTTTAATATATACAAGGATGATTAATATAAAAGACAGTGAACAAACTATATCTAAAACTAAAATACAGAGTTGATAACACATTTTATAATCGTGTAGACAACTATCAGAAATCGAAAGATTTTGGTATCTGAATAAGTTAGGTGCACACTTTGAAAAAAATTATATCGGAGATTACTAGTTATCATAATTGCTCAATGCTTTCTGATTTTCATTTTAACTTTTGAGAAAACATTCAAATTCCTAGTTATAATTGCTAAATGCTTTCTGAGTTGGACTCTAGGGAAAGGGATATTCTTCAGATCATTTCCTTTTAATTTATCAAATTTAAAGATTCGGATTATTAAAATTTGATCTAACAGTTAAAATTATTATAACTTTTAAAATGAACTTTTATTTGTAACTGTTGAATTAAATTTCAATAACCCAGATTCTTAAACTTGATGAATAAAGAGAAAAAGATCGGGAGAAAATTCTTTCCGAACTCTAGCCTACCCTGAAATAATAATTTCATCTTTATCACAAACCGAATGTCGTATCCACCATTAGCTATTTAGGGTGCGTTTGTTGCACCGGACTGTCTCGGACTGGACTAGCTGCAGGGACTAAGTTGGACTGGCTTAGACTAGACTAAGTTGGACTAACTTAGTGAAGCGTTTGGTGCAGTGTCGGACTAAGAAGCAGGATAATGAAAACATGATTATTCACCATATTTGTGTTTGCTTAGACTAGGATTACATTATTGTTCTATTTTAATAGCTCCAATACATGTGTCCAACGCCCTAAAAATTGGAGGGTTTGGAATTGGAATTGGGGTTGGCATAGGTGTAGCAGCATTGAAATTGAAATGGGAGTAACAATCTTACAAATTACTACAAATATTTGGGCACATTGCCCTGAGTTTAATCTCTTGAATTGTTATTGTAATCAATCCACAACTTGCCCTTAAAAGTTGATTTAATTTGTCTTCTTATCACACATTAAACGTCATTAGCCATCAAATACTTATATCAACATAACTTGATCCAAGGATTTCTTAGTCCGACAAATACATCATTCACTAAATTTTCATCCAGGATATTTTACAAAATGCCAGTTAACTATAGTATAGCATTCCAAAGTAGATCTCCATACTTTACAAAATCCTAGTTAACATTAGCCAAAATACGTCATAGTGCAAAGCTAAGTTAGAAGCCATAACCTAAGATTGTACGATTAATAAAATACATCCATGTCTAAGGGCACCACATAATATACTCATCCGCTTGCTTTGTCGCTTAAAAACCTTTGGACAAACACTTTCTTGAGTCCCGAATTGATTGCCCTGAACAAAGAAACAAAGAAACAGGACACTTGGATTCAAATTACCAACCAACAAAGAAACAGGACACTTGGATTCAAATTACCAAATTACCAACCAACAAAGAAACAGGACACTTGGATTCAAATTAACTTTTTTGGCCAGGGGTAGAAACAAGGCTGGGAAGCATATACAGTTCTACACTAAAATGAAAGCACTCAAAGAGTACTCACACACAGAAAACTGCTTTTCATGTTTGGCCCTGCAACTTAGGTATTGTCCACAACTTATGCTTCAAAGGACTTAAATTTGACAACTTTACAGTTGCTGAGAAATAAGTAGGGGTCAGTAACTTGTGCTGAATATGAATTTGTGCTGAAAACACACATAGCACCAAGAGGAAAGAGCAACGTTAAACTCCCTTACAGGATCATGCAATTCATACAATAGGTTAGATAAGCCTCTGCAGTCTAACTATTTTCTAAATATCATAGTTGTGATTGGTGTTTTGGCAATTTTGTCGTCTTTATTCGGAAACTGAGCTTTGATTTTCTGTTTTTCTGTTTTTTATAAATGAGAATTACATTGCTATTATCGATTTTATATTACATATTCATCCATGATTCGTACAACATCAGTACTTGCACACCTCCATTTATGTAAAGATTTGACAAAAAAAAAATAATTATGTAAAGAAATGAATAATTATGTAAAGATTTGACAAAAAAAAATAATAATTATGTAAAGAAATGATCTTTAGATGATGATAAAAAGAATGAACACCTCCATTTCTAATGGTTGTATGATAAAACTAAGTTAATCTCAAGAGGAGGGGAGACAAGTAAGCTCCTCCATGAGGGAGAGACAAGTATTAAGATTATGACTTATTTCCAATGTGGGTTTGCCTTTCCTTTCCTTTGCCTCCCTTTGCCTCTATGACAGCTCAAATTAAAGTGATCTCAATAATCAAACCATCTTTCCCTTCCTCTCAAAAAGCTCTAAGAAAACTTTTGTTGCAAGTCTCTCTCTCTCTCTCTCTCTCTCTCTCTCTCTCTCTCTCTCTAACAACCTTCATAATGAGATAGAAACACTGAGGCTTCTCTCAATTGTATTCTTGATTTTCTCCAAGAAAACATTTGAGAGTGATATAGAGATAGGGTTTTAATCATTTTGTCACTTTAATTTAAGCACACGTGTAGCTAACCAGGCACATGGCTAATGCTAATGCTAATGCTAGAACAACAGCAGCAGGTGCAGCAGCTCCAGCAGCATCAACATCAAAGTTCATCAAATGTGTGACAGTTGGAGATGGTGCTGTTGGAAAGACATGCCTTCTCATCTCCTACACTAGCAACACTTTCCCTACCGTATATATTTTCTTACCTTCAACCCCTTTATGCATCTTTTTTTTTCCTTTCTGTCATTTTCATTGAATTTTTCATATTCGTTTCCCATTATCTTCTTGTTTTCTCATCAGTCATACATGATCTTTCTCATCAGTCATACATGATTTTTGGCAGACTTACTAATCTGCTGAGAAGAGGAACATTTTCCTACTTTACCGAAGCAACACTATCGCATCATGTTTTCGAAAAACCCAAAAAAATCCCATTCGAATTAAAATCTCGAATTTGTTTAGAACCCAGATCATATATCAGATTTACACATCAAATTCGAAGCCAGATCACATTTCAGATTTACCATCACAGAAAAGCCCAAATCGCAAAATTATATACCCTAATTTGTTCAAGTGCAGAGGTCTAGGATTCAAAATTTCTCAAACCCAAAACAACAAAATCAAATAAAGCTCAGTAATATCACGATCTGCAAAACAAATGACGAAATAAATCGAAGATTCGAAGTTTACCAGACAACTCAGAGCAGATGAGGGCGAGCAGATGCAGATGAGGGAAGACGTGGAGATGAGGGTGAGGAAGACGCAGAGATGGGGTTGAGGAAGACGACGATGAGCGACGGGAAGACGACGATGAGCGACGGCAAGGAGGACGAGCAGGAAGTCACCCTCGCGATTTTCTCTGGGCTTACGAGTCCCCCCAATTTCGGGGATCCTGGTTAAGACCTCGTAAGGAGGTGTTTAATCCGAACGAATCCCACCTAATCTCATTAAACCAAATCCTGCAGCAGACCAAACAAGGGACTATAGTCCAATCCAGTCCAGTCCTCCTTAATCCTATCAAACAAACGGGCCCTTATGGTTGAAACTTCAAAAAGTGGAGATAATTAGTAAGTGATAATCATTTGACACGGACAATGGTAATATTATATGTGAAACCCGTATTTGGATTCTGACCGCAAACAAAAGTACTTCCACATCTTTTATTTGGAAACACCAGTTGAACCTACGAACCTATGAAAAATGTGATAAGCTATGACTGATTGATTGCAGGCTGAGAGAGGGCAGCCTAGCATTTTCTGACCACAACTTTTCTTTACTTATTGGCTTCATTGCATGTTTAATTTATGCATTTTGAGGGTATAGCTACAGTCTTCTACTTACTCGCTCTCCATCTACTCATTCTCTCTCTTAGCTCTTTGTAGACTCACTGCCTTTTTCCTTCTCTCCCTCCTCCTCTTTTAGTATCGTCTCAATGCCTCCGTGCTGCCAACGTATCCTCATGAGTTAGCTATCATTATCTCTTCCATTTACAGAGCTATTTTCTTCATTTTTATCTTGTATGCCTGTTTTTCTTACCTAACCGTAAGACCATCGGAGGATGGGGAGGGGAATGGTCAGCGGGTTCAACAAGCAGGTCGTGGTCAACTAGGGTGCGGCTGCCGTGGCCGTCGTCAACAAGCATGCGGCGCCCGTAGACGAGGTCAACAAGATGTCGGAGACGGTGATTGTTGACCTTGTCTACGACCATCGTGCGCTTGTTGACGACGGCCACAACCGCCGCACCTTTGTTGACCACAGCCTGCTTGTTGACCCCGCTAACCATTCTCCTCCCCATCATCCAATGGTCTTATGGTTAGGTAAGAAAAACAGGGGTACACAACAAAAATAAGGAAAATAGATCCGTAAATAAAAGGGATAATGATAGCTAACTCATGAGGATACATTGGCGGTAAGGAATGAGGCATTGGGACGATACTAAAGGAGGGAGAGGCAGAGAGGGGAAGAAGAGAGGCAGTGAGTCTACGCGGAGCTAAGATAGGGAAAGAGAAGAGAGAGCGAGTGGAGGACTGTAGCTGTATATGTAGGGCTTTAAAGGTAGCAGCTGTCAGGAATAGTGGAGGACTGTAGCTGTATATGTAGGGCTTTAAAGGTAGGAGCTGGCAGGAATAGGGGAGGACTGTAGCTGTATATGTAGGCCTTTAAAGGTAGCAGCTGTCAGGAATAGTGGAGGACTGTAGCTGTATATGTAGGGCTTTAAAGGTAGCAGCTGGCAGGAATAGAGGAGGACTGTAGCTGTATATGTAGGGCTTTAAAGGTAGGAGCTGGCAGGAATAGGGGAGGACTGTAGCTGTATATGTAGGCCTTTAAAGGTAGCAGCTGGCAGGAATGGCGCACTAAAGATTCATTTGGACAAAGGAAAATTGAAAATCAAACAATATGTAGCCACCGCAACGATATACTGGTGCAAAACTTCCTCAACTTAAGACCAAAACCCACCCCACCTCTCGGTCGACTGATACCCAAAATACCATCATATCCTTGTATTCCTTTTGCAATCAACTTTATACATTTTATGGATAATATTACTGTTTTTTGTCCATGTAGACAAGCTAGATTTTTAAACTCGATCACGTATATACATTTTACGCAAAATGTTACTGTTTTTGTTCATGTAGTTTTTACTTTCATAATTGTACATGTGCATGTTTTATTTGTGTCGTACAAGAATCATAAGGCCGGTAATGCAAGTTGAAATAACATAGTTGGATATGCTCTAAATTCACTTAACTTATGGCAAGAGAAATTTGAACTCGAACATTCCAGACTCCTTTGCATAAACATATATCATAAGACCGGCTATGCAAGTCGAAACAACATATTTTTGCAAGCAATATTAACACACTAGAAAACGTATTACAAATATTGAGTGATGTAGGTTTGATTATTGAATGTGACTTTATTCATAAATTTTAGTTTTGTTGTTAATTCCAACCTTTACTTGATGATAATTATGAAATAATAATAAATAAAAAAACAATCCACATATAAAGTTGGTTTTAAGTCATATGAAGTTATTTGAGCTCAAATAAAATCTCTCTTTTAAAAATCTAGGGAATTTTGTTTAAACACTAAAAATCTTAAGAGGGGTATATATTGAACAACATTAAATTAATTTAATGAATAAAATTTTAATCATTCTTAACCCTCTAACCAAACACCAACATATCTACTATTCTTGCAAACCAAGCTCCAGCTTCTCCCTCACATTTGCCCGCCACCTTGCTCTCCCACAATACAAACCAAAACAACGAAGCAGCCACCTATTGCTAGACCAAAATTGTTGGAGCAGGCTTGGTGTTGTTATTGAAAGCAATTCCGGAAAAAAAAAAAAGTTAAAAAAAGGGTTATGAGGCGGCATTGAATCGGAACCCGAGATCGTCGTCTTTGTCATTTCCGGGCCATGACCTGTTTTGTAGCTCTTTGGACAAACAAAAAATGGAAATAGAAAAACAAAAAAACGTGTAGCCAACCTCCTCCTCCTCCCACCTCCTCTTCACACCTCAATTGGAAATTTGGATTTCAATTCAACTTTGTTTAAGTATATATGGTATTATTGTCTCCTTAAAAACATTGTTAAATTCAATCTCCGATTACGATTTTGACCGTTCTCCTATTACAATTTCATTCATCATAACACACATGATAACTTGGAGAGATTTTTGAAAATCTATCAGGAACAATATTTGGTACAACAAAATGTATTAACTCAATTAGTTGGAAACATTAAAAAAAAAAAAAAATCTACTAATTGCATATAACATTTGGTGTAATGTATGTTTGTGTATTATGCTAAGACCTATTGTATCAGAAAGATCAATCAATTCTAGAGCTTTCAATTTTCCTTTTCAATCTCTCTCTTGTTTCTCCCTATATCATCTTCTTTTGAACTAATCTTTCATCTTTTGCAACATAGTTAACAATTCCACCAGCTAAATAGTGTGTACAAAATTCCATCTTCTAGTTTCGGGTTTGGTATATGATTGAGGGCTTGGTCTTGGAGACTTGTTAGGCCATCTTCAACCAAAGGTTGGCCAGAGGGCTCTTTTTAGCTCTGACCTTCCAAGATATTAATATTTTAATGAACAGTACAGGGCCATATTTGCCTTCATCTCCAACCGCGGGCCAAAGGGTCATTAGGCTCGTTTTAACGTTGTCACAAAAAACCTTCTCCAACTGAGGGCCAAACATAATTTATTTTTTAAATTTAAAAAATACAACAACTCAAATTTAAACAACTACAACTTATGTTTAAAAACTACAACTTAAATTTAAAAACTACAAATTAAATTTAAAAACTACAACAACTTAAATTTATAGAAAAAAAAAAAGAGATTTTTTTAATTTTTTTTACAAATTTTGGCTGAAAAAAAAAATTCAAATTCAAATTCATAAGGAAAAATGATATAATCCCTTTAAAAAAAAATGCATATAAAAATTTGTTTCATGTTACTTAATTTAATTTAATGTTGTATAATGACTTAGGAAGTTATAGGAAAAAAAATAGAATTTAAAAAAAAATATGAAACAAATTTTGTAAAATAGAAGTTATAGAAAAAAAATTTTGTAAAGTAAAAATAAAATAAATAAATAACGGCTAGCTGACGTCAGCTAGCCGTTGTATTTAAAATTTTGACCTACCATTCCTGTCGGATATATTCGACAGGAATAATGCACAATGCTATCGGTTATATTCAACAGGAATATTCAAAATTTAGGCCCAGCCAGGGGCTGGCTGGCTCATTTGGGCCAGCTGGTTAGCCATTTGGCCCTTTTTTGTCCAGTGGGGCCCATAAACCCTTTGGCCTAACTCTTTGTTGGAGATGATTTTCGGGTATTTTTTTGCCCTCTGGACCATTCAGTTGGAGATGATGTTAGGAGAACTCAACGAGTTCTTCTCACGTCTAGGTTAGTTATTAGCTGGCATTTTGGAGGAAGTGTTCAGTGTGCCCATTTCAAAGGAAGTGTTCAATGTGCCACGAAAACGGCATGGTATATCAAGTGTTATAATATAAATAGTTAAATTTTTCTTTTTAAGTATCCAACATTTAGTGTATCTGACATACTCTCAGCATACTAAAAATTTTCTTGACTATTTGGTGTTGTCGTGGTTTTTGTGCTTCTGAGCTCGGAGATTAGTTACTATATTGGCAAATCTTATTTATCTGTATTTTCGTACTTTTAGGCATATCGAAAACTGCGACACAATGAGACCTAATCCAAAGGGTTACTGCGCCTAGCATGGAGTTTTGCAGGTGCAAGTTATGCTCAATAGCTGAAACGATGTTTCACGATGTAATGTGAAAATCCTTGGGCTTCGCATAAAACATTGTCCCAGTACATGTGTTTTCTTGCAGTGTTTGATATGTCTTTGTTAGAAAAATGGACTATCCAGTCAAGGTTTCACTATTTATACAAAATTGCAATTGTATATGAATATATATATATATATATGCACATATATATATATATATGTGTGTGTGTATATATATATATCAATGCATAATACATAACATTACTACAAGTGCGCAAATTTAAATTGCCATGATCGATGTCACTGTTGTGAAATCTCCAACTAATTATTTATTATCGTGGGTAAAAATTAAACAACAAAATAATATGTAATTGATTCAAAATGCTGTTATAACTAATGACATCTTAACGTTTAATATGCAAGTAAGTTTCTCTTCGCTCAATATAAATAATGGCGAATGATGATCTCCTTATTTAGGTATGAATTGGAATTTCTATTGCTTTATAATTTCTCTTTCAAAATTTAAGCTGTGCTTTAATTGGACAATGGGATGCATGCCTACTACGTACTAAATCACAAATATAATTATGTACATGCGATCTCTATCCTGCCTAATACTTTTGTTGGGGTCTCATTAATTTGGAGTAGAATTATCTCCCCTCCAATTTGGAGTAGGATTATCTTCCTTCTTATTCTTATCCCCTTCCCTCCCCTCTGGTCACAAAATGGTTTTGTCTTCTTCTGGATATTAAAAAATTAATACAAAACGTTAACGTGATTTAATCGTAACCATTCAAATAAGAGAGGAGGGAAGGGGATGAAGATTAGGAAGGGAGAGAATCCTACTCCCATTAATTTAAGTCCTTTTTTGCATGTTTGGTTGCTCGAAAAGAGTACAAAGACTACATCATCTCATGTACCTCATTTTATATATGAAATCAGGAATGGTTTTGCTAGACAAGAGTGCAAGGCTCTCTGACGTTTTTGCATTATCCTAAACGCTTCTGTATTCTGTATTTTAATCCAGTCACATATATACAGTTTGCGTATAATGTTACTGTTTTGTTTCCTATAGCTCGAGAGCATCACAATTCGACTTTCACGACTGTACATGCACACTTTTTATTTATATCGCACAAGGATCATAAGACCAACTATGCAAATTGATATAATATCTAGATGCATTAAATTTATCTAGCTTATATATTCACATGATTTATATATGTATTAAGTGCGTATAAGTATGAGAAGTAAACAATTTTCATAAAAATAAAAATGAAAAAGCAAATCTTTCCAACTAAAAAAGGAAAAGAAAACAAAATTTAATTAAACTAAGTGCTCATTTGGATGTGCTTTTAAAATGATTGAAATCGCTTTTAAAGAAAATGTTTTTGGATTCCAAAAGCACTTAAAGTGCTTTATGTAAGAAGCACTAGTTATGTGCTTCTTTAAGGAAGCACTTTAAGTGCTTTTCCAAGATTTACTTGCATATGTACTAAAAATTGGTTCTAAAAATATTTTTACCAAAAGAACTTTCAGTTATTTTAAAATTACATCCAAACGAGTCATAACCTATCAAATATTGGGTATGAACCATAAAGGTGCATTATGCAACCGGGACCAAGAATGAATCTTGGGGCAACTAAAATGCTTAATACTCTTATTTGTGAAGTAAAATACTCCAAAGTCACATCATGTTGAATCGTAACACGAGTAATCAAAGGTAAAATAAATATTGTTTCTATCTACCTTCTGACCATGGGGGTACGATATACGGCGAAATGGTGGTTGCTTACAAATAATACCCGATCACCAAGTTCAACAACCTCCATCCATTGTGGACCACCATCAAAATCGCATTCCAGTTTGAACACTCGAAATCCTTTAGTCTTTGGGTGGCTCAGTGTAACTAAAGGCCTTTCCAAGCATGCCCTTATGCCAAGGATCGGCTATTAAACACGTTTCTTGTTTAGGCTTGGATGAAGAGTCTGCCTTATGAAAAATCATAAATAACTCCATAGATGCAAAATCTTTTGATAGGTGAACGAAATCACAGCCATTGTAATGCTCTACTCTTGATCCATCATATTTAACGAATTGGTACCAATTAGACGTCTCCACCTGCAGCAGCCACAGACTAGGTCAATGAGGTCATAGTCTGAGGAGATAAGCTGCCTACATCGTACCAAAATCGGAGGAGATAAGATGATCTTGTCCAATCTTAGTCTTAGCTAGGGGGTGCCTACTCCTACCCCGACTCTGATCCTAAGACCATCTCCAATTTTTGATCTAAAATTTAAAATTTTTAACCAAGAAAATTTAGGTTTTAGCCCATAAACAATTTTTTTGCTCCCACCATTTTGGGCTAAAATTTTAGCCCCATATTATTAAAAAATGAATTTAGATTAATTTTTTACTTAAAGTAACTTTTTTTTTAAAATAAAAAATTATATAGACTATCATAATTTAATTTTATGAACATTTTAATCTAAAAATATTTAGATTCTTATAAATACTAAAAAATCACTAACCGACAAAATGAAACTCGTTAAACACTATGAAAAAATATGAAACAAATGAAAGATTTTTTTTAATTATTTTAGCCGTTAGATTTAAATTTGGACAGTTAAAAATTTTTTTTTTTTTTACCGTTGAATTTTATTAAATTATATCTTAACCGTTGGATTCAATGAATTTATAAATATAAAATTAAATAAAATATACATATATGGTGGGCCAAGCCCATTAATCTTGGGCTAAATTTGGCTTCCATTTGAGTTTTAGGTTTTAGGCCATATTTTAGCCTTGGATTGGGTTGAGTTTTTGTGGGGAATAGAAGTGGAAATTTGAGTTTTTGCCCAGGATTTGAGAAGGTTTAAATAACAAAAACAAAGCGTTAAAAAAGGGTTTAGGACAAGGCTGGTGTCTAAGCAGCTGGTGATCCACCACCAGCAATTGTAGTACAAGCGTCACATTTGCGGAGTCCAAGTTTTAGAAAGGGGATCTTCGGATCACTTCCACTAAATCAATAAATATGGGTACTTGAAATTTGTTCTAACAGCTAAAAACATAATCCCTAATTAAAAATTTTAATAACTTTAGCCGTTAGATCAAATTTCAAAGATCCGGATTCATTGATTTGGTGGATTTGATGGAAGGGATCCGCACAATATCCCTTTCCCAAGTTTTACACCCATTGGCATGGTCACTAGGACCCACCTCCTCTTCACTCATCAATTGGAAATCTGGAATTCAATTCAACCTTGTTCAAGTAGATATGGTATTATTGTCTCCTTAAAAACATTGTTAAATTTCATCTTCTATTATGATTTTTTGTTGAGGCTTGTATGCATAGTCTGCCTCATGAAAAATCATAAACAACTCCATTAGATGCAGAATCTTTTGCTAGGTGAACGAAATCACGGCCAATTTAATGTCCAGTCTCTTTCCACCTAATCCACGTAGTTCGGGATCCAGACCATTGAAATTTGATCTAACGGTTAAAAACATGATACTCATTTAAAAGTTATAATAACTTTAACCGTTAGATCCAATTTCAAGGACACGAATTCATTGATTTGATGGATTTGATGGAAATGATTAGAAGAGAATCTCTTTCCCAAGTTTTACAACCATTGGCAGGGTCACTGGGACCCACCTCCTCCTCCCACATCCTCTTCACTCCTCAATTTGAAATCTGGAATTCAATTCAACCTTGTTCAAGTAGATATGGTATTATTATCTCCTTAAAAACATTGTTAAATTCCATCTCTTATTACGATTTTGAATGTTCTCTTGTAATGATTTTATCCATTATAACACATGTGCTAACTTGGAGAGACTTTTGAAAATATAACGAGAACAATATCCAAAAAACCATTTCCCGCCTCCCGGCTGAGTTGGGGGTGGTTCTATCCTGAGTATCCAAAAAACCAGTAATACCTTTGCACTCTTTCTATAATCAACTTAAAGCAAGACCACCCATGAACCTCGAACCTAATTCATTAGGCTTAATCCAAAGATATTAGTATTATTTCCCCTAACTTAAGTACAACGGTGCATGTAGTGTTACGGCACAAGACCTCCGATTTTCTAAAACCCTCAAGTTTTTAATCTAATAGAGACGATCTGTAAATCTGAATCCGATCACGTATGTACAATCTGTGAATAGTGTAACCATTTTTGTTCATGTTGCTTGGGAGCATCAAAATTTCGACTTTAATACACAACTGTACATGTACACTTTTTTATTTACGTCGCACAAGGATTATAAGACCGACCATGCTAATTGATGAATACTCCACAGACACCACCAACTTTGTGTTAACTTTAAATGAGTGTCATTACACCCCATTACTCTCACCCACCAACCTCCTGTCATACTTTAATTGCAAAACCTACCAAGTTGAGACATGAAAACCGTAAAACCTTCCGCTTCTCTAACACTATATAATAACACTACCACCTTCCCAATTCTAAATCATTTCATACTTCATTGAGACCCTCATCTTTTCCCAATTCATTCTGCATCTTCACGCCTCACTCTCTCTCCCTTCTCAATTCCTCGTAACTCTCATCCCTGCAAGGATATACTTCCTTCCGAAATACAAGAGGCTTTAGCATCATTTTCCGACTATGAAAAGGTATTATATCCCATATTTGAAATGTTGTGATTGCTTATGTTGATCCTAGACTTTATAATTTGTAATTTTATTTTAAGATTTATGTATAAGATTTGCTAGTGTGATAAGAGACTTAAAGTTGGTGAAAAAAAAAAGGCAGAGCACAAAAATAACGAATGAAGGATTAATGATATGCGGACTCTTTCAGGATCCTTTCTGATATGTCGACGATAGTGGTCAGGAAGGGGAGCAATTGCTAAACCAGTGAGTTAACCGGAAATCAGATTCACCACAGCAATGGTTTGCTTCCATATCTTTCAATGCGTATTAATTGTGCTGTTTATTTTAATTATTCCAGTTGTCGCAGCCATAACATCCTACATATATCACCTTCGTATCATGATTCCATTTGTGATTTTGGATTTAGTTATAGTGGGGATCATCCATCGATATAGGGCAAAAATCACCCGAAGGTAGTCGAGTTCTTAGGAATCAAATACTTCAAGAGAAGTAATAGAGGTATTTTTATGGGCTTTAGGACTCTACTTACAAAATATCATTGACCCCGAATGCATAATTTTCCTCTTTGCCTTACTGAACGATTCGTATTACCTGATTTCCTTTGTTATGTTTCTGAGACATACTAAAGTTCTAATTTTTCTGGAATTTGCATTAGAAATAAATGTCGTTATTTTAGTACGTTTTTAGAAAATAGATTCATAGTGGCAAAAAACTTAAAATGTTACGAATATGGATTATTTGGTCTATCAATTACAACTTGCATCTCTGTTCTTTTGTTTAAAAGTCATTAGTAAATTGTGATAGATTGGATTGATGATCCGCGGACTGTTTTTTCTTTTTTACTCATATTTGTCTTCATCCCTACTAGGCGATTCGCCAAACGTATTTGGAATTAGGTGAAAATTAAGTCTACACAGTTTCCTAATGACTTTTAAACAAAAGAACAAAGATGCAAGTTGTAATTGATTGACCAAATAATTCATATTCGTAACCTTTTAAGTTTTTTGCCACTATCAATCAATTTTATAAAATGTACTAAAATAATGGCATTTATTCGCAAAGTCCAGAAAAGTTAGAACTATAATATGTCTCAGAAATAGGACAAGGGAAATCAGGTAATACGAACAGTTCAGTAGGGTGAAAAGGCAAATTATGCATTCGTGTTAATGATATTCTGTAAGTAAAGTCCTAAAGCCCATATAAATACCTCTATTACTTCTCTGAAGTATTCAATTTCTAAGAACTCGACTACCTTAGGAGTGATTTTTGCCCTATATCGATGGATGATCCCCACTATAATTAAATCCAAAATCACAAATAGAATCATGATACTGAGGTAATATATGTAGGATGTTATGGCTGCGACAGCTGAAATAATTAAAATAAACAGCACAATTAATACGCATTGAAAGATAATGAAGCAAACCATCGCTGTGGTGAATCTGATTTCCAGTTAACTCACTGGTTCAACAATTGCTCCCCTTCCTGACCACTGTCGTCGACATATCAGAAAGGATCCTGAAAGAGTCTGCATACCATTAATCCTTCATTCGTTATTTTTGTGCTTTGCTTCTTTTTTTTTTTTCACCAACTTTAAATCTCTTGTCACACTACCAAATCTTATACATAAATCTTAAAATAAAATTACAAATTATAAAGTCTAGGATCAACAGAAGCAATTACAACATTTCAGATATGGGATACAATACCTTTTCATTGTCGGAAAATGATGCTAAAACCTCTTGTGTTTCGGATAGGGCTGCACTGCCCCAAGTTTTTGCTACACAAAGACTTGAAGCTTCAATACGATTACAATACATATACATATATATATATATATATGTACGTGTGTATGTATATAGGAAGTTAAGGAATATAAAGATCCTTACATACATGAGAAGATATGCAAGCATGAATATTTATGCCAGCCAAATGATAGAGTGTCAGGTACTACTAGTTGATCAAATTTTAGTATTCCCTAATAATGTAAACTCAGGAATCAATGGCTACTTTTTTTCACCCCAACTTGATCATAATTCTCAGACAACATATATATATATATATAGTAGGATGACATCCATATGTCTTTATCATTAACCACCCCACCCCCACCCCCACCCCAAATTGTAGATTCTTGTATCCCGTCATATATAACTACATTACCTGTATTCATTACATGATTAGAGATATAAATATAAGAGGATACACTCTAATTGTGAAGTTTTTTAGATATGTACAAGTCTTAAGAACTTGTGTGATACGTATGCAAATTGATAAACTTTTCAAACCCATGTACGTCCACCACTAACATCACTAATATTGTCCTAACTTAATCACCTATTGCTAGATGTGTTTTATAAAAAAAAGTCTCAGTGATATTAAGTTTGAAATCTCTCATACATTAATTGTATATTATTTTTTCACATGCATGATGTGTGATCCAATTCTCAAACAAGCCCTTGTTGAAATTAATTTTTTAAATCTATTGAACATGATTTAATTAAAATATGCTTCGAGATTTATTTAATTAAAAGGGATCCAAACTACAAGCCCAAAGTAGGAAGTGATTAAACAAGACGCATGGGACAAAGCCCATGGCGTCAAACTCTATAAGGAGGTGTGGCATGGGTTATCATAAATATCCATGCGTTTTCTCATATATTGTGAATGCAATTAGTTTTGTACCTCAGAACGAAAAAAAAAAAAAATAGAGAAGGAGAAAACCCTAGCTGAAAGCCTCCTAGTGTACCGCGGATTCTATTGGTCCAAGTGAGTGATCTTATTAGCACAATCAAATGGTTCACTCTATCATCCGTCATTCGTGTATAAGTATGGATACTCTTAAGGGCAAACCACTTGGAAAGCTTTCATTGATTAATCATAAAGAGGAAAAACATAAGCACAAAAAAGATCCTACGAAGTGGTGCACACATGGCTAAGGATTAAGTTTATCTCTTCACCACCTTCTTTCTTGTATTATTGAATGACAACCAAATGGATATGTAATTGAGATGTCGAGCCATATATTATACACCAACACTAATCTTTTGGAAGGCCCAACCAGTGTTCAGTCATTGAAGTCAACGTCAATTTTTTTTAGGCCAAATTGTTCAGTCAATACTCTTTAAATTGGAGTTAACACAACTTTTTGAAGGCTCATGACTTGTCGAGAGAAGATTTTCTTGGCTGATAACGTAGCAAAGATTTTGGAGGCATCAAATCCTAAAATCTATCCGAATCGAGGCATCAAAACCTTGATCATACTATATTTGCCATCGCTACTTCTATTGAATTAGAAGCTGATTCTTGTGAGAGTGCTTTATATCCAAATGATGTTAACTTAATTGCCTAGTTATTTGATCTATTTCAATTCATATAGGAGTAGGATTCTCTTCTCTCTAAATTTACTCCTCTCCTATCTTTTTTAACTTTCCTCTTTTTTTTTTTTTTTTTTTTCCTTTTTATTTATAAAGAATTCAACACAAGGTGTTAACATAGGTTAATCGCAAGCATCCAAATAGAACGGGACTAAATGAAAAGAAAAATGGAAGAGTAGAGAATCGGATCTATTCATATATATGTGTGTGTGTGTGTGTGTGTGTGTGTGTGTTTGTTTAACCTAGACTCCTAGTGCATGCCTTGTTGCGTTGCCTTCCACTTCTGTCGTTTTAGTAACTACGTACGCTAGTGCGTCAGATTCGGGCAGCATTCCATGCGGTAGGAATCCCCACATGACGTTCTAATGAACAACTAATTATTTAATTAAGGCCTAAAGGCAGGGAGTCACCTTGCAGCCAATCTCATGAACTGAAGGATCATTAATTTGTTTTTGTTTAATATGGTTAATTTAAATCGAAAAATTCTTATATGGTGGTTGGTCAATGTGTCCTTGTATCCGTATCTCCATTGGATGGCACTAAATCCTCCAAGACATTGATAGAACCTATATCATTTATAATGTTCATTGATAAATTTAGATGGTCCACCCTCATCTTACAATAATCCACATGCCATTTGGAAATTAACATTATAGGGAAGCCATAGTCACCCTCCCCTACCATCGATTTATAGTTATATGATTTGTATGCATATATATATATATATGTGTGTGTATGTAATTAGTTGTACTCAGGTGTCAAGTAGCGTCAACGAATTGTGAAAACATGCAAAAGCAAAAGAAAAAACCGGTGTAAAAAGACCATAAGACCAATTTCAATAGTTGACTTAAAGCTTAAAATTTATAGTTGTAGTGGCATAGAATACATAAAGAATCTCACTTTTAAAAAATTCTTCTTAGCATTTCTCACTTTTCAGAGGTTAACAATATGTATTTCTATATGCTTTCCACAGAGTAATTTAGTATGAACTCTTTGGATTGTTTGCCAATTTTGTGCCACCAGTAGTACTAATCAAGTCCAATGATTGACACAAAGGTATTGCATCAGCCCACTTTTCTCCTTCTTAATTTTCTTTTTCACCCTCACATATTCACATATGTCTGAACCTAGCTTTGGTCACGAATTTGCTCATGCCTTGTTATATTTTGAGTGTGTAACATATGGTTAATATGTCTCACTTCTAATTCATAACCATAACATAAAAGGGAAAGAATCACAGGAAGAAGAAATAAAAGGAGAAGTTTTGAAAGGAAGAAAGCTCTTGTATATTTGATAGTTGTTTTTAGGCTTTTTAGCCAAAATGGTCATTAAGATATGCATAACTCTTCGCTATAGTCCCTAAAATTTAAAACCAATAGAATTAGTCCCTGAGTTTGTCCACCATCAATCATTTTGGCCATTCCATGAAAAATCTCCATTAAATAAGGCTAAAATGACAAAAATACCCTCAATATTTGTCAAATCACTTGGCCCATTGTTTATTAAATTGAGGGTATTTTTGTCATTTTGGTCCTTATTCAATATAATTTTTCATGGAAGGACCAAAATGACTGATGGTGGACAAACTCAGTGATCACTTCTATTGATTTCAAATATTAGGGACCAAAATGATGAGTTATGCAAATCTCAGAGGTCATTTTAGCTAAAAAGCTCTGTTTTTGTCATGGATAATGATTGTGTCCCCCACTTTAACATCATGTAAAGATTATATCTGCAAAAAATCAATCAATTTGGATTTCGTTTAGTCATTCATATGCGTTAGGTTTTAATAACAAGTAGTATCCTTAGAAAGAACCCTACATTTGTTTTATGCATATATATGGCTAAACGATCTCTAAATTGAATGATTTTTTGCACGTATGATCTTTAAATAATGTTAAAGTGAATGAGTTCAGATTATGATGATTAGACAGTAACAATTCGTTAATCATAATTGAGGGGCAATCAAGTCCCCTATGAGAGTACACAAACATTATCTTTTTGTTATTACAACTGAATGAGTTTAATTTAAAACAATAATATAAGGTCCTTATATACCCTTTTCCAACAATGCTTAACATTTAAGCTAATAGGTGCTGACATGGCACTTAGTGACTTATGGTTAATACTACTATAAGTTAATAAAAAGAGTAATGCTATTGCTAGGCACACTAAAAAAAAAATGTTAAGAGAGATTATATACGTGTACCACATGATGTGGCAAATTAATGATATATATAATTAACATTTATATGAGATAAGTTTATTAATTGATGTGGTATATATACAATACTTGTTACATCATGTGGTACACAAAGGTGATACAAAATGTGATTTTTTTTAGCCTTTTTCTAATAAAAAAAAATAACATACTTATAATTTGGGTGAAATAATAACCAACACAATGATATTCGATCCAAAGCAAACAATATGTCACTAACGTCGACCTTGCTGGGCGAAATTTAAAAAAAAAAAAAAGAAAAAAAAAAAGAAGGAAAAGCTGACTTAGTGAACCTCGTTGGAAAACTGCATGGTTCTGCCACCAAAAAATGGCAATCACAATTGTCTGTTAGGGTGGGGCTCCTATGTTCCATGCTTTGCAGATACCCAACAATAAAATCCTATCTACTTGGGGTTACGTAGAAATATTTGACAAACACTAGATTGGTTGAAGAATATTTGTACTCATCACTTATTTATAACTGTTGGATTAGTTTAAATTTTGAGATCTGTATAATGGATGAACATAAATTTTAAAATTTAACCGTACTCAATAATAACAAATATGATGGTGAACATTACCGAGCAAAAATATACATCCAGTTGTTGAAATAATGGCATAAATAAGTTAGGAAGTTGACTCTTTTCATAAAAAATAAAAAAAAATAAAAAATAAAAAAAGGTTAGGGAGTTGGCTCATCGTCTCCTTTCCCACGCATTATATTTACCCATGCAAATTAAAATGGAGGTGGTAGACTTTCACTTGTGGGATCATTATCTAATTAAGAATCATAAAATTTGGAATCCAACAGCCTAATGAGATTCCCATGCATAGGTTATTCCCATTTGTTTAAGATTCCCTTCTTTTATTCTTATTTAGAGAATTTGCAAAAGGATATAATTCGAAGGGTGAATATTATTGTTTCATCCTCCTCCTATAATTCCTTTCATATTTTGATTCTTCTGGTGTTTTGCTTCTTGAATCGTTAATCGGTTGTTTCGGTGGAATTTGTTTCTCTTTAGTTATTGGGATGGTTAAGAATCTCCTTTCCACTGGATTTCAGTTTTTTGGGTTAGGCATATATGCATGCTGAAAAATTATTGCAATGCATGACAAGTGGTCAAATAACTGTCAAAAGTTAGTCGGTTGTCGCTTTAATGCTACTTATCACTTAATATCTGTTAGATTTGATTGTTGTAACGTTAGATCCTTTATTTTCAATTATCAAATGCTATATACTATTAAAGAAAACTTGTATTAAGCGAGAGAATTATAATAAGAATTTGGCCAAGAAAAATTTGTGACGTGTCCCCAAAACGTTGCTATCAATCTTCCAACAAGTTTCGCTTATGTCGGGCACTAAGCTTATAAATAACAGCAGCTCACTCCCAACGCTCAACACTCGAGAAAGAGTCTCTTATTCACACCCACCGTCTGGGTTCTCACTTTATCTCTCTACTTTCTCACTCGTCGATGGCGCTCCGTCAAACGCTTGCTAAGCGCTCATTTGGCGCCACCACCGTTGTCGGTTATGGCAGATCACCAAACCACCGTGCCCTGTCTTGTCTGTCTGACGGCCTTCATGCAGACCAAAGACATCAATCATTTCTTTTTCATTATTTTAATTACACTCTTTTCTCTCCTACTACCTCTCTCTATCTCATTGCACTCATCCATCAATTTAAAGACATCAATCATTTCTTTTCCATTATTTTAAATACACTCTTTTCTGTCCTACTGCCTCTCTCTATCTCATTACACTCATCTATCAATTCGAGGTATTTTTTTAATATAATCAGAACATAGAACAGTAAGACACATATTATTAATAAATAATAAAATATATATATTAAAAAATTAATAATTTAAAAAATATAATTTTTCATTACTTACCTAAAAACATGTGATAAATTTTCCATCAATTCCATCAAACGTCAACCTTAACATCCCACCAACATCTTTCTCTCACCTCTTAAATTTCTCCATCAATTCCAGCAAACGTCATCCTTAACATCCCACCAAGATCTCTCTCTCACCTCTTAAATTTCTCCATCAATTCCAGCAAACGTCAACCTTAACATCCCACCAACATCTCTCTCTCACCTCTTAAATTTCTCCTTAACATCCCACCAACATCTCTCTCTCACCTCTTAAATTTCTCCATCAATCCCAGCAAACATCAACCTTAACATCCCACCAACATCTCTCTCTCACCTCTTAAATTTCTCCATCAATCCCAGCAAACGTCAACCTTAGCATCCCACCAACATCTCTCTCTCAGCTCTCAACCTCTCTTCCGTAGCTCTCTCAATCTTTCACTCTCTTCTTCGCGGCCAAACACAACAAAACACGACCGCCACATCAAAACTCCACCAGGAGCCAGCAAACGCTCTCATAACTACCTGGGACTCTCTGCAACTTTTTGGCCTGTCACACTCGGAGGAAAACGAAAATTTCGTTCTTAATATTATCGAAATCCGAGCAACTGAATCGTCTCCGTAAGGCTTCATTTCTCACTCTCGAAGTCCCCCTTGAGTTTTCTGTGAATATTCTTAGCATGCATGCTTGTTTCTATGAACACAGATGAATCCTAACCCACCGTGTTTTCGGCGAGTTGCAGGATTTTTTCAAGCTAAACCCGCTCAAACTTTGTTGAGTTGATCGAGTTTTAAGGTGTAAGACGACTTCCCACAACCCCTAGACTATAGAATTGAGCTTGCATATCCCTCTGTCTAGAAAGTCCGAATTTGGCATTGGCTTATAGGCCATTTTCCGAGCACCTTCGGCCAACCTTTGGTCCCCAAAGAGGTATAAAAATGTTCTTTTCGTCCTAAGCTTCGTGTTGATACTTCTTATGCATAAAATGGTTGAAAAATGACTCTATTGTGCTAATTTGGGAATTTCCAGCGGAAATTCTGTTCTTGAGCAAACTAAAGGAAATTAGGTTTATTACATTAATTATTATTAGTTTAATAATTAGTGTAGTAATTTTCTGTATAGGAGAGGACAGACCGGAGGAGTACCGCAGGTAGAATGGTTGGTCTGTTATGATTTACATGTACTTGTGAGTGTGCTTTTCGTTTTTACGTGTGTGATTTTTTCTTGACTACTGTTTTTATATACCATGAGCTAACTATTGTCATTAGTTTAATAATTAGTGTAGTAATTTTCTGTACTGGAAAGGACAGCCCGGAGGAGTAACGCAGATAGAATAGTTGGGCTGTTATTATTTACATGTATTTGGAGTGGGTTTTTTCGTTTTTACGTGTATATATATTTATATATATATATATATATATGTGTGATTTTTTCTCGATAATTGTTTTTATATACTATGATGTGAAATGTCATGTTTATTCTTATAAATAGACTTTTTGTACACTTTATGTTTATAGTATAATTTGTGAGCATGAACTTATGGCGTCACATTTTTGCGTTTTATTTGCTTATTATTACATATTTGCACGGTCTTAGTTATTTGCATTATCGTGGACCAATGACTACCTTCACATTTAGTTCACATGCACCGTTACATTTGATTTAGATCCAATATTAGATGCCAGCTGGTCCTTTTGTGTTATGTTTTGGATTCGTACGTGATGCGACTAGCGCAGCTCAGGTGATGTATTACCAGAATGTAAAACCTACACCCAGCCTGTTTCATTGTCTGAATATCTCTACAATGGACTTGTGTCTACATAAATTAATGAACATTGATTTCTTGTGATAACGAATTAAGATCTGATGTTGATATACCTTGTTGTAGGGTTCTACATCCATTGACTCACTTGTGTTGCAAAGTAACTATTACATATTATTATTATAATATTTTTGAGAAAGTATATACTTGTTTTACAATGGGGTTACACATTTTCGAAAACGGTCAACAAAACTTTATTTTTCAGGCCTACTCAAATTTGTTTTTCTCATTTCCAGAATTTTAGTGGCAAAGAGTTTCATGACGACGAGGATTGCTGGTAAAACCTGTTCTGTGGGAGACTTCTCCTTTCGGTATAAATGTTCTTACTATTATTTTACAGCAATTTACTAATGCTCTGAACATCACTTATGCAAATGGGCCGATCGCCCTTACATGCGGACTCTATAATTAGTTACTTTAGGTTTAAATTAGTAGTACTTCCCACATCATCATCACTTAATGGCTTGGTCACCCTTCAAGTGTCGGCCAACATAACTCGATCCGTATGTCCAAGTGGATATTTCGGGTCAGGATGTGTCACCACAAATCTTGTTTTGTACTTTAAACTTTCTATAGTTAAAAATAAAAATATACTTGTGGAGTGTAAAATGAGATTATTGAAAAGTTATTAACAGTTCTCATAACAATTATTCAAAACACAAACACATATAGTTATTATTCAATTCAAATTATAACACATGATTCTATAATTTGGTTATGTATATGCATTTAATTATTTATTTTGAAGAAAAAAAACAAACCATTTACTCTTATGTTTAATTTCATATAATCGAGGGGAATCAATACCCTATTCTCCTCCTCGCGACATAGTCGCAAAATTTGAAGGAAAAAAAAACTAGTTCATCGGGAGAATAAAGGTATCTTCCAATAAGTTGACGATGTCACACCATAAAAATACCTTCCAATAAATTATAATACATATTCCCAATGTATCTGCTATACTGTTGAGGTCGTTACTCCGGATGGGTGTGAAACGAGTTGGTTAAACTCTAGGGTAGAAGTAGGCTAGGCTCTTGACAAACGAGAATTAACTTTTCATTTTTAATTATGCTTTGACCCCCAAAAAAGGGAAGATAACAAGTAAATTAACATTTTCAATGTGTAATAGGTTCGGTGTTCAACCTAGACACTTTAATGAGCAATACTGGTTATATTATCAGCTTGAAAACTGAAAACTATATGGAAAATATGATCAAGTAATTGATATATTGAATACCAATTTGTGTTCCAAAAAATAAAAAGATTGAGCCCAGATATATGAGTTTTGATTATGGGTGGTCTAGGGATAGACCTTGTTTCATTGATCTTAATTAAAAGAAATTTCCATGGAACATGTAATTTGTTATTAGTACACGCTACTCACTAGTTCTCAATATGCTGATATACTAAGGTGGATGTAAGCTCTGGTCACAAGAAAGAAGATGAACGGAAGTGAGATGGCCTTCATCTGCAAACCATTATTATTACTTTCTTTGTTGATCGAGTCTGATTTTTTTCCTAGAAAGCAATTAAGCAAGCGAATTTAAAAAATACCATGGAGTTAGGAATGTTACTAGAGAGGAAGAGATGACAAAAAGTTGAATTGAATGTGCATATCTATTGGAGGTTTATATACTATGCAACTTTTATGTGCCATAGAAAATGAAGGGCTTATTTCTAGGTTGGTGACAACTGACAAGGTCGAGCTCTGTCTTTTCTCTTTCCAACCCGAAACGCATTGTTGTGAATAAAGTAGTAGAAAAAGAAAACAACAAAATAATACGTATTGAGAAGTTGGAAGATCACTATTGTGATTTTGCTGCATGCATGCACGTACTACATTGTTATGCCCTACCAACCTTACCAACTTTTAATGAGGGTCATTACACCCCATTACTCTCGCCCACCAACCTCACCTCTTCTGCTCTAATTGCAAAACCTACTGAGTTTTCTTTTTTGTTTTACCAAGATATCCTCACCACTCATGCCAAATTATGCGATCATCCAACATATTTTCGTTAATATTCATAGGTCATTACAAGGTTACTTTGAGAAGTGAGAGTCAGGTAACTTGAGAGATGAAAACCTTAAAACCTCTCGCTTCTCTAACACTATATAATAACATTACCATTTCCCAATTCTAAATCATCTCATACTTTCTTAAGACCCTCATCTTTTCTTAATTCATTATGCAATCTTCATGTCTCACTCTCTCTACTCGATTCCTCCCAACTCTCGTCCCTGCAAGGATATACTTCCTTTTAAATCACGAGGTTACTGACTATCAAGAGGCTACCACCTTTCTCATTCCTGCAAGGATATACTTCTTTTGAAGCACAAGAGTCTACCGACTCTCTCTCTTCTCAATTCCTCCCAACTCCTGACTCTCTTCTCAGTTCATCCTCACTCTTGTCCCTACAATACCTTTCCATATTCGAAAATGATGCTAAAGTCTCTTGTGTTTCAGAATGAAGTATATCCTTGCAAGGACGAAAGTCGGGAGGAATTGAGTAGAGAGAGTGAGACATGAAGATTGCATAATGAATTAAGAAAAGATGAGGGTCTCAAGAAAGTATGAGATGATTTAGAATTGGGAAATGGTAGTGTTATTATATAGTGTTAGAGAAGCGAGAGGTTTTAAGGTTTTCATCTCTCAAGTTACCTGACTCTCACTTCTCAAATTAACCTTGTAATGACCTATGAATATTAACGAAAATATGTTGGATGATCGCATAATTTGGCATGAGTGCTGAGGATATCTTGGTAAAACAAAAAAGAAAACTTGGTAGGTTTTGCAATTAGAGCAGAAGAGGTGAGGTTGGTGGGCGAGAGTAATGGGGTGTAATGACCCTCATTAAAAGTTACCACAAATTTGATGGTGTCTATGTTGCATATGTGACGAGGGGCCAAAGATTTAGTAGGGCATATCTATGCAGCACGGGCATGTATGCTGCGAAATCAAGTTATTGATCTTCCAATCAAAACTTCTCAGTACGTTATTGATCTTCCAACCATAAACAAGCCCTTCACTTTCTGTAGCACATGAAAGTTGCATAGCATACAAACCTCCAATAGACATGCCTATTCAACTTCATGTCCTCTCTAGCAACCTAGCTCCATACTATTTTTTTAGTTTGCTTGTTCAATTGCTTTCTTGTAAGAAATCAAACGTTCGATCAACAAAGAAAGTAATGGTTTGCAAATGAAAACCATTTCATATCCGTCCATCTTCTTTCTTGTGCCTAGAGCTTACACCCAACTCATTATATCAGCATATCGATGACTAGTGAGTAGCGTAGTGTTGACTAATTACATGTTCAATGGAAATTTCTTTTAATTAAGACAAAAGAAACAAGGTCTATCCCTAGACCACCTATAACAGAGTTGCAAAGTAAATCAAAGCTCTTATATCTGGGCTCACTTTTTTTTATTGTTGGGAACACATATGGTCTTCAAAATATGTTAGTTATTTGATCATACTTCCTTCCGAAACACAAGAGGCTTTAGCATCATTTTCCGACTATGAAAAGGTATTGTATCCCATATTTGAAATGTTGTAATTGCTTATGTTGATCCTAGACTTTGTAATTTTGTTTTAAGATTTATGTATAAGATTTGCTAGTGTGATAAGAGACTTAAAGTTGGTGAAAAAAAAAAGGCAGAGCACAAAAATAACGAATGAAGGATTAATGGTATGCGGACTCTTTCAGGATCCTTTTTGATATGTCGATGACAGTGGTCAGGAAGGGGAGCAATTGCTGAACCAGTGAGTTAACCGGAAATCAGATTCACCACATCAATGGTTTGCTTCCATATCTTTCAATGCGTATTAATTGTGCTGTTTATTTTAATTATTCCAGCTATCGCAGCCATAACATCCTACATATATCACCTTCGTATCATGATTCCATTTGTGATTTTGGATTTAGTTATAGTGGGGATCATCCATTGATATAGGGCAAAAATCACCCGAAGGTAGTCGAGTTCTTAGGAATCAAATACTTCAAGAGAAGTAATAGAGGTATTTTTATGGGCTTTAGGACTCTACTTACAAAATATCATTGACCCGGAATGCATAATTTGCCTCTTCAACCTACTGAACTATTCGTATTACCTGATTTCCTTTGTTCTTTTCTGAGACATACTAAAGTTCTAATTTTTCTGGAATTTGCATTAGAAATAAATGTCGTTATTTTAGTACATTTTTAGAAAATAGATTGATAGTGGCAAAAAACTTAAAAGGTTACGGATATGGATTATTTGGTCTATCAATTACAACTTGCATCTCTGTTCTTTTGTTTAAAAGTCATTAGTAAATTGTGATAGATTGGATTGATGATCCGCAGACTGTTTTTTCTTTTTTACTCATATTTGTCTTCATCCTTACTAGGCGATTCGCCAAACGTATTTGGAATTAGGTGAAAATTAAGTCTACACAGTTTCCTAATGACTTTTAAACAAAAGAACAAAGATGCAAGTTGTAATTTATTGACCAAATAATTCATATTCGTAACCTTTTAAGTTTTTTGCCACTATCAATCAATTTTATAAAATGTACTAAAATAATGACATTTATTCCTAGTGCAAAGTCCAGAAAAGTTAGAACTGTAGTATGTCTCAGAAATAGGACAAAGGAAATCAGGTAATACGAACAGTTCAGTAGGTTGACGAGGCAAATTATGCATTCGGGTTAATGATATTCTGTAAGTAAAGTCCTAAAGCCCATATAAATACCTCTATTATTTCTCTGAAGTATTCAATTTCTAAGAACTCGACTACCTTAGGAGTGATTTTTGCCCTATATCGATGGATGATCCCCACTATAATTAAATCACAAATAGAATCATGATACGAAGGTAATATATGTAGGATGTTATTGCTGCGATAACTGAAATAATTAAAATAAACAACACAATTAATACACATTGAAAGATAATGAAGCAAACCATCGCTGTGGTGAATCTGATTTCCAGTTAACTCACCGGTTCAGCAATTGCTCCCCTTCCTGACCACTGTCGTCGACATATCAGAAAGGATCCTGAAAGAGTCTGCATACCATTAATCCTTCATTCGTTATTTTTGTGCTCTGCTCTTCGTTTTTTCACCAACTTTAAATCTCTTGTCACACTAGCAAATCTTAAAATAAAATTACAAATTATAAAGTCTAGGATCAACAGAAGCAATTACAACATTTCAGATATGGGATACAATACATTTTCATAGTCGGAAAATGATGGTAAAACCTCTTGTGTTTCGGATAGGGCTGCACTGCCCCAAGTTTTGGCTACACAAAGACTTGAAGCTTCAATACGATTACTATATATATATATATATATGTACGTGTGTATGTATATAGGAAGTTAAGGAATATAAAGATCCTTACATACATGAGAAGATATGCAAGCATGAATATCTATGCCAGCCAAATGATAGAGTGTCAGGTACTACTAGTTGATCAAATTTTAGTATTCCCTAATAATGTAAACTCAGGAATCAATGGCTACTTTTTTTCACCCCAACTTGATCATAATTCTTAGGCAACATATATATATATATATATATATATATATATATAGTAGGATGACATCCGTATGTCTTTATCATTAACCACCCTACCCCCACCCCAAATTGTAGATTCTTGTATCCCGTCATATATAACTACATTACCTGTATTCATTACATGATTAGAGATATAAATATAAGAGGATACACTCCGATTGTGAAGATTTTTAGATACGTACAAGTCTTAAGAACTTGTGTGATACGTATGCAAATTGATAAACTTTTCAAACCCATGTATGTCCACCACTAATATTGTCCTAACTTAATCACCTATTGCTAGATGTGTTTTATAAAAAAAAGTCTCAGTGATATTAAGTTTGGAATCTTTCATACATTAATTGTATATTATTTTTTCATATGCATGATGTGTGATCCAATTCTCAAACAGGCCCTTGTTGAAATTAATTTTTTGAATCTATTGAACATGATTTAATTAAAATTTGCATCGAGATTTATTTAATTAAAAGGGATCCAAACTACAAGCCCAAAGTAGGAAGTGATTAAACAAGACGCATGGGACAAAGCCCATGGCGTCAAACTCTATAAGGAGGTGTGGCATGGGTTATCATAAATATCCATGCGTTTTCTCATATACCCCTAATGCTATCGTGAATGCAATTAGTTTTGTACCTCAGAACGAAAAAAAAAAATAGAGAAGGAGAAAAACAGTGGCATTTTGCATAAAATGCATATACGTGACCGAGTTTAAAAATCTAGCTTGTGTACATATTTGTATGACTACATGGACAAAAAGAGTAATATTATCCATACAATGTATAAAGTTGATTGCAAAAGGAATGCAAGGGTATATAATGTATTTTGGATATAAATGGAGTACGAGGGAGAGTGGGTTGTGGTATTAAGTTTTAGGTTGAGGAAGTTTTGCACCAGTATACCGTTGCGGTCACGGTGGCCACATGTTTTATTTTTGTTTTTTTCTATTTTTTTTATTTGTCCAAAGGAATCTTTAGTTCGCTATTCCCGCTAGCCGCCACGTAAATCAAGGCCCTATGGTACCGTTTGGTACGCAGACGGGACGGAACGGAACGGGACGGGATGGAACGGAACGAATATTTTATGTTATGTTTGGTATGCGCAGGACGGAACAGAATGGTTGTTCCGTTCTACGTTTGGTAAGTGTATGACAGCATGGAACCAAATGATTAAATGACCAACTTACTCATGTTTCGTCTGTTGTTTGGTACAATGTTTATGTGCGGAACGGAATGAGACAGTTTTATTTTATTTTATTATTATTATTATTATTATTTTATTTTTTTGAAGTTGTTCATATTTGAACACATATTACATATATGCTTAAACGTCTTAGGGTTTAAACATTCAGAACTTAAACAAAGAAAATGAAATCCCATAAAATTGACTTGAAATCCTCATCAACCAACAAAAATGGAAGCAAATTAACAAAGACCAGCATCATGCATCAGAAGTCCATTAAAATTCCACATTATATAGACAATTCTGTTATTACAACCCCAGAACATCCAAACAAGCCAAGAGGTTCTGGGAGGTAGTAGCAAACTTAATACAACGGTAACAAACTCGACTACGACTCCATGTCCTCAGAACCCATGAATCTTGATCTAATCCTTCTTGACAATCTTGGCCTGAACGAGAAACTGCAGTACGGCCTTGCGCTGATCGCCTTGGAGCTGAATATGCAAAGCCGTCAAATGTATATTGTAAGATACATGTATATTGCACAATATGCAAAGCCATCAAATGTATGCAAACCGATAACTAATTTAATTCTCGGTATTTAACATTTCTAATCATTCGAGTGGATATCCAAATCATTATCACAACATATTAAGTACACTATCAGGTTCAAAAACATGGATCTATAACTCTCAGATAAATAGAAAACTACTAATCTTACCCAAACTTTTTGTACAAATTTTTCTCACTGTGATTATCATGCAGCATACAGAGAAGTAATTTAGTTACCATCATTAAAAATTTACTTGAAGAAATCAACCCAGAAAGAAGGAAAAATAAAAAAAATTCAAAGGATGTAATGCAATCTATACATACAGCTCACCAAAAAAGCAACTCAGAACTTTCACTAAAACAGGAAAAAGTAAAAAAGCATAAAGTTTAATGGAATCGCTGCAATCTATCAATCCAAAGAACCCAAGTAGCAGATTGAAAGAAAAGGGTTGTATGCTACAGCTGAAGAGAGAAAGAGAGAGAGAGAGAGACCGTTCTTGTGCTCGATGAGGAGGGTCCAAGTCTGAAACTTGACACCGATGGTGGCCATGGAGTCTAAGCTAAACTCGTTTCAATAATATCTGGCCAGAATATGAAACTTGCCCACCGCAGAGTCACCTATCAGTACCACCTTGAACACATAGTCTACCTCATGGTTTCAATTGAGTCAGAAAATATTGTGAAAAAAAGAAGAAGAGAGATTGGATGCAGAGATCAAACCTGGAGATGCAGAGATCGAACCTGGAGATGCAGAGCTTTGAGTTCCACTCCGTGGGGAAGAGAAAAGAGAGGCTATGGGAGAGGATGAGGACAAAGGTTGGAGAGACCTGTGAGAAACGAGGTAGCGGCAGAGAAGATGGAAAGAAGATGATAGAATTTTAGGGTTTGTTTTATGATTTGGGTGGTGTAAATATTGAAAAAGATGAAGGCCATTTTTGTCTTAAAATTTCAAAATTTTGTGTTCCACGGATGTGGAACAAGTCGTTCCAGGGGGTTGAGGTAGACCGAAAATTCAACCAAATTTTGTCCCGTGAAACAGCGCGTTCCACTGTTTTCCGCGCACCAAACGCCTCGTCCCACTGCGTTTCGTCCCGTTTCACGTAACAAACGGTACTTATATATACAGCTACAATCCTCCACTCACTCACTCACTCTCTCTCCCTTTTCCCTTTCTCTCTTTTAGCTCTGTAGACTCATTATCTCTCTCATTCCTCTCTTTTCCTCCCTCCCCCTCTCTTAACTTTTCGTAGACTCGCTCTCTCTCCTTCTTCTCTCTCCCTCTCTCTTCTTTCTTCTCATTGTCTAAAATGCATACTCATGAGTTGGTTATCATTATCCCTTCCATTTACGTAGCTATTTCCTTACATTTTGTCTTGTACGTCTGTTTTTATTATCTAACTGTAGGACCTTATTATCTAAATCTAACTGTAGGACCATCAGAGGATGGGGAGTGGAATGGTCAGTGGGGTCAACAAGCGGGCCACGATCGTGGCTGTGGTCAACAACGGCGTGGCGGTTGTGGCTGTCGTCAACAAGGGCGTGGCAACGGTGGTCAAGAAGCGGGAGCTGTTGCTGAACCGGTGGATGAACCAGAAATCAGATTCACCACAGCAACAATATGATTTCATGTCTTTCAATGCTTCTTTACAATCCCGTCTATTTTACTAATTCCAGCTGTTGCAGCCATCACATCCCTATAAATTACCTTCATACCATAGTTTCATTTGTGATTTTTGATATAATTATGGTGGCGATCATTCATCGATATAGGTTAAATATATAAAAAATCACCACCATAATAACACAAATGGAACTATGGTATAAATACTTTCTGTCCTTTTGTAGTCGGGTTATGATGGTTATATACAGAAACAGTAAAAGAAATACATTGATACATTCTTCAGTTTCCTTTTCAATCTTCCTTCATCTGTACATTTCTTGATTTCTATAGAATTCTTCATTGTTGTTAAGAATAGGCCCAGTCGTCGTAGAATCAGTTGCATAACATCTCCCGTGAGTTTATTGGACCAGGGGCTGCTGTCCTCTACTTTCGAGATGATCATTCTTCTTCTTCTACATATTATGAAGATGATCATTCTGAACTTCCGGCCAATGAAATCGAGAATGACCAACACAAACATTCTCGATAGGCGGTAGTATGTTAATATAGGTGGAAGAATTCTTTCAGGATATGCACGTATAAGTGCCAACGATGAAAAAACACATCGTAAACGATTATGCCTTCGACGAAATTCACAATTATAATCTTGTCACGTTTTTCTCTTCGGCACATAAAAAAACAGAAAATGGATTGTTAGCAACGGAAAGTGTAAAGCTAGCTAGATTAAATGCAGGAACAAAAAATAACTCTCCTACAAAGCCGCAATTAAGAACAAAGAATAATATAGTGATTTGAGCACATTTGCATATACATATATTGCACATAAAACCTCCAATTGACGAAATATCTTTAGTTTGTTATTAAAATTGCAGACTTTGAAGCTTATTACCAACACGAAATGTAAGCCAATTCTTCTATAGATAATAGCGATTCACGAATGAAATATTTGCAGTTTCCAAATCAATTATCTACAAAGTAACATATGAGACATACACTAATACTTGATTATCAATCACAAGGGCACTAGGGCAGTAACCGAGTGTGCATGTGATTACCTTATTTTTTTCGTCGCCGTAGTCCATCAGTAGGCGCCTCATCGTGAAAGTTTTGAAGAAACCCTAACTAGAGTAAGGCTCTGAAAGTTTTGAAGAAACCCTAACTAACCTAATTAAGGATCTTGACTTGCGTGTGCACCCCTGGTTGGAAATGAGCGAATTTATAATACAAACGTGTTGTTCCCATGTTTTAAAGTCTTTACGTGTTTATCTCTAATTTTTTGACAGAGTCTTGGTCTTATCCTTGATCTCTAGTGAAGATAAGTAGTATCACTACTTTGGTTTAATTTACCCATTAGAATCACTTGTATAATTGGATTTAAACCCTCAAAATTTGAATTTCTTTTATTAAACATTCATGCTTTTTAGAATTTTGATCAAGACGCTTTAATACATTAGGCCACATCAGTATTTCTTATTTTTTAAATTAAAAAAAAATAATTGTATTTTTTTAAATTAAAATTTTACATGTTGATTTCTAAATTTGTCCTTTTAATTAGTTGAGAGATTTATTTTTTTATCTGGCTATTTTTTTATTCATGTATATTAGGAGTTGTGGACTCTTTTTTAGGAGATAATTTTGGTTTTTTCGCTCAACATATTTTTCCAATTATCTCTTTTAATTTTTGTTTTCGTTCAAAACATTTTTTTTATCCTAAAATTGAAAAAATAATTGAAATGATGGACACTTAGATTTTTTTTGTTTGTTTGTTTATTATTTAGTATACTTTTTTGTTAGATAATTATTTTGTATACATTTGAATTTGCACATATCGTTGATTAGTGATAATATATGGTACGTTTATTGTTGATTATCACATATTCGTTTTGTATTGATTGATACGTTTATTTTTAATTTATGGGTGTACATATCGTTGATTGGTACGCTTAGTTTTAACTTTTGGTATGTTTTGTTTTAGCTTTCGATATGTTTAGATTTAGCTTCCGGTACGTTTAGTTTTGTTCTCGTTGATCGATAGGTTTTTTTCACGATTTTATTACAATTGTTTTTGTATACATTGTGGATTGTACCATTTAGTATCATATGGGTACGATTAATATTATACATATCGTTGATTGGTACATTTACTTTTGTTCTTCAACGTTGTTTACTAGTACGTTTATTTCCGGTTTTAGTAGGTTTGTTTTCATACATATATTTTTTATTGGTACGTTTGTATTATTCTCGATGTTATTTTCTTATATGAATTACTACAAAAATTTATATATGGATTACTACAAATATCTTAAATGGTGTTTTATTTCTTCATTGAAAGGAAAAAAAAAATCAAACGGTAGGGTATTTTATTCCTTAATAAATTTTATATATATAATCTTCTCTTTGTTTTTGTATAATTATCTTTAGAGGGAATCAAGGGAGCTAGATTGTAGGAATTTGTTTCAATAAAGGATATTTATGATAGACGAGACTCCAAATTTGTAGGAAAATTGTTTAATTAAATCTCTAAAACCAACAAATGTTTTGTCTATAGAGTTGAAAACTCAACCGCTTATATCAAAACGCCCATTAAATAAATAACTATACTCGTTTGTGTTTTGAATACAACAGAATTGCTGTTGATTGTGCTAGCTCTTTCTTACTAGTTCTTTTTATTTCTTTGTCATTAGTTTTTTCCTCCTCTTATGATATTTCTGCTATTTAAAAGAAGAAAAGTATACTTTCCATAAACGTAGGAAGAGCAATCCCTATGTACTGAAAAGAGGGAAAATGGTTTTGAAGAATCCCATAGAAGCATGATGGAAAATGAAGTCACAAGTCCTTTATGATGCATGTCACTTTCATTCGAATTCAAATCTCTCTTTTCATAAGTTAAATGAATTTAGAGCATCCAAATATGTTATATCAACTTGCATAGCGAATCTTACGAACCTTGTACAACACAAAGAAAAAATATACATGTAAAATTGTGAAAATCAAACTTGTGATGCGCCCGAGCTACATGGACAAAAAACAATTAACATTTTGTATAAAATGTATAGACGTGACAGGATTTAAATATATAGTTTGTTTACGTGCTTGCATGACTACATGGACAAAAAGAGTAACATTATCCATCAAGGTTGCACTAGGCGCTGGTTGCTAATGAAGAATGTCTCCAAATGGACATGAATATTGTACACCGATCTATTTAATAAATAAAACTGAATTCATTTCCTGGTTCGTAATCCTCAAAACAACAAATAATGACTTCATCTCTCAATTATTTACACAAAATTGCAATTGTATATGAATACACACACACACACACACACATATATACGAATCCTTTAACAAGAGGGATCCTTATTTTTCAAAAAAACCATGCATCACAATTCGACTTTCATGATTGTACATGTACACTTTTTATTTGTATTGCACAAGGATCATAAGATCAACCTTGCAAATTGATATAATATCTAGACGTGCTAAATTTATCTAGCTTATAGAAGAGAGATTTAGACCCGAAAGCAAATTATCATTTGTATCTTTTAATTGTGAAATTATATTTTGAAAAAATTGAAAAACCAAATGAAGAAGGAATCAAAGGGCTGGGACTGGGACTTTTTGGGGTGGTGGTGGTTGGGAGGAGAAAGGTAGGGGGTTGTTTTCTTGGTAGTTTGGGTTTTGGGATCCCAACCCTTTTTGGGGGTTTTGGGCGGGGATTTTTTGAGGTGTTTAACAATTTCAGAGCTGTCAGGAATGAGGATCGCGATGGGAGGCCGTGCTGATGAGCTGCGTTGGACCGGGTAACCGATTACATTGTCACATTAAGGGTATTTTAGAGATAAAGTGAGTGGGAAAAGAGTAGAGTTTATTTTAACTTTTTATGGTAGGTGGTATAATAAAAAAAATAGGATGGGTATAAAACCATTAAAATATATAGTTTGTCGCATGACTACATGGCAAAATCAGCAACATTATCCATCAAGGTTGCACTAAGTGTTAGTCGGATGGAGTCTAGGACCTATTGCTTAAGCGGATTATGTATAAATTAGTACCTGCTTATTTTATAAACTCGAATACTATATGAATTATAATTTACCACATAAAAAACCGATTCATTTGCATAAATAGATATCTTAAGTACGACACATGCCAATTTTTATGGGCCCGAATGTCTGTCCACGGTTTGTAGCTTTGGATATGTGGCAGGAATGGCACACTAAAGATTCCCAGAGTCTCTAAACGAATTTGTACCCATTTGAACAAACAAAAATGGAAAATAGAAAAAACAAAAGACATGTAGCCAACGGTGACATGGTGAAAAAAGGAAAAAGAAAAAACGAATTTGTACCAATTGTACGTCTCCACCCATCACCCTTTAGCCACCTCCTCTTCACTCCTCAATTGGAAATCTGGATTTCAATTCAACCTTGTTCAAGTATATTTGGTATTATGGTTTTTTTTATTGGTACATCAAAAATAATTAGTACGAATACTTATTGTATTAGAATTTAGTGGTATACTTTATTACTGTTACATTCTTTTGATAAAACAAATGTGTCACTTTACATACATTTTTCCTTAAAGCATTGTTAAACTCAATCTCCTATTACTATTTTGACTGTTCTCTTATTACGATTTTATTCATCATAACTCACATTCTAACTTGGAGAGATTTTTTTTAAATATAACGAGAGCAATGTTCTTACATTACTCTTGCTACCTTGACCACACCATATTTCATAAAAAAATAAATAACATAGAACCTAGAGCAATCACTTGAGTTACAAATCCGCATGTTGCATCGTATCCTAACCTTTTATTTTCTCAAATACCGTAGTGCGCGAAATCCACGTTGAGGCCCATCAACTTTTTACAAGATCCAGCCCAAGTCAAGAGGCTTAGTGGACCGAGTCATATAGCTGACTAAACTTTTAGTTACCCACTGAGTTGAGAGTGCTGATGTGTCCACTTTTAGGCATGGGACTTTGAAGTCATTTACGGAACTGCCACGTCACAAAACGTGACCATTCCACAGAAATTTTTCACTGTAAGAAAAGCATGGTTTAGTATACTAAATGTCATATATAAATTTAAAAAGAAAAAGAAAAACTTTTTCAAGTGGAATCATTATACAAAGGTAATATATGTAGGATGTGATGGCTGGAATAAGTAAAATAGATGGAACAATGAATACGCATTGAAATATACAGAGCCAAACCGTCACTGTGGTGGTAATCTGATTTCCCGTTCACTCATCGGTAACCACTGCTATATGTAGGACTTGCTTGGTCAATAGATTATCTTTTGTAGCCCAACCACAATGAACATGGACTGTTTTCTTCTAGCTAGGCCTTATGCCATTTCTAATGGCCCATTCAGCTCAGACATTTTTTTAGATTTTATTTAATCCCAAAATTTTAATCAGACTTTTTTTTTTTGTAATTCCATAAAAATCAGTGAAGCTGCTGATGCATGCCATCATCCCTCTTATCATAAGCAATTTCTCTGTGGGTACATATTTTATTATGAGCATGTCCATTGAAATCTCAAGTGTTAATACAATCATTAACTGATGATCATATGTATAATTTTTATGAATATATGTATTCAATAAAATTATTATCGACTATTAAGTTAATAATCATATTAGATACATTTAACTATTAATGAAAGGAACATAATTTGCTTCCATTAGTTGCATTGAGGGGAAATTTATACAAAAAAAAGCATACCGACACATGGTGTTTTAGTTCAATAACACTCCATTATGGTAACAAGACATCAATATAACGGTAAACTCATTTGATATAATTCATTTCCTAACAAAAATATATCAAACACCACAAGAAAACGGGGCTAGTTGGATAATGTTTACTGTGAAGCCCAAAAATTGTCACTAGATCATTAGAATTAACGGACCTTTGCAACTTGTTATTATTCATACCCAAACCTTCATGACAACTAATTGAGAGAAGGAAAAACAGAGGGAATTTATTTTTATTTTTTTAACATCAATTTCCGACTACAAACATAATTTTTTAAGTATCAATTTTTATTATAAAAACTAATTCCTCCTCGACTTTATTCTCAGTGCATTCGTATTTTGAATGTACAACATAATTTTTGCAACAGTTACAAAATATGCTTATAATCCAACACGACCGATAGGGTTTCTCTCGATAAGACCAAGCTTGCCTTACAAAAATAAGAAAACAGGGTAAACCTAGCTTAGATGAAATGAAAATTGTAAGAAAAAGATTCAGAGAAGGAAGAAAAACAAAGGGAAATTTTTTTCAATCAATTTTCGACTACAAACATGAAACAATATCATTTCACTTTATTGAGCATAAAACCATCACAGCATCAAAATGCCAGCCGTTGTCTTACCCCGACGTGAGAAGAATTCTTTAAGTTCTCGCAACAAGTCACCAAGACCAAGCCCTCGATCACATACCAAACCTGAACCCAGAAGCCGGAATTCAGAACACACCATCCAAATTCTGGTGGAACATCAGCGAGTTTCTAGACCAGAAGTATATAAATAAACTGAATACTACGTGCCTTCATTTTGGGGAGCAAATGGTAGTTTCTTTGAACAATGCAAAAGAAACAAAAACGACTACAAATTAGGGTTTAAAAAACGCTTGAAGTGCTTTATGCAAGAAGCACTAATTATGTGTTTCTTCCAAGTGCTTTTCTGTAATTTACTTGCATTTTTACTAACGATTGTTTCCAAAAATATTTTCACCAAAAACGCTTTCAGTTATTTTAAAAGCACATTCAAACGGGCTGTATGAAAGTTTCATCATTACTGGAATGGGTCTAGTTTTTATAGTTTACTTATTTTCAACACAACTTAATCTTGTGTAAGTTTCTTTGTAATCAACTCTGCCTGCATTCACCCTTAATTTTTGCTTAAATTGCATGTTCAGCCACAATATATATATATATATATATATATATA
The DNA here is from genome assembly GCF_041283825.1 of Pyrus communis. Classification (NCBI taxonomy): domain Eukaryota; kingdom Viridiplantae; phylum Streptophyta; class Magnoliopsida; order Rosales; family Rosaceae; genus Pyrus; species Pyrus communis. The sequence continues at coordinate 21,617,904 of NC_142572.1, read as the reverse complement.
TATATATATATAATTATCATCACATTTTTGTGATTAGGACTGTAAAAATGAATAAAACAAATGCCATTACAAGTTTCTACTAATTGTTCATGCAAGAGTTGTAAAGCAAACACAGAATCAATCAATATAGCACTCGCACAGACATTCAATATCTCTATTGTATCAACATAACATGCATGCATCAAAAGCCACGAACACTTACCTGCAGGCATGGTCATCCTTACTGGAAAGTCGACGCAGTCTTCTACTTCCAACACCCTATATGAACTCTACTCGAAGAAAAGGTTTGTAGTTTTTGAGTTTCGAATGGTGAGGAAGCAGGGACTACAGACTTGATAGATGTATAGCTAGGGCTTCGATCAAATCCATCCTATTATTGGATAAAATCTCAACCCAATCTCTATTACCTAATTAGAGTCCCATCATGATTCTGTATCTTTGCACTTACTTCATAAAGACCTAAATAGGTTGGAAAAGAATAGGACTCCAATATATTTATTTTATCAAGGCACCGAGAATTCTTGTAAGTCAAGTAACTTCTAACTTGCAAACCAAGTTAACTAACTTCCAAGCTTTCTCGACATCATCCATTGTCATTCATATTAGGACCACTTGCTTATATTGGTGCACTGAGTCCACTAAAGTATGCAACCATTTCTCTAGTAACTTGTCACTCTAAAACCAAGTGTAGAACCATGGAAAACAAAATGCAGATTAGGCCGCATTCCCACTCCATGATTACATGCACACTTAGTTCAAAAGTACAGTGTTACCAACAAAGTCATAATGTCTAGTCGCTGGTACTCGAAACCCCAATGCCACAAAACAAAGTGATTTGGATATCAGTACAAAATGAACTGTCAAAACAACTTTACATTATTAAGAGCAAATACATAAATCAATTATATAAGTTCAAATAGCTAAGAAAATAAATATTAACTTTTAACTTAATTTTGTTGATCGAGTGCTTACTCCCACTCATTAATTGAAGCAGCTTAAAAGCCTCTCTCCGTCCCCAATATTAGCAACAATGGTGGACAGTAAGTCGCCATTTTTTATTCCAGACTGTACTAACGACAAATATTCCAGTAGGCCGCTATTTTTAATATATTAGACTGAGTTTGAAGAATTCTCAAAAATCCTTCCAATAAATATCTTACTTCTTCTCTTAGACCTACTTCAACTCTTGGAGTAAAACTTAAATTTTAAGTTCTAAACCTATCACAACTTGCCCTAACTCATTTCTTGGGACAAATTTAGGCCAAAAGTCCCATTGAGTTAGTGGGCCGGTCTACCATATACATGTATTTTTTTTAGTTTTATATTTTTAAATTTATTGAATCCAATGATTAAGATTTAATATGATCAAATTTAATAGTAAAAAAAAAAATCTAACGGTCAAAATATAAATCCAACGGTTACAATAATTAAAAAAAATATATCTTTTATGTGTTTCATATTCCACAAGTTTCAAGGTATCAATTTAGTGACTTTTCAATATATATCGAAATATAAATATTTTTTAGTTAAAATATTCATAAAATTAAATTAGGATAGTCTACATAATTTTTAGGTTAAGATATTCAATTAGACTCGGATGGTAAACAAATACACTAAAATCAGAGGCGCAGCCACCGACCAAGGTAGGCTCATGTCTATTCTCAAAGTTTTTCTTATAAACTTATACTACATCCTATCAATTAGAATTTGACCAATATAATACCATTATCAACTTGAGTTTAGTTGTATTTGTCAGTTCAAATAGTTAGTTTCAATCCAACAAAGAAATCCAAAGGTTATAATGATATTAATTAATCGTGTCCTCTCTTTTTTTCCTTCATTAGAATATAAAAATAATTCGCCTCGTTCACGGACTCTATTATTTTGTTTAATTTCTCATCTCCCTATATTATAGAATCTACGAAATCAAGAGAGAAAAAGAATTCTCATGTCCAAATTAGCACAACAAAACCCTTCAAATTCTCGCATAGTTTATGTTTCTACAAGGTCACAAGGAGAAATGAATTCATGGTCACTCGTCTTAAATTTGATATCAAGAATAAATATAAATGGATATGCTTTTAAAGTTTATCCTCAATTCTTGATATCAAATTCAATAGTGAGTTACTATGTATCCTTAATCAGCAGGATGATCGACCAAAATAACATGACTATATATGTTTCTATATATTTCAGTTAGGAAAATTTCATTTATCCAATCTAAATTTACCCCTCCTAAAATGAATTTTTGACTTCACCACCGACTAAAACCCGTTCTTTTGTAGGCGTGTATAACCATTTAACTTATCAAATTGTCTTATCCAATTTTCTCTAATATATCTATTGACAAAACTCTCTGTTATTATCTTTTTTGTTAAGAAACAAAACCAAAATCCGTGTTGATTTTAAGCCGAGGTGTCGAAAAGGTACACCGCTCTTTCAACTACATGATCAAACCCCTTTCACTAAAAGTCTCAGCCATCCAACGGTCACGACCGTGGTCCTGCCTAACCAACGGATGGAAACGCTCTGTTTTGTCCGCAACATACCATTACTAAGTCATTTAAACATTTTTGTGACCTGGTTGAACGTAGGAGTCACATATGGTTGAACGTAAGTTTAATTTAGGGGTGTTTTCCGATCGATCGCATCGGAATTATGCTTTTAAGTTCTGACCTGTAATTTTGAAATAGGATTGGAACACAATTTTTAAACTCAAAATTTTCAACACGTGATTCGGAAGTTCATATATTTTACAAGCATTTGAGTATTCTCAAATTTTTATTACATGTCATTTATTTGGTGGTAGACTAATATGATTATTCATTTTAATGTATACAAGTATGATGAATATAAAAAACAGTGAAAACTATATCTAAAACTAAAATACAAAGTGGATAACACATTTTATAATTGAGTGCCAACTATCAGAAATCAAACATTTTTGGCATTAGAATAAGTTAGGCGCACACTTTGAAAAAAATTATACCAGAAATTCCTAGTAATTAGAATTGCTAAATGCATTCTGATTTTCATTTCTGCATACGGATTCAAAAATTTTGTCGTCGAAAATTAGAATCCCATTCCGACTTGGACCGCTAGTTGAATCTTATTATTTAAATCATTAAGACATCAAATGAGCTGAAGTCCAGTCTACCCTGAAATAATAATTTTATCTTTATTACAAACCAAATGTCGTATCCACCATTTGCTATTTATGGTTGAAGTTTGGTTGAAACTTCAAGAAGTGGAGATAAAATTAGTAAGTGATAATCGTTTGACACGGCCAATGGCAATATTACATGTAAAACCTTTATTTGGATTCTGACCATAAACAAAATTCTTTGTTACCACATTTTTATTTGGAAACGCCAGTTGACCTATGAACCTATGAAAGATGTGACAAGCTATGACTGATTGACAGCAGGCTGAGACAGGGCCATAACTTTTCTTTACCTATTGGCTTAATTGCATGTTTAATTTATGCATTTTTGAGGGTGGGCAGCCTTGGATTACGTGGGAATTTCATTTGACCAGCAAAATTTTATTGTCTCACTTTAGTCTTCAATCATCAACTTTGCATGGATGACTTCAAGTTACGTTAACGCGTACAACTTTTTGCATGTCTTTTGTTACACTTATGTGTGTAGAGAAAAGATAAATTAAAAGCATATTAAAAATTACAACAGCAAACTAAACATTCATTCATATTGATAATAAGGCTTAATACATGAATAATACCAAAAATTACAACCGAAAGTAAGGGTGCTAGGCCTCGATAAAAATTTTTGCCGAAATTTTCAAATCGGTCAAATGACAAAAAGAGTGACCCGCACCCTTTACATTAACTAAAACCTAACAAACTAAATTTAATTAAGCCTAGACGGCTTCCGCTCCGTCTCCCAAACAGGGAACCAAACAAGCATTGACAACCCAAGTACGAGCAACATTAAAATGAAGTTTCAACCAATTCGGAACAACATTACAGAAAAAATTCGGAACAATATTGCAGAAACAATTCGGAACAACATTGCAGAACCAATTCTGAGCAGCATTACGTTTAATTTGCATCCAATTCTTAGCAACAGGGTAGTTAATTTTCACCCAATTCCTAAGAAGTATCCCCTTATTCCAGCAATATTCCAAGAGTCGCCTAATAGGTGTGAAAATATATATACCTAAAATTGAAAATATAGTCCGCGGATTCTCGATCCCCCCTATTACACTTTCTTGATGGCTTTTAAACAAAAGCACAGAAACGCAAGTGGCAATAGATAGACTGAATAGTCCGTATTCATAACCCTTAAGTTTTCTTCCACTGTCAATTAATTTAAAGAAGTAAACTAAAATGACTGCATTTATTCCTATGGCAAAATCTAGAAAGGATAGAGCTCTAGGATGTCTCAGGAATAAAACGAAAGAAATTAGGAAATAGGAACAATTCAGCAGGGTGAATACGCATATAATGCACTCGGGGTCAATTATATTTTGTAAATATAATCCTAAACCCCATAAAACTAACTCCATTATTTCCCTAACGTACCCAATTTCTATGAAGGCCACTATTTTTGGGGTGATATTTGTTTTTTGCTTCCAGATAATCAAGAGAAAAAGTGTATCCAACATCATAAAAGGAACGATAAGAAGGTAAAAGGTGTCGGATTTCATGACTCTTGCCACAGGTGGAATAAACATTATCGAAGGCATGATGAACATGGCTTGAAAGAGGTTAAAGAATACCGTCGCTCGGCTAAAGACGATTTCTAGTTCAGCACCACCGATGCCGACATCCTGTGGTTGTTCATGCTGAGGATTCCCCGCATTCCCAGCATTCCCAGCCGCCGGAGGTTGTCCCGGTTGAGCAGCATTCCCCTCCTCCGGAGGTTGTCCCGGCTGAGCAACATTCCCCTCCACCGGAGGTTCTCCCGGCTGAGCAACATTCCCCTCCACCGGAGGTTCTCCCGGCTGAGCAGCATTCCCCTCCGCCGGAGGTTGTCCCTGCGCCTCCGCAGCTTGGCCTTCGGTTAAGTAAACAATACAGCCATACAGTATGAAAATCAAAAAAATGGTTCCGTAAACGGAAGGTAGAATGATAGCTAGCACGGGATGTTCCATTTCAGAAAAGGAGAAGAGAGGAGGGAGGGAGAAGAAGGAGAGAGAGCAAGAGAGGAAGGAGATGGAGGGAGTGAGTACAGAGAGCTTAGAGAGAGAGAGAGAGAAAAGGAGGGAGAGTGAGAGACTGAGAGAGTGAGTGAGTGGGGGTGAGTGAGTGAGTGAGAGCTTAGAGAGAGAGAGAGAGAAAAGGAGGGAGAGTGAGAGACTGAGAGAGTGAGTGAGTGGGGGTGAGTGAGTGAGTGAGTGACTGTAGCTGTAAATATAGGCCTTCAAACGTGGCAGCTGGCAGGAATGGATACTAAAGATTCCTTTGGACAAATAAAAAAGGAAAACAGAAAATCAAAAAACATGAAGCCACCGTGATCGCAACGGTACACTGATGCAAAACTTCCTCAACCTAAAACTTAATACCACAAAGCACAAACCACTATCCCACTCAGTCCACTGATATCCAGAATACCATTATACCCTTGCATTCCTTTTGCAATTAACTTTATACATTTTATGGATACTATTACTATTTTTGTCCATGTAGTCATGCAAGTATGTAGAGAAGCTAAATTTTTAAACCAGGTCACTTATATACATTTTACGTAAAATGTTACTATTTTTTATCATGTGTCGTACAAGAATTATATGATCGGTCATGCAAGTTGAAATAAAATATTTGGATATGCTCTAAATTCACTTAACTTGTGGAAAGAGAAATTTGAACTCGAACGTTCAAGACTTCTTTGCATAAACAAATATCATAAGACCGGCCATGCAAGTTGAAACAACATATTTTACAAGTATGATTAATATAAAAATCAGTGAACAAACTATATCTAAAACTAAAATACAGAGTTGACAACACATTTTATAATTCAGTAGAAAACTATCAGAAATCAAAACATTTTGGTATTGAAATAAGTTAGGTGCACACTTTAAAAAAAAAATTATATCGAAAATTCCTAGTTATCAGAATGTCTAAATCCATTCTGATTTTCATTTCAACTTTTGAAAAAACATCATATTCAAAATTTTTGTGTGGAGATTCAAAAATTTTATTGTGGAAAATTAAAATCCCATTCCGACTTGGACCCCTAGTTGAATCTTATTATTTAAATCATTAAGATATCAGATGAGCTGAACTCCAGTCTACCCTGCAATAATAATTTCATCTTTATCACAAACCGAATGTCGTATCCACCATTAGCTATTTATGGTTGAAACTTCATGAAGTGGAGATAATTAGTAAGTGATAATCGTTTGACCATAAACAAAATTCTTTGTTTCCACATCTTTTATTGGGAAACGCCAGTTGAACCTATGAACATATGAAAGATGTGACAAGCTATGACTGATTGACTGCAGGCTGAGGGAGGGCCACAACTTTTATTTACCTATTGGCGAATTACAAGTTCAACTTTCACAATTGTGTATGTGCACGCTTTATTTGTTTCGTACAAGAATTATAAGATCGGTCATGTAAGTTGAAATAACATATTTGGTTTTACCCTAAACTCACTTAACTTAAGAAAAGAGAAATTTGAACTCGAACGCTCCAGACTCCTTTGCGTAAACAGACATTATAAGATCAGCCATGTAAGGAAACAACATAATTTTGCAGGCAATATTAACACACTAGCAAGCGTATGATAAAGATTAAGTGATGTAAGTTTGATAACTAAATGTGGGTTTATTCATAAATTTAAGTTTTGTTGTTAATTCCAACTTGTACTTGATGATAATTATCTCTACTAGTTAATAAAATATTCATTGTCAACCAAAACGCTATGAAATTACCAGTTGAACCCTCTAATCAAAACAGAACAGAAATAAGAAATGTGGGGTAGAAATGTAATTTCACACAACTAAATTTTGCTTTTTTTTTTCCAAAACATCACCTATATGCAATCCTAACATATCTCTAACTTAAAAAAAAAAAAAAAAAAAAAAAAAATCTTCCTACTCCCACATTCTCTATCACTATCTTCCTCTCCACTTCTATTTCAAAAAAAAAAAAAAAAAATTTCTCACACATTTAGTGAATGCATAGTGAAATAATTAAAAAAACAATTCATATTTAAAGTTTTAAGTCATATGGAGTTATTTAAGCTCAAATAAAATTTCCAACCAAGGGAGTTTTGTTAAAACACAAAAAATCTTAAGAGGGGTATATATTAAACAACATTAAATTAATTTAATGATTAAAGTTTTAATCATTCTTAACTCTCTAACCAAACACCAACATATCTACTATTCTGCAAACCAAACACGAGCTTCCTCACATTTGGCCGGCACCTTGCTCTCCCTTAGTACAAACCAAAACAACGACGCAGCTACTGCATTCAAGGATGCAAATTCTATCCCGCCCAACACTCTTGTGTAATGACGGCCTTCCGTGTCCCGACTAATTGTATTGGAAGTGTGAGGAATGACGCTTTAGCAATAGGTGCGGCGTCTAGATCTCCTGTCACCTCCTTGCACAACCTTTTCCTAGTTGTTTTTTTAGTTGTTTGCCTCGTTGTAGGGCTTCGGGTACTTTTGACATCTTTGTTCGGATAATGCTATATCCTGTTTTCCAAAAAAAAAAAAAAAAACAACGACGCAGCCAACTATTGCTGGAGCAGCCTTGAATCGAAACACGAAATTTTGCTGTTTTGTACCCCTTTGGACAAGCAAAAGAGGAAAATAGAAAAACAAAAAAACGTGTAGCCAACGGGAATATTGGTTAAAAAAACGTCAACCGAAACCCTAATAGCTAATACCACGAAAAAGAAAAAATAAAATAAAATTTGTACCAATTGGACTAAGGAAAATACAAAAACAAAACATGTGGCCAAGTGACCGGTCCGCAACGGTGCACAACATCACCATCAACTGTATGCCCAATAACAAAATTGGAAAGAAAAAAAAATAAAAAAAATAAAAACCAAAACTGGTGGTGGGCCCCCAATAAAAGTTACTTGAAAAAGGAAGGCATGCGGGCCCAAAAACTTGTAGGGCATATCTGGAACGAGAGTATAGAGGCATATCTGGAAGGAGGGCATAGAGGCATCCGCGAGTGAGGGCGAGTGGGGATATTGGATCGTTATTTCTTACAGTGTTTGATATGTCTTTGCTAGGAAAATGAACTATATGAAACAGGATTATCATTATATTGACTTCTTGTTACAATAATACAAAGTTATTGAATCAAGACTCCACATAACGTTAAATTTATTTTATATAATTGGATCTCAATGTAGTTATGTTCCTTTCATGAATGATTAAATGTAGTGATTGTATTAAATACACATAATCACTTGATTTATATATGTATTAAGTGCATATAATACGAGATGTAAACAATTTTCATAAAAATAAAAATAAAAAAGCAAATCTTTCCAACTAAAAAAGGGAAACAAAACAAAATTTAATTAAACTAACCTATCAAAGATTGGGTACGAACCATAAAGGTGCAATATGCAACATGTACGAAGAACGACTCTTGGAGCTACTAAAATGCCTAATACTCTTATTTGTGAAGGAAAATACTCCAAAGTCACATTCCGTTAATTCGTAACACGGGTAATCAAAGGCAAAATAAATACTGTTTCTTTCAACCTTCTGACCATGGGGGTACGATATAACAGCGGAATGGTGGTTGCTCACAAATAATACCCGATCACCAAGTTCAACAACCTCCATCCATTGTGGACCACCATCAATATCACACTCCAGTTTGAACACTCGAAATCCTTTAGTCTTAGGTGGCTCAGTGTAACGAAAGGTCTTTCCAAGCATGACCTTATGCCAAGGATCGGATAGTAAATATGTTTCTTGTTTAGGCTTGTATGCATAGTCTGCCTTATGAAAAATCATAAACAACTCCATAGATGCAGAATCTTTTGCTAGGTGAACGAAATCACGGCCTTTGTAATGCTCTACTCTTGATCCATTGTAATCAATTTTAACGAAAGGAAGTGGAAAAAAGGAAGGACGTGTGTTGGGATCAAGGGTTATCAACTTAAGGACCCTATAGCTAAGAGGACCGCCATTGCCTTTGGTGTCTTCGATCATCTCAAATACCATTAAAAACTTGGACTCTAAGGACGTTGTAGCATATAACTTACCACCCAGTATAACTATATCATTAACAAATGGTACGTCCTCATCAATCGAGCTCCATGATTGATCCCTTGGCCTACAATAAGTCAGATGACCCTGTTTGCAAAGACAAACCACAAAACATGGCTCCTGGCTGATTGTTTTTGGTTCCGAAGAGGCAATAATTTTAGAAACGGAGAAGTCAGGACCATTGATGCAGTGGCATGGAAGGGTGGACTGCGACGAGGGGAGCATCACTCGATCACCAGATATTGGATTGAAGAAGAAGAATTCTATTTTAAAACTAGGGTTCTGACAATTTTTTAGGTAGAATGACCAAGGTTTCATAAAACCCTCTGGACGCCTCAACGCACTGTCGACCATGATCAACCATCCCTCTATTGAGCCAACACAATCCATCCTATTCATTGTACAATAAAAAATTGTATCTGGCCATGATCGTAGAAATTTATGATCTTTCCAATCACCTGGACTTAAAACGCGATGATCTCTGGTGGACATGGGATGAGAGCTTAACATAAGCCATGGAACTTGATCCTGAGCAAGGGGACGGCGCGACTGAATATTGCTTTTAATAATTGCTTGCCATGAACGGCATACTGCAGCACATCGAACGTAGTCTGATAAGCCCAGTCGTCGTACAATCAGTTGCATAACATCTCCCGCGAGTTTATTGGACCAGGGGCTGCTGTCCTCTACTTTCGAGATGATCATTCTTCTTCTTCTACATATTATGAAGATGATCATTCTGAACTTCCGGCCAATGAAATCGAGAATGACCAACACAAACATTCTTGATAGGCGGTAGTATGTTAACATAGGTGGAAGAATTCTTTCAGGATATGCACGAATAAGTGCCAACGATCCAAAAAACACAGCGTAAATGATTATGCCTTCCACGAAATTCACAGTTATAATCTTGTCACGCCTTTCTCTGCGGCACATAAAAAAACAGAAAATGGATTGTTAGGAACGGAATGTGTAAAGCTAGCCAGATTAAATGCAGGAACAAAAAATAATTCTCCTACAAAGCCACAATTAAGAACAAAGAATAATATAGTGATTTAGAGCACATTTGCATATACATATATTGCACATAAAACCTCCAAATGACGAAATATCTTTAGTTTGTTATTAAAATTGCAGACTTTGAAGCTTATTACCATCACGAATGAAATATTTGTAGTTTCCAAATCAATTATCTACAAAGTAACATATGAGACATACATTAATACGTGATTATCAATCACAAGGGCAGTAACCGAGTGTGCAAGTGATTACCTTGTTTTTTCGTCAAGGTAGACCATCAGTAGGCGCCTCATCGTGAAAGTTTTGAAGAAACCCTAACTCGAGTAAGGCTCTGAAAGTTTTGAAGAAACCCTAACCGACCTAATTAATAAGGATCTTGACTTGCGTGTGCACCCCTGGTTGGAAATGAGCGAATTTATATATACATACGTGCTGTTCCCATGCTTTAAAGTCTTTATTGTTTATCTCTAATTTTTTGAAAGAGTCTTGGTCTTATCCTTGATCTCTAGTGAAGATAAGTATTATCACTACTTTGGTTGAATTTATCCAATAGAATTGCGTGTTATAATTTGAATTAAATAAATAATTACACGTGTTTGTGTTTTGAATACAACAGAATTGCTGTTGATTCTCTTTCCATAAACGTAGGAAGAGCAATCCCTATATACTGAAAAGAGGGAAAATGGTTTTGAAGAATCCCATTGAAGCATGACGGAAAACGAAGTCACAAGTCCTTTATGATGCATGGCTAGGATTTTATGAGATCACTTGAAAGGATTTTTAGGGTTCGCCTTCAGAGGATTTTTAGGGCTCGGCCGAGTAATATTCGGGATTTTAATTGATTATCAACCACAAGAGCAGTGACCGAGTGTGCCTGTGATTACCTTGTTCTGAAAGTTTTGAAGAAACCCTAACTAGCCTATGGCTCTTGACTTGTGTGTGTACCTCTGGTTGGGAAGGAGCGAATATATGCATAAATTGGGTTCTTATCTCTCATTTTCATTTCTCCTTAATTAAAATTAGGCTTCTCTCTCTCATTAATTTCCATTTCTCATTAATTGAAATTTGAAACCTGTCTGATTTTTCGATTTTATCAAGGTATTTTGACTTTTGTCCATGTCATTATTCTAATATTAAATTATTACATGTCATCGTATGTCAATTTCAAAAAATGAAAAACTTATTAATGATGTCTAGATATATCTTTTTACAATTTTTCATACATTTTTGTTTTTAATTTGTACTCATTTTCAAATTTGTACCAATATTCTTTTTAATTTCAATTTGTACCCATAATTTTAAATTTAATATGTAGTCATTTTTTCAATTTAATTTGTACCCATATTTCTTTGTATGTTTCATATATTTCTAATCTTAATTTGTAACCTTCTTCAAATTTGGACCAATATTCTTTTTAATTTCAATTTGTACCCATAGTTTTAAATTTAATATGTACCCATATTTTTTAATTTGATTTGTACCCATATTATTTTTGCTGAATATATGTACCCATGCTAATTACATGTACTTATTTTATGTTTTACAATATACAAATATTTATTTTTTAAGAAGCTATCTAGCTATATATCGAGAAGCAAATTAAGAATTTCTCTGAATTAACATGAATATTGTACATTAATCAATTTAATATATAAAACTGAATTCATTTCCTGGCTCGTAATCCTCAAAACAACGAATAATGACTTCATCTTTATTTACACAAAATTGCAATTGTATGTGTGACTTCATAATAATGACTTCATCTTTCAATTATTTACAAAAAATTGCAATTGTATGCGCGCGCGCGTGTTGAGCAAAAGAAGTGGGATTTGGGAGGAGGGTATATGGCACATATTGTTCCAAGCTATGGAACTAAAATTGTGAACCCATATTGTTCCAAGAATACATGAAGCAACAATTAAGCTTAGATGGGCTTGACCTCAACAACCCGAAGACATAACGGTTTGCCTAAATTCAAGCATTCAATTCAACCAACGATGGACTTGTAGCTTATTTAATAAGTACTCAGCATCTTGAGTTTGATTCTCACCCTTAAATATCGCCCGTCTCGATCTCTATCTCTCCCTCTCATCCATGGCTGCTGAATAATTGTTGGAAGATATTGAGACGTAAAGAAAAGAAGGGAAGTGAAACATACAGGAAACTTCCATGTAAAACAAAATAAAATTATATTATCAATTTTAACTTTGAGTTTTATATTACGACCATGGGATTTTTATCAAACGGATAAGAACAGAAGCTCAGGTAAGTGTCCGAGGAAGAAAATTAAGACTAAACAATTCTTTCCCTATATGGTATTCGTTGACCACAATCAATCTTCAATGTTTCACACGGCAATGTCCTCTGTTCAATTTTTTACACTGGTGCATCACATAATAATGGTTATAGAAGCTAAAATACCTCTGTGAATCTTTTCGGCCTCTAAAAATGTAGACTGCTTTGACGAAGAAACCAAATGCTTCATTTGAAAAATAAAATAAAAATAGTAGAATTTTTAATTTTCCTATTTATGTCCCATCCTCTAATATATGAATATATATTTACGCAAAATATCATTATACCCTTGCATTCCTTTTGCAATCAACTTTATACATTTTATGGATACTATTACTGTTTTTGTCCATGTAGTCATGCAAGTATGTAGACAAGCTAGATTTTTAAAGTCGGTCACGTATATACATTTTACGCAAAATGTTACTATTTTTATTCATGTAGCTAGTGTGCATTACAAGTTAGACTTTCAAAATTGTACATGTGCATGTTTTATTTGTGTCGTTCAAGAATTATAAGACCGGTCATGCAAGTTGAATATTTAGATATGCTCTAAATTCACTTAACTTGTGGAAAGAAAAATTTAAACTCGAACATTCCAGACTCCTTTGCATAAACAGATATCATAAGACCGGCCATGAAAGTCGAAACAACATATTTTTGCGGGCAATATTAACACCAACATATCTACTATTCTTGCAAACCAAACACCAACTTCTCCCTCACATTTGCCCGGCAGCTTGCTCTCCCACAATACAAACCAAAACAACGAAGCAGCCACCTACTGCTAGACCAAAAATTGTTGGAGCAGGATTGGTGTTGTTATTGAAAGCAGTTCCACTAAAAGCTAAAAGCCAAACCCAAGCCAAATTCTCCCCAAAATTTAGCCCAGGATTCGGTGTGGGCCTCACCTAAACGAGTGAAACCCGGCGTCTGTGCGCCAATCCCCCCCCCCCAACACCCACTCACCTGACGTGCGCAACGCGCGACCCTTCAGATAGACAAGGCCCCACCTACGCGGGCATGTCGGCCATTTTTCCCAGGTGCCCCAACGGCTACTTTGATCCGACAGTTGCGATCAACAGACTGTTGATTGATCCAATAGCCTATATTCAAATTAATTTTTTTTTTGTTTTTATATTTATATATTTATTGAATCCAACGACTGAGATCGAATATTAATTGTAAAAAAAAAAATATAACGGCCCAAATTTAAATCTAATGACTAAAATAATTAAAAAAATTATTTAACTCAAAATTCACCCAAAAACTTTATAAGTACCCATGCATTTGTTCAAATATCCACACAAAACTCACTTTTCTCCTAGAATTCTTCCAATTTTTCTTTCTACCATTTCCAAATTTTGTGTTTATACATCTCTATCATGATTTTTATATTCTTCCATAGTGTTTCATGAGTTTCATATATAGATTTAGTGATTTTTCAATATTTATCGGAATTTAAATATTTTTAGATTAAAATGTTCATAGAATTAATTTACGATAGTCAACATAATTTTTTTTTTAAAGTAAATTTAAGAAAAAAATTAGCCTAAGTTCATTTTTTAATATTTTGGGGTTAAAAAGCTAAATTTAAGAAAAAACAGTTGGAGCAGAAAAACTGTTTTTGGGCTAAAGTCTTTAGGTAGTAGTTTTAGTATAATCGTTAGTTGATGATTGTATTAAGTGCATATAAGTATGAGAAGTAAACAATTTCATAAAACTAAAAATAAAAAACCAAATCTTTCCAACTAAAAAAGGGAAACAAAACAAAATTTAATTAAAATAACCAATCAAAGATCGGGTACAAACCATAAAGGTGCAGTATGCAACTGGGACAAAGAACGACTCTTAAGGGCAACTAAAATGCCTAATACTCTTATTTGTGAAGGAAAAAAACTCCATACTCACATTCGGATTCCGGTGAGTGGTAACATGGGTAATCAAATGCAAAATAAATATTGTTTCTTTCAACCTTCTGACCAGGGCTGGCCCTAAGAATTTGGGGGCCCTAGGCGAGTATTCAAAGTGGGGCCCTAAAGTTCTCGGACCTCCAACTCTTTGTATATTGGTATGTAGTAAAAATAATTCGCTAATTACATAAAAAGTCTATTTTTCATCGAATATCATTAAAAATTAATATCAAAAGGAAAAAGATATACTAACATTACTTAATATTACATGTCACGTGCCCTTAGACGCAAATGCACTAAGTGTAAAAAATAATAAAACTTGATTGACGAATATAATAATTCAACAATGCCAAGTGGTTCTCTTGTGTTCTTTCTAAAATCAACACACACTAGCGAATCAAATTTTAGAATAACCTAGTTTAAAAATAAATTATTGAAAAAGAAAATTTAAATTCAAAGTTATGGTTACCTCAAATTACAATCTTCAGGACCAAGTGATAGTTGCTTAAACATTCAATAGAAATAGAAAGGCTGGGAAGTTGAAAGACAAATGATTACAAAGTTATGATTATTCTGGTTTTTGTTATTTTTTTAGGTTATTTTCAAAAGCAAAAGAAAAAAAAATGCATTTGGACAATTGAGGCCATTAATTTCACTAGCCTCTTGTCACATGTGTAGGCGTGTGACAATTGGCCCTTGTTTGTTTTTTATTTAAGAAACTCAAGTTTTTTCTATTTATACAATTTTTATTTAAAATATTTTTAAAAATAAATAAGAATTTAAACATAAACCACCCACTAACACGATGTTTTGTTATTTTTTTTCTAAAGTTAAAATTTTTAATTTCATTCAAAATTAATATTTGTTCGTCGCCGAGTGTGCATGTGATTACCTTATTTTTTCGTCGCCGTAGTCCATCAGTAGGCGCCTCATCGTGAAAGTTTTGAAGAAACCCTAACTAGTAAGGCTCTGAAAGTTTTAAAGAAACCCTAACCAACCTAATTAATAAGGATCTTGACTTGCGTGTGCACCCCTGGTTGGAAATGAGCGAATTTATATATACATACGTGTTGTTCCCATGTTTTAAAGTCTTTACATGTTTATCTCTAATTTTTTGACAGAGTCTTGGTCTTATCCTTAATCTCTAGTGAAGATAAGTATTATCACTAATTTGATTTAATTTATCCGTTATAATCACGTGTTATAGTTTGAATTAAATAAATAACTATACTTATTTGTGTTTTGAATACAACAGAATTACCGTTGATCGTGCTAGCTCTTTCTTACTAGTTCTTTTTATTTCTTTTTCATTAGTTTTTCCCTCCCCTTATGCTATTTCTTTTCTGCTATTTAAAAGGAGAAAAGTATACTTTCCGTAAACGTAGGAAAAGCAATCTCTATGTACTGAAAATAGGGAAAATAGTTTTGAAGAATACCATAGAAGTCGCAAGTCCTTTATGATGCCTGGCTATGATTTGATGAGACCACTTGGGAGGATTTTTAGGGTTCGTCTTCGGAGGATTTTTAGGGCTCGGCCGAGCAGTATTCTGGATTTTACGTGATTATCAACCACAAGAGCAGTGACCAAGTTTGCAGGAGTGGCATACTAAGGATTCCTAGAGTCCCTAAACGAATTTGTACCCCTTTGGACAAACAAAAAGGGCAAATAGAAAAACCAAAAACATGTAGCCAACGTGACTGCAATTATATTCGTGCAAAACTTCCTCAACCTAAAGCCCAATATATACCAAAATTGGAAGAAGAAAAAAAAGACACGAATTTGTCGCTTTTATTTGAATTCAAATCTCTCTTTTCATAAGTTAAATGAATTTAGAGCATCCAAATATGTTATATCAACTTGCATGGCCAGTCTTATGATCCTCGTACGATACAGAGAAAAAGTTATATATGTACAATTATGAAAGTCAAACTTGTGATGAGCCCGGGCTACATGAACAAAAAACAATTAACATTTTGTATAAAATATATATATATGTGACCGGATTTGAATATATAGTTTGTTTACGTGCTTGCATAACTATATGGACAAAAACAGTAACATTATCCATCAAGGTTGTGCTAGGCGCTAGTTGCAAATGAAGAATTTCTCCAAATGGACATGAATTTTGTACACCAATCAATTTAATAAATAAAACTGAATTCATTCCCTGGTTCGTAATCCTTAAAACAACAAATAATGACTTCATCTCTCAATTATTTACACAAAATTGCAATGAATATGTATGTGTGTGTGTGTGTGTGTATCAATGCATAATACATAACATTACTATAGGTACGCATATTTAAATCGCCATGATCAATGTCACTATTGTGAGATCTCAAACCAATTATTTATTATCATGAGAAAAAATTAAACAACAAAACAATATGTAATTGATTCAAATTACTATTATAACTAATGACATCTTAATGTTTAAGATGCAAGTAAGTTTCTCTTCGTTCAATATAAATAATGGCGAATGATGATCTCCTTATTTAGGTATGAATTGGAATTTCTATGCCTGTATAATTTCTCTTTCAAAAATTTAAGCTGTGCTTTAATTGGACAATGGGATGCATGCCTGCTACGTACTAAATCACACATATAATTATGTACATGCTTTCTATCCTGCCTAATGCTTTTGTTGGGGTCTCGTTAATTTAAGTCCATTTTTGCATGTTTGGTTACTAGAAAAGAGTGCAAAGACTATATAATCTGATGTACCTCATTTGATGATGGTGTCGGATAACTATATATATATATATATATGTATGTATGTATGTATGTATGTATGATGTCAGGAATGGTTTTGCTAGAAAAGAGTGCAAGGCTCTTTGACGTTTTAGCATTATTCTAAATGATTCGGTCACCTATATACAGTTTGTGTATAATGTTATTGTTTTGTTTCATGTAGCTCGGGAGCATCACAATTTGATTTTCATGATTGTACATGTGCATTTTTTTATTTGTATAGCAGTATAGCACAAGGATCACAAGATCAATCATGCAAATTAATATAATATCTAGATGCTCTAAATTTATCTAGCTTATAGAAAGAGAGATTTAGATTCGAAGGCAATTTATCATTTGTAACTTCTAATAGTGCAATTAGATTTTGCAAAAGTGAAAAACCAAATGGAGGAGGAATCAAGGGGCTGGGACTTTTTGTGGTGGTGGTGGTGGTTTGGGAGGAGAAAGGGGGAGTGGGGTGTTTTCTTGGTAGTTTGGGTTTTGGGATCCCAGCCATTTTTGGGGGTTTTGGGCGGGGACTTTTTGAGGTGTTTAAGCTGTCAAGAATGTGGATCGCGATTGGAGGTCGTGCTGATGAGCTGCGTTGGCCCGGGTAACCTGATTATGTTGTTACGTTAAGGGAATTTTGGAGATAAAGTTTGTGGGAAAATAGTAGGATTTAGTTTAACTTTTTATGGTGGGTGGGAAATTAGAAAAATAGGGTGGGTCTAAAACCACTGAAATATATAGTTTGTCTATGTGGTTGCAGGACTACATGGAACATTATCCATCAAGGTTGCATTAGGTGCTAGTCGAACGAGAGTTAGAGCTTATAACCTAGGCAAATTACGTATAAATTAGTATGTGCTTATTTTATAGACTCAAATATGATATGAATTATATTTTACCACATAAAAAACCGACCCATTTGCATAAATAGGTATCTTAAGTACGACTCCTTATTATAACACATGCCAATTTTTATGGATCCGATTGTCTGTCCACCGTGTATGGCTTTGGATATGTGGCAGGAATGGCGCGCTAAAGATTCCCAGAGTCTCTAAACGTTTTTGTACCCATTTGAACAAACAAAAATGGGAAAATAGAAAAACAAAAAGCATGTAGCTAACGGTAATATTGGTGAAAAAAGGAAAAAGAAAAAACGAATTTGTACCAATTGGACGTCTCCACACATCATTCACAGACCAGGCCAATGAGGTCATAGTCTGAGGGGGTAGGCCCTTGGTGTTGCCTATATCGTACCAAAATCGAAGGAGATAAGCTGATCTTGACCAGTTTTAGGGCTGGTTTGGTATTGATGTGCTTTGAAAAAAAGTTGATTCTGCTGTGCTGTGAGAATAAGCGGCTGTGAAATAAAGCAGTAGAGTGTTTGGTAAACTTTATTGTAAAAGTGCTTTTGAAAAAAAAAAAACAGTATTATAGTGTTTGGTAAACTTTTATGTAAAACAGATGTGAAAAAAAGCCGATTTTTCAAAGCTAGGTTTTGCAGCTTCTTGTTTTTGGCTTTTTTTCACCCAAAACTGTGAAAAAAAGCTGAAGCTGAATGTTTACCAAACACAAAAACAGCTCCCAGCTTTTTTTGATACCAGCTTTTTTCAGAATCACCTCAGTACCAAACCAGGTCTTAGTCTTAGCTAGGGGGTGCCTGTCCTTACCCCTACCTCTGACCCTAAACAACAAAAACAAAACGTCAAAAAAAGGTTTAGGACAACTATAGCCTGCAGCATGGCATATCAGAGCCAGACATGCAGTCTGCGCCTGAGCCTCTATAAAACAAAGACAAGTCCGACGTCTAAGCAACCAGTGATCCGCCATCAGCAATTGTAGTACTGGCACCACATTTGCAAAGTCCAAGTTTTACACCCATTGGCAGTGTCACTGGGACCCACCTCCTCCTCCGACCTCCTCTTCACTCCTCAATTGGAAATCTGGATTTGAATTCAACCTTGTTCAAGTATATCTGGTATTATTATGGTCTTTTTTTTTGGTACATCAAAAGTAATTATACGAATACTTCCAAATGTTATTGTATTAGACTATAGTGGTCTACTTTAGTAGTGTTACACTATTTGGATAAAACAAATGTGTCACTTTACATACGTTTTTCCTTAACGCATTTTTAAACTCAATCTCCTATTACTATTTTACCTATTGTATTATTACGATTTTATCCATCATAACACGTGTGCTAACTTGGAGAAATTTTTTAAAATATAACAAGACCAATGTTCTTACATTATTCTAGCTACCTTGATCACACCATATTTCATAAAAGAAATAACATAGAACCTAGAACAATCACTTGAGTTACAAACTCGCACGTTGCATCTAATCCTAACCTTTTATTTTCTCAAGTACCGTAGCGTGCGAAAGCTTTGAGACAACCCACGATGAGACCCATTAGCTTTTTACAAGATCCAGCCCAAGCCAAGAGGCCTAGTGGACGGAGTCATATAACTGGCTAAACCTTTGGTTACCCACTGAGTTGAGAGTGCTGATGTGTCCACTTTTAGATGTGGGACTTTGGATTCTTCGCTTCTTTTTTGTTTTTTTTTTTTTCCTTATTTACCTGAGATTCATTTACGGAACCGCCGTGTCACAAAAACGTGACAATTCCACATAAATTTTTCACTGTAACAAAAACATGGTTTAGTATATTAAATATCATATTATAAACAAACAAATTTTTTTATTTTTTATTTTTCAAGTGGAATCATGATACAAAGATAATATATGTAGGATGTGATGACTGAGACAGCTGGAATAAGTAAAATAGACGGCACAATAAATATGCATTAAAAAATATGGAAGCAAACCGTCGTTGTGGTAATCTTATTTCCGGTTCACTCACCGGTTCAGTAACTGCTATGATGCTATCTGAAGGACTTTGAATAGAAACTCATTTGTAGCCTAACCACAATGAACATGGACTGTTTTCTTCTAGCTGGGCCTTGTGTCATTTCTCCTGGCCCATTCAGCTCAGACATTTTTTTTCCGTTTTATTTAATCCCAAAATTTTAATTAGACTTTTATGTTTTTTTATTCCAGAAAAATCAGTGATGCTGCTGATGCATGATATCATCTCTCTTATCATAAGCGATTTATCTGTGGGTATATGTTTTATTATGATCATGTCCATTGAAATAAGTGTGTGTTTTTTGAAGATGCACGAGGCATATGCTTCTCCAAAAAATTATTGTTGAAATTACAAGTGTTTTTTGAAGAAGCACGAGTCATATTCTTTTTTGAAAAAAAAAAATTCATGACTTATAATTTTTATTGTTGAAACTTGTCTTTAGTCGGATCAAAAGCACTCTTAAACATTTTAGATATAATATGAGTATATATTGTCATGTGATCCTAGACCCCCGTTCATATAGTTTTAGGAAAGCTATAAGTTTCAATGGAGTGATTATAAATAAAGCCATATATTTTAGGAGAATAGAGCTTTTTAGAGAGATTTTTAGTGTATTAGAAACACGACCCGGTATACCAAGTATAATTAATACAATTAGTTGAGACTTAAAAAAATTTCAAACAATTATATTATGACACTTGACATACCAAACTGTATCCCGACAAACTACTTTTGCCCTCTTGCGTGCATTAACCCAACTTGATAATGGTAAATCAATACTTTTGCCCTTAAAACTCCACTTAATTATATCAGCAAATTATAATTTAATCAAAAGTAATGCTAAAAAGACCATGTTTTTAGACCATATTTTAGAGGCCACATGATGTAATGGTTGATGGTTGAATGCTTTATTTAATGATTTTAACAAAAAATTCAACTGTCAATCGTCAAATTATGTGCTCTGCAAAATATTATTCAAATGGATAGTCTTTAGGTTAATTAAGGAGGCATTTGCCACTATCTTTTTACACACCTTATAATACAGAAAAGCGGTCAGGAAGAAAAGAATCTGTGAGTAGGAATTGACCAATTTGATCCAATCAGATTGCCACTTAATTCTTAATCCCTGTTTTAGATATGTTTAATTTTTTAGTTCTTGTCACCTTTTTTATCGGTAATATTGCAAGATTTTAACTCTTGTTTCGAGTCACGCAAAAGCAGAACCAAGCAAAAGCAGCCATTATAATTCAAGCCATTTTAACCGGATGGGGATTCTCTCGTTCCTTTACCCCTCCCCTCCCTCCTCTTCTTTCACGGTTCTTTTTTTTTTTACTCCTTTTCTTCCTACAAAGATGAATTCTTGAGTGTTCAAATAGGAAGGAAGGAAATGAAAGAGAATGCTAATCCTTTTAAACTAATACGTGACAGCATTGCAAAGTCTGCGTACTTTCTGATAATTTGCTTAACTACAAAGACTTATTCACCTTATTGGTTAGTTTTGATATGACTATTCATTATATTAAAAGACATTTGGACGGGAAAAACGGATGAAAACTTTCATTTTTGGTCAAAATTAAAGATCACTTGTGAAGAAAAATTGGCCATTTTAATCTTACTATTTTGTGGGGACTAGTAGGGCTATCTTTTTTTTTTTTTTTTTAATTTTTTTTTTTATGAGTAACTTCAGATTGGACAAAATAGGAAAGTTCTCATCCATTTTTTCCTTCGAATTTCTTCAATGCACTGAATGGTCCGATCCAAGTTAGTCTTCCTGATCAAATGAGGCAATTGAGTAGTTGTGGTGGTGGAGCGTGCAATTTCAGGCATGGATTAAGTTATTGGCTTGTTGGCCACCCAAGAAATTTACGAGTCGTTTGATAACTATTTTGTTATCAGTTTTAATTTTTGTTTTCATTTTTTGGGAAACTAAAAATTTATTTGATAACTACTTTCAATTTTCAAAAACATGAAAACTAGTTTTTTGAATTTGTCGCATCATTTGATATTCAAAGCTATGAAACTAAAATTGTGAACCCATATTGTTCCAAGAATACATGAAGCAACAATTAAGCTTAGATGGGCTTGACCTCAACAACCCGAAGACATAACAGTTTGCCTAAATTCAAGCATTCAATTCAACCAACGATGGACTTGCAGCTTATTTAATTAAGCACTCAGCATCTTTGAGTTTGATTCTCACCCTTAAATATCGCCCGTCTGGATTTATATCTCTCCCTCTCATCCGTGGTGCTGAATAATTGTTGGAGGATATTGAGACGTAAACAGCTCTGAAATGCTACATATGCTTTTCATATCAGTTTTTCTTTCACTTTTTAGAGTTATTTTACTAATTTTGAATAACACTCGTTTTCACGAACACCTAACTGCAAACGGAACTCAAATCGAAAGTCTAAAAGCACAATTATGCTTTAAACAGTGAAAATTTTAACTGTTGACTGATGGGACTAAAGACAGGTCTTTGTGCAGTGCGCGCCACCGCCCACGTCTTGTTTGTAAGCGCCACTGCCGGTCTGAAACCAGAGACATGCATGGCCAGACATCATTTCTTTTCCATTTATTAATTACACTTTTTTCTCTCCTACTACCTTACTCTATCTCATTAATTACACTCTTGTCATCCATCAAACATCATCCTTCACATCCCACCAACATCTCTCTCTCTCACCTCTCAAACTCTCTCTCGTAGATCTTTTACTCTCCATTTTCTCACTCAAACTCCCCGTTTCTGTGAATATTCTTAGCATGCATTGTTTTGATGAACAGATAGATATGATTCCTAATCCATCATGTTTTTTTGGCAAGTTGCGGGATTTTTTTTTAAAGTAAATTGTAACAATAATTTTGTAATTTTAATCAAGTTAGAGTAATGCTTTTTTAACTAAAAATCTATTACCACTGATTTTTCAATTTATCAAAATGTGTAATTATAATTATTTTCATCAATTTCGTCAAATTTTTTTTTCAAAATAAATTATGTTGAAATAATCCTTTATATAATAAGAGTTCCTTAACTCATCAAAATGTGCAATTATGGTCATTTTCGTCAACTACGTCAAAAATTTTGTCACATTGATAAATTAAGGGTTCCTCAACTCATCAAAATGTGTAATTATGATCATTTTTGTCAATTACGTCAAAAATTGTCACATTTATATAATAAGGATTCCTCAACTCATCAAAGTGTGTAATTATGGTCATTTTCGTCAACTACGTCAAAATTTTTGTCAAAACGAGTTATGTTGGAATGATCATTACTACAATTACGTTAAAATTAAGGGACCATTTCTCCAGTTAATTAAAGTTAAGGGACCAATGTTAATGAATTTTTAGTTGAGAGACCATAACTGCACGTTTTGATGAGTTGAGGGATTAATGGTAATGAATTTTTAGTTGATAAACCATTGCTCTAATTGAATCAAAATTAAAGAACAATAGCTACAATTTACCTTTTTTTTTTTTTTTTTTTTTTTTTAAGCTAAACCTTGCTGAATTGAAAGAGTTTCACGGTGTAAGACAACTTCTCGCAGCCCCTGAACCACATAATTGAGTTTCAAACAAATCTACCTCTGTCTAGAAAGTCTGAATTTGGCAAAGGCCATTTATTTTGCTAATTCCACCTGTCTTAGCCATCACATCGTAATCGGGATATTATTTTTTTTTTTTTTTTTGAACGCCGTAATCGGGTTCTTATGAATTGAATATGTCGAATTAATAGAAATATTTATGGGTTTTAAGATTATATTTTACAGAATATTATCGAACACGAATGCATGATATGCTTCTTTACCTTATTAAACTGTTAGTATTACCTAATTTTTTTTTTATCTTAATTTTTAAGATATAAGAGAGCCCTAATTTTTCTTATTTTTACTATCAGAATGAATACCGTTATTTTAGTATATCTTATAAAATTAATTGATAATGACAAAAAATTTAAGAAATGCAAATATGAATTATTTAGTTTATAAATTACAACTTGCATCTTTATTTTCTGTTTGAAAAGCATCAGGAAACTGTGATAAAGAAGATTAAGAATCCACGGACCGATTTTTTATTTTTAGATATTTGTTTTCACGCAATTCGCAGAATGTATCTGAAATTGGTTGAAGATTAAATATACTGCCACTATAATTTATGCTGTCGGTAGCATTGAACCTAACGACAACCCAAACTATAGGGGTAAAAAAAATAATTTTAACCAAATTTAAGTAATGTTCAGCGAATTGTGTAGGCACGTATACCTAAAAATGAAAAAATAATCAGCAGATTCTCCATTCTCTTAATTACAGTTTCCTGATAACTTTTTACACAAAATAAAAGAGATAAAAGTTGTCAAAGATAAACCAAGTAATCTATACTTGTAACATTTAACTTACTTACCATTATCAATTAATTTTATAAAATATACTAAACTAATGATATTTATTTCTGGGGTAAAGTCTAAAAAAAGTTATGAGTTCTAATATGTCTTAGAAATAGGATGATAGAAATCAGGTAATATGAACAATTTAGTAGGATGAGGCGTATTATTCTAAGTCGATGATGTTCTGTAAATACAATTATAAAGCTCATAACAAGACATACATTACTTCCCCAACGAATCCAATTTTTAAGAATCCAACTATTTTTGGATTAATTGCTGGAAAAGCTGGAATGAACAAAATCGGGGGGGGGGGGGGGGGGGGGGGGCACGACGAATATGTGAAAGAATACAGCCACTCTGGAGAATATGATTTCCAGTTAAGCAGCTACTCCCCTTCTTGACCACCGACGCCGACATGTTGCTCAGTAATGATTGTTCATGCGAGACTCAGGAGCCAATGGTTTTCCTGGCTGAGCATTCTTCTCCTCCGCTCTCTCTTAGTTTTCTGTAGACTCAGGAAAAGGGGTGAGTATATAGAAAGTTAAGAGAGAGAGGAGGGGGGAATGCTCAACCAGGACATGGCTACTGAGTCACATGAACAACCACCGGTTACCGAGCAACATGTCGGCGTCGGTGGTCAGGAAGGGGAGTAGCTGCTAGTCTACATAAAGCTAAGAAAAAATGGGAGGATACAGGAAAATAAGGAAAGGAGATAGAGACTCAGTCTACAGAGAGAAAGAGAAGAGGTGAGTGAAGGAGTGGAGGCGAGTAGCTCTATAAATAGGGCTTTGTTGTACGTGGCAGCTGGCACGATTGGCGTCCTAAAGATTCATTTGGACAAACGATAAAGGAAAATAGAAATGCTGCTAGAATATGAACATGACTGTGAATTCGTGGATTAAGTTATATGTTTCAAGTTTGGATAGGAAGTCTTGTTGAGAATGAATTTTTAATCTATATTATACTGAAACACTATATTGATTGTCTATATGGATTTTAATAGGAGAATCCTTATAGAACTTAGCAAGGATTATGTTATGTATATATAGTGGCCTCTACTCTCACAGTAAAAGCTCGATTCCGGACTAAGACATATTATTAGTTAAGAGCAAAACCGATTACTGAAGAGAGAAGGTGCACTGCTTGATTGAACCTGAAATGGCTGTTTCTTCAAGTTCGACTGCAGGTAAGTTTCTTCTCTGTGTTACAGACTTATGAATAGGATTTGTATTTTGATCACTGTGATTCATAATTACATGTTTTGGTACATGTTTATTCTAACATGTGGTATCAGAGCCTGGATTACATGTTTATGAATTCAGTCTTGAAATCGATTGGTTCGTAAGTTATTAAAAATAAAATAAAATAAAACGCTTATTTTGCAAACATGAGAAATCGAACTCGGATTCTGAGGTTTGCAACTATGCAGATAACAACAAAACGGGTTTTTAAAATATTACCATTTAAATTTTCCAAAAGACCTTTTCCGTTGGAATTCCTGCAAAACTATTGGTTCGGGGTTCTCTCCCCAATTTGGGGTTTTTGATTACACAAAGCATTCATCTAGTTTTGTTCTGGGTTTTCTCCCATAAATCTCTAAACTAGTATTTTCTATCTCCGCTGCGCTATTTCAAATTGAAACTCATATGCAGGAGGTATGTTTGATGATTTATGTTGATTTATCAGTATTGGCATACCTATTTTGATGCATAGTTTGAATCGAGGTTTTCTGTTTGAGTTTTGAAATACCGATATCGAAATCAAAGAAAAATCCCAACTAATTAAAACTGCCAGTTAGGAATTCTGAAGTAATGGATGACCAATCACATATAAGGCTATAATTTTTCAATATCTTGCAATGATATTCTGATTCTGATGATCGTTTTATTTTGATATTACATCATTATGCATGAGACATTTATTGGTTGTCTATTGTTGCATATTTCTCCGCTGGACTGCAGAAGGTATGTTTGAAAATTTTAGATTACCTTGCTAAATGTATGTATGCATATCTGTCTTAGTGCACAAATTAAAATCTGAGTTTTGTTTGATTTTGTCAAAATTTCAATAACAAAACATGAAGGTCTTATTTGAATGAACATAATTGGCATGCTGATATATCTGATTAGAGCTTATAATCAAGGCTGAATTTTTCCATATCTGCGGAAAAATTTTGATTTGCATTTTCTACTGATCGTTTTGTGTTTTCTTAACAACCATGAAAAATGATCATTATGCATGAGACATCTGTTGATGCCTGTTGTTGCATATATATGTTGTCTATAAGACTGCAGTGATTAAAAGACATGGCAGCAGCTTCGAACTCTTCTACAGGAACGATGGTTATCATGCATGAGACATCTCTTGACTGTCTGTTGTTGCATATCTTGTCATGGTTTTTGCAAAGTTTTGATAAGTCAATTTTTCTATGTATGCTTATCAACTATATGTTGTTAAGTCTATATGTATGATTTATTGATGAGAGTTGTGATGTGCTAAACTGCAAAAGGAAATCAGGAACCTAACTGGTTCATGTTTGTGATTTCTTCTGCAGCATCCGCTGTGTCTCTCAAGACTTTGAACTTAGCTAATATACCAATTCTCACTGGAGGGAGTAACTACAAGAAATTGAGGAGAGAGATAGGATTACTATTGACAATCAATGAGTATGATATAGCCATTTATACTCCAAGACCAGTGATCACAGAACAAAGTACTAGAATAGAGAAAGCAGACCATGAAAGGTGGATGAGAGCCAACAAGGTGGTACTCTCCATCCTGGAAAGTGGCACGACCGATACAGTTCGTGGAGGCATCAAAAGACATGAATTAGCTGCTGAATATTTGAGTGCAATTGAGAAGAAATTCAAGGAGTCTCAGAAGGCTGAAATCAGTCAATACATGGCCTTACTGACAATCTATAAGATTGATAGTATTGGTTCAATTCGAGACCATATATTGAAGATGACTGATGCTGCTGAGAAGTTGAACTCGATGGATGTCAATATTGGAGGAAAACAGTTGGTTTTCATGATTCTCCAGGCTCTCCCTAGCAAGTACTCTCAGCTGAAGGTGTCTTATAATACACAAGACAAGAGTTGGGATATAGATGAGCTCATCGCACAATGTGTTCAAGAGGAGACTCGGCAACAGCAAGAAAGAGGCAAGGATGTTGAGACTGAATTTTGTGCAAGGAGGAAAGGGGAAGAAATTCAACAATGCTGGAAATAATTCAAGTAAGAATTTCAAGTGCTCCAAACCTTCTGACAAGACTGGTACTTCTGCTAAAATATTTGATATTTCTAAAGGGTCTAACAATCTTAAACCAAAATTTAAAAATGTTGCCAAGCTTAAGTGTTTTTTTCTGCAAAACTCGAGGTCATCTAAGAAAGGATTGTGAACTGTTTAAGGATTATCTGAGAACTAATGACAGAGGTAGTTGATGTTTGTGAAGAGTCTTTTTGATCAGTGAGAATAGTTTGTTATTCTGTTTTACAAAGAGCAATTGCTGCATTAAGGATTGTTGCAAAATAAAGTTTGAGAAGTGCTGCTACTGTGAAGTTCGAAGAGCTGGTGTGGCAGTAATGTTCTTCTCTAAAGTTAAGTTTATGTTTAGCTAGTTTAATTATCAATTAGTATAATTGTTAGCTAGGTTTATTGCATTCAGAAGTTCAATTTTTTGTAATTGATTGGTCTGATATATATATGTGTTTTGGATTCAGTTTGATGCTTTGAGAATATTTGTGATTTGACTTGAGTAGTTGGTTGAATTCATATATTGGTGATTCATTATATTGGAATGAATTACTAGTTGATAGTTTTACTATCTGTTAGACTTGATTGTTTTGAATTAAGTTGAGGAATAGTGGGAGTGGATATTTTGGTCCACTGATGTCAGTTTGATCATAATGTTATAAAGTGCAAATTGAACATATGTGATCTAAAGTTAGCATTTAAATAATGGTTGTAATTGACAACTTTTTGTCCTATGTTTTGAAATGCACAGGTAGATTGTTTATGATGAAACTCAAAAGACTTGGTGATCACCCTATTATAAACTTGATAGAACTGATATACTTTTCATACTTGCTCAAGTGGGAGAATGTTAGAATATGAGCATGAGTATGAATTCGTGGATTAAGTTATATATTTCAAGTTTGGATAGGAAGTCTTGTTGAGAATGGATTTTTAATTCATGTTATACTGAAACACTATGTTGGTTGTCTATATGGATTTTAATAGGGGAATCCTTATAGAACTTGGCAAGGATTATGTTATGTATAAATAGTGGCCTATGCTCTCACAGTAAAAGCTCGATTCCGGACTAAGACCTATTATTAGTTAAGAGCAAAACCGATTACTGAAGAGAGGAGAAGGTGCACTGCTTGATTGCTGCAGAACCTGGAATGGCTGTTTCTTCAAGTTCGACTGCAGGTAAGTTTCTTCTCTGTGTTACAGACTTATGAATAGGATTTGTATTTTAATCACTGTGATTCGTAATTACATGTTTTGGTATATGTTTATTCTAACAAGAAAAACATAAAAACGTGTAGCCAAGGGTTATATTGGTGAAAAACTTCAACCGAAACCCAGATAACAAAATTGGAAGGGAAAAAAAAAAAAAAAAAAAAGAAACTTCAACCTTGTTCAATTAGTTAATGGTATTCCTGTCTCCTTAAAAACCTTCTTAAATTCAATCTCGTATTACGATTTTGACTGTTCTCTTACTAGGACAACAAAGCTCTTCAAATTCTCTCATACTTTATGTTATATTATAGAATCTACGAAATCAAGAGACAAAAAGAATTCTCGTGTCCAAATTAGCACAACAAAACCATTCAAATTTGATATCATGATCGCTCATCTTAAATTTGATATCAATAATAAATATAAATGGATATGCTTTTAATGTTTATTCTCAACTCTTGATATCAAATTCAACGGTGAGTTACTATGTATCCTTAATTAGTAGGATGATCAATCAAAATAACGGGACTATGTTTCTATATATTTCAATTATGCAAACGAAATTTCATTTATCCAATCTAAATTTACCCCCTCCTAAAATGAATTTTTGACTTTACCACGGACTAAAACCCATTCTTTTATAAGCATGTATAACCATTTAACTTATCCAATTGTCTTATCCAATTTTCTCTAAAGAAAAACTAATGAAAAAAGCTAAAAAACTTTGGGTTTTAACGATAAAGACAAAATAAAGGGTAAAATGAATAATACTATGATTGATTTTTTAGTGTAAAAATATGATTTTTCGTTAAAATAAACAGTACGAGAGTTTTTCTTTAAAGTTACCTTTTCTCTAATGCATATAAACACAACTCTCTGTTATTATCTTTTTTGTTAAGAAACAAAACCAAAATCCGTGTCGATTTTATGCCGAGGTGTCGAAAAGGTGCACTGCTCTTTCAACTACATAATGAAACCCCTTGAACTAAAAGTCTCAGCCATCAAACGGTCACAACCGTGGTCCTGCCTAACCAACGGACGGAAACGCTTGGTTGTGTCCGCAATATTGCAATACTAATTCATTTAAACATTTTCTTGACATGATTGAATGTATGAGTCACACATGATTGAACGTATGAGTCACATATGGTTGAACAAAAGTTTAATTTAGGGGTGTTTTGAATGGATCGGATCAAAACAACGTTTTTAATTTTCAACTAGTAATTTGAAATATGATCGGAATACAACTTTCGGCACGTAATTCGGAAGTTCATATATTCTACAAGCTTTGGAGTATTCTCAATTTTTTATTACATGTCATTTATTTGGTGGTATGCTAGTATGATTATTCATTTTAATATATACAAGGATGATTAATATAAAAGACGGTGAACAAACTATATCTAAAACTAAAATACAGAGTTGACAACACATTTTATAATGGAGTAGACAACTATCAGAAATCTTAGGTGCACATTTCGAAAAAAATTATATCGGAAATTCCTAATTATCATAATTGCTCAATGCTTTCTCATTTTCATTTTAACTTTTGAGAAAACATTCAAATTCCTAGTTATCATAATTGCTAAATTGCTTTCTGAGTTGAACTCTAGGAAAATGGATCTTCTTTGGATCATTTCCTCTTAATTTACAAGTTTGAGGATTTAGATTATTAAAATTTGATCCAACAGTTAAAATTATTATAACTTTTGAAAATGAGTTTCTATTTGTAGCTGTTGGACTAAATTTCAATAATCCAGATTTCTGAACTTGATGAATAAAGAGAAAATGATTTGGAGAAAATCCTTTCCGAACTCTAGCCTACCCTTAAATAATAATTTCATCTTTATCACAAACCGAATGTCGTATCCACCATTAGCTATTTATGGTTGAAACTTCAAAAAGTGGAGATAATTAGTAAGTGATAATCGTTTGACACGGCCAATGGTAATATTATATGTGAAACCCGTATTTGGATTCTGACCACAAACAAAATTCTTTGTTTCCACATCTTTTATTTGGAAACACCAGTTGAACCTACGAACCTATGAAAGATGTGATAAGCTATGACTAATTGATTGCAGGCTGAGAGAGGGCAGCCTAGCATTTTCTGACCACAACTTTTCTTTACCTATTGGCTTAATTGCATGTTTAATTTATGCATTTTGAGGGTATAGCTACAGTCTTCTACTAACTCACTCTCCCTCTACTCATTCTCTCTCTTAGCTCTTTGTAGACTCACTGTCTTTTTCCTTCCTCTCTTTCTCTCCCTCCTCTTTTAGTATCGTCTCAATGCCTTCTTCCTTGCTGCCAACGTATGCTCATGAGTTAGCTATCATTATCTCTTCCATTTACAGAGCTATTTTCTTCATTTTTATCCTGTGCGCCTGTTTTCTTACCTAACCGTAGGACCATCGGAGGATGGGGAGGGGAATGGTCAGCGGGTTTAACAAGCAGGCCGTGGTCAACAAAAGCGAGGATGCCGTGGCCGTCGTCAGTAAGCATGTGGCGGCCGTAGACGAGGTCAACAAGATGTCGGAGACGGTGATTGTTGACCTCGTGTTGACGACGGCCACGGCTGCCGCACCTTTGTTGACCACAGCTTGCTTGTTGACCCTGCTAACCATTCTCCTCCCCATCGAGATGTCGGAGACATTGGCGGTAAGGAAGGAGGCATTGGGACGATACTAAGGGAGGGAGAGGGGAAAAAGAGCAGTGAGTCTACAGAGAGCTAAGAGAGAGGGAAAAAGAAGAGGGAGAGAGCGAGTGGAGGACTGTAGCTGTATATATAGGGCTTTAAAGTGGCAGCTGGCAGGAATGGCGCAGATTCATTTGGACAAAGGAAAATTGAAAATCAGACAACATGTAGCCAACGCAACAGTATACTGGTGCAAAACTTCCTCAACTTAATACCAAAACCCACCCCCGTCTCTGTCCACTGATACCCAAAATACCATCATACCCTTGCATTCCCTTTGCAATCAACTTTATACATTTTATGGATAATATTACTGTTTTTGTCCTTGTAGACAAGCTAGATTTTTAAACTCGGTCACATATATTCATTTGGGTATATTATCAATTTCCCCCCTGAACTTGTGACCATTAGCCAATTTTCCCCCTCAACTTTAATTTTGGCCAATTTCCCCCCTGAACTCTCATGATTAGTCAATTTCCCCCCTCAACTTTAATTTAGCCAATTTCCCCCCTCAACTCTTATAATTAGTCAATTTGCACCCTACTGTTAAATTTTTAATTTGATCATAATTAAACAAGTGTGTGTAAGAAACTAAATAAGATGTATGTTAATCATGTTCCTATATCTTTATCCTATTACAAATAGATTAAAATTTAGAATTTTACAATTTATCATGGAGTAATTTTATTTGATTTTTGACTATACAAAATTGATAACAAAAAGGATTGATGTGTAAATTTTTGTATGTGAATACAATTTTCTTTATAAAAGTGAAAGCTAAGTTCAAGTAAATTGCGGAGAATCGAGCTTTAGTAAAAAAACGGCTAGTCTATTCATAATTTTCGACTCCTTATTAAGAATAACTCATTTTATTGAAATAGGTTTGATCCATGAGTTTAGGATTATTATTTCTTTTTGTTATTATTTCTTCTTCTACATGCTTTAAACCCGATTCATAACTTTTTCTTATAATCAACCCATGTCACATACTAACTGTATTATGTTTTTGTACATTTTACCCTATATTATGCAGGTGAGTTTATGTTAATTTTAGTACTTTGTTGGAAGCTATTAGAAAGATTGAAAATTAAGAAAAGAATAGATGGAAAATTAAAAATAAAAAAAAATTAACAGTAGGGTGCAAATTGACTAATTTTGAGAGTTGAGGGGGGAAATTGGCCAAATTAAAGTTCAGGGGGGGAATTGACTAATTATGAGAGTTGAGGGGGGAAATTGGCCAAAATTCAAGTTCAGGGGGGAAATTGGCCAATGGTCACAAGTTCAGGGGGGAAATTGATAATATACCCTATTCATTTTACGCAAAATGTTACTGTTTTTGTTCACGTAGCTTCGACTTTCACAATTGTACATGTTTATGTTTTATTTGTGTCGTACAAGAATTATAACATCGTTCATACAAGTTGAAATAACATATTTGGATATGCTCTAAATTCACTTAGCTTATGGCAAGAGATATTTGAACTCGAACATTCCAGACTCCTTTGCATAAACATATATCATAAGACTGGCCATGTAAGTCGAAACAATATATTTTTGCAGGCAATATTAACACACTAGAAAACGTATGACAAATATTGAGTGATGTAGGTTTGATTATTGAATGTGAGTTTATTCATAAATTTTAGTTTTGTTGTTAATTCCAACTTTTACTTGATGATAATTATGAAATAATAATTTAAAAAAAAAAAAAAAAAAACAATCCACATTTAAAGTTGGTTTTAAGTCATATGAAGTTATTTGAGCTCAAATAAAATCTCTCTTTTAAAAATCTAGGGAATTTTGTTTAAACACTAAAAATCTTAAGAGGGGTATATATTGAACAACATTAAATTAATTTAATGATTAAAATTTTAATCATTCTTAACCCTCTAACCAAAGACCAACATATCTACTATTCTTGCAAACCAAGCTCCAGCTTCTCCCTCACATTTGGCCGCCACCTTGCTCTCCCACAATACAAACCAAAACAACGAAGCAGCCATCTATTGCTAGACCAAAATTGTTGGAGCAGGCTTGGTGTTGTTATTGAAAGCAATTCCGGAAAAAATAAAAAAGTAAAAAAAAGGGGTATGAGGCGGCATTGAATCGGAACCCGAGATCGTCGTCTTTGTGATTTCCGGGCCATGACCTGTTTTGTAGCTGTTTGGACAAACAAAAAATGGAAATAGAAAAACAAAAAAACGTGTAGCCAACCTCCTCCTCCTCCCACCTCCTCTTCACACCTCAATTGGAAATTTGGATTTCAATTCAAGTTTGTTTAAGTATATATGGTATTATTGTCTCCTTAAAAACATTGTTAAATTCAATCTCCGATTACGATTTTGACCGTTCTCCTATTACAATTTTATCCATTATAACACACATGATAACTTGGAGAGATTTTTGAAAATCTATCAGGAACAATGTTTGGTACAACAAAATGTATTAACTCAATTAGTTGGAAACATTAAAAAAAAAAAAAAAATCTACTAATTGCATATAACATTTGGTGTAATGTATGTTTGTGTATTATGCTAAGACCTATTGTATCAGAAAGATCAATCAATTCTAGAGCTTTCAATTTTCCTTTTCAATCTCTCTCTTGTTTCTCCCTATATCATCTTCTTTTGAACTAATCTTTCATCTTTTGCAACATAGTTAACAGATCCTGACACATCCCGATCGAGATCAGGGTATGATGGCTGTCACGTGGAAGTGACGTAACCATGTGCACAGTGCGGAAGCTAATAAAATAATAATAATAAAAGTCTGAATAAATAAAAAGCAGTTTTACACAAAGTAAGAACATACATGTGCAAGCGTAAGTGTGAAAAACAAAGTTCAGAGCTCGAAGACCTAATGCAGTCCGAGAGAAATAACACTACAAAAACACACCCAAAGGTGGTCTTACAGTGGTGATAATCTGTCAGATATGACGGGAAAATCCTCTGGGGAGCCACCAAAAGTGCTAGCCAACTAGAACATGGAGGGGCGCAAAACAGAAAGTGTGAGTGGGCAAAAACAAAGTTTTTCAAAAACCATTTCATAAACAAAGTTCTAACCCCTCGCCGTAAAACCTGTATACTTCCCAGAAAAATAGAATATCTACATATATATAGATCATGCTCGGAAATATGCCATGTCAAATGTCTCTAAATAGAATGCAAGTGCTCAGGAAATGTCAGATCAATGCCATGTAATCTGTCAGCCGGAGTCACCTAACGTGACCTGTACGGCTGAATCTAGAGCTCAAATCTCCATCTCACTAACTATACCTGCACACGAGTCGGAACCACCTAGAGTGGTCTGTACGACAGGAATAGGTGTATAATAAGTACGCTCAAGTGATACGATCACGTGAAGGCTGGGCGAATAATCGCGGATCACCTACGAGTCGGAACCACCTAAAGTGGTCTGTACGACAGGACTGTGCACCTAACTTGGATCCAAGATGAACGTGTGATGCGGGAGGTGAACATCACGTGAAGGACTGTGCCCAACTCTGGGTGGGAGCACTAACACCGGGGGTGCAGGTTATGAGCTCTCTAAGCATCTCAAACCACTACTGAACATAAACATAAATCATAACTCACCTGGCACTTACTTGTGCGTCCGCAACACCAAACATATATATACATATGCGACTATTAATGCGTAAATAAATGGCAAACAATAAGCATGGCATGTAAACATATAAACGTTTCATTTCACTTTCTGGGAAAAGCATAAGTGTATAGGTATATACGGAAAACCAAAAGCCCACTTACTGGTATGTAGAAGGGTCGTAACCCCCTTGCCTCGAGTGACCGCGCTCGTCCTCGGGATAGGTCTCACCTATATGCGAAACAACTATAAAAACATTAATTTTAAAGCACATAACCAACATCACGAAATAACTTCTCATACAATGCTCAAATGGGTGTATGAATACACCAACGTGATCTACTCAACCTCAAGAACATCCCCATATTTTTAAAATAATTTTTCGACGCCGCACGTGCCCCCACGCGCCGACCAAGGCACGGCTACACGCGCCGCCCACGCGCAGGCACGTGCCTGGCACACTGACGGCGTCAGGAATATTCCGTTAAATCTGACAGATTCCGTTAACGCCGTTAGGAATATTCCGTCATCTCCTCCGGCGAAACTCCGGCGCCGGAAAATCGGGAAAACTTCAAAACCTTGTATCTTCTTCGTTTTTCAACCAACTTTCACAAAATTGGTACCAAAATGAAGCTTACAACAAGAAGAACAAATCCATACCACTTTCAAGCATTAAAACCCACGGAATCTCGCCGGGAAAACACCACCAACTCAGGCCAAGCTTGAAACTCACGATCCCGACATCCAAAACCTTCAAACGAACCACCCCAAGCCTCCTAAGGACCTTACCAAGCTTCCTACAAGCTTGAAATTCCAAAAAACACAAGAATTAACGTGTGCATGAACAGTGACCAAATCGGGGTATCCCGACTTCAACGTGAAAACGAAGGTATCCTTACCTGAAATGGGTATGGTTGAACTCCTACGGACCTCACGAGCATGAATATGTAATTTGTTTCCTCGATCTGTGAAGGTTTCAATGGTTTTGGTTGTCGTCCGTACAAAGAGAATAGGAAAGGGAGAGAGAGAGGGCTCGGGACAGGGCAGGGAGAGAGGGTGAGTGAGTGTGGTGTGTGTGTGGTCCAAAACCAGCCAAGCAACACCAAAAAACAACCACACAACGAAACAACCATAATAGGGGCAAAATCGTCATTTCACCCATACGGTTTGAAAATCTGGAATGGGCTGTCACAGATCCACCAGCTAAATCGTGTGTACAAAATTCCATCTTCTAGTTTCAGGTTTGGTATATGATCGAGGGCTTGGTCTTGGAGACTTGTTAGGCCATCTTCAACCAAAGGTTGGCCAGAGGGCTCGCTTTAGCTCTGACCCTCCAAGATATTAATATTTTAATGAACATTACAGGGCCATATTTGCCTCCATCTCCAACCGAGGGCCAAAGGATCATTAGGCTCGTTTCAACGCTGTCACAAATAACCTTCTCCAACCGAGGGCCAAACATAATTTATTATTTAAATTTAAAAAATACAACTTAAATTTAAAAAATACAACTTAAATTTAAACAACTACAACTTATGTTTAAAAACTACAACTTAAATTAAAAAAACTACAAATTAAATTTAAAAACTACAACAACTTAAATTTATAGGAAAAAATTGAGAAATTTTTAATATTTTTTTACAAATTTTGGCTGAAAAAAATTCAAATTCAAATTCATAAGGAAAAACGATATAATTCCTTTCAAAAAAATGCATATAAAAATTTGTTTCATGTTACTTAATTTAATTTAATGTTGTATAATGGCTTAGGAAATTATAGGAAAAAAATAGAATTTAAAAAAAAATATGAAACAAATTTTGTAAAATAGAAGTTATAGAAAAAAATAGAATTTAAAAATAGAAGTTATAGGAAAAAAATTTGTAAAAAAAAAAAAAAAAAAAAAAAAAAAAAAAAAAAAATAATAATAATGGCTAGCTGACGTCAGCTAGCAGTTGTATTTAAATTTTTGACCTACCATTCATGTCGGATATATCCAACAGAAATAATGCACAATGCTGTCGATTATATTCAACAAGAATACTCAAAATTCTGGCCCAGCCCGAGGCCGGCTGGCTCATTTGGCCAGCCAGTTGGCCCTTTGGCCTTTTTTGTACTGTGGGGCCCACGAACCCTTTGGCCTAACTCTTTGTTGGAGACAATTTTTGGGCATTTTTTTGCCCTCTAGACCCTTCGGTTGGAGATGATCTTAGGAGAACTCAACGAGTTCTTCTCATGTCTAGGTTAGTCATTAGCTGGCATTTTGGAGGAAGTGTTCAATGTGCCCAATTCAAAGGAAGTGTTCGGTGTGCCACGAAAACGGTATGGTATACCAAGTGTTATAATATAAATGGTTAAATTTTTTTTTTTAAAGTATCCAACATTTAGTGTACGTGACATATTCTCAGCATATTGAAAAATTTCTTGACTATTTGGTGTTGTCATGGTTTTTGTGCTTCTGAGCTCGGAGATTAGTTATTGCTATATTGGCAAATCTTATTTGTCTGTATTTTCGTACTTTTAGGCATATCGAAAACTGCGACACAATGAGACCTATAATCCAAAGGGTTACTGAGCCTAGCATGGAGTTTTGCAGGAGCAAGTTATGCTCAACAGCTGAAACGATGTTTCATGATCTAATGTGACAATCCCTGGGCTTCGCATAAAACATTGTCCCAGTACATGTGTTTTCTTGCAGTGTTTGATATGTCTTTGTTAGGAAAATGAACTATCCATCAAGGTTTCACTATTTATACAAAATTGCAATTGTGTATGAATATATACATGATCCTCAAAACAGCAAATAATGACTTCATCTCTCAATTATTTACCCAATATTGCAATTATATATGAATATATATATGCACACACATATGTGTATATATAT
The DNA here is from genome assembly GCF_041283825.1 of Pyrus communis. Lineage (NCBI taxonomy): Eukaryota > Viridiplantae > Streptophyta > Magnoliopsida > Rosales > Rosaceae > Pyrus > Pyrus communis. The sequence continues at coordinate 21,579,815 of NC_142572.1, read as the reverse complement.
ATGCGTGTGTGTGTGTGTGTCAATGCATAATACATAACATTACTACATGTACGCAAATTTAAATTGCCATGATCGATGTCACTATTGTGAGATCTCCAACTAATTATTTATTATTGCGAGGAAAAATTAAACAACAAAATAATATGTAATTGATTCAAAATACTGTTATAACTAATGACATTTTAACATTTAATATGCAAGTAAGTTTCTCTTCGCTCAATATAAATAATGACGAATGATGATCTCCTTATTTAGGTATGAATTGGAATTTCTATTGCTTTATAATTTTTCTTTCAAAATTTAAGCTGTGCTTTAATTGGACAATGGGATGCATGCCTATTACGTACTAAATCACAAATATAATTATGTACATGCGATCTCTATCCTGCTAGCTAATACTTTTGTTGGGGTCTCATTAATTTGGAGGAGGATTATCTCCCCTCCAATTTGGAGTAGGATTATCTCCCCTTCTATTCTTATCCCCTTCTCTCCCCTCTTGCCACAAAATGGTTTTTGTCTTCTTCTGACTATTAAAAAATTAATACAAAACGTTGATGTGATTTAATCGTAACTATTCAAATAAGAGAGGAAGAAAGGGGATCAAGATTAGGAAGAGAGAGAATCCTAATCCCATTAATTTAAGTCCTTTTTTGCATGTTTGGTTGCTAGAAAAGAGTACAAAAACTGCATCATCTCATGTACCTCATTTTATATATGAAATCAGGAATGGTTTTGCTAGAAAAGAGTGCAACGCTCTCTGACGTTTTTGCATTATCCTAAACACTTCTGTATTCTATATTTTAATCCGGTCACATATATACAGTTTGCGTATAATGTTACTGTTTTGTTTCCTATAGCTCGGGAGCATCACAATTCGACTTTCACGACTGTACATGTACACTTTTTATCTATATCGCACAAGGATCATAAGACCAACTATGCAAATTGATATAATATCTAGATGTTCTAAATTTATCTAGCTTATATATTCACATGATTTATATATGTATTAAGTGCGTACAAGTATGAGAAGTAAACAATTTTCATAAAAATAAAAATGAAAAAGCAAATCTTTCCAACTAAAAAAGGGAAAGAAAACACAATTTAATTAAACTAAGTGCTCATTTGGATGTGCTTTTAAAATGACTGAAAGCGCTTTTAAAGAAAATGTTTTTGGATTCCAAAAGCACTTAAAGTGCTTTATGTAAGAAGTACCAGTTATGTGCTTCTTCAAGGAAGCACTTTAAGTGCTTTTTCAAAATTTACTTGCATATTTACTAAAAATTGGTTCTAAAAATATTTTTACCAAAAGCACTTTCAGTTATTTTAAAATTACATTCAAACGAGCCATAACCTATCAAAGATTGGGTACGAACCATAAAGGTGCATTATGCAACCGGGACCAAGAATGAATCTTGGGGCAACTAAAATACCTAATACTGTTATTTGTGAAGTAAAATACTCAAAAGTCACATCTGGTTGAGTCGTAACACGAGTAATCAAAGGCAAAATAAATATTGTTTCTTTCTACCTTCTAACCATGGGGGTACAATATACGGCGGAATGGTGGTTGCTCACAAATAATACCCGATCACTAAGTTCAACAACCTCCATCCCTTGTGGACCACCATCAAAATCACATTCCAGTTTGAACACTCGAAATCCTTTAGTCTTTGGGTGGCTCAGTGTAACTAAAGGCCTTTCCAAGCATGCCCTTATGCCAAGGATCGGCTATTAAACACGTTTCTTGTTTAGGCTTTTATGCAGAGTCTGCCTTATGAAAAATCATAAATAACTCCATAGATGCAGAATCTTTTGGAAGGTGAACGAAATCACAGCCATTGTAATGCTCTACTCTTGATCCATCATATTCAACGAATTTGTACCAATTGGACGTCTCCACCTACATCAGCCACAGGCCAGGTCAATGAGGTCATAGTCTGAGGAGATAAGCTGCCTACATCGTACCAAAATCGGAGGAGATACGCTAATTTTGTCCAATCTTAGTCTTAGCTAAGGGGTGCCTACTCCTACCCCGACTCTGACCCTAAGACCATCTTCAATTTTTGGCCTAAAATTTAAAATTTGTAACCAAGAAAATTTAGGTTTTAACCCATAAACAATTTTTCTGCTCCCACCATTCTGGGCTAAAATTTTGGCCCCAGATTATTAAAAAATGAATTTAGATTAATTTTTTTTACTTAAAGTAACTTTTTTTAAAATAAAAATTTATATAGACTATCCTAATTTAATTTTATGAACATTTTAACCTAAAAATATTTAGATTCTGACAAATACTGAAAAATCACTAACCGACACAATGAAACTCGTTAAACAATATGAAAAAAATATGAAACAAATGAAAGATTTTTTTTTATAATTATTTTAGCCATTAGATTTAAATTTGGACAATTAATTTTTTTTTTTTTTTACTGTTGAATTTCATTAAATTAGATCTTAACCGTTGGATTCAATGAATTTACTAATCCTGGGCTAAATTTGGCTTCCATTTGAGTTTTAGGTTTTAGGCCATATTTTAGCCTTGGGTTGGGTTGAGTTTTTGGGGGGAATAGAAGCGGAAATTTGAGTTTTAGCCTAGGGTTGGAGAATGTCTAAACAACAAAAACAAAGCGTCAAAAAAGGGTTTAGGACAAGTCCGGTGTCTAAGCTGCTGGTGATCCGCCATCAGCAATTGTAGTACAGGCGTCACATTTGTGGAGTCCAAGTTTTAGGAAGGGGATCTTCGGATCACTTCTATTAAATCTACTCAATCAATGAATATGAGTCCTTGAAATTTGATCCAACGGCTAAAGACATAAAGTCCTTTTAAAAATTATAATAACTTTAGCCGTTAGATCAAATTTCAAAGATCCGGATTAATTGAATTGGTGGATTTGATGGAAATGATCCGTAGAAGATCCCTTTCCCATGTTTTACACCCATTGGCAAGGTTACTAGGACCCACCTCCTCTTCACTCCTCAATTAGAAATCTGGAATTCAATTCAAACTTGTTCAAGTAGATATAGTATTATTGTCTCCTTAAAAACATTGTTAAATTCCATCTCTTATTACGATTTTGATTGTTCTTTTATTACGATTTTATCCATCATAACACACATGCTAACTTGGAGTGATTTTTGAAAATATTATGATTTTGATTACGATTTTATCCATCATAACATATGGCGGAATGGTGGTTGCTCACAAATAATACCCGATCACCAAGTTCAACAACCTCCATCCATTGTGGACCACCATCAATATCACACTCCAGTTTGAACACTCAAAATCCTTTAGTCTTAGGTGGCTCAGTGTAAGTAAAGGTCTTTCTAAGCATGACCTTATGCCAAGGATCGGCTACTAAACACGTTTCTTGTTGAGGCTTGTATGCATAGTCTGCCTCATGAAAAATCATAAACAATTCCATTAGATGCAGAATCTTTTGCTAGGTGAACGAAATCACGGCCAATTTAATGTTCAATCCCTTTCCACCTAATCCACGTAGTTCGGGATCCAGACCATTGAAATTTGATCTAACGGTTAAAAACATGATGCTCATTTAAAAGTTATAATAACTTTAACCGTTATATCAAATTTCAAGGATACGAATTCATTGATTTGATGGATTTAATGGAAGGGATCCGAAAAGGATCCCTTTCCCAAGTTTTACACCCATTGGCAGGGTCACTGGGACCCACCTCCTCTTCACTCCTCAATTGGAAATTTGGAATTCAATTCAACCTTGTTCAAGTAGATATGGAATTATTGTCTCCTTAAAAACATTGTTAAATTCCATCTCCTATTACGATTTTGACTGTTCTCTTGTTCTCCATTATAACACACATGCTAACTTGGAGAGATTTTAGAAAATATAACGAGAACAATATCCAAAAAACCATTTCCTGCCTCTGGGCTGAGTTGCGGGTGGTTCTATCCTGAGTATCCATAAAACCAGTAATACCTTTGCACTCCTTCTATAATCAACTTAAAGCAAGACCACCCATGAACCTCGAACCTACTTCATTAGGCTTAATCCAAAGATATTAGTATTATTTCCCCTAACTTAAGTACAATGGTGCATGTAGTGTTACGGCACAAGACCTCCGATTTTCTAAAACCCTCAAGTTTTTAGTCTAATAGAGACGATCTATAAATCTAAATCCGATCATGTATGTACAATCTGTGAATAATGTAACCATTTTTGTTCATGTAGCTTGGGAGCATCAAAATTTCGACTTTAATACACAACTGTACATGTACACTTTTTTATTTATGTCGCACAAGGATTATAAGACCGACCATGCAAATTGATGAATACTCCACATTCATCTAACTTATGAAAAGAGAGATTTAAACTTGAACGCAAGTAACATATCCCAAACCTACGACATGCTTGGGGATTCAAACCTGCGCATATATATTTTCAAAGATTTAATTCGCAAAACTGTAAATTCAGAAAGTGCAAAAGAACAATATAAAGAGCAAAAGTTAATTAATTGGTGCTATGTTCAATTAATATAGCGGATGCAATCTGCGACTATATTAATTAAAGCCCAAATAATGAGGAGTAAATATTAAACGACATTGTTGTTGTAACTATTCGAGATTTATTTGTTTAATATATAGTTCTATTATATTTAATTAAAGTGCTTTGTTAAATTATGTTTTTTTCATAAATCAATGAAACATTATAATTAAATTTTGTTTCTCAAATAAAAAGGGGTACATCTTAAAAATCTAATAAGATTACCTAATAATTATATGTACCCAAACCAATTTGTGGTGCTAGGTTCGTCTTCACTATGATTCGAGGTGCCATGTCCGTCATCACTGAAAAGATTTATTCTTCTTGTCACTTTCCTTCATTCGTGCCTTCAAAAAGCTTTTGTGTTCGGTGATGCTTTGTCGTCAACCTTCATGAACATAGCTTTTCGATCTCTTTTATCAAGCACAAGTTCCTTGCATACTCAACTTGACTTCTATAAAATACACCACTCTCTTTGTCAGTCTCACCTCTTAGCGTCGTCTCTTTTGGAACAACGTTGGAAGCACGCTTAATAATTCAGTATTTTACAAATTTTCACAACTTTCCAACATTTGTGATTGTTGAACCTTGTGATGAATTTGGGCAAAATTAGGTACCAACTGTTTGCTTGCATCAACTAAAACAAATACAGTGGGAAATAATTTATTATCTCAAAAAAAAATAAAAAATAAAAAATAAACGGTAGGTGCTAATAAAAAAAATTAAAAAATTGTTACCCCATCACCAATACTTGTGTCACCTTGATAATTTTTCACCGCTTTTGTCTGAGCATCTCTATATTTGCCTAATGCAAAACTTAAATTTTTTATCATACTGTAAGTGCACTTTTTCTGCGACAAGTTCATGAAATTTCATGAAATTTCACCTTGATAATTATACCGACTGCTATAATTTTCATGAAATTTCTTCCACACAAGAAAACATTTTTCAGCGATTAACCATGCAGTTTCTGGGATCACTAGTAGAAAAAAGCTCATCTACCATGGTCAATGCCCGTGATAGATTGCAATCCACCACGGGCACTGTGCCCGTTAGTAAATTGGATGTGATAAACTATCTTAATTTCTACCACAGACTATGCCCGTTGTCAAATGTGCGATAAACACGGATTGTGCCTGTGGTAGATTGAGATCTAACACCACATTCATTATGGCCGTTGTGAATTACAAATTGACCACGGCTCACGACCGTCATAAAAAATTTTCCAAAAATAAAAAAAATTAATAATAAATCATTTAATATATAAACAAATTTACTACAATACAATAATTACATAAAGAAATCACAAATCAAATATTACAAACTGCACACTAAAGCTAACAACGAGTTGTACTAGAAATATCAAACTATCCACAAAGTATCAAATAGGCCTCCAATAACAAGAACACTTGAAGACTTCAGATTTCTTTGAACATCTCCAAACAAAGGACCTTGAGAGTGAACTACTGCCCCTAATACTTGAGCCTCAGCAATTGCTGCCTCTCTCTATTTGCATGGACATAAGCATATGGATCACAAGAAAAAAAAATATTGTACTCGTATAGGTGGAAATATACATTTGATCTCAATCAAGAAAAGTAAATAGAGTTTCTGTCTCTAAACCTTTCTACTCATGCATTCCTTTGCAATTGAACTCTTGACAAAATTATCTTGACAAAATTATAATAAGAGGAGTCTTTTGAGAAAAGATAAACACATGATTAGATTATGAACCTACTAAATAGAGCCACTGCGTATAATTCTGCAAATACATATTATACAAGATTAACCAAACCAATAGCAAAAACAAAGATTTTTTTTATAAACCATAAACAATAGTAACCATATCAAAAGTAAAATCTAATAAACAGTAGCGATTTGAGAAATTGAAATTATAGAAATATACAGAGGACGCACCTGTAGAAGTTAAACATAGAAACACAATTTCATCAATGGTGAAGATTCGCCGCCCAGAATTTATTTGATCTGTACGATTCACTGTAGTGCAAAATAGCATACATATCAAATATACCTCAATTCATTGTTTTTCCTTGTTTTATTTTTTTAAAATGAAAGCTTAATAATTCAAGAGTAACTTGCAAATTGTAATAACCCTGAATTAACAAAAGCAATAGAAAAGGAAAAAGAAGCATTAAGACCTTTAAACTAGCAAAACCCAGCCACTTGCAAAACATCTATATTGGCAGAATTAGCCAAATTTCAACCCCTTGTTCCTTCTTTCTACTTCTATAATAGCAGTTCGCCTACAAATCCTGGAATTGAGGAATGGCTGGCCATCCAAGTCGAGCCGGCGACTGGGCGAGGCCATGGGGACGGCGACCGACATATCGTTCTCTAGAGAAAGCTTCCGGCGGGCTCTGCGTCAGTGATGAGTTCTTGTGTGGGTGCCGGACAGAAGACGGTTGCGATTTCGAAGAAGGGGGGGGGGGGGGGGGCGGGGCTTTGGAGAGAGAAATGAGTAGTTTGGAGATTTCAGAGAAACCGCCGAAGGAAGCGAATGGGTGAGACTGGGTGGGTTGGTGGTATCAGGTCTGGAATTGGTATAGAGATTGGGTTTAAGATAGAGTTGGTTCTGATAACAAATTTGAGAGTAATATTAAATAACATGCTACCTTGTGGTCATATCAAATAACTACACCGATTTCAAGAAGGCGCTGTGATTAGATTTATTTCAACAACGGGCTACCTTGTGGTCATATCAAATAACTACACCGAGCTTTACTTGCGCGTTATTATTCTAACATGTTCCATTACGTGCCAGTTTTGCCCGTTGTTAAAACCATTTACTCACAACGAACTTTAAATGTCCGTGGGAATATTGGATATTCTACAACGAGTCTTTTATGTCCATGGTGAATTAACTGCGATAAATGTGGTGCTGTCTTGTAGTGGATGGTGACAATTGACAAGGCCGAGCCCTCTCTTCTCTCTTTTTCCAACCCGAAGTGCATTGATGTGAATAAAGCAGCAGAAAATAAAAACAACAAAATAGTACGTACTAAGAAGTCCTGGTTGGTCGATCAATAACGTGATTTCGTTGCACGCATGCACGTACTGCATTGATATGCCCTACCAAATTCTTAGTCCCTCGTCGTATATGTTACATAGACACCACCAAGTTTGTGGTAACTTTAAATGAGTGTCATTAGCCCCCATTACTCTCACCCACCAACCTCCTCTCATACTTTAATTACAAAACCTACCAAGTTGAGACATGAAAACCCTAAAACCTTCCGCTTCTCTAACACTATATAATAACACTACCACCTCCCCAATTCTAAATCATTTCATACTTCCTTGAGACCCTCATCTTTTCCCAATTCATTCTGCATCTTCACGCCTCACTCTCTTTCCCTTCTCAATTCCTCCTAACTCTCGTCCCTGCAAGGATATACTTCCTTCCGAAACATAAGAGGCTTTAGCATCATTTTTCGACTATGAAAAGGTATTGTATCCCATGTTTGAAATGTTGTAATTGATTCTGTTGATCCTAGACTTTATAATTTGTAATTTTATTTTAAGATTTATGTATAAGATTTGCTAGTGTGATAAGAGACTTAAAGTTGGTGAAAAAAAAAAACAGAGCACAAAAATAACGAATGAAGGATTAATGGTATGTGGACTTTTTCAGGATCCTTTTTGATATGTCGACGACAGTGGTTAGAAAGGGGAGCAATTGTTGAACCGGTGAGTTAACCGGAAATCAGATTCACCACAGCGATGGTTTGCTTCCATATCTTTCAATGCGTATTAATTGTGCTGTTTATTTTAATTATTCCAGCTGTCGCAGCCATAACATCCTACATATATCACCTTCATATCATGATTCCATTTGTGATTTTGGATTTAATTATAGTGGGGATCATCCATCGATATAGGGCAAAAATCACCCGAAGATAGTCGAGTTCTTAGGAATTGAATACTTCAAGAGAAGTAATATAGGTATTTTTATGGGCTTTAGGACTCTACTTACAAAATATCATTGACCCCGAATGCATAATTTGCCTCTTCACCCTACTGAACTGTTCGTATTACCTGATTTCCTTTGTCCTGTTTCTAAGACATACTAAAGTTCTAATTTTTCTGGAATTTGCACTAGAAATAAATGTCATTATTTTAGTACATTTTTAGAAAATTGATTGCTAGTGGCGAAAAATTTAAAGGTTACGAATATGGATTATTTGGTCTATCAATTACAACTTGCATCTCTGTTCTTTTGTTTAAAAGTCATTAGTAAATTGTGATAAAGTGGATTGATGATCCGCGGACTGTTTTTTCTTTTTTACTCATATTTGTCTTCATCCCTACTAGGCGATTCGCCAAACGTATTTGGAATTAGGTGAAAATTAAGTCTACACAGTTTCCTAATGACTTTTAAACAAAAGAACAAAGACGCAAGTTGTAATTGATTGACCAAATAATTCATATTCATAACCTTTTAAGTTTTTTGCCACTATCAATCAATTTTATAAAATGTACTAAAATAACGGCATTTATTCCTAGTGCAAAGTCCAGAAAAGTTAGAACTGTAGTATGTCTCAGAAATAGGACAACGGAAATCAGGTAATACAAACAGTTCAGTAGGGTGAAGAGGCAAATTATACATTCGGGGTTAATGATATTCTGTAAGTAGAGTCCTAAAGCCCATATAAATACGTCTATTACTTCTCTGAAGTATTCAATTTCTAAGAACTCAACTACCTTTGGAATGATTTTTGCCCTATATCGATGGATGATCCCCACTATAATTAAATCAAAATCACAAATAGAATCATGATACGAAGGTAATATATGTAGGATGTTATATCTGCGCAATTAATACACATTGAAAGATATGGAAGCAAACCATCGCTGTGGTGAATCTGATTTCCGGTTAACTCACCGGTTCAGCAATTGCTCCCCTTCCTGACCACTGTCGTCGACATATCAGAAAGGGTCCTGAAAGAGTCCGCATACCATTAATCCTTCATTCGTTATTTTTGTGCTTTGCCTTTTTTTTTCACCAACTTTAAATCTCTTATCACACTAGCAAATCTTATACATAAATCTTCAAATAAAATTACAAATTATAAAGTCTAGGATCAACAAAAGCCATTACAACATTTCAGATATGGGATACAATACCTTTTCATAGTTGGAAAATGATGTTAAAGCCTCTTGTGTTTCGGAAGCAAGTATATCCTTGCTGGCCACGATGAATGTGCATTGACCGCCAACTTCTTGCTGGCCCCGGCTCATACCACTTGTTGGCCTGTGATTGTTCGTGCGGCTCAGTCTGCTGGTGCTCCAGGGTTGATGATACTCCATAAGCAATTTCAACGAAAGGAAGTGGAAAAAAGGAAGGACGTGTGTTGGGATCAAGGATAACCAATTTAACGACCCCATAGCTAAGAGGACCACCATTGGCGTCTTCGCTCATCTCAAATGTATACCATTAAAAACTTGGACGCTAAGGATGTTGTAGCATATAACTTACCACCCAGTATATATATATCATTAACCCAGGGTACTGGCTGAGGTTCATGACTTATCCCTTGACCCCGTTTGCAAAGACAAACCACAAAACATGGCTCCTGGCTGATTGTTTTTGGTTCAGAAGAGGCAATAATTTTAGAAACGGAGAAGCCAGGACCATTGATGCAGTGGCATGGAAGGTGGATTGCAACGAGGGGAGCATCACTCGATCGCGAGATATTGGATTGAAGAAGAAGAATTCTATTTTAAAACTAGGGTTCTGAGAATTCGTTAGGTAGAATGACCAGGGTTTCATAAAACCCTTTGGGACGCCTCAACGCACTGTCGATCATGATCAACTATCCCTCTATTGAGCCAACACAATCCATCCTATTCATTGTACAATAAAAAATTGGATTTGGCCATGATCGTAGAAATTTAGATTCTTTCCAATCACCTGGACTTAAAATGCAATGATCTCTAGTGGACATGGGATGAGAGCTTAACATAAGCCATGGAACTTGATCCTGAGAGAGGGGACGACGTGATTGAATGCTTCTAATAATTGCTTGCCATGAACGGCATACTGCAGCACATCGAAGATGATCATTCTTCCTCTTCTTGTTATTATGAAGATGATCATTCTCAACTTCCGGCCAATGAAATCGAGAATGAGCAACAAAAACACTCTTGATAGGCGGTATATGTTAATTTTCGTTTGATAATCATTTTGTTCTCAGTTTCAATTTTTGTGTTCACTTTGGTAACTACTTTCAGTTTTCAAAACATAAAAAGTTGAAAATTGAGAACCACTTTTTCGAATTTCAAATTTTAATCTTGAGTTTTTACTTTTTGATTTTTAGTTTTTACTTCAAGATTCTTAAGGGCGAACGTAATTGTCGATGCCAAATATTTTGAATCTATATATATGTTCCAACTACTAAGTATAGTGAATTACTAATTCGTGTAATTTCAAAATTAGGAGAGAAGAAACTCATATGGTTGTATATCCAAACGTTTAAGTGGGCCAAATTTTATCCTTTTGTAAGCCAGCATATGATACGCTAACAAAATGATGAATAACATCGTATCAAACTCCCGAGAAGAGGGATTGAGATTCTTTTCGGATTTTAATGTCTGGAGTATAAAAATCAGAAGATTTGTACCGTTCAAGAGATAACAAAAGAGATCCAGGCCGTTTAAGTTTTTGAGTTTTTGTGAAATAGGCTAATGGAGACCGTAAAATTGAAATTGAATGGTCAAAATCTCTTGGTTTACCAACTCCTAGCACAGAGATCTGGAGCAAATCCTATTCCCAACAAGTGAACATTCTCAACTGATTCTTTTGTGTGTTGGCATTTACATCTATTCTTTTCTCTTGCATTTCTCGTACTTTTTGCGCTGCGAATCTGAACAATTAGGTAGCTTTGGTATTCGAAAAGAAAAAGAAAAGGTTCAGCCCACGGATAGGGCTGCACTGCCCCAAGTTTTGGCTACACAAAGACTTGAAGCTTCAATACGATTACAATATATATACATATATGTATGTATGTATGTGTGTGTGTGTGTATGAATATAGGAAGTTAAGGAATATAAAGATCCTTACATACATGAGAAGATATGCAAGCATGAATATTTATGCCAGCCAAATGATAGAGTGTCAGGTACTGCTAGTTGATCAAATTTTAGTATTCCCTAATAATGTAAACTCAGGAATCAATGGCTACTTTTTTTCACCCCAACTTGATCATAATTCTCAGACAACATATATATATATATATATATATATATATATAGTAGGATGACATCCATATTTCTTTATCATTAACCACCCCACCCCCACCCCAAATTGAAGATTCTTGTATCCCGTCATATATAACTACATTACTTGTATTCATTACATGATTAGAGATATAAATATAAGAGGATACACTCCGATTGTGAAGATTTTAGATATGTACAAGTCTTAAGAACTTGTGTGATACGTATGCAAATTGATAAACTTTTCAAACCCATGTACGTCCACCACCAACATCACTAATATTTGTCCTAACTTAATCATCTATTGCTAGATGTGTTTTATAAAAAAAGTCTCAATGATATTAAGTTTGGAATCTCTCATACATTAATTGTATATTATTTTTTCATATGCATGATGTGTGATCCAATTCTCAAACAAGCCCTTGTTGAAATTAATTATTTGAATCTATTGAACATGATTTAATTAAAATATGCATCGAGATTTATTTAATTAAAAGGGATCCAAACTACAAGTCCAAAGTAGGAAATGATTGAACAAGACGCATGGGACAAAGCCCATGGTGTCAAACTCTATAAGGAGGTGTGGCATGGGTTATCATAAATATCCATGCGTTTTCTCATATACCCCTAATGCTATTGTGAATGCAATTAGTTTTGTACCTCAGAACGAAAAAAAAAAACATAGAGAAGGAGAAAACCCTTGCAGAAAGCCTCCTAGTGTACCGTGGATTCTATTGGTCCAAGTGAGTGATCTTATTAGCACAATCAAATGGTTCTCTCCATCATCCGTCGTTCGTGTATAAGTATGGATACTCTTAAAGGCAGACCACTTGGGGAGCTTTCATTGATTAATCATGAAGAGGAAAACATAAGCACAAAAATGATCCTACGAAGTGGTGCACACATGGCTAAGGATTAAGTTTATCTCTTCACCATCTTCTTTCTTGTATTATTGAATGACAACCAAATGGATATGTAATTGAGATTACATATTATGTTTATTTATTTATTTTTCACTGTGTATTTAATTATTCGGTTAAATAAAAATCGCAATTGTATGCCCAAAATCCCAATAGCCCCCTCACGAGTGTCCTCACACAAGGTCACAAGAGAAACCATTTTCCACATCAAGAACTGGTCGAGCCATATATTAAATGGATATGTAATTGAGATTACATATGATGTTTATTTATTTATTTTTCACTGTGTATTTAATTATTCGGTTAAATAAAAATCGCAATTATATGCCCAAAATCCCAATAGCCCCCTCATGATTGTCCTCACACAAGGTCACAAGAGAAACCATTTTCCACATCAAGAACTGGTCGAGCCATATATTATATCGAAACCCCCACCAATCTTTTGGAAGGCCCAACCAGTGTTCAGTCATTGAAGTCAACGCCAATTTTTTTTAGGCCAAATTGTTCAGTCAATACTCTTTAAATTGGAGTTAACACAATTTTTTGAAGGCTCATGACTTGTCGAGAGAAGATTTTCTTGGCTGAAAACGTAGCAAAGATTTTGGAGACATCAAACCCTAAAATCTATCCGAATCGAGGCATCAAAACCTCGATCAGACTATATTTGCCATCACTACTTCTATTGAATTAGAAGCTGATTCTTGTGAGAGTGCTTTATATCCAAATGATGTTAACTTAATTGCCTAGTTATCTGATCTATTTCAATTCATATAGGAGTAGGATTCTCTTCCCTCTAAATTTACTCCTCTCCTCTCTTTTTTAACTTTCCTCTTTTTATTTTTTATTTTTATTTTTTATTTATAAAGAATTCAACACAAGGTGTTAACATAGGTTAATCGCAAGCGTCCAAATAGAATGGGACTAAATGAAAAGAAAAATGGAAGAGTATAGAATCGGATCTATTCATATGTGTGTGTGTGTGTGTGTTTGTTTAACCTAGACTCCTAGTGCATGCCTTGTTGCGTTGCCTCCCACTTCTATCGTTTTAGTAACTACGTACGCTAATGCGTCAGATTCGGGCAGCATTCCATGCGGTAGGAATCCCCACATGACGTTCTAATTAACAACTAATTCTTTAATTAAGGCCTAAAGGCAGGGAATCACCTTGCAGCCAATCTCATGAACTGAAGGATCATTAATTTGTTTTTGTTTAATATGGTTAATTTAAATCGAAAAATTCTTATATGGTGGTTGGTCAATGTGTCCTTGTATCGGTATCTTCATTGGATGGCACTAAATCCTCCATGACATTGATAGAACCTATATCATTTATAATGTTCATTGATAAATTTAGATGGTCCACCCTCATCATACAATAATCCATATGCCATTTGGAAATTAACATTATAGGGAAGCCATAGTCACCCTCCCCTACCATCGATTTATAGTTATATGATTTGTATGCACATATATATATATATATATATGTATCTGTGTGAGTGTAATTAGTTGTACTCAGGTGTTAAGTAGCATCAACGAATTGTGAAAACATGCAAAAGCAAAAGAAAAAATCGGTGTAAAAAGACCATAAGACCAACTTCAATAGTTGACTTAAAGCTTAAAATTTTTCAGTTGTAGTGGCATAGAATACATAAAGAATCTCACTTTTAAAAAATTCGTCTTAACATTTCTCACTTTTCAGAGGTTAACAATATGTATTTCTATATGCTTTCCACAGAGTAATTTAGTATGAACTCTTTGGATTGTTTACCAATTTTGTGCCACCAGTATTACTAATCAAGTCCAATGATTGGCACAAAGGTATTGCATCAGCCCACTTTTCTCCTTCTTAATTTTCTTTTTCACCCTCACATATTCACATACGTCTGAACCTAGCTTTGGTCACGAATTTACTCATGCCTCGTTATGTTTTGAGTGGGTAACATATGGTTAATACGTCTCATTTCTAATTCATAACCATAACATAAAAGGGAAAGAATCACAGGAAGAAGAAATAAAAGGAGAAGTTTTGAAAGGAAGAAATCTCCTGTATATTTGATAGTTGTTTTTAGGCTTTTTAGCCAAAATTGTCATTAAGATATGCATAACTCTTCACTATGGTCCTTGAAATTTAAAACCAATAGAATTAGTTCCTGAGTTTGTCCACCATCAATCATTTTGGCCATTGCACCATTAAATAAGGCTAAAATGACAAAAATACCCTCAATTTTTGTCAAATCATTTGGCCCATTGCTTATTAAATTGAGGGTATTTTTGTCATTTTGGTCCTTATTCAATATAATTTTTCATGGAAGGACCAAAATGATTAATGGTGGACAAACTCAAGGATCACTTCTATTGATTTCAAATCTTAGGGACCAAAGTGATCAGTTATGCAAATCTCAGAGGTCATTTTAGCTAAAAAGCTCTGTTTTTATCATGGATAATGATTGTGTCCCCCACTTTAACATCATGTAAAGATTATATCTGCAAAAAATCAATCAATTTGGATTTCGTTTAGTCATTCATCTGCGTTACGTTTTAAGAACAAGTAGTATCCTTAGAAAGAACCCTACATTTGTTTTATGCATATATATGGCTAAACGATCTCTAAATTGAATGATTTTTTGCACATATGATCTTTAGATAATGTTGAAGTGAATGAGTTCAGATTATGATGTTCAGACGGTAACAATTCGTTAATCGTAATTGAGGGGACAATCAAGTCCCCTATGAGAGTACACAAACATTATCTTTTTGTTATTACAACTGAATGAGTTTAATTTAAAACAATAATATAAGGTCCTTATATACCCTTTTCCAACAATGCTTAACATTTAAGCTAATAGGTGCCGACATGGCACTTAGTGACTTATGGTTAATACTACTATAAGTTAATAAAAAGAGTAATGCTATTGCTAGGCACACTAAAAAAAATGTTAAGAGAGATTATATAGGTGTACCACATTATGTGGCAAATTAATGATATATATAATTAACATTTATATGAGATACGTTTATTAATTAATGTGGTATGTATATATTATTTATCACATCATGTAGTACACAAGGGTGATACAAAATATGATTTCTTTAGCCTTTTTCTAATAAAAAACTGTGATTTCTTTAGCCTTTTTCAAATAAAAAACAAATACATACTTATAATTTGGATGAAATAATAACCAATATGTCACTAACGTGGACCTCGCTGGGCGAAATTTTTTAAAAAAGAGAAAAAAAGAAAAGAAAAAGAAAAGCTGACTTAGTGAACCTCGTTGGGAAACTGCGTGGCTCTGCCACCAATATATGGCAATCACAATTGTCTGTTAGGGTGGGGCTCCTATGATCCATGCTTTGCTGATACCCAACAATAAAATCCTATCTAGTGGGGGTTACGTAGAAATATTTGACAAACACTAGATTGGTTGAAGAATATTTGTACTCATCACTTATTTATAACTGTTGAATTAGTCTAAATTTTAAGATTTGTGTAATGGATAAACATAAATTTTAAAATCTAACCGCATTCAATAATAACAAATATGGTGGTGAACATTACTATCACTTAAAAGTAATGAGCAAAAATATACATCCAGTCGTTGAAACAATAACATAAATAAGTTAGGAAGTTGACTCTCTTCAAAATAAAAAAAATAAAAAAAAGGGGGTTAGGGAGTTGGCTCATCGTCTCCTTTCCCACGCATTATATTAACCATGCAAATTAAAATGGGGGTGGTAGACTTTCACTAGTGGGATCATTATCTAATTAAGAATCTTAAAATTTGAAATCCAACAGCCTAATGAGATTCCCATGCATAGGGTACTCCCATTTGTTTAAGATTCCCTTCTTTTATTCTTATTCAGAGAATTTGCAAAAGGATATAATTCGAAGGGTGAATATTATTGTTTCATCCTCCTCCTATAATTCATTTCATATTTTGATTCTTCTGGTGTTTTGCTTCTTGAATCGTTAATCGGTTGTTTCGGTGGAATTTGTTTCTCTTTAGTTATTGGGATGGTTAGGAATTTCCTTTCCACGGGATTTCAATTTTTTGGGTTAGGCATATATGCATGCTGAAAAAATTATTGCAATGCAATGACAAGTGGTCAAATAACTGTCAAAAGTTGGTCGGTTGTCGCTTTAATGTTACTTATCACTTAATATCTATTAGATTTAATTGTTGTAATGTTAGATCATTTATTTTCAATTATCAAATGCTATATACTATTAAAAGCGAGAGAATTATAATAAGTATTTGGCCACGAAAAATTTGTGACGTGTCCCCAAAACATTACCATCAATCTTCCAACAAGTTCCGCTTACGTCGGACACTCAGCCTATAAATAACAGCAACTCACTCCCAACCTCGAGAGAGAGCCCCTCATTCACACCCACCGTCTGGGTTCTCACTTTCTCTCTCTACTTTCTCACTCGTCGATGGCGCTCCGTCAAGCGCTCATTTGGCGCCACCACCGTCGTCGGTTATGGCAGATCACCAAACCATCATCCCTCCGAATGCCGCCCAGGTGAATTACCACAGGGAGCATCTGACCTCGACGGACACCCCTCAGAAAGGATTTTTCCGCCGATTCCTCCACCCCCAGTCGGCATCGAAGCTCCCGGAATTCCTGACCGTTTTGGTTGGGAAGAAGCTCCTGGAAAAACTGATAGGCATCAACGTTAGCGGTGATCAGCTCTACTCGGCGGTCTCTGCCCTCGGCCTCCAGATCGGGCATCAACATTGCATTTTTTCCCTTTGTAAGCTATGTCTAAAAGTTTATTCATTTTATTGTTGGATTGAAGAACAAAGATCATTGTCTTCCGTCAAGCAGCTTTTTCTTAATACTGATTGCCAACCAGTTTGTAATAATAATTGGATAGTTTAATTTCTCTTAGTTCAATTTTAGACGATCTCTATAGTAAGTGTGCACACTATTTTTCTAGCTATAAATTTGTATATGATTTGCTATGTATTTTTTTTTTATATGAAAAGGCCTTTTCTGAATGCAATATGAATTACATGGTATATGGCCTTTTTTTTATATGAAAAGGCCTTTTGGCTTGCGATACTGCATAAGGATTGCTTGGCTGGCTGAGGAACTTGAAGATTCAAGACCTTTTTTTGGTTCTCTTTTCCATTTTGTTGGTGTTTGGAATGATTCATTTTTATTATTTTTCTTCTAAATGCCTAACAATCGGTAATCTAATTGTATCATTGCTTTATGTTAATTCAAGATTTTAGAATAATTGAGGTGGTCATCTCTAATGTTTTTATTTCATTGTCAATATCAATTAAAATATTATGTACAAATGTTTAAAATGCAATGCAATATCTATGACAAGTGATTTGGTCATACATAAATGAGTGTAGTGGAGCAGGATTTAAGCTTGGCTGATCAAATAGTATTTCTCCAAGTTGAATGAAATTTACATTCTATTGAGAATAATAACACGTATACAATAGTGTCAGTTCCATACTTTCAGTAAAGACAATACAAGAAAAATCAAAGCAATCCCATAAGAAAAAAACTGTGAAGAAAGCTACAAATGATGCATTTTCCTTTGGATATGACTTTTTTTTTCTTCTTATTTTTTGTCAATGTATGTGCATTTTAATTACTACATATTATAATGCAATTTACACCTCAACTCATATTCTCATTCAAAAACTCTGTTTGCAGTTATGGAAACAAGCATTAGTGTTGTGGCGCTATTGAATTGACAAAGCAATTTGCAGGTGGAATGGGAAAGTATAACATATATGTCAAAAAAAAAAATAGTATATATTATACTATGAAGCCACAAACTTATCAACTCATTTTTAGCAAATTTTAATAAGATAAACGGCAAGGAAAAGATGATACATATGAAATATCTTGGATCCTTGCTGTATTTCTTCGTTACTAGCCTTTTCTAACGTGCTTTCATACGTGCAAAGAGTCTTTTTTTTTTCTCATGCATTTTACATACGAGTTAATTATGTTTTATTTCCTTTTATTTTCAATGTATGATATATTTTATTTTAAGACGCAATATGAGAAAAAAAAATAGCTAGCACAACATATGTCAAGGGGCGCGTAGCACCCGTGATAAAAAATATCTCCCACATAAAAAGGTAGGAACATACAAAATAGTACCTTTTTATAGTACGAACACCTTTGTATCGGTGTCAGCTCTTCTGTTGGTAGGTCTACTTATTGTTTTTTATAGTAGTCTGGGCGAGTACTTAATGTTTTCATCTACTTTTCTTTTATTTATATCTACTTACTATTGTTCATGGACTTTAGGTAGGAACTTGCATCCAAAATCCCATGTTGTTTGACAATTGCATAAATAACAGTTAAATCATTACTTTACACAATGTGAAAACGAAAAACAGGACAACTTTTTAGGACGTACATGGTAAAGAAAAAATTCATCTTTGCACAATACATTTTAAATAAATCTTCACAATTACAATGGAACAAAAACTAATGCAAAATCTTCACAATTACATTTAACATTTCTTACTATTTAATTTTGTAAACATGATAATGTCCTAAAAAGTTGTCATGTTTTTCGTTTTCAATTTGCGTAACATTTAAATCATTACTTTACGCAAAGTAAAAACGAAAAACTTAACGACTTTTTAGGACGTGCATGATAACGAAAAAGTTCTTTTTTGCACAATACATTAAAAATATATCGTGACAATTACAATGAAAAAAAACTAACGCAATACAACTTTAGGGGCGCTAGCGCCTATGATCCAAAAATGTATCTTGCACGCACATTAGTGCGTGCGGAGAGGCTAGTCAATAATAATGAGAATTGTTATTGTTATTTTCATATGAAATTCTGTTTCGAACTTTCTTATATTCTATTTTTAATAGTAGTGAAATTATTAAAATATTTTTAAGATGCCACGTAAGCTTTTTAAGTAGACCCCAATTTTCTTTTTTACATTTTCACTTTTATTTTACTAATTAAGAATAATACTTATTTTTACGGTCGCAAACGGAAGTCAAATCAAAATTTTAACGGACACGTTATACTTAAAGTTGTGAAAAATTTAACTCTTAACCGATGGGACTAAGAGAGGACCTTGTGCAGTGTGCGCCACTGCCCTGTCTTGTCCGTCTGATGGCCTTCATGCAGGCCAAAGACATCAATCAATTCTTTTTCATTATTTTAATTATACTCTTTTCTCTCCTACTACCTCTCTCTATCTCAATTATTTACACAAAATTGCAATTGTATATGAATATATATATGCACATATATATATATATATGCACATATATATATATATGTGTGTTTGTATATATATCAATGCTTAATACATAACATTACTACAGCTACGCAAATTTAAATTGCCATGATCGATGTCACTGTTGTGAGATTTCCAACTAATTATTTATTATCGCAAGGAAAAATTAAACAACAAAATAATATGTAATTGATTCAAAATACTGTTATAACTAATGACATCTTAACGTTTAATATGTAAGTAAGCTTCCCTTCCCTCAATATAAATAATGGCAAATGATGATCTCCTTATTTAGGTATGAATTGGAATCTCTATT
Organism: Pyrus communis; assembly: GCF_041283825.1. Taxonomy (NCBI): domain Eukaryota; kingdom Viridiplantae; phylum Streptophyta; class Magnoliopsida; order Rosales; family Rosaceae; genus Pyrus; species Pyrus communis. Next base: position 21,559,567 of record NC_142572.1, on the reverse strand, counting down.
GCTTTATAATTTCTCTTTCAAAATTTCAGCTGTGGTTTAAGAGCAACTCCACCCCTAAAAACTTGTGCCAGCACCCCGCTTATTTATCCACTCAAGTAAACAGTAATAGACTCAAGTGTACAGTAATAGACTAAAGCATCTCCGCCCCTAAAACCAAATAGCCTAGTTAATTTTATTAAAATATTATTAATTTTTATTATAAAATAATAATTTAACAAAATGAAGGGATATGAAACTCCCCCACCGCTCCCCTCCCCTGTCTCTGCCCAGAAGCTCCCCAACCACTCCCCTCCAATGTGCAGAAGAAAGAAACCCATTAGCAAGATGAAGGGATATGGGAAGAACACAGTGGAAGGGATCTCTCTCTCTCTCTCTAAACCTCAGCCTCAAGGAGGGCGTTGAAGGCCCCCAAACCCCCATCCCCATCGCCCTTTGCTCCGCCTGCAAATTGGCCTTCTTCAACCTCAGCCTTGAGGAGCTCTGCACCAAGATCTCTCTGCGACGTGTTGATCGTGCAGGAGGTTGAAGGCCGGCTGACGTCAGATGGCCCGGCATGTGGGTCTGTCGATTTTAGGCCGGTCTCTTGCCTGGCTTGGGTTGGGTGCCGGTCAAAATGCTAGGCTGGAGTGGATAGCCTGGGTGCCGGGCTGGCTTATCAGTTCCCCGGTGGAACTGCTCTAATTGGACAATGGGATGCATGCCTACTACGTACTAAATCACAAATATAATTATGTACATGCGATCTCTATCATGCCTAATACTTTTGTTGGGGTCTCATTAATTTGGAGTAGGATTATCTCCTCTCCAATTTGGACTAGAATTATCTCATCTTCTATTCTCATCCCCCTTCCTTCCCTCTTGTCACAAAATGGTTTTTGTCTTCTTCTGGCTATTAAAAAATTAACACAAAGCGTTAACGTGATTTAATCGTAACCATTCAAATAAGAGAAGAGAGAAAGGGATGGAGGTTAGGAATGAAGATAATCCTACTCCCATTAATTTAAGTCCTTTTTTGCATGTTTGGTTGCCAGAAAAGAGTACAAAGACTACATCATCTCATGTACCTCATTTTATATATGAAATCAGGAATGGTTTTGCTAGAAAAGAGTGCAAGGCTCTCTGACATTTTTGCATTATCCCAAACACTTCTGTATTCTATATTTTAATCCGGTCACATATATACAGTTTGTGTATAATGTTACTATTTTGTTTCCTATAGCTCGGGAGCATCACAATTCGACTTTCACGACTGTACATGTACACTTTTTATTGATATCGCACAAGGATCATAAGATCAACTATGCAAATTGATATAATATCTAGATGCTCTAAATTTATCTAGCTTATATATTCACATGATTTAAATTTGTATTAAGTGCGTATAAGTACGAGAAGTAAACAATTTTCATAAAAATAAAAATGAAAAAGCAAATCTTTCCAACTAAAAAAGGGAAAGAAAACAAAATTTAATTAAACTAAGTGTTCATTTGGATGTGCTTTTAAAATGACTGAAAGCGTTTTTAGAGAAAATGTTTTTGGATTTCAAAAGCACTTAAAGTGCTTTATGTAAAAAGCACCAATTATGTGCTTCTTTAAGGAAGCACTTTAAGTGTTTTTCCAAGAATTACTTGCATATTTACTAAAAAATGGTTCTAAAAATATTTTTACTAAAAGCACTTTCAGTTATTTTAAAATTACATTCAAACGAGCCATAACCTATCAAAGATTGGGTACGAACCATAAAGGTGCATTATGCAACCGGGACCAAGAACGAATCTTGGGGCAACTAAAATGCCTAATACTCTTATTTGTGAAGTAAAATACTCCAAAGTCACATCCGGTTGAGTCGTAACACGAGTAATCAAAGGCAAAATAAATACTGTTTCTTTCTACCTTCTAACCATGGGGGTACGATATACGGCGGAATGGTGGTTGCTCACAAATAATACCCGATCACCAAATTCAACAACCTCCATCCATTGTGGACCACCATCAAAATCGCATTCCAGTTTGAACACTCGAAATCCTTTAGTCTTTGGGTTACTCAGTGTAACTAAAGGCCTTTCCAAGCATGCCCTTATGCCAAGGATCGGCTATTAAACACATTTCTTGTTTAGGCTTTTATGCAGAGTCTGCCTTATGAAAAATCATAAATAACTCCATAGATGTAGAATCTTTTGGTAGGTGAACAAAATCACAGCCCACTGTAATGCTATACTCTTGATCCATCATATTCAACGAATTTGTACCAATTGGACGTCTCCACCTGCATCAGCCACAGACCAGGTCAATGAGGTCATAGTCTGAGGAGATAAGCTGCCTACATCGTACCCAAATTGGAGGAGATAAGATGATCTTGTCCAATCTTAGTCTTAGCTAGGGGGTGCCTACTCCTACCCCGACTCTAACCCTAAGACCATCTTCAAATTTTGGCCTAAAATTTAAAATTTTTAACCAAGAAAATTTAGGTTTTAACCCATAAAAAATTTTTCTTCTCTCACCATTCTGAGCTAAAATTTTAGCCCCAGATTATTAAAAAAGAATTTAGATTAATTTTTTACTTAAAGTAACTTTTTTTAAAATAAAAATTTATATAGACCATCCTAATTTAATTTTATGAACATTTTAACCTAAAAATATTTAAATTCTGACAAATACTGAAAAATCACTAACCGACACAATGAAACTCGTTAAACAATTTGAAAAAATATGAAACAAATGAAAGATTTTTTTTTTTAATTATTTTAGCTATTAGATTTAAATTTGGACAGTTAAATTTTTTTTTTTTACCGTTGAATTTTATTAAATTAGATCTTAACCGTTGGATTCAATGAATTTATAAATATAAAATAAAATAGTATATATATATATGGTGGGCCAGGCCACTAATCCTGGGCTAAATTTGGCTTTCATTGAGTTTTAGGTTTTAGGCCATATTTTAGCCTTGGGTTGGGTTGAGTTTTTGGGGGGAATTGAAGTGGAAATTTGAGTTTTAACCTAAGGTTGGAGAATGTCTAAACAACAAAAACAAAGCGTCAAAAAAGGGTTTAGGACAAGTCCGGTGTCTAAGCAGCTAGTGATTCGCCATCAGCAATTGTAGTACAAGCGTCACATTTGCGGAGTCCAATTTTTAGGAAAGGGATCTTCGGATCACTTCCATTAAATCCACTCAATCAATGAATATGAGTCCTTGAAATTTGATCCAACGGCTAAAAACATAAAGCCCTTTTAAAAATTATAATAACTTTAGCCGTTAGATCAAATTTCAAAGATCCAGATTTATTGATTTGGTGGATTTGATGGAAAAGATCTGCAGAAGATCCTTTTCCCAAGTTTTACACCCATTGGCAGGGTCACTAGGACCCACCTCATCTTCACTCCTCAATTGGAAATCTGGAATTCAATTCAACCTTGTTCATGTAGATATGGTATTATTGTCTCCTTAAAAACATTGTTAAATTCCATCTCCTAGATTTTGATTGTTCTTTTATTACGATTTTGATTACGATTTTATCCATCATAACATATGGCGGAATGGTGGTTGCTCACAAATAATACCCGATCACCAAGTTCAACAACCTCCATCCATTGTGGACCACCATCAATATCACACTCCAGTTTGAACACTCGAAATCCTTTAGTCTTAGGTGGCTCAGTGTAACTAAAGGTCTTTCCAAGCATGACCTTATGCCATGGATCGACTACTAAACACGTTTCTTGTTGAGGCTTGTTTGCATAGTCTGCCTCATGAAAAATGATAAACAACTCCATTAGATGCAGAATCTTTTGCTAGGTGAACGAAATCACGGCCAATTTAATGTTCAGTCATTTTCCACCTAATCCACGTAGTTCGGGATCCAGACCATTGAAATTTGATCCAACGGTTAAAAACATAATGCTCATTTAAAAGTTATAATAATTTTAACCGTTAGATCAAATTTCAAGGACACGAATTCATTGATTTGATGGATTTGATGGAAAGGATCCGAAGAGGATCCCTTTCCCAAGTTTTACACCCATTGGCAGGGTCATTGGGACCCACCTCATCTTCACTCCTCAATTGGAAATCTGGAATTCAATTCAACCTTGTTCAAGTAGATATGGAATTATTGTCTCCTTAAAAACATTGTTAAATTCCATCTCCTATTACGATTTTGACTGTTCTCTTGTAACGATTTTCTCCATTATAACACACGTGCTAACTTTTAGAGATTTTAGAACATATAATGGGAACAATATCCAAAAAACCATTTCCCACCTCCGGGCTGAGTTGCGGGTGGTTCTATTCTGGGTATCCAAAAAACCAGTAATACCTTTGCACTCCTTCTATAATCAACTTAAAGCAAGACCACCCATGAACCTCGAACCTACTTCATTAGGCTTAATCCAAAGATATTAGTATTATTTCCCCTAACTTAAGTACAATGGTGCATGTAGTGTTACGGCACAAGACCTCTGATTTTCTAAAACCCTCAAGTTTTTAGTTTAATAGAGACGATCTATAAATCTAAATCCGATCACGTATGTACAATCTGTGATTAATGTAACCATTTTTGTTCATGTAGCTTGGGAGCATCAAAATTTCGACTTTAATACACAACTGTACATGTACACTTTTTTATTTATGTCGCACAAAGATTATAAGACCGACCATGCAAATTGATGAATACTCCACATTCATCTAACTTATGAAAAGAGAGATTTGAACTCGAATGCAAGTGACATATCCCAAACCTACGACATGCTTGGGGATTCAAACCTGCGCATATATATTTTCAAAGATTTAATTCACAAAACTGTAAATTCTGAAAGTGCAAAAGAACAATATAAAGAGCAAAAGTTAATTAATTGGTGCTATGTTCAATTAATATAGCGGATGCAATCTGCGACTATATTAATTAAAGCCCAAATAATGAGGAGTAAATATTAAACGACATTGTTGTTGTAACTATTCGAGATTTATTTGTTTAATATATAGTTCTATTATATTTAATTAAAGTGCTTTGTTAAATTATGTTTTTTTCATAAATCAATGAAACATTATAATTAAATTTTGTTTCTCAAATAAAAAGGGGTACATCTTAAAAATCTAATAAGATAACCTAATAATTATATGTACCCAAACCGCAATTAAGAACAAAGAATAATATAGTGATTTGACCACATTTGCATATACATATATTGCACATAAAACCTCCAATTGACGAAATATCTTTAGTTTGTTATTAAAATTGCAGACTTTGAAGCTTATTACCAACACGAAATGTAAGCCAATTTTTCTATAGATAATAGCGATTCACGAATGAAATATTTGCAGTTTCCAAATCAATTATCTACAAAGTAACATATGAGACATACACTAATACTTGATTATCAATCACAAGGGCACTAGGGCAGTAACCGAGTGTGCATGTGATTACCTTATTTTTTTCGTCGCCGTAGTCCATCAGTAGGCGCCTCATCGTGAAAGTTTTGAAGAAACCCTAACTAACCTAATTAAGGATCTTGACTTGCGTGTGCACCCCTGGTTGGAAATGAGCGAATTTATAATACAAACGTGTTGTTCCCATGTTTTAAAGTCTTTACGTGTTTATCTCTAATTTTTTGACAGAGTCGTGGTCTTATCCTTGATCTCTAGTGAAGATAAGTAGTATCACTACTTTGGTTTAATTTACCCATTAGAATCACTTGTTATAATTGGATTTAAACCCTCAAAATTTGAATTTCTTTTATTAAACATTCATGCTTTTTAGAATTTTGATCAAGACGCTTTGATACATTAGGCCACATCAGTATTTCTTATTTTTTAAATTAAAAAAAATAATTGTATTTTTTTAAATTAAAATTTTACATATTGATTTCTAAATTTGTCCTTTTAATTAGTTGAGAGATTTATTTTTTTATTCATGTATTTTAGGAGTTGTGGACTCTTTTTTAGGAGATAATTTTGGTTTTTTCGCTCAACATATTTTTCCAATTATCTCTTTTAATTTTTGTTTTCGTTCAAAACATTTTTTTTATCCTAAAATTGAAAAAATAATTGAAATGATGGACACTTAGATTTTTTTTGTTTGTTTGTTTATTATTTAGTATACTTTTTTGTTAGATAATTATTTTGTATACATTTGAATTTGTACATATCGTTGATTAGTGATAATGGTACGTTTACTGTTGATTATCATATATTCGTTTTGTATTGATTGATACGTTTATTTTTAATTTATGGGTGTACATATCGTTGATTGGTACGCTTAGTTTTAACTTTTGGTACGTTTTGTTTTAGCTTTCGATATGTTTAGATTTAGCTTCCGGTACGTTTAGTTTTGTTCTCGTTGATCGATAGGTTTTTTTCATGATTTTATTACGATTGTTTTTGTATACATTGTGGATTGTACCATTTAGTATCATATGGGTACGATTAATATTATACATATCGTTGATTGGTACATTTACTTTTGTTCTTCAACGTTGTTTACTAGTACGTTTATTTCCGGTTTTAGTAGGTTTGTTTTCATACATATATTTTTTATTGGTACGTTTGTATTATTCTCGATGTTATTTTCTTATATGAATTACTACAAAAATTTATATATGGATTACTACAAATATCTTAAATGGTGTTTTATTTCTTCATTGAAAGGAAAAAAAAAATCAAACGGTAGGGTATTTTATTCCTTAATAAATTTTATATATATAATCTTCTCTTTGTTTTTGTATAATTATCTTTAGAGGGAATCAAGGGAGCTAGATTGTAGGAATTTGTTTCAATAAAGGATATTTATGATAGACGAGACTCCAAATTTGTAGGAAAATTGTTTAATTAAATCTCTAAAACCAACAAATGTTTTGTCTATAGAGTTGAAAACTCAACCGCTTATATCAAAACGCCCATTAAATAAATAACTATACTCGTTTGTGTTTTGAATACAACAGAATTGCTGTTGATTGTGCTAGCTCTTTCTTACTAGTTCTTTTTATTTCTTTGTCATTAGTTTTTTCCTCCTCTTATGATATTTCTGCTATTTAAAAGAAGAAAAGTATACTTTCCATAAACGTAGGAAGAGCAATCCCTATGTACTGAAAAGAGGGAAAATGGTTTTGAAGAATCCCATAGAAGCATGATGGAAAATGAAGTCACAAGTCCTTTATGATGCATGTCACTTTCATTCGAATTCAAATCTCTCTTTTCATAAGTTAAATGAATTTAGAGCATCCAAATATGTTATATCAACTTGCATAGCGAATCTTACGAACCTTGTACAACACAAAGAAAAAATATACATGTAAAATTGTGAAAATCAAACTTGTGATGCGCCCGAGCTACATGGACAAAAAACAATTAACATTTTGTATAAAATGTATAGACGTGACAGGATTTAAATATATAGTTTGTTTACGTGCTTGCATGACTACATGGACAAAAAGAGTAACATTATCCATCAAGGTTGCACTAGGCGCTGGTTGCTAATGAAGAATGTCTCCAAATGGACATGAATATTGTACACCGATCTATTTAATAAATAAAACTGAATTCATTTCCTGGTTCGTAATCCTCAAAACAACAAATAATGACTTCATCTCTCAATTATTTACACAAAATTGCAATTGTATATGAACACACACACACACACACACACATATATACGAATCCTTTAACAAGAGGGATCCTTATTTTTCAAAAAAACCATGCATCACAATTCGACTGTTTTGTTTCATGTAGCTCAGGAGCATCACAATTCGACTTTCATGATTGTACATGTACACTTTTTATTTGTATTGCACAAGGATCATAAGATCAACCTTGCAAATTGATATAATATCTAGACGTGCTAAATTTATCTAGCTTATAGAAGAGAGATTTAGACCCGAAAGCAAATTATCATTTGTATCTTTTAATTGTGAAATTATATTTTGAAAAAATTGAAAAACCAAATGAAGAAGGAATCAAAGGGCTGGGACTGGGACTTTTTGGGGTGGTGGTGGTTGGGAGGAGAAAGGTAGGGGGTTGTTTTCTTGGTAGTTTGGGTTTTGGGATCCCAACCCTTTTTGGGGGTTTTGGGCGGGGATTTTTTGAGGTGTTTAACAATTTCAGAGCTGTCAGGAATGAGGATCGCGATGGGAGGCCGTGCTGATGAGCTGCGTTGGACCGGGTAACCGATTACATTGTCACATTAAGGGTATTTTAGAGATAAAGTGAGTGGGAAAAGAGTAGAGTTTATTTTAACTTTTTATGGTAGGTGGTATAATAAAAAAAATAGGATGGGTATAAAACCATTAAAATATATAGTTTGTCGCATGACTACATGGCAAAATCAGCAACATTATCCATCAAGGTTGCACTAAGTGTTAGTCGGATGGAGTCTAGGACCTATTGCTTAAGCGGATTATGTATAAATTAGTACCTGCTTATTTTATAAACTCGAATACTATATGAATTATAATTTACCACATAAAAAACCGATTCATTTGCATAAATAGATATCTTAAGTACGACACATGCCAATTTTTATGGGCCCGAATGTCTGTCCACGGTTTGTAGCTTTGGATATGTGGCAGGAATGGCACACTAAAGATTCCCAGAGTCTCTAAACGAATTTGTACCCATTTGAACAAACAAAAATGGAAAATAGAAAAAACAAAAGACATGTAGCCAACGGTGACATGGTGAAAAAAGGAAAAAGAAAAAACGAATTTGTACCAATTGTACGTCTCCACCCATCACCCTTTAGCCACCTCCTCTTCACTCCTCAATTGGAAATCTGGATTTCAATTCAACCTTGTTCAAGTATATTTGGTATTATGGTTTTTTTTATTGGTACATCAAAAATAATTAGTACGAATACTTATTGTATTAGAATTTAGTGGTATACTTTATTACTGTTACATTCTTTTGATAAAACAAATGTGTCACTTTACATACATTTTTCCTTAAAGCATTGTTAAACTCAATCTCCTATTACTATTTTGACTGTTCTCTTATTACGATTTTATTCATCATAACTCACATTCTAACTTGGAGAGATTTTTTTTAAATATAACGAGAGCAATGTTCTTACATTACTCTTGCTACCTTGACCACACCATATTTCATAAAAAAATAAATAACATAGAACCTAGAGCAATCACTTGAGTTACAAATCCGCATGTTGCATCGTATCCTAACCTTTTATTTTCTCAAATACCGTAGTGCGCGAAATCCACGTTGAGGCCCATCAACTTTTTACAAGATCCAGCCCAAGTCAAGAGGCTTAGTGGACCGAGTCATATAGCTGACTAAACTTTTAGTTACCCACTGAGTTGAGAGTGCTGATGTGTCCACTTTTAGGCATGGGACTTTGAAGTCATTTACGGAACTGCCACGTCACAAAACGTGACCATTCCACAGAAATTTTTCACTGTAAGAAAAGCATGGTTTAGTATACTAAATGTCATATATAAATTTAAAAAGAAAAAGAAAAACTTTTTCAAGTGGAATCATTATACAAAGGTAATATATGTAGGATGTGATGGCTGGAATAAGTAAAATAGATGGAACAATGAATACGCATTGAAATATACAGAGCCAAACCGTCACTGTGGTGGTAATCTGATTTCCCGTTCACTCATCGGTAACCACTGCTATATGTAGGACTTGCTTGGTCAATAGATTATCTTTTGTAGCCCAACCACAATGAACATGGACTGTTTTCTTCTAGCTAGGCCTTATGCCATTTCTAATGGCCCATTCAGCTCAGACATTTTTTTAGATTTTATTTAATCCCAAAATTTTAATCAGACTTTTTTTTTTTGTAATTCCATAAAAATCAGTGAAGCTGCTGATGCATGCCATCATCCCTCTTATCATAAGCAATTTCTCTGTGGGTACATATTTTATTATGAGCATGTCCATTGAAATCTCAAGTGTTAATACAATCATTAACTGATGATCATATGTATAATTTTTATGAATATATGTATTCAATAAAATTATTATCGACTATTAAGTTAATAATCATATTAGATACATTTAACTATTAATGAAAGGAACATAATTTGCTTCCATTAGTTGCATTGAGGGGAAATTTATACAAAAAAAAGCATACCGACACATGGTGTTTTAGTTCAATAACACTCCATTATGGTAACAAGACATCAATATAACGGTAAACTCATTTGATATAATTCATTTCCTAACAAAAATATATCAAACACCACAAGAAAACGGGGCTAGTTGGATAATGTTTACTGTGAAGCCCAAAAATTGTCACTAGATCATTAGAATTAACGGACCTTTGCAACTTGTTATTATTCATACCCAAACCTTCATGACAACTAATTGAGAGAAGGAAAAACAGAGGGAATTTATTTTTATTTTTTTAACATCAATTTCCGACTACAAACATAATTTTTTAAGTATCAATTTTTATTATAAAAACTAATTCCTCCTCGACTTTATTCTCAGTGCATTCGTATTTTGAATGTACAACATAATTTTTGCAACAGTTACAAAATATGCTTATAATCCAACACGACCGATAGGGTTTCTCTCGATAAGACCAAGCTTGCCTTACAAAAATAAGAAAACAGGGTAAACCTAGCTTAGATGAAATGAAAATTGTAAGAAAAAGATTCAGAGAAGGAAGAAAAACAAAGGGAAATTTTTTTCAATCAATTTTCGACTACAAACATGAAACAATATCATTTCACTTTATTGAGCATAAAACCATCACAGCATCAAAATGCCAGCCGTTGTCTTACCCCGACGTGAGAAGAATTCTTTAAGTTCTCGCAACAAGTCACCAAGACCAAGCCCTCGATCACATACCAAACCTGAACCCAGAAGCCGGAATTCAGAACACACCATCCAAATTCTGGTGGAACATCAGCGAGTTTCTAGACCAGAAGTATATAAATAAACTGAATACTACGTGCCTTCATTTTGGGGAGCAAATGGTAGTTTCTTTGAACAATGCAAAAGAAACAAAAACGACTACAAATTAGGGTTTAAAAAACGCTTGAAGTGCTTTATGCAAGAAGCACTAATTATGTGTTTCTTCCAAGTGCTTTTCTGTAATTTACTTGCATTTTTACTAACGATTGTTTTCAAAAATATTTTCACCAAAAACGCTTTCAGTTATTTTAAAAGCACATTCAAACGGGCTGTATGAAAGTTTCATCATTACTGGAATGGGTCTAGTGTTTATAGTTTACTTATTTTCAACACAACTTAATCTTGTGTAAGTTTCTTTGTAATCAACTCTGCCTGCATTCACCCTTAATTTTTGCTTAAATTGCATGTTCAGCCACAATATATATATATATATATATATATATATATATATAATTATCATCACATTTTGTGATTAGGACTGTAAAAATGAATAAAACAAATGCCATTACAAGTTTCTACTAATTGTTCATGCAAGAGTTGTAAAGCAAACACAGAATCAATCAATATAGCACTCGCACAGACATTCAATATCTCTATTGTATCAACATAACATGCATGCATCAAAAGCCACGAACACTTACCTGCAGGCATGGTCATCCTTACTGGAAAGTCGACGCAGTCTTCTACTTCCAACACCCTATATGAACTCTACTCGAAGAAAAGGTTTGTAGTTTTTGAGTTTCGAATGGTGAGGAAGCAGGGACTACAGACTTGATAGATGTATAGCTAGGGCTTCGATCAAATCCATCCTATTATTGGATAAAATCTCAACCCAATCTCTATTACCTAATTAGAGTCCCATCATGATTCTGTATCTTTGCACTTACTTCATAAAGACCTAAATAGGTTGGAAAAGAATAGGACTCCAATATATTTATTTTATCAAGGCACCGAGAATTCTTGTAAGTCAAGTAACTTCTAACTTGCAAACCAAGTTAACTAACTTCCAAGCTTTCTCGACATCATCCATTGTCATTCATATTAGGACCACTTGCTTATATTGGTGCACTGAGTCCACTAAAGTATGCAACCATTTCTCTAGTAACTTGTCACTCTAAAACCAAGTGTAGAACCATGGAAAACAAAATGCAGATTAGGCCGCATTCCCACTCCATGATTACATGCACACTTAGTTCAAAAGTACAGTGTTACCAACAAAGTCATAATGTCTAGTCGCTGGTACTCGAAACCCCAATGCCACAAAACAAAGTGATTTGGATATCAGTACAAAATGAACTGTCAAAACAACTTTACATTATTAAGAGCAAATACATAAATCAATTATATAAGTTCAAATAGCTAAGAAAATAAATATTAACTTTTAACTTAATTTTGTTGATCGAGTGCTTACTCCCACTCATTAATTGAAGCAGCTTAAAAGCCTCTCTCCGTCCCCAATATTAGCAACAATGGTGGACAGTAAGTCGCCATTTTTTATTCCAGACTGTACTAACGACAAATATTCCAGTAGGCCGCTATTTTTAATATATTAGACTGAGTTTGAAGAATTCTCAAAAATCCTTCCAATAAATATCTTACTTCTTCTCTTAGACCTACTTCAACTCTTGGAGTAAAACTTAAATTTTAAGTTCTAAACCTATCACAACTTGCCCTAACTCATTTCTTGGGACAAATTTAGGCCAAAAGTCCCATTGAGTTAGTGGGCCGGTCTACCATATACATGTATTTTTTTTAGTTTTATATTTTTAAATTTATTGAATCCAATGATTAAGATTTAATATGATCAAATTTAATAGTAAAAAAAAAAATCTAACGGTCAAAATATAAATCCAACGGTTACAATAATTAAAAAAAAAATATCTTTTATGTGTTTCATATTCCACAAGTTTCAAGGTATCAATTTAGTGATTTTTCAATATATATCGAAATATAAATATTTTTAGTTAAAATATTCATAAAATTAAATTAGGATATTCTACATAATTTTTAGGTTAAGATATTCAATTAGACTCGGATGGTAAACAAATACACTAAAATCAGAGGCGCAGCCACCGACCAAGGTAGGCTCATGTCTATTCTCAAAGTTTTTCTTATAAACTTATACTACATCCTATCAATTAGAATTTGACCAATATAATACCATTATCAACTTGAGTTTAGTTGTATTTGTCAGTTCAAATAGTTAGTTTCAATCCAACAAAGAAATCCAAAGGTTATAATGATATTAATTAATCGTGTCCTCTCTTTTTTTCCTTCATTAGAATATAAAAATAATTCGCCTCGTTCACGGACTCTATTATTTTGTTTAATTTCTCATCTCCCTATATTATAGAATCTACGAAATCAAGAGAGAAAAAGAATTCTCATGTCCAAATTAGCACAACAAAACCCTTCAAATTCTCGCATAGTTTATGTTTCTACAAGATCACAAGGAGAAATGAATTCATGGTCACTCGTCTTAAATTTGATATCAAGAATAAATATAAATGGATATGCTTTTAAAGTTTATCCTCAATTCTTGATATCAAATTCAATAGTGAGTTACTATGTATCCTTAATCAGCAGGATGATCGACCAAAATAACATGACTATATATATATGTTTCTATATATTTCAGTTAGGAAAATTTCATTTATCCAATCTAAATTTACCCCTCTTAAAATGAATTTTTGACTTCACCACCGACTAAAACCCGTTCTTTTGTAGGCGTGTATAACCATTTAACTTATCAAATTGTCTTATCCAATTTTCTCTAATATATGTATTGACAAAACTCTCTGTTATTATCTTTTTTGTTAAGAAACAAAACCAAAATCCGTGTTGATTTTAAGCCGAGGTGTCGAAAAGGTGCACCGCTCTTTCAACTACATGATCAAACCCCTTTCACTAAAAGTCTCAGCCATCCAACGGTCACGACCGTGGTCCTGCCTAACCAACGGATGGAAACGCTCGGTTTTGTCCGCAACATACCATTACTAAGTCATTTAAACATTTTCGTGACCTGGTTGAACGTATGAGTCACATATGGTTGAACGTAAGTTTAATTTAGGGGTGTTTTCCGAATCGATCGCATCGGAACTACGCTTTTAAGTTCTGACCTGTAATTTTGAAATAGGATTGGAACACAACTTTTAAACTCAAAATTTTCAACACGTGATTCGGAAGTTCATATATTTTACAAGCATTTGAGTATTCTCAAATTTTTATTACATGTCATTTATTTGGTGGTAGACTAATATGATTATTCATTTTAATGTATACAAGTATGATGAATATAAAAAACAGTGAACTATATCTAAAACTAAAATACAAAGTGGATAACACATTTTATAATTGAGTGCCAACTATCAGAAATCAAACATTTTTGGCATTAGAATAAGTTAGGCGCACACTTCGAAAAAAATTATACCAGAAATTCCTAGTAATTAGAATTGCTAAATGCATTCTGATTTTCATTTCTGCATACGGATTCAAAAATTTTGTCGTCGAAAATTAGAATCCCATTCCGACTTGGACCGCTAGTTGAATCTTATTATTTAAATCATTAAGACATCAAATGAGCTGAAGTCCAGTCTACCCTGAAATAATAATTTTATCTTTATTACAAACCAAATGTCGTATCCACCATTAGCTATTTATGGTTGAAGTTTGGTTGAAACTTCAAGAAGTGGAGATAAAATTAGTAAGTGATAATCGTTTGACACGGCCAATGGCAATATTACATGTAAAACCTTTATTTGGATTCTGACCATAAACAAAATTCTTTGTTACCACATTTTTATTTGGAAACGCCAGTTGACCTATGAACCTATGAAAGATGTGACAAGCTATGACTGATTGACAGCAGGCTGAGACAGGGCCATAACTTTTCTTTACCTATTGGCTTAATTGCATGTTTAATTTATGCATTTTTGAGGGTGGGCAGCCTTGGATTACGTGGGAATTTCATTTGACCAGCAAAATTTTATTGTCTCACTTTAGTCTTCAATCATCAACTTTGCATGGATGACTTCAAGTTACGTTAACGCGTACAACTTTTTGCATGTCTTTTGTTACACTTACGTGTGTAGAGAAAAGATAAATTAAAAGCATATTAAAAATTACAACAGCAAACTAAACATTCATTCATATTGATAATAAGGCTTAATACATGAATAATACCAAAAATTACAACCGAAAGTAAGGGTGCTAGGCCTCGATAAAATTTTTTGCCGAAATTTTCAAATCGGTCAAATGACAAAAAGAGTGACCCGCACCCTTTACATTAACTAAAACCTAACAAACTAAATTTAATTAAGCCTAGACGGCTTCCGCTCCGTCTCCCAAACAGGGAACCAAACAAGCATTGACAACCCAAGTACGAGCAACATTAAAATGAAGTTTCAACCAATTCGGAACAACATTACAGAAAAAATTCGGAACAATATTGCAGAAACAATTCGGAACAACATTGCAGAACCAATTCTGAGCAGCATTACGTTTAATTTGCATCCAATTCTTAGCAACAGGGTAGTTAATTTTCACCCAATTCCTAAGAAGTATCCCCTTATTCCAGCAATATTCCAAGAGTCGCCTAATAGGTGTGAAAATATATATACCTAAAATTGAAAATATAGTCCGCGGATTCTCTATCCCCCCTATTACACTTTCTTGATGGCTTTTAAACAAAAGCACAGACACACAAGTGGTAATAGATAGACTGAATAGTCCGTATTCATAACCCTTAAGTTTTCTTCCACTGTCAATTAATTTAATGAAGTAAACTAAAATGACTGCATTTATTCCTATGGCAAAATCTAGAAAGGATAGAGCTCTAGGATGTCTCAGGAATAAAACGAAAGAAATTAGGAAATAGGAACAATTCAGCAGGGTGAATAGGCATATAATGCACTCGGGGTCAATTATATTTTGTAAATATAATCCTAAACCCCATAAAACTAACTCCATTATTTCCCTAACGTACCCAATTTCTACGAAGGCCACTATTTTTGGGGTGATATTTGTTTTTAGCTTCCAGATAATCCAGAGAAAAAGTATATCCAACATCATAAAAGGAACGATAAGAAGGTAAAAGGTGTCGGATTTCATGACTCTTGACACAGCTGGAATAAACATTATCGAAGGCATGATGAACATGCCTTGAAAGAGGTTAAAGAATACCGTCGCTCGGCTCAAGACGATTTCTGGTTGTTCATGTTGAGGATTCCCCGCATTCCCCGCATTCCCAGCCACCGGAGGTTGTCCCGGCTGAGCAACATTCCCCTCCACCGGAGGTTGTCCCGGCTGAGCAGCATTCCCCTCCACCGGAAGTTGTCCCGGCTGAGCAACATTCCCCTCCACCGGAGGTTCTCCCGGCTGAGCAGCATTCCCCTCGGCCGGAGGTTCTCCCGGCTGAGCAGCATTCCCCTCCGCCGGAGGTTGTCCCTGCGCCTCCGCAGCTTGGCCTTCGGTTAAGTAAACAATACAGCCATACAGTATGAAAATCAAAAAAATGGTTCCGTACACGGAAGGTAGAATGATAGCTAGCAAGGGATGTTCCATTTCAGAAAAGGAGAAGAGAGGAGGGAGGGAGAAGAAGGAGAGAGAGCAAGAGAGGAAGGAGATGGAGGGAGTGAGTACAGAGAGCTTAGAAAGAGAGAGAGAGAGAAAAGGAGGGAGAGTGAGAGACTGAGAGAGTGAGTGAGTGGGGGTGAGTGAGTGAGTGAGTGACTGTAGCTGTAAATATAGGCCTTCAAACGTGGCAGCTGGCAGGAATGGATACTAAAGATTCCTTTGGACAAATAAAAAAGGAAAACAGAAAATCAAAAAACATGAAGCCACCGTGATCAGTGAACAAACTATATCTAAAACTAAAACACAGAGTTGACAACACATTTTATAATTCAGTAGAAAACTATCAGAAATCAAAACATTTTGGTATTGAAATAAGTTAGGTGCACACTTTAAAAAAAATTTTATATCGAAAATTCCTAGTTATCAGACTGTCTAAATCCATTCTGATTTTCATTTCAACTTTTGAAAAAACATCATATTCAAAACTTTTGTGTGGAGATTCAAAAATTTTATTGTGGAAAATTAAAATCCCATTCCGACTTGGACCCCTAGTTGAATCTTATTATTTAAATCATTAAGATATCAGATGAGCTGAACTCCAGTCTACCCTGAAATAATAATTTCATCTTTATCACAAACCGAATGTCGTATCCACCATTAGCTATTTATGGTTGAAACTTCATGAAGTGGAGATAATTAGTAAGTGATAATCGTTTGACCATAAACAAAATTCTTTGTTTCCACATCTTTTATTGGGAAATGCCAGTTGAACCTATGAACATATGAAAGATGTGACAAGCTATGACTGATTGACTGCAGGCTGAGGGAGGGCCACAACTTTTATTTACCTATTGGCGAATTACAAGTTCAACTTTCACAATTGTGTATGTGCACGCTTTATTTGTTTCGTACAAGAATTATAAGATCGGTCATGTAAGTTGAAATAACATATTTGGTTTTACTCCAAACTCACTTAACTTAAGAAAGAGAAATTTGAACTCGAACGCTCCAGACTTCTTGGGCATAAACAGACATTATAAGATCAGCCATGCAAGTCGAAACAACATAATTTTGCAGGCAATATTAACACACTAGCAAACGTATGATAAAGATTAAGTGATGTAAGTTTGATTACTAAATGTGGGTTTATTCATAAATTTAAGTTTTGTTGTTAATTCCAACTTATACTTGATGATAATTATCTTTACTAGTTAATAAAACATTCATTGTCAACCAAAACGCTATGAAATTACCAATTGAACCCTCTAATCAAAACAGAACAGAAATAATAAATGTGGGGTAGAAATGTAATTTCACACAACTAAATTTTGTTTTTTTTTTTTTTCAAAACATCACCTATATGCAATCCTAACATATCTCTAACTTAAAAAAAAAAAAAAAAAAAAAAAAAAAAAAAAAAAAAATCTCACACATTTAGTGAATGCATAGTGAAATAATTAAAAAAACAATTCATATTTAAAGTTTTAAGTCATATGGAGTTATTTAAGCTCAAATAAAATTTCCCTTTTTAAAACCTAGGGAGTTTTGTTAAAACACAAAAAATCTTAAGAGGGGTATATATTAAACAACATTAAATTAATTTAATGATTAAAGTTTTAATCATTCTTAACTCTCTAACCAAACACCAACATATCTACTATTCCTGCAAACCAAACACGAGCTTCCTCACATTTGGCCGGCACCTTGCTCTCCCTTAGTACAAACCAAAACAACGACGTAGCTACTGCATTCAAGTATGCAAATTCTATCCCGCAGCTTCCTCACACTCGGCTACTGCATTCAAGGATGCAAATTCTATCCCGCCCAACACTCTTGTGTAATGACGGCCTCCCGTGTCCCGACTAATTGTATTGGTAGTGTGAGGAATGACGTTTTAGCAATAGGTGCGGTGTCTAGATCTCCTATCACCTCCTTGCACAACCTTTTCCTAGTTGGTTTTTTAGCTGTTTGCCTTGTTGTAGGCCTTCGGGTACTTTTGACATCTTTGTCCGGATAATGCTATATCCTGTTTTCCAAAAAAAAAAAAAAACAACGACGCAGCCACCTATTGCTGGAGCAGCCTTGAATCGAAACACGAAATTTTGCTGTTTTGTACCCCTTTGGACAAGCAAAAGAGGAAAATAGAAAAACAAAAAAACGTGTAGCCAACGGGAATATTGGTCAAAAAAACGTCAACCGAAACCCTAATAGCTAATACCACGAAAAAGAAAAAATAAAATAAAATTTGTACCAATTGGACTAAGTAAAATACAAAAACAAAACATGTGGCCAAGTGACCGGTCCGCAACGGTGCACAACATCACCATCAACTGTATGCCCAATAACAAAATTGGAAAGAAAAAAAAAAAAAAAAAAAAAAACCAAAATTGGTGGTGGGCCCCCAATAAAAGTTACTTGAAAAAGGAAGGCATGCGGGCCCAAAAACTTGTAGGGCATATCTGGAACGAGAGTATAGAGGCATATCTGGAAGGAGGGCATAGAGGCATCCGCGAGTGAGGGCGAGTGGGGATATTGGATCGTTATTTCTTACAGTGTTTGATATGTCTTTGTTAGGAAAATGAACTATATGAAACAGGATTATTATTATATTGACTTCTTGCTACAATAATACAAAGTTATTGAATCAAGACTCCACGTGACGTTAAATTTATTTTATATAATTGGATCTCAATGTAGTTATGTTCCTTTCATGAATGATTAAATGTAATGATTGTATTAAATACACATAATCATTTGATTTATATATGTATTAAGTGCATATAAGTACGAGATGTAAACAATTTTCATAAAAATAAAAAAAAAAAAGCAAATCTTTCCAACTAAAAAAGGGAAACAAAACAAAATTTAATTAAACTAACCTATCAAAGATTGGGTGCGAACCATAAAGGTGCAATATGCAACATGTACGAAGAACGACTCTTGGAGCTACTAAAATGCCTAATACTCTTATTTGTGAAGGAAAATACTCCAAAGTCACATTCCGTTGATTCGTAACATGGGTAATCAAAGGCAAAATAAATACTGTTTCTTTCAACCTTCTGACCATGGGGGTACGATATAACAGCGGAATGGTGGTTGCTCACAAATAATACCCGATCACCAAGTTCAACAACCTCCATCCATTGTGGACCACCATCAATATCACACTCCAGTTTGAACACTCGAAATCCTTTAGTCTTAGGTGGCTCAGTGTAACGAAAGGTCTTTCCAAGCATGACCTTATGCCAAGGATCGGATAGTAAATACGTTTCTTGTTTAGGCTTGTATGCATAGTCTGCCTTATGAAAAATCATAAACAACTCCATAGATGCAGAATCTTTTGCTAGGTGAACGAAATCACGGCCTTTGTAATGCTCTACTCTTGATCCATTGTAATCAATTTTAACGAAAGGAAGTGGAAAAAAGGAAGGACGTGTGTTGGGATCAAGGGTTATCAACTTAAGGACCCTATAGCTAAGAGGACCGCCATTGCCTTTGGTGTCTTCGATCATCTCAAATACCATTAAAAACTTGGACTGTAAGGACGTTGTAGCATATAACTTACCACCCAGTATAACTATATCATTAACAAATGGTACGTCCTCATCAATCGAGCTCCATGATTGATCCCTTGGCCTACAATAAGTCAGATGACCCTGTTTGCAAAGACAAACCACAAAACATGGCTCCTGGCTGATTGTTTTTGGTTCCGAAGAGGCAATAATTTTAGAAACGGAGAAGTCAGGACCATTGATGCAGTGGCATGGAAGGGTGGACTGCGACGAGGGGAGCATCACTCGATCACCAGATATTGGATTGAAGAAGAAGAATTCTATTTTAAAACTAGGGTTCTGACAATTTTTTAGGTAGAATGACCAAGGTTTCATAAAACCCTCGGGACGCCTCAACGCACTGTCGACCATGATCAACCATCCCTCTATTGAGCCAACACAATCCATCCTATTCATTGTACAATAAAAAATTGTATCTGGCCATGATCGTAGAAATTTATGATCTTTCCAATCACCTGGACTTAAAACGCGATGATCTCTGGTGGACATGGGATGAGAGCTTAACATAAGCCATGGAACTTGATCCTGAGCAAGGGGACGGCGCGACTGAATATTGCTTTTAATAATTGCTTGCCATGAACGGCATACTGCAGCACATCGAACGTAGTCTGATAAGCCCAGTCGTCGTAGAATCAGTTGCATAACATCTCCCGCGAGTTTATTGGACCAGGGGCTGCTGTCCTCTACTTTCGAGATGATCATTCTTCTTCTTCTACATATTATGAAGATGATCATTCTGAACTTCCGGCCAATGAAATCGAGAATGACCAACACAAACATTCTTGATAGGCGGTAGTATGTTAACATAGGTGGAAGAATTCTTTCAGGATATGCACGAATAAGTGCCAACGATCCAAAAAACACAGCGTAAAAGATTATGCCTTCCACGAAATTCACAGTTATAATCTTGTCACGCCTTTCTCTGCGGCACATAAAAAAACAGAAAATGGATTGTTAGGAACGGAATGTGTAAAGCTAGCCAGATTAAATGCAGGAACAAAAAATAATTCTCCTACAAAGCCACAATTAAGAACAAAGAATAATATAGTGATTTAGAGCACATTTGCATATACATATATTGCACATAAAACCTCCAAATGACGAAATATCTTTAGTTTGTTATTAAAATTGCAGACTTTGAAGCTTATTACCATCACGAATGAAATATTTGTAGTTTCCAAATCAATTATCTACAAAGTAACATATGAGACATACATTAATACGTGATTATCAATCACAAGGGCAGTAACCGAGTGTGCATGTGATTACCTTGTTTTTTCGTCAAGGTAGACCATCAGTAGGCGCCTCATCGTGAAAGTTTTGAAGAAACCCTAACTCGAGTAAGGCTCTGAAAGTTTTGAAGAAACCCTAACCGACCTAATTAATAAGGATCTTGACTTGCGTGTGCACCCCTGGTTGGAAATGAGCGAATTTATATATACATACGTGCTGTTCCCATGCTTTAAGTCTTTATTGTTTATCTCTAATTTTTTGAAAGAGTCTTGGTCTTATCCTTGATCTCTAGTGAAGATAAGTATTATCACTACTTTGGTTGAATTTATCCAATAGAATTGCGTGTTATAATTTGAATTAAATAAATAATTACACGTGTTTGTGTTTTGAATACAACAGAATTGCTGTTGATTCTCTTTCCATAAACGTAGGAAGAGCAATCCCTATATACTGAAAAGAGGGAAAATGGTTTTGAAGAATCCCATTGAAGCATGACGGAAAACGAAGTCACAAGTCCTTTATGATGCATGGCTAGGATTTTATGAGATCACTTGAAAGGATTTTTAGGGTTCGCCTTCAGAGGATTTTTAGGGCTCGGCCGAGTAATATTCGGGATTTTAATTGATTATCAACCACAAGGGCAGTGACCGAGTGTGCCTGTGATTACCTTGTTCTGAAAGTTTTGAAGAAACCCTAACTAGCCTATGGCTCTTGACTTGCGTGTGTACCTCTGGTTGGGAAGGAGCGAATATATGCATAAATTGGGTTCTTATCTCTCATTTTCATTTCTCCTTAATTAAAATTAGGCTTCTCTCTCTCATTAATTTCCATTTCTCATTAATTGAAATTTGAAACCTGTCTGATTTTTCGATTTTATCAAGGTATTTTGACTTTTGTCCATGTCATTATTCTAATATTAAATTATTACATGTCATCGTATGTCAATTTCAAAAAATGAAAAACTTATTAATGATGTCTAGATATATCTTTTTACAATTTTTCATACATTTTTGTTTTTAATTTGTACTCATTTTCAAATTTGTACCAATATTCTTTTTAATTTCAATTTGTACCCATAATTTTAAATTTAATATGTACTCATTTTTTCAATTTAATTTGTACCCATATTTCTTTGTATGTTTCATATATTTCTAATCTTAATTTGTAACCTTCTTCAAATTTGGACCAATATTCTTTTTAATTTCAATTTGTACCCATAGTTTTAAATTTAATATGTACCCATATTTTTTAATTTGATTTGTACCCATATTATTTTTGCTGAATATATGTACCCATGCTAATTACATGTACTTATTTTATGTTTTACAATATACAAATATTTATTTTTTAAGAAGCTATCTAGCTATATATCGAGAAGCAAATTAAGAATTTCTCTGAATTAACATGAATATTGTACATTAATCAATTTAATATATAAAACTGAATTCATTTCCTGGCTCGTAATCCTCAAAACAACGAATAATGACTTCATCTTTATTTACACAAAATTGCAATTGTATGTGTGACTTCATAATAATGACTTCATCTTTCAATTATCTACAAAAAATTGCAATTGTATGCGCGCGCGCGTGTTGAGCAAAAGAAGTGGGATTTGGGAGGAGGGTATATGGCGAGTGAGGTGGGTATACTGAGGAGGAAAATGAGGGTGTATGTTATGTTGTGGTGAGGACTCTCACGCATTTTTCTCTGGTGAGGGTGTGAGTGTGTGAGTGGTTGGGTCATGGTGTTTAAGTGGGGGTGGGAGGGAAGGGAAGGGATCAGGATCCTCTCCTGATCTAAGGATGAGGATCCTCATGATCAAAGAGTATGGGTCGTTGGATGAAAATCCAACGGTTATAATTATTATAACTTTAAAGGGATCTCTCTATTTATAACCGTTGGATGAAAATCTAACGACCCACATTTCTTAATCATGAGAATCCTCCTTCAAGGATCAGGAGAGGATCCTGAAGAGGCTGGCCTTTCTGCTGGTTGCGTAGCGGGTTTTGTTGGAATTGACCAATTTAGCCTTGTTTTTGGACTGGTGTGGAAGACCAAGCAAAGACCAAGTCAATTTAAAATTAGATATATACAATAATTTTGGTGACGCAGAAAATTACTGAAATATTGTGATGGTGTGTCGGCAACGCAGACCCAGCACTTATCCCCCACAGTACACCCAGCACCGCACACCAAGCACGGCAACGCAGACCCAGCACGGAAGAGAGATACCCACTGAAATCCTGCGGATTTTAGCACCCGCGAGGCGACAGAGACGCGCCGCACCCGCCGGCTTGCTGTCTCGTGTTGTCAGCTGCACCATGAAAGCGACGGCTAACCCACTCGGGGCGAGCAGGGGCTAGCAAGGGATCGACACGTGGAGTTGTACGGCGGATCCGTTTCCGGAAATGTGAGAGCATGCGAATGTGGTGTCGTTTGGTGGCAAATGCCAAATGGGAGTTTAAAAGAGCGGGACCCGCCAAGTCAGATAATTCTGGAGCACGAAAATTTTGACCCTTTGCTGGGTTTTGGAGTGGAAAGGAAGCAAACAGAGCCTATAGGAGGAACCAATTAATAAGCAACTCGAAATCCAGTTTATCGAAATAATAAATATCATACTATTCTCATATAACAAGTTTGGGATGCAACTGTAACACAAAATTCAGTCTTTGACCCGTCAAGTCAGAGACAAAAATGGTGTCGTTCGGATTCGAAGTAAAAAACTGAGATCCGTTTGCATACTCGAATTAAGCTTTGGTTGGATGCTCGTTTACTTTGGTCTAGCTCACCCCGCCAGTTTCGTAAAACAAGGTTGATGTTTTTCATTTTTGTTAATAAAGTTAACCGAGTGTAACAAGGGGAACTAGTTTTTTGAATTTGTCACATCATTTGGTATTCAAAGCTATGGAACTAAAATTGTGAACCCATATTGTTCCAAGAATACATGAAGCAACAATTAAGCTTAGATGGGCTTGACCTCAACAACCCGAAGACATAACGGTTTGCCTAAATTCAAGCATTCAATTCAACCAACGATGGACTTGTAGCTTATTTAATAAGTACTCAGCATCTTGAGTTTGATTCTCACCCTTAAATATCGCCCGTCTCGATCTCTATCTCTCCCTCTCATCCATGGCTGCTGAATAATTGTTGGAAGATATTGAGACGTAAAGAAAAGAAGGGAAGTGAAACATACAGGAAACTTCCATGTAAAACAAAATAAAATTATATTATCAATTTTAACTTTGAGTTTTATATTACGACCATGGGATTTTTATCAAACGGATAAGAACAGAAGCTCAGGTAAGTGTCCGAGGAAGAAAATTAAGACTAAACAATTCTTTCCCTATATGGTATTCGTTGACCACAATCAATCTTCAATGTTTCACACGGCAATGTCCTCTGTTCAATTTTTTACGCTGGTGCATCACATAATAATGGTTATAGAAGCTAAAATACCTCTGTGAATCTTTTCGGCCTCTAAAAATGTAGACTGCTTTGACGAAGAAACCAAATGCTTCATTTGAAAAATAAAATAAAAATAGTAGAATTTTTAATTTTCCTATTTATGTCCCATCCTCTAATATATGAATATATATATTTACGCAAAATATCATTATACTCTTGCATTCCTTTTGCAATCAACTTTATACATTTTATGGATACTATTACTGTTTTTGTCCATGTAGTCATGCAAGTATGTAGACAAGCTAGATTTTTAAACTCGGTCACGTATATACATTTTACGCAAAATGTTACTATTTTTATTCATGTAGCTAGTGTGCATTACAAGTTAGACTTTCAAAATTGTACATGTGCATGTTTTATTTATGTCGTACAAGAATTATAAGACCGGTCATGCAAGTTGAATATTTAGATATGCTCTAAATTCACTTAACTTGTGGAAAGAAAAATTTAAACTCAAACATTCCAGACTCCTTTGCATAAACAGATATCATAAAACCGGCCATGAAAGTCGAAACAACATATTTTTGCGGGCAATATTAACACCAACATATCAACTATTCTTGCAAACCAAACACCAACTTCTCCCTCGCATTTGCCCGGCAGCTTGCTCTCCCACAATACAAACCAAAACAACGAAGCAGCCACCTACTGCTAGACCAAAAATTGTTGGAGCAGGATTGGTGTTGTTATTGAAAGCAGTTCCACTAAAAGCTAAAAGCCAAACTCAAGCCAAATTCCCCCCAAAATTTAGCTCAGGGTTCGGTGTGGGCCTCACCTAAACGAGTGAAACCCGGCATCTGTGCGCCAATCCCCCCCCCCTCTCACACCCACTCACCTGACGTGCGCAACTCGCGACCCTTCAGATAGACAAGGCCCCACCTACGCGGGCATGTCGGCCACCTTTCCCAGGTGCCCCAACGGCTACTTTGATCCGACAGTTGCGATCAACAGACTGTTGGTTGATCCAATAGCCTATATTCAAATTAATATTTTTTTTTTGTTTTTATATTTATATATTTATTGAATCCAACGACTGAGATCGAATATAATCAAATCTAATTATTAAAAAAAAAAAAAAAAGATCTAACGGCCCAAATTTAAATCTAATGACTAAAATAATTAAAAAAATTATTTAACTCAAAATTCACCCAAAAACTTTATAAATACCCATGCATTTGTTCAAATATCCACACAAAACTCACTTTTCTCCTAGAATTCTTCCAATTTTTCTTTCTACCATTTCCAAATTTTGTGTTTATACATCTCTATCATGATTTTTATATTCTTCCATAGTGTTTCATGAGTTTCATATATAGATTTAGTGATTTTTCAATATTTATCGGAATTTAAATATTTTTAGATTAAAATGTTCATAGAATTAATTTACGATAGCCAACATAATTTTTTTTTAAAGTAAATTTAAGAAAAAAATTAGCCTAAGTTCATTTTTTAATATTTTGGGGTTAAAAGCTAAATTTAAGAAAAAACAATTGGAGCAGAAAAACTGTTTTTGGGCTAAAGTCTTTAGGTAGTAGTTTTAGTATAATCGTTAGTTGATGATTGTATTAAGTGCATATAAGTATGAGAAGTAAACAATTTCATAAAACTAAAAATAAAAAACCAAATCTTTCCAACTAAAAAAGGGAAACAAAACAAAATTTAATTAAAATAACCAATCAAAGATCGGGTACAAACCATAAAGGTGCAGTATGCAACTGGGACAAAGAACGACTCTTAAGGGCAACTAAAATGCCTAATACTCTTATTTGTGAAGGAAAAAAACTCCATACTCACATTCGGATTCCGGTGAGTGGTAACATGGGTAATCAAATGCAAAATAAATATTGTTTCTTTCAACCTTCTGACCAGGGCTGGCCCTAAGAATTTGGGGGCCCTAGGCGAGTCTTCAAAGTGGGGCCCTAAAGTTCTCGGACCTCCAACTCTTTGTATATTGGTATGTAGTAAAAATAATTCGCTAATTACATAAAAAGTCTATTTCTTCATCGAATATCATTAAAAATTAATATCAAAAGGAAAAAGATATACTAACATTACTTAATATTACATGTCACGTGCCTTTAGACGCAAATGCACTAAGTGTCAAAAATAATAAAACTTGATTGACAAATATAATAATTCAACAACACCAAGTGGTTCTCTTGTGTTCTTTCTAAAATCAACACACACTAGCGAATCAAATTTTAGAATAACCTAGTTTAAAAATAAATTATTGAAAAAGAAAATTTAAATTCAAAGTTATGGTTACCTCAAATTACAATCTTCAGGACCAAGTGATAGTTGCTTAAACATTCAATAGAAATAGAAAGGCTGGGAAGTTGAAAGACAAATGATTACAAAGTTATGATTATTCTGGTTTTTGTTATTTTTTTAGGTTATTTTCAAAAGCAAAAGAAAAAAAAAATGCAGTTGGACAATTGAGGCCATTAATTTCACTAGCCTCTTGTCACATGTGTAGGCGTGTGACAATTGGCCCTTGTTTGTTTTTTATTTAAGAAACTCAAGTTTTTTCTATTTATACAATTTTTATCTAAAATATTTTTGAAAATAAATAAGAATTTAAACATAAACCACCCACTAACACGATGTTTTGTTATTTTTTTTCTAAAGTTAAAATTTTTAATTTCATTCAAAATTAATATTTGTTCGTCGCCGAGTGTGCATGTGATTACCTTATTTTTTCGTCGCCGTAGTCCATCAGTAGGCGCCTCATCGTGAAAGTTTTGAAAAAACCCTAACTAGTAAGGCTCTGAAAGTTTTAAAGAAACCCTAACTAACCTAATTAATAAGGATCTTGACTTGCGTGTGCACCCCTGGTTGGAAATGAGCGAATTTATATATATACAAACGTGTTGTTCCCATGTTTTAAAGTCTTTACATGTTTATCTCTAATTTTTTGACAGAGTCTTGGTCTTATCCTTGATCTCTAGTGAAGATAAGTATTATCACTAATTTGGTTTAATTTATCCGTTATAATCACGTGTTATAATTTGAATTAAATAAATAACTATACTTATTTGTGTTTTGAATACAACAGAATTACCGTTGATCGTGCTAGCTCTTTCTTACTAGTTCTTTTTATTTCTTTTTCATTAGTTTTTCCCTCCCCTTATGCTATTTCTTTTCTGCTATTTAAAAGGAGAAAAGTCTACTTTCCGTAAACGTAGGAAGAGCAATCCCTATGTACTGAAAATAGGGAAAATAGTTTTGAAGAATCCCATAGAAGTCGCAAGTCCTTTATGATGCCTGGCTATGATTTGATGAGACCACTTGGGAGGATTTTTAGAGTTCGTCTTCGGAGGATTTTTAGGGCTCGGCCGAGCAGTATTCTGGATTTTACGTGATTATCAACCACAAGAGCAGTGGCCAAGTTTGCAGGAGTGGCATACTAAGGATTCCTAGAGTCCCTAAACGAATTTGTACCCCTTTGGACAAACAAAAAGGGCAAATAGAAAAACCAAAAACATGTAGCCAACGTGACTGCAATTATATTCGTGCAAAACTTCCTCAACCTAAAGCCCAATATATACCAAAATTGGAAGAAGAAAAAAGACACGAATTTGTCGCTTTTATTTGAATTCAAATCTCTCTTTTCATAAGTTAAATGAATTTAGAGCATCCAAATATGTTATATCAACTTGCATGGCCAGTCTTATGATCCTCGTACGATACAGAGAAAAAGTTATATATGTACAATTATGAAAGTCAAACTTGTGATGAGCCCTGACTATATGAACAAAAAACAATTAACATTTTGTATAAAATATATATATATATATATATGTGACCGGATTTAAATATATAGTTTGTTTACGTGCTTGCATGACTATATGGACAAAAACAGTAACATTATCCATCAAGGTTGTGCTAGGCGCTAGTTGCAAATGAAGAATTTCTCCAAATGGACATGAATATTGTACACCAATCAATTTAATAAATAAAACTGAATTCATTCCCTGGTTCGTAATCCTTAAAACAACAAATAATGACTTCATCTCTCAATTATTTACACAAAATTGCAATGAATATGTATGTGTGTGTGTGTGTGTATCAATGCATAATACATAACATTACTATAGGTACGTATATTTAAATCGCCATGATCGATGTCACTATTGTGAGATCTCAAACCAATTATTTATTATCAAGTGAAAAAATTAAACAACAAAACAATATGTAATTGATTCAAAATACTATTATAACTAGTGACATCTTAATGTTTAAGATGCAGGTAAGTTGCTCTTCGTTCAATATAAATAATGGCGAATGAGGATCTCCTTATTTAGGTATGAATTGGAATTTCTATGCCTGTATAATTTCTCTTTCAAAAATTTAACCTGTGCTTTAATTGGACAATGGGATGCATGCCTGCTACGTACTAAATCACACATATAATTATGTACATGCTTTCTATCCTGCCTAATGCTTTTGTTGGGGTCTCGTTAATTTAAGTCCATTTTTGCATGTTTGGTTACTAGAAAAGAGTGCAAAGACTATATAATCTGATGTACCTCATTTGATGATAGTGTCGGATAACTATATATATATATATATATATATATATATATATGTATGTATGTATGTATGTATGATGTCAGGAATGGTTTTGCTAGAAAAGAGTGCAAGACTCTTTGACGTTTTAGCATTATCCTAAATGATTCGGTCACCTATATACAGTTTGTGTATAATGTTATTGTTTTGTTTCATGTAGCTCGGGAGCATCACAATTTGATTTTCATGATTGTACATGTGCATTTTTTTATTTGTATAGCAGTATAGCACAAGGATCACAAGATCAATCATGCAAATTAATATAATATCTAAATGCTCTAAATTTATCTAGCTTATAGAAAGAGAGATTTAGATTCGAAGGCAATTTATCATTTGTAACTTCTAATAGTGAAATTAGATTTTGCAAAAGTGAAAAACCAAATGGAGGAGGAATCAAGGGGCTGGGACTTTTTGTGGTGGTGGTGGTGGTTTGGGAGGAGAAAGGGGGAGTGGGGTGTTTTCTTGGTAGTTTGGGTTTTGGGATCCCAGCCATTTTTGGGGGTTTTGGGGTGTTTAAGCTGTCAAGAATGTGGATCGCGATTGGAGGTCGTGCTGATGAGCTGCGTTGGCCCGGGTAACCTGATTATGTTGTTACGTTAAGGGAATTTTGGAGATGAAGTCTGTGGGAAAATAGTAGGATTTAGTTTAACTTTTTATGGTGGGTGGGAAATTAGAAAAATAGGGTGGGTCTAAAACCACTGAAATATATAGTTTGTCTATGTGGTTGCATGACTACATGGAACATTATCCATCAAGGTTGCATTAGGTGCTAGTCGAACGGGAGTTAGGGCTTATAACCTAGGCAAATTACGTATAAATTAGTATCTGCTTATTTTATAGACTCGAATATGATATGAATTATATTTTACCACATAAAAAACCGACCCATTTGCATAAATAGGTATCTTAAGTACGACTCCTTATTATAACACATGCCAATTTTTATGGATCCGATTGTCTGTCCACCGTGTATGGCTTTGGATATGTCATATGTGGCAGGAATGGCGCACTAAAGATTCCCAGAGTCTCTAAACGTTTTTGTACCCATTTGAACAAACAAAAATGGGACAATAGAAAAACAAAAAGCATGTAGCTAACGGTAATATTGGTGAAAAAAGGAAAAAGAAAAAACGAATTTGTACCAATTGGACGTCTCCACACATCATTCACAGACCAGGCCAATGAGGTCATAGTCTGAGGGGGTAGGCCCTTGGTGTTGCCTATATCGTACCAAAATCGAAGGAGATAAGCTGATCTTGACCAGTCTTAGTCTTAGTCTTAGCTAGGGGGTGCCTGCCCTTACCCCTACCTCTAACCCTAAACAACAAAAACAAAACGTCAAAAAAGGGTTTAGGACAGCTATAGCCTGCAGCATGGCATATCAGAGCCAGACATGCAGTCTGCGCCTGAGCCTCTATAAAACAAAGACAAGTCCGACGTCTAAGCAACCAGTGATCCGCCATCAGCAATTGTAGTACTGGCACCATATTTGCAAAGTCCAAGTTTTACACCCATTGGCAGTGTCACTGGGACCCACCTCCTCCTCCGACCTCCTCTTCACTCCTCAATTGGAAATCTGGATTTGAATTCAACCTTGTTCAAGTATATCTGGTATTATTATGGTCTTTTTTTTTGGTACATCAAAAGTAATTATACGAATACTTCCACATGTTATTGTATTAGACTATAGTGGTCTACTTTAGTAGTGTTACACTATTTGGATAAAACAAATGTGTCACTTTACATACGTTTTTCCTTAACGCATTTTTAAACTCAATCTCCTATTACTATTTTACCTATTGTATTATTACGATTTTATCCATCATAACACGTGTGCTAACTTGGAGAAATTTTTTAAAATATAACAAGACCAATGTTCTTACATTATTCTAGCTACCTTGATCACACCATATTTCATAAAAGAAATATAGAACCTAGAACAATCACTTGAGTTACAAACTCGCACGTTGCATCTAATCCTAACCTTTGAGACAACCCACGATGAGACCCATTAGCTTTTTACAAGATCCAGCCCAAGCCAAGAGGCCTAGTGGACGGAGTCATATAACTGGCTAAACCTTTGGTTACCCACTGAGTTGAGAGTGCTGATGTATCCACTTTTAGATGTGGGACTTTGGATTCTTCGCTTCTTTTTTGTTTTTTTTTTCCCTATTTACCTGAGATTCATTTACGGAACCGCCGTGTCACAAAAACGTGACAATTCCACATAAATTTTTCACTGTAACAAAAACATGGTTTAGTATACTAAATATCATATTATAAACAAACAAATTTTTTTATTTTTTATTTTTCAAGTGGAATCATGATACAAAGATAATATATGTAGGATGTGATGGTTGAGACAGCTGGAATAAGTAAAATAGACGGCACAATAAATATGCATTAAAAAATATGAAAGCAAACCGTCGTTGTGGTAATCTTATTTCCGGTTCACTCACCGGTTCAGCAACTGCTATCTGAAGGACTTGCTTGGTGAATAGAAACTCATTTGTAGCCTAACCACAATGAACATGGACTGTTTTCTTCTAGCTGGGCCTTGTGTCATTTCTCCTGGCCCATTCAGCTCAGACATCTTTTTTCCGTTTTATTTAATCCCAAAATTTTAATTAGACTTTTATGTTTTTTTTATTCCAGAAAAATCAGTGATGCTGCTGATGCATGCCATCATCTCTCTTATCATAAGCGATTTATCTGTGGGTATATGTTTTATTATGATCATGTCCATTGAAATAAGTGTGTGTTTTTTGAAGATGCACGAGGCATATGCTTCTCCAAAAAACTATTGTTGAAATTATAAGTGTTTTTTGAAGAAGCACGAGTCATATTTTTTTTTGAAAAAAAAAAAAATTCATGACTTATATTTTTTATTGTTGAAACTTGTCTTTAGTCGGATCAAAGGCACTCTTAAACATTTTGGGGGCGTTTGTTTGCCCTCATTAAGTTGGACTGGACTGGACTGGACTAGCTATTAGTCCAATACTGTGTTTGTTCCATGCTGAGACTAACATTAATGAGACTAAAGGGGACTAGCATGGACAAAACCCTTCACTAAGAGGTCTTAGCGAGACCCCCCAATAACCATGGGACTAGCTAAGACTATCCTCTCTTTCTCGTCCTCGTCATGCTCAACGACCACTCCAGACAGACTCCTCGTCATCTCCGGTCACCTAGATCAATCATTAACTTTCTGACTCTCTTTCAGATCCATTTCACAACCAACTTTCATATAAAATATACCAAATTGAAGCTGGGAGTGACAAGATTACGATTTTACCTGAATCGAGGCTAAAATGTGGTCGAATGTGGCCGGAAAATGGCCTAGAAGTCTTGGCCTGTTTGGGCTTCTTCAAATCCATGACAGATTCGAGCATTCAAAGCTAAGATCTCGGTCCAGGGATGGTGATGAATTTTTTGGCGGTGCTAACTTCATCCAATTTAACGAGGGTTGGTCGGAAAACACATCGGGAAACCTGCAACTCGTCGGGAAAATTGAAGCCGTGAGGTTCCGTTCGAACAACGCATAGCTAGAGAGGGAGGGAGGACAGAGAAATAGAGATTGGAATCAATAAGGAGTTTGACCAGGAATGAGAAAGAGACATGAATTGAGAGGTCTAAGAGGAAAAAAAGAGGGAGAGGGTGGGACGATGAGAGAAGAGGAAAAGAGTGGGATGGAAATGGTAGGAAAAGATGAAGAAAAAGATATGATCATAATAAAATATTAATAATTTATATATTAAATAATATAATATTAGAATTTGTTATTATCCAGCTTCTTAGTCCAATACTGCACCAAACGCTTCACTAAGTTAGTCCAGTTTAGTCTAGTCTAAGCCAATCCAGCTTAGTCCTTGCAGCTAATCCAGTCCGAGATAGTCCGACGCAACAAACGCCCCCTTTAGATATAATATGAGTATATATTGTCATGTGATCCTAGACCCCCGTCCATATAGTTTTAGGAAAGCTATAAGTTTCAATGGAGTGATTATAAATAAAGCCATATATTTTAGGAGAATAGAGCTTTTTAGAGAGATTTTTAGTGTATTAGAAACACGACCCGGTATACCAAGTATAATAATACAATTAGTTGAGACTTAAAAAAATTTCAAACAATTATATTATGACACTTGACATACCAAACTGTATCCCGACAAACTACTTTTGCCCTCTTGCGTGCATTAACCCAACTTGATAATGGTAAATCAATACTTTTGCCCTTAAAACTCCACTTAATTATATCAGCAAATTATAATTTAATCAAAAGTAATGCTAAAAAAACCATGTTTTTAGACCATATTTTAGAGGCCACATGATGTAATGGTTGATAGTTGAATGCTTTATTTAATGATTTTAACAAAAAATTCAACTGTCAATCGTCAAATTATGTGTTCTGCAAAATATTATTCAAATAAATAGTCTTTAGGTTAATTAAGGAGGCATTTGCCACTATCTTTTTACACACCTTATAATACAGAAAAGCGGTCAGGAAGAAAAGGATCTGTGAGTAGGAATTGACCAATTTGATCCAATCAGATTGCCACTTAATTCTTAATCCCTGTTTTAGATATGTTTAATTTTTTAGTTCTTGTCACCTTTTTTATCGGTAATATTGCAAGATTTTAACTCTTGTTTCGAGTCACGCAAAAGCAGAACCAAGCAAAAGCAGCCATTATAATTCAAGCCATTTTAACCGGATGGGGATTCTCTCGTTCCTTTACCCCTCCCCTCCCCTTCCCTCCCTCCTCTTCTTTCACGGTTCTTTTTTTTTTTTACTCCTTTTCTTCCTACAAAGATGAATTCTTGAGTGTTCAAATAGGAGGGAAGGAAATGAAAAAGAATCCTAATCCTTTTAAACTCATACGTGACAGCATTGCAAAGTCCGCGTACTTTCTGATAATTTGCTTAACTACAAAGATTTATTCACCTTATTGGTTAGTTTTGATATGACTATTTATTATATTAAAAGACATTTGGATGGGAAAAACGGATGAAAACTTTCATTTTTGGTCAAAATTAAAGATCACTTGTGAAGAAAAATTGGCCATTTTAATCTTACTATTTTGTGGGGACTAGTAGGGCTATCTTTTTTTTTTTTTTTAATTTTTTTTTTATGAGTAACTTCAGATTGGACAAAATAGGAAAGTTCTCATCCATTTTTTCCTTCGAATTTCTTCAATGCACTGAATGGTCCGATCCAAGTTAGTCTTCCTGATCAAATGAGGCAATTGAGTAGTTGTGGTGGTGGAGCGTGCAATTTCAGGCATGGATTAAGTTATTGGCTTGTTGTCCACCCAAGAAATTTACGAGTTGTTTGATAACTATTTTGTTCTCAGTTTTAATTTTTGTTTTCATTTTTTGGGAAACTAAAAATTTATTTGATAACTACTTTCAATTTTCAAAAACATGAAAACTAGTTTTTTGAATTTGTCGCATCATTTGATATTCAAAGCTATGAAACTAAAATTGTGAACCCATATTGTTCCAAGAATACATGAAGCAACAATTAAGCTTAGATGGGCTTGACCTCAACAACCCGAAGACATAACAGTTTGCCTAAATTCAAGCATTCAATTCAACTAACTTGATGGACTTGTAGCTTATTTAATTAAGTACTCAGCATCTTGAGTTTGATTCTCACCCTTAAATATCGCCCGTCTGGATCTCTATCTCTCCCTCTCATCCATGGTGCTGAATAATTGTTGGAGGATATTGAGACGTAAACAGCTCTGAAATGCTACATATGCTTTTCATATCAGTTTTTCTTTCACTTTTTAGAGTTATTTTACTAATTTTGAATAACACTCGTTTTCACGAACACCTAACTGCAAACGGAACTCAAATCGAAAGTTTAAAAGCACATTTATGCTTTAAACAGTGAAATTTTTAACTGTTGACTGATGGGACTAAAGACAGGTCTTTGTGCAGTGCGCGCCACTGCCCACGTCTTGTTTGTAAGCGCCACTGCCGGTCTGAAACCAGAGACATGCATGGCCAGACATCATTTCTTTTCCATTTATTAATTACACTTTTTTCTCTCCTACTACCTTACTCTATCTCATTAATTACACTCTTGTCATCCATCAAACATCATCCTTCACATCCCACCAACATCTCTCTCTCACCTCTCAAACTCTCTCCCGTAGATCTTTTACTCTCCATTTTCTCACTCAAACTCCCCGTTTCTGTGAATATTCTTAGCATGCATTGTTTTGATGAACAGATAGATATGATTCCTAATCCATCATGTTTTTTTGGCAAGTTGCCGGATTTTTTTTTAAAGTAAATTGTAACAATAATTTTGTAATTTTAATCAAATTAGAGTAATAATTTTTTAACTAAAAATCTATTACCACTAATTTCTCAATTTATCAAAATGTGTAGTTATAGTTATTTTCATCAATTTCGTCAATTTTTTTTTCAAAATAAGTTATGTTGGAATAATCATTTATATAATAAGAGTCCCTTAACTCATCAAAGTGTGTAATTATGGTCATTTTCGTCAACTACGTCAAAAATTTTGTCGCATTGATATAATAAGGGTTCCTCAACTCATCAAAGTGTGTAATTATGATCATTTTCGTCAATTACGTAAAAAATTGTCACATTTATATAATAAGGATTCCTCAACTCATCAAAGTGTGTAATTATGGTCATTTTCGTCAACTACGTCAAAATTTTTGTCAAAACGAGTTATGTTGGAATGATCATTACTACAATTACGTTAAAGTGAAGGGATCATTTCTCCAGTTAATTAAAGTTAAGGGACCAATGTTAATGAATTTTTAGTTGAGGGACCATAACTGCACGTTTTGATGAGTTGAAGGATCAATGGTAATGGATTTTTAATTGATAAATCATTGCTCCAATTGAATCAAAATTAAAGAACAATAGCTACAATTTACTTTTTTTTTTTTTTTTTTTTTTTTTTTTAAGCTAAACCTTGCTGGATTGAAAGAGTTTCACGGTGTAAGACAACTTCTCACAGCCCCTGAACCACATAATTGAGTTTCAAACAAATCTACCTCTGTCTAGAAAGTCTGAATTTGGCATAGGCCATTTATTTTGCTAATTCCACCTGTCTTAGCCATCACATCGTAATCGGGTTCTTATGAATTGAATATGTCGAATTAATAGAAATATTTATGGGTTTTAAGATTATATTTTACAGAATATTATCGAACACGAATGCATGATATGCTTCTTTACCTTATTAAACTGTTAGTATTACCTAATTTCTTTTTATCTTAATTTTTAAGATATAAGAGAGCCCTAATTTTTCTTATTTTTACTATCAGAATAAATACCGTTATTTTAGTATATCTTATAAAATTAATTGATAATAACAAAAAATTTAAGAAATGCAAATATGAATTATTTAGTTTATAAATTACAACTTGCATCTTTATTTTCTGTTTGAAAAGCATCAGGAAACTGTGATAAAGAAGATTAAGAATCCACGGACCGATTTTTTATTTTTAGATATTTGTTTTCACGCAATTCGCAGAATGTATCTGAAATTGGTTGAAGATTAAATATACTGCCACTATAATTTATGCTGTCGGTAGCATTGAACCTAACGACAACCCAAACTATAGGGGTAAAAAAAATAATTTTAACCAAATTTAAGTAATGTTCAGCGAATTGTGTAGGCACGTATACCTAAAAATGAAAAAATAATCAGCAGATTCTCAATTCTCTTAATTACAGTTTCCTGATAACTTTTTACACAAAATAAAAGAGATAAAAGTTGTCAAAGATAAACCAAGTAATCTATACTTGTAACATTTAACTTACTTACCATTATCAATTAATTTTATAAAATATACTAAACTAATGATATTTATTTCTGGGGTAAAGTCTAAAAAAAGTTATGAGTTCTAATATGTCTTAGAAATAGGATGATAGAAATCAGGTAATATGAACAATTTAGTAGGATGAGGCGTATTATTCTAAGTCGATGATGTTCTGTAAATACAATTATAAAGCTCATAACAAGACATACATTACTTCCCCAACGTATCCAATTTTTAAGAATCCAACTATTTTTGGATTAATTGCTGGAAAAGCTGGAATAAACAAAATCGGGGGGCACGACGAATATGTGAAAGAATACAGCCACTCTGGAGAATATGATTTCTAGTTAAGCAGCTACTCCCCTTCTTGACCACCGACGCCGACATGTTGCTCAGTAATGATTGTTCATGCGAGACTCAGGAGCCAATGGTTATCCTGGCTGAGCATTCGTCTCCTCCGCTCTCTCTTAGTTTTCTGTAGACTCAGGAAAGGGGGTGAGTATACAGAAAGTTAAGAGAGAGAGGAGGGGGGAATGCTCAACCAGGACATGGCTACTGAGTCGCATGAACAACCACCGGTTACCGAGCAACATGTCGGCGTCGGTGGTCAGGAAGGGGAGTAGCTGCTAGTCTACATAAAGCTAAGAAAAAATGGGAGGATACAGGAAAATAAGGAAAGGAGATAGAGACTCAGTCTACAGAGAGAAAGAGAAGAGGTGAGTGAAGGAATGGAGGCGAGTAGCTCTATAAATAGGGCTTTGTTGTACGTGGCAGTTGGCACGATTGGCGTCTTAAGAGCAGTTCCACCGGAGCAACAAGAGGCCAGCACCCAGCCCAAGCTGGTCTCCAGACCAGCCCATTTTTGACAGACCTGGGGACCGGCCTGTTTGTGTTTTTAAGCCTGGCGCGTGTCCTACACGCGGGCGTCCTAGCGAGTAGCAGACAACAAAATCAGAGGTAGGGCCCAGCAGCGCAGGTGCATTAACCTCTCCCCCGGGTGGGCGACGTGGCCCAATTTCTACCGTTGGATTTCCAACGACTAGTTATTCTAGACCGTTAGATTTCCAACAGTAAAAAAAATTTGAATTTCACTTTTAAACTGGACCGTCCAATCACAGATCAACGGTCCACGTTTTTTCCCCAAAAAATTAAGAATTTCACTTTTAAAAAATAGAAAATTTTAAATAAATTCAGAAATTATTATTATTTTATTTTTTATAAATTCAGAAATTAAAAATAAAAATATTATTTTTTATTATTTTATAATAAAAAATAATAATATTTTAATAAAATGAACTAGGCTATTTTTTTTTAGGAGTGGAGATGCTTTGGCCTATTACTGTTCACTGTGGTCTATTACTGTTCACTTGAGTGGATAAATGGGCTGGGTGCTGGCGCAAAATCTTTAGGGGTGGAATTACTCTAAAGATTCATTTGGACAAACGATAAAGGAAAATAGAAATGCTGCTAGAATAGGAGCATGAGTATGAATTCGTGGATTAAGTTATATGTTTCAAGTTTGGATAGGAAGTCTGGTTGAGAATGAATTTGTAATCTATATTATACTGAAACATTATATTGGTTGCCTATATGGATTTTAATAGGGGAATTTTTATAGAACTTGGCAAGGATTATGTTATGTATATATAGTGGCCTCTGCTCACAGTAAAAGCTCGATTCCGGACTAAGACATATTATTAGTTAAGAGCAAAACCGATTACTGAAGAGAGAAGGTGCACTGCTTGATTGAACCTGGAATGGCTGTTTCTTCAAGTTCGACAGCAGGTAAGTTTCTTCTCTGTGTTACAGACTTATGAATAGGATTTGTATTTTGATCACTGTGATTCATAATTACATGTTTTGGTATATGTTTATTCTAACATGTGGTATCAGAGCCTGGATTACGTGTTTATGAATTCAGTCTTGAAATCGATTGGTTCGTAAGTTATTAAAAATAAAATAAAATAAAACGCTTATTTTGCAAACATGAGAAATCGAACTCGGATTCTGAGGTTTGCAACTATGCAGATAACAACAAAACGGGTTTTTAAAATATTACCATGTAAATTTTCCAAAAGACCTTTTCCGTTGGAATTCCTGCAAAACTATTGGTTCGGGGTTCTCTCCCCAATTTGGGGTTTTTGATTACACAAAGCATTCATCTAGTTTTGTTCTGGGTTTTCTCCCATAAATCTCTAAACTAGTATTTTCTATCTCCGCTGCGCTATTTCAAATTGAAACTCATATGCAGGAGGTATGTTTGATGATTTATGTTGATTTATCAGTATTGGCATACCTATTTTGATGCATAGTTTGAATCGAGGTTTTCTGTTTGAGTTTTGAAATACCGATATCGAAATCAAAGAAAAATCCCAACTAATTAAAACTGCCAGTTAGGAATTCTGAAGTAATGGATGACCAATCACATATAAGGCTATAATTTTTCAATATCTTGCAATGATATTCTGATTCTGATGATCGTTTTATTTTGATATTACATCATTATGCATGAGACATTTATTGGTTGTCTATTGTTGCATATTTCTCCGCTGGACTGCAGAAGGTATGTTTGAAAATTTTAGATTACCTTGCTAAATGTATGTATGCATATCTGTCTTAGTGCACAAATTAAAATCTGAGTTTTGTTTGATTTTGTCAAAATTTCAATAACAAAACATGAAGGTCTTATTTGAATGAACATAATTGGCATGCTGATATATCTGATTAGAGCTTATAATCAAGGCTGAATTTTTCCATATCTGCGGAAAAATTTTGATTTGCATTTTCTACTGATCGTTTTGTGTTTTCTTAACAACCATGAAAAATGATCATTATGCATGAGACATCTGTTGATGCCTGTTGTTGCATATATATGTTGTCTATAAGACTGCAGTGATTAAAAGACATGGCAGCAGCTTCGAACTCTTCTACAGGAACGATGGTTATCATGCATGAGACATCTCTTGACTGTCTGTTGTTGCATATCTTGTCATGGTTTTTGCAAAGTTTTGATAAGTCAATTTTTCTATGTATGCTTATCAACTATATGTTGTTAAGTCTATATGTATGATTTATTGATGAGAGTTGTGATGTGCTAAACTGCAAAAGGAAATCAGGAACCTAACTGGTTCATGTTTGTGATTTCTTCTGCAGCATCCGCTGTGTCTCTCAAGACTTTGAACTTAGCTAATATACCAATTCTCACTGGAGGGAGTAACTACAAGAAATTGAGGAGAGAGATAGGATTACTATTGACAATCAATGAGTATGATATAGCCATTTATACTCCAAGACCAGTGATCACAGAACAAAGTACTAGAATAGAGAAAGCAGACCATGAAAGGTGGATGAGAGCCAACAAGGTGGCACTCTCCATCCTGGAAAGTGGCACGACCGATACAGTTCGTGGAGGCATCAAAAGACATGAATTAGCTGCTGAATATTTGAGTGCAATTGAGAAGAAATTCAAGGAGTCTCAGAAGGCTGAAATCAGTCAATACATGGCCTTACTGACAATCTATAAGATTAGTATTGGTTCAATTCGAGACCATATATTGAAGATGACTGATGCTGCTGAGAAGTTGAACTCAATGGATGTCAATATTGGAGGAAAACAGTTGGTTTTCATGATTCTCCAGGCTCTCCCTAGCAAGTACTCTCAGCTGAAGGTGTCTTATAATACACAAGACAAGAGTTGGGATATAGATGAGCTCATCGCACACTGTGTTCAAGAGGAGACTCGGCAACAGCAAGAAAGAGGCAAGGATGTTGAGACTGAATTTTGTGCAAGGAGGAAAGGGGAAGAAATTCAACAATGCTGGAAATAATTCAAGTAAGAATTTCAAGTGCTCCAAACCTTCTGACAAGACTGGTACTTCTGCTAAAATATTTGATATTTCTAAAGGGTCTAACAATCTTAAACCAAAATTTAAAAATGTTGCCAAGCTTAAGTGTTTTTTTCTGCAAAACTCGAGGTCATCTAAGAAAGGATTGTGAACTGTTTAAGGATTATCTGAGAACTAATGACAGAGGTAGTTGATGTTTGTGAAGAGTCTTTTTGATCAGTGAGAGTAGTTTGTTATTCTGTTTTACAAAGAGCAATTGCTGCATTAAGGATTGTTGCAAAATAAAGTTTGAGAAGTGCTGCTACTGTGAAGTTCGAAGAGCTGGTGTGGCAGTAATGTTCTTCTCTAAAGTTAAGTTTATGTTTAGCTAGTTTAATTATCAATTAGTATAATTGTTAGCTAGGTTTATTGCATTCAGAAGTTCAATTTTTTGTAATTGATTGGTCTGATATATATATATGTGTTTTGGATTCAGTTTGATGCTTTGAGAATATTTGTGATTTGACTTGAGCAGTTGGTTGAATTCATATATTGGTAATTCATTATATTGGAATGAATTACTAGTTGATAGTTTTACTATCTGTTAGACTTGATTGTTTTGAATTAAGTTGAGGAATAGTGGGAGTGGATATTTTGGTCCACTGATGTCAGTTTGATCATAATGTTATAAAGTGCAAATTGAACATATGTGATCTAAAGTTAGCATTTAAATAATGGTTGTAATTAACAACTTTTTGTCCTATGTTTTGAAATGCACAGGTAGATTGTTTATGATGAAACTCAAAAGACTTGGTGATCACCCTATTATAAACTTGATAGAACTGATTTACTTTTCATACTTGCTCAAGTGGGAGAATGTTAGAATATGAGCATGAGTATGAATTCGTGGATTAAGTTATATATTTCAAGTTTGGATAGGAAGTCTTGTTGAGAATGGATTTGTAATTCATGTTATACTGAAAC
The DNA here is from genome assembly GCF_041283825.1 of Pyrus communis. Classification (NCBI taxonomy): domain Eukaryota; kingdom Viridiplantae; phylum Streptophyta; class Magnoliopsida; order Rosales; family Rosaceae; genus Pyrus; species Pyrus communis. The sequence continues at coordinate 21,517,662 of NC_142572.1, read as the reverse complement.
ACTATGTTGGTTGTCTATATGGATTTTAATAGGGGAATCCTTATAGAACTTGGCAAGGATTATGTTATGTATATATAGTGGCCTATGCTCTCACAGTAAAAGCTCGATTCCGGACTAAGACCTATTATTAGTTAAGAGCAAAACCGATTACTGAAGAGAGGAGAAGGTGCACTGCTTGATTGCTGCAGAACCTGGAATGGCTGTTTCTTCAAGTTCGACTGCAGGTAAGTTTCTTCTCTGTGTTACAGACTTATGAATAGGATTTGTACTAGTAAATTTTACCCGCACGTTGTTGCGGGAACGAAAATATAACTATAGATTATACTTTTAACATATAAATAACCAAAGACTAAGATGAACATTAAGAAGAAAATGGAGCAAAATTTTTACAGAGCTGTAACTCACAGAAAAAACATTGTCAAATGCCTTGTCATATGCAATAAAACAAATAACTCATCAGAAGACAATGGAGGACGCGTGGGCAAAGCTGTGCAAAAGAGAAAAACAACGGGCAGAGCACCTTTCCAAGAAGAGCAACACGCGGCATCAAAAATAAGAAAGGGGCAAAATCGTCAACTCACTGCACAATCCAAAACAAACCTAAAAATTACACAGCAAGAGAGGGGCAAAACCGGTGGAGCACTGTTAATGAACAGTAGTCATCCACCGGCTTTTAGTATATATAAATTTTAATCACTGTGATTCGTAATTACATGTTTTGGTATATGTTTATTCTAACAAGAAAAACATAAAAACGTGTAGCCAAGGGTTATATTGGTGAAAAACTTCAACCGAAACCCAGATAACAAAATTGGAAGGGAAAAAAAAAAAGAAAAAAAAGAAACTTCAACCTTGTTCAATTAGTTAATGGTATTCCTGTCTCCTTAAAAACCTTCTTAAATTCAATCTCGTATTACGATTTTGACTGTTCTCTTACTAGGACAACAAAGCTCTTCAAATTCTCTCATACTTTATGTTATATTATAGAATCTACGAAATCAAGAGACAAAAAGAATTCACGTGTCCAAATTAGCACAACAAAACCATTCAAATTTGATATCATGATCGCTCATCTTAAATTTGATATCAATAATAAATATAAATGGATATGCTTTTAATGTTTATTCTCAACTCTTGATATCAAATTCAACGGTGAGTTACTATGTATCCTTAATTAGTAGGATGATCAATCAAAATAACGGGACTATGTTTCTATATATTTCAATTATGAAAACGAAATTTCATTTATCCAATCTAAATTTGCCCCCTCCTAAAATGAATTTTTGACTTTACCACGGACTAAAACCCATTCTTTTATAAGCATGTATAACCATTTAACTTATCCAATTGTCTTATCCAATTTTCTCTAAAGAAAAACTAATGAAAAAAAGCTAAAAAACTTTGGGTTTTAACGATAAAGACAAAATAAAGGGTAAAATGAATAATACTATGATTGATTTTTTAGTGTAAAAATATGATTTTTCGTTAAAATAACAGTACGAGAGTTTTTCTTTAAAGTTACATTTTCTCTAATGCATATAAACACAACTCTCTGTTATTATCTTTTTTGTTAAGAAACAAAACCAAAATCCGTGTCGATTTTATGCCGAGGTGTCGAAAAGGTGCACTGCTCTTTCAACTACATAATGAAACCCCTTGAACTAAAAGTCTCAGCCATCAAACGGTCACAACCGTGGTCCTGCCTAACCAACGGACGGAAACGCTTGGTTGTGTCCGCAATATTGCAATACTAATTCATTTAAACATTTTCTTGACATGATTGAATGTATGAGTCACACATGATTGAACGTATGAGTCACATATGGTTGAACAAAAGTTTAATTTAGGGGTGTTTTGAATGGATCGGATCAGAACAACGTTTTTAATTTTCAACTAGTAATTTGAAATATGATCGGAATACAACTTTCGGCACGTAATTCGGAAGTTCATATATTTTACAAGCTTTGGAGTATTCTCAATTTTTTATTACATGTCATTTATTTGGTGGTATGCTAGTATGATTATTCATTTTAATATATACAAGGATGATTAATATAAAAGACGGTGAACAAACTATATCTAAAACTAAAATACAGAGTTGACAACACATTTTATAATGGAGTAGACAACTATCAGAAATCTTAGGTGCACATTTCGAAAAAAATTATATCGGAAATTCCTAATTAACATAATTGCTCAATGCTTTCTCATTTTCATTTTAACTTTTGAGAAAACATTCAAATTCCTAGTTATCATAATTGCTAAATTGCTTTCTGAGTTGAACTCTAGGAAAATGGATCTTCTTTGGATTATTTCCTCTTAATTTACAAGTTTGAGGATTTAGATTATTAAAATTTGATCTAACAGTTAAAATTATTATAATTTTTAAAATGAGTTTCTATTTGTAGCTGTTGGATTAAATTTCAATAATCCAGATTTCTGAACTTGATGAATAAAGAGAAAATGATTTGGAGAAAATCCTTTCCGAACTCTAGCCTACCCTTAAATAATAATTTCATCTTTATCACAAACCGAATGTCGTATCCACCATTAGCTATTTATGGTTGAAACTTCAAAAAGTGGAGATAATTAGTAAGTGATAATCGTTTGACACGGCCAATGGTAATATTATATGTGAAACCCGTATTTGGATTCTGACCACAAACAAAATTCTTTGTTTCCACATCTTTTATTTGGAAACACCAGTTGAACCTACGAACCTATGAAAGATGTGATAAGCTATGACTAATTGATTGCAGGCTGAGAGAGGGCAGCCTAGCATTTTCTGACCACAACTTTTCTTTACCTATTGGCTTAATTGCATGGTTAATTTATACATTTTGAGGGTATAGCTACAGTCTTCTACTAACTTACTCTCCCTCTACTCATTCTCTCTCTTAGCTCTTTGTAGACTCAGGGGGCGTTTGTTTGCCCTCACTAACTCGGATTGGACTGGACTGGACTAGCTATTAGTCCAATACTGTGTTTGTTCCATGCTGGGACTAACATTAATGAGACTAAAGGGGACTAGCATGGACAAAACCCTTCACTAAGAGGTCTTAGTGAGACCCCCCAATAACCATGGGACTAGCTAAGACTATCCTCTATTTCTCGTCCTTGTCATGCTCAACGACCACTCCCGACAGACTCCTCGTCATCGCCGGTTACCTAGATCAATCATTAACTTCCCGACTCTCTTTCAGATCCATTTCACAACCAACTTTCATATAAAATATACCAAATTGAAGTTGGGAGTGACAAAATTACGATTTTACTTGAATCGAGGCCAAAATGTGGTCGAATGTGGCCGAAAAATGGCCTGGAAGTCTCGGCCTGTTTGGGCTTCTTCAAATCCATGACAAATTCGAGCATGCAAAGCTAAGATCTCGGTCCAGGGATGGTGATGAATTTTTTGGTGGTGCTAACTTCATCCAATTTAATGAGGGTTGGCCAAAAAACACATCGGGAAAATTGGAGCCGTGAGGTTCCGTTCGAACAACGCATAGCTAGAGAGGGAGGGATGACAGAGAAATAGAGACTGGAATCAATAAGGAGTTTAACCAGGAATGAGAAAGAGACATGAATTGAGAGGTCTGAGAGGAAAAAAAGAGGGAGAGGGTTGGACGATGAGAGAAGAGGAAAAGAGTGGGACGGAAATGGTAGGAAAAGATGGAGAAAAAGATAAGATCATAATAAAATATTAATAATTTATATATTAAATAAAATAATATTAGAATTTGTTATTATCCAGCTTCTTAGTCCAATACTGCACCAAACGCTTCACTAAGTTAGTCCAATTTAGTCTAATCTAAGCCAGTCCAGCTTAGTCCTTAAAGCTAATCCAGTCCGAGATAGTCCGGCGCAACAAACGCCCCCTCACTGTCTTTTTCCTTCCTCTCTTTCTCTCCCTCCACTTTTAGTATCGTCTCAATGCCTTCTTCCTTGCTGCCAACGTATCCTCATGAGTTAGCTATCATTATCTCTTCCATTTACAGAGCTATTTTCTTCATTTTTATCCTGTGCGCCTGTTTTTCTTACCTAACCGTAGGACCATCGGAGGATGGGGAGGGGAATGGTCAGCGGGTTTAACAAGTAGGCCGTGGTCAACAAAAGCGCGGCTGCCGTGGCCGTCGTCAATAAGCATGTGGCGGCCGTAGACGAGGTCAACAAGATGTCGGAGACGGTGATTGTTGACCTCGTGTTGACGGCCATGGCTGCCGCACCTTTGTTGACCACAGCCTGCTTGTTGACCCTGCTAACCATTCTCCTCCCCATCGAGATGTCGGAGACATTGGCGGTAAGGAAGGAGGCATTGGGACGATACTAAGGGAGGGAGAGGGGAAAAAGAGCAGTGAGTCTACAGAGAGCTAAGAGAGAGGGAAAAAGAAGAGGGAGAGAGCGAGTGGAGGACTGTAGCTGTATATATAGGGCTTTAAAGTGGCAGCTGGCAGGAATGGCGCCGATTCATTTGGACAAAGGAAAATTGAAAATCAGACAACATGTAGCCACCGCAACAGTATAGTGGAAAAAAACTTCCTCAACTTAATACCAAAACCCACCCCCCCCTCAGTCCACTGATACCCAAAATACCATCATACCCTTGCATTCCCTTTGCAATCAACTTTATACATTTTATAGATAATATTACTGTTTTTGTCCATGTAGACAAGCTAGATTTTTAAACTCGGTCACGTATATTCATTTTACGCAAAATGTTACTGTTTTTGTTCACGTAGCTTTGACTTTCACAATTGTACATGTTTATGTTTTATTTGTGTCGTACAAGAATTATAACATCGTTCATACAAGTTGAAATAACATATTTGGATATGCTCTAAATTCACTTAACTTATGGCAAGAGATATTTGAACTCGAACATTCCAAACTCCTTTGCATAAACATATATCATAAGATTTGCCATGTAAGTCGAAACAACATATTTTTGCAGGCAATATTAACACACTAGAAAACGTATGACAAATATTGAGTGATGTAGGTTTGATTATTGAATGTGACTTTATTCATAAATTTTAGTTTTGTTGTTAATTCCAACTTTTACTTGATGATAATTATGAAATAATAATTTAAAAAAAAAAAAAACAATCCACATATAAAGTTGGTTTTAAGTCATATGAAGTTATTTGAGCTCAAATAAAATCTCTCTTTTAAAAATCTAGGGAATTTTGTTTAAACACTAAAAATCTTAAGAGGGGTATATATTGAACAACATTAAATTAATTTAATGAATAAAATTTTAATCATTCTTAACCCTCTAACCAAACACCAACATATCTTCTATTCTTGCAAACCAAGCTCCAGCTTCTCCCTCACATTTGCCCGCCACCTTGCTTTCCCACAATACAAACCAAAACAACGAAGCAGCCACCTATTGCTAGACCAAAATTGTTGGAGCAGGCTTGGTGTTGTTATTGAAAGCAATTCCGGAAAAAAAAAAAAAAGTTAAAAAAAGGGGTATGAGGCGGCATTGAATCGGAACCCGAGATCGTCGTCTTTGTCATTTCCGGGCCATGACCTGTTTTGTAGCTGTTTGGACAAACAAAAAATGGAAATAGAAAAACAAAAAAACGTGTAGCCAACCTCCTCCTCCTCCTCCCACCTCCTCTTCACACCTCAATTGGAAATTTGGATTTCAATTCAACTTTGTTTAAGTATATATGGTATTATTGTCTCCGTAAAAACATTGTTAAATTCAATCTCCGATTACGATTTTGACCGTTATCCTATTACAATTTTATCCATTATAACACACATGATAACTTGGAGAGATTTTTGAAAATCTATCAGGAACAATGTTTGGTACAACAAAATGTATTAACTCAATTAGTTAGAAACATTAAAAAAAAAAAAAAAAAAAATCTCCTAATTGCATATAACATTTGGTGTAATGTATGTTTGTGTATTATGCTAAGACCTATTGTATCAGAAAGATCAATCAATTCTAGAGCTTTCAATTTTCCTTTTCAATCTCTCTCTTGTTTCTCCCTATATCATCTTCTTTTGAACTAATCTTTCATCTTTTGCAACATAGTTAACAGATCCTGACACACCCCGATCGAGATCAGGGTATGATGGCCGTCACGTGGAAGTGACGTAACCATGTGCACAGTGCGGAAGCTAATAAAATAATAATAATAAAAGTCCGAATAAATAAAAAGCAGCTTTACACAAAGTAAGAACATACATGTGCAAGCGTAAGTGTGAAAAACAAAGTTCAGAGCTCGAAGACCTAATGCAGTCCGAGAGAAATAACACTACAAAAACACACCCAAAGGTGGTCTTACACTGGTGATAATCTGTCAGATATGCCGGGAAAATCCTCTGGGGAGCCACCAAAAGTGCTAGCCAACTAGAACCTGGAGGGGCGCAAAACAGAAAGTGTGAGTGGGCAAAAACAAAGTTTTTCATAAACAAAGTTCTAACCCCTCGCCGTAAAACCTGTATACTTCCCAGAAAAATAGAATATCTACATATATATAAATCATGCTCGGAAATATGCCATGTCAAATGTCTCTAAATAGAATGCAAGTGCTCAGGAAATGTCAGATCAATGTCATGTAATCTGTCAGCCGGAGTCACCTAACGTGACCTGTACGGCTGAATCTAGAGTTCAAATCTCCATCTCACTAACTATAGCTGCACACGAGTCGGAACCACCTAGAGTGGTCTGTACGACAGGACTGGGTGTATAATAAGTACGCTCAAGTGATACGATCACGTGAAGGCTGGACGAATAATCGCGGGTCACCTACGAGTCGAAACCACCTAAAGTGGTCTGTACGACAAAACTATGCACTTAACTTGGATCCAAAATGAACGTGTGGTGCGGGAGGTGAACATCACGTGAAGGACTGTGCCCAACTCTGGGCGGGAGCACTAACACCGGGGGTGCAGGTTATGAGCTCTCTAAGCATCTCAAACCACTACTGAACATAAACATAAATCATAACTCACCTGGCACTTACATGTGCGTCTGCAGCACCAAACATATATATACATATGCGACTATTAATGCGTAAATAAATGGCAAACAATAAGCATGGCATGTAAACATATAAACGTTTCATTTCACTTTCTGGGAAAAGCATAAGTGTATAGGTATATACGGAAAATCAAAAGCCCACTCACTGGTATGTAGAACGGTCGTAACCCCCTTGCCTCGAGTGACCGCGCTCGTCCTCGGGATAGGTCTCACCTATATGCGAAACAACTATAAAAACGTTAATTTTAAAGCACATAACTAACATCACGAAATAACTTCTCATACAATGCTCAAATGGGTGTATGAATACACCAACGTGATCTACTCAACCTCAAGAACATCCCCATATTTTTAAAATAATTTTTCGACGCCGCACGCGCCCCCACGCGTCGGCCAAGGCACGGCTACACGCGCAGGCATGTGCTTGGCACACTGACGGCGTCAGGAATATTCCGTTAAATCTGACAGATTTCGTTAACGCCATTAGGAATATTCTGTCCAAACTGACGGAATATTCCGTCATCTCCTCCGGCGAAACTCCGGCGCCGGAAAATCGGGAAAACTTCAAAACCTTGTATCTTCTTCGTTTTTCAACCAAATTTCACAAAATTGGTACCAAAATGAAGCTTACAACAAGAAGAACAAATCTATACCACTTTCAAGCACTAAAACCCACGGAATCTTGCTGGGAAAACACCACCAACTTCGGCCAAGCTTGAAACTCACGATCCCGACATCCAAAACCTTCAAACGAACCACCCCAAGCCTCCTAAGGACCTCACCAAGCTTCCTACAAGCTTGAAATTCCCAAAAACACAAGAATTAACGTGTGCATGAACAGTGACCAAATCGGGGTATCCCGAGTTCGACGTGAAAACGAAGGTATCCTTACCTGAAATGGGTATGGTTGAACTCCTACGGACCTCACGAGCATGAATATGTAATTTGTTTCCTCGATCTGTGAAGGTTTCAATGGTTTTGGTTGTCGTCCGTACAAAGAGAATAGGAAAGGGAGAGAGAGAGGGCTCGGGACAGGGCAGGGAGAGAGGGTGAGTGAGTGTGGTGTGTGTGTGGTCCACAACCAGCCAAGCAACACCCAAAAACAACCACACAACGAAACAACCATAATAGGGGCAAAATCGTCATTTCACCCCTACGGTTCGAAAATCTGGAATGGGCTGTCACAGATCCACCAACTAAATCGTGTGTACAAAATTCCATCTTCTAGTTTCAGGTTTGGTATATGATCGAGGGCTTGGTCTTGGAGACTTGTTAGGCCATCTTCAACCAAAGGTTGGCCAGAGGGCTTGCTTTAGCTCTAACCCTCCAAGATATTAATATTTTAATGAACATTATAGGGCCATATTTGCCTCCATCTCCAACCGAGGGCCAAAGGATCATTAGGCTCGTTTCAACACTGTCACAAATAACCTTCTCCAACCGAGGGCCAAACATAATTTATTATTTAAATTTAAAAAATACAACTTAAATTTAAACAACTACAACTTATGTTTAAAAACTACAACTTAAATTAAAAAAACTACAAATTAAATTTAAAAACTACAACAACTTAAATTTATAGGAAAAAAATGAGAATTTTTTAATATTTTTTTACAAATTTTGGCTGAAAAAAATTCAAATTCAAATTCATAAGGAAAAACGATATAATTCCTTTCAAAAAAATGCATATAAAAATTTGTTTCATGTTACTTAATTTAATTTAATGTTGTATAATGGCTTAGGAAGTTATAGGAAAAAAATATGAAACAAATTTTGTAAAATAGAAGTTATAGGAAAAAAAATTTGTAAAAAAAAAAAAAAAAAAAAAAAAAAAAAAAAGGCTAGCTGACGTCATCTAGCTGTTGTATTTAAAATTTTGACCTACCATTCCTGTCGGATATATCCAACAGGAATAATGCACAATGCTGTCGGTTATATTCAACAAGAATACTCAAAATTTTGGCCCAGCCCGAGGCTAGCTGGCTCATTTGGCCAGCCAGTTGGCCATTTTGGCCTCTTTTTTGTACTGTGGGGGCCCACGAACTCTTTGGCCTAACTCTTTGTTGGAGACGATTTTTGGGCATTTTTTTGCCCTCTAGACCCTTCGGTTGGAGATGATCTTAGGAGAACTCAACGAGTTCTTCTCATGTCTAGGTTAGTCATTAGCTGGCATTTTGGAGGAAGTGTTCAATGTGCCCAATTCAAAGGAAGTGTTCGGTGTGCCACGAAAACGGTATGGTATACCAAGTGTTATAATATAAATAGTTAATTTTTTTTTTTAAAGTATCCAACATTTAGTGTACGTGACATATTCTCAGCATATTGAAAAATTTCTTGACTATTTGGTGTTGTCATGGTTTTTGTGCTTCTGAGCTCGGAGATTAGTTATTGCTATATTGGCAAATCTTATTTGTCTGTATTTTCGTACTTTTAGGCATATCGAAAACTGCGACACAATGAGACCTATAATCCAAAGGGTTACTGAGCCTAGCATGGAGTTTTGCAGGAGCAAGTTATGCTCAACAGCTGAAACGACGTTTCATGATCTAATGTGACAATCCCTGGGCTTCGCATAAAACATTGTCCCAGTACATGTGTTTTCTTGCAGTGTTTGATATGTCTTTGTTAGGAAAATGGACTATCCATCAAGGTTTCACTATTTATACAAAATTGCAATTGTATATGAATATATACATGATCCTCAAAACAGCAAATAATGACTTCATCTCTCAATTATTTACCCAAAATTGCAATTGTATATGAATATATATATGCACACACACATATATATATATATATATATATATATATATATATATATATGTGTGTGTGTGTGTGTGTGTGTCAATGCATAATACATAACATTACTACATGTACGCAAATTTAAATTGCCATGATCGATGTCATTATTGTGAGATCTCCAACCAATTATTTATTATCGCGAGGAAAAATTAAACAACAAAATAATATGTAATTGATTCAAAATACTGTTATAACTAATGACATCTTAACATTTAATATGCAAGTAAGTTTCTCTTCGCTCAATATAAATAATGACGAATGATGATCTCCTTATTTAGGTATGAATTGGAATTTCTATTGCTTTATAATTTCTCTTTCAAAATTTAAGCTGTGCTTTAATTGGACAATGGGATGCATGCCTACTACGTACTAAATCACAAATATAATTATGTACATGCGATCTCTATCCTGCCTAATACTTTTGTTGGGGTCTCATTAATTTGGAGGAGGATTATCTCCCCTCCAATTTGGAGTAGGATTATCTCCCCTTTTATTCTTATCCCCTTCTCTCCCCTCTTGCTACAAAATGGTTTTTGTCTTCTTCTGGCTATTAAAAAATTAATACAAAACGTTGATGTGATTTAATCGTAACTATTCAAATAAGAGAGGAAAGAAGAGGATGGAGATTAGGAAAAGAGAGAATCCTAATCCCATTAATTTAAGTCCTTTTTTGCATGTTTGGTTGCTAGAAAAGAGTACAAAAACTACATCATCTCATGTACCTCATTTTATATATGAAATCAGGAATGGTTTTGCTAGAAAAGAGTGCAACGCTCTCTGACGTTTTTGCATTATCCTAAACGCTTCTGTATTCTATATTTTAATCCGGTCACATATATACAGTTTGCATCACAATTCGACTTTCACGACTGTACATGTACACTTTTTATCTATATCGCACAAGGATCATAAGACCAACTATGCAAATTGATATAATATCTAGATGCTCTAAATTTATCTAGCTTATATATTCACATGATTTATATATGTATTAAGTGCGTATAAGTATGAGAAGTAAACAATTTTCATAAAAGTAAAAATGAAAAAGCAAATCTTTCCAACTAAAAAAGGGAAAGAAAACACAATTTAATTAAACTAAGTGCTCATTTGGATGTGCTTTTAAAATGACCGAAAGCGTTTTTAAAGAAAATGTTTTTGGATTCCAAAAGCATTTAAAGTGCTTTATGTAAGAAGCACCAGTTATGTGCTTCTTTAAGGAAGCACTTTAAGTGCTTTTCCAAGATTTACTTGTATATTTACTAAAAATTGGTTCTAAAAATATTTTTACCAAAATCACTTTCAGTTATTTTAAAATTACATCCAAACGAGCCATAACCTATCAAAGATTGGGTACGAACCATAAAGGTGCATTATGCAATCGGGACCAAGAATGAATCTTGGGGCAACTAAAATACCTAATACTGTTATTTGTGAAGTAAAATACTCAAAAAGTCACATCTGGTTAAGTCGTAACACGAGTAATCAAAGGCAAAATAAATACTGTTTCTTTCTACCTTCTAACCATGGGGGTACGATATACGGCGGAATGGTGGTTGCTCGCAAATAATACCCGATCACTAAGTTCAACAACCTCCATCCATTGTGGACCACCATCAAAATCACATTCCAGTTTGAACACTCGAAATCCTTTAGTCTTTGGGTGGCTCAGTGTAACTAAAGGCCTTTCCAAGCATGCCCTTATGCCAAGGATCGGCTATTAAATACGTTTCTTGTTTAGGCTTTTATGCAGAGTCTGCCTTATGAAAAATCATAAATAACTCCATAGATGCAGAATCTTTTGGAAGGTGAACGAAATCACAGCCATTGTAATGCTCTACTCTTGATCCATCATATTCAACGAATTTGTACCAATTGGACGTCTCCACCTGCATCAGCCACAGGCCAGGTCAATGAGGTCATAGTCTGAGGAGATAAGCTGCCTACATCGTACCAAAATCGGAGGAGATACGCTTATCTTGTCCAATCTTAGTCTTAGCTAGGGGGTGCCTACTCCTACCCCGACTCTGACCCTAAGACCATCTTCAATTTTTGGCCTAAAATTTAAAATTTTTAACCAAGAAAATTTAGGTTTTAACCCATAAACAATTTTTCTGCTCCCACCATTCTGGACTAAAATTTTGGCCCCAGATTATTAAAAAATGAATTTAGATTAATTTTTTTACTTAAAGTAACTTTTTTTTTAAAATAAAAATTTATATAGACTATCCTAATTTAATTTTATGAACATTTTAACCTAAAAATATTTAGATTCTGACAAATACTGAAAAATCACTAACCGACACAATGAAACTCGTTAAACAATATGAAAAAATATGAAACAAATGAAAGATTTTTTTTTTATAATTATTTTAGCCATTAGATTTAAATTTGGACAATTATTTTTTATTTTTATTTTTATTTTTACCGTTGAATTTCATTAAATTAGATATTAACCGTTGGATTCAATGAATTTACTAATCCTGGGCTAAATTTGGCTTCCATTTGAGTTTTAGGTTTTAGGCTATATTTTAGCCTTGGGTTGGGTTGAGTTTTTGGGGGGAATAGAAGCGGAAATTTGAGTTTTAGCCTAGGGTTGGAGAATGTCTAAACAACAAAAACAAAGCGTCAAAAAAGGGTTTAGGACAAGTCCGGTGTCTAAGCTGCTGGTGATCCGCCATCAGCAATTGTAGTACAGGCGTCACATTTGTGGAGTCCAAGTTTTAGGAAGGGGATCTTCGGATCACTTATATTAAATCCACTCAATCAATGAATATGAGTCGTTGAAATTTGATCCAACGGCTAAAGACATAAAGCCCTTTTAAAAATTATAATAACTTTAGCCGTTAGATTAAATTTCAAAGATCCGGATTAATTGAATTGGTGGATTTGATGGAAAGGATCCGTAGAAGATCCCTTTCCCATGTTTTACACCCATTGGCAAGGTCACTAGGACCCACCTCCTCTTCACTCCTCAATTGGAAATCTGGAATTCAATTCAAACTTGTTCAAGTAGATATAGTATTATTGTCTCCTTAAAAACATTGTTAAATTCCATCTTTTATTACGATTTTGATTGTTCTTTTATTACGATTTTGTCCATCATAACACACGTGCTAACTTGGAGTGATTTTTGAAAATATTATGATTTTGATTACAATTTTATCCATCATAACATATGGCGGAATGGTGGTTGCTCACAAATAATACCCGATCACCAAGTTCAACAACCTCCATCCATTGTGGACCACCATCAATATCACACTCCAGTTTGAACACTCAAAATCCTTTAGTCTTAGGTGGCTCAGTGTAAGTAAAGGTCTTTCTAAGCATGACCTTATGCCAAGGATCGGCTACTAAACACGTTTCTTGTTGAGGCTTGTATGCATAGTCTGCCTCATGAAAAATCATAAACAATTCCATTAGATGCAGAATCTTTTGCTAGGTGAACGAAATCACGGCCAATTTAATGTTCAGTCCCTTTCCACCTAATCCACGTATTTCGGGATCCAGACCATTGAAATTTGATCTAACGGTTAAAAACATGATGCTCATTTAAAAGTTATAATAACTTTAACCGTTATATCAAGTTTCAAGGACACGAATTCATTGATTTGATGGATTTAATGGAAGGGATCCGAAAAGGATCCCTTTCCCAAGTTTTACACCCATTGGCAGGGTCACTGGGACCCACCTCCTCTTCACTCCCCAATTGGAAATTTGGAATTCAATTCAACCTTGTTCAAGTAGATATGGAATTATTGTCTCCTTAAAAACATTGTTAAATTCCATCTCCTATTACGATTTTGACTGTTCTCTTGTTCTCCATTATAACACACATGCTAACTTGGAGAGATTTTAGAAAATATAACGAGAACAATATCCAACAAACCATTTCCCGCCTCCGGGCTGAGTTGCGGGTGGTTCTATCCTGAGTATCCATAAAACCAGTAATACCTTTGCACTCCTTCTATAATCAACTTAAAGCAAGACCACCCATGAACCTCGAACCTACTTCATTAGGCTTAATCCAAAGATATTAGTATTATTTCCCCTAACTTAAGTACAATGGTGCATGTAGTGTTACGGCACAAGACCTCCGATTTTCTAAAACCCTCAAGTTTTTAGTCTAATAGAGATGATCTATAAATCTAAATCCGATCATGTATGTACAATCTGTGAATAATGTAATCATTTTTGTTCATGTAGCTTGGGAGCATCAAAATTTTGACTTTAATACACAACTGTACATGCACACTTTTTTATTTATGTCGCACAAGGATTATAAGACCGACCATGCAAATTGATGAATACTCCACATTCATCTAACTTATGAAAAGAGAGATTTAAACTCGAACGCAAGTAACATATCCCAAACCAACGACATGCTTGGGGATTCAAACCTGCGCATATATATTTTCAAAGATTTAATTCGCAAAACTGTAAATTCAGAAAGTGCAAAAGAACAATATAAAGAGCAAAAGTTAATTAATTGGTGCTATGTTCAATTAATATAGCGGATGCAATCTGCGACTATATTAATTAAAGCCCAAATAATGAGGAGTAAATATTAAACGACATTGTTGTTGTAACTATTCGAGATTTATTTGTTTAATATATAGTTCTATTATATTTAATTAAAGTGCTTTGTTAAATTATGTTTTTTTTCATAAATCAATGAAACGTTATAATTAAATTTTGTTTCTCAAATAAAAAGGGGTACATCTTAAAAATCTAATAAGATAACCTAATAATTATATGTATCCAAACCAATTTGTGGTGCTAGGTTTGTCTTCACTATGATTCGAGGTGCCTCCGTCATCACTGAAAAGATTTATTCTTCTTGTCACTTTCCTTCATTCGTGCCTTCAAAAAGCTTTTGTGTTCGGTGATGCTTTGTCGTCAACCTTCATGAACATAGCTTTTCGATCTCTTTTATCAAGCACAAGTTCCTTGCATACTCAACTTGACTTCTATAAAATGCCCCACTGTCTTTGTCAGTCTCACCTCTTAGCGTCGTCTCTTTTGGAACAACGTTGGAAGCACGCTTAATAATTTAGTATTTTACAAATTTTCACAACTTTCCAACATTTGTGATTGTTGAACCTTGTGATGAATTTGGGCAAAATTAGGTACCAACTGTTTGCTTGCATCAACTAAAACAAATAAAGTGGGAAATAATTAATTATCTAAAAAATAAATAAAAAATAAAAAATAAACGGTAGGTGCTAATAAAAAAAATTAGAAAATTGTTGCCCCATCACCAATACTTGTGTCACCTTGATAATTTTTCACCGCTTTTGTCTGAGCATCTCTATATTTGCCTAATGCAAAACTTAAATTTTTTATCATACTGTAAGTGCACTTTTTCTGCGACAAGTTCATGAAATTTCATGAAATTTCACCTTGATAATTATACCGACTGCTATAATTTTCATGAAATTTCTTCCACACAAGAAAACATTTTTCAGCGATTAACCATGCAGTTTCTGGGATCACTATAGAAAAAAGCTCATCTACCATGGTCAATGCCCGTGAAAGATTGCAATCCACCATGGGCACTGTGCCCGTTAGTAATCTGGATGTGATAAAAAATCTTAGTTTCTACCACAGACTATGCCCGTTGTCAAATGTGCGATAAACACGAATTGTGCCCGTGGTAGATTGAGATCTAACACCACATTCATTATGGCCGTTGTGAATTACAAATTGACCACGGCTCACGACCGTCATAAAAAATTTTCCAAAAATAAAAAAAAATTAATAATAAATCATTTAAAATATAAACAAATTTACTACAATACAATAATTACATAAAGAAATCACAAAATCAAATATTACAAACTGCACACTAAAGCTAACGACGAGTTGTACTAGAAATATCAAACTATCCACAAAGTATCAAATAGGCCTCCAATAACAAGAACACTTGAAGACTTCAGATTTCTTTGAACATCTCCAAACAAAGGACCTTGAGAGTGAACTACTGCCCCTAATACTTGAGCCTCAGCAATTGCTGCCTCTCTCTATTTGCATGGACATAAGCATATGGATCACAATAAAAAAAAATATTGTACTCGTATAGGTGGAAATATACATTTGATCTCAATCAAGAAAAGTAAATAGAGTTTCTGCCTCTAAACCTTTCTACTCATGCATTCCTTTGCAATTGAACTCTTGACAAAATTATAATAAGAGGAGTCCTTTGAGAAAAGATAAACACATGATTAGATTATGAACCTACTAAATAGAGCCACTGCGTATAATTCTGCAAATACATATTATACAAGATTAACCAAACCAATAGCAAAAACAAAGATTTTTTTTATAAACCATAAACAATAGTAACCATATCAAAAGTAAAATCTAATAAACAGTAGCGATTTGAGAAATTGAAATTATAGAAATATACAGAGGACGCACCTGTAGAAGTTAAACATAGAAACACAATTTCATCAATGGTGAAGATTCGCCATCCAGAATTTATTTGATCTGTACGATTCACTGTAGTGCAAAATAGCATACATATCAAATATACCTCAATTCATTGTTTTTCCTTGTTTTATTTTTTTAAAATGAAAGCTTAATAATTCAAGAGTAACTTGCAAATTGTAATAACCCTGAATTAACAAAAGCAATAGAAAAGGAAAAAGAAGCATTAAGACCTTTAAACTAGCAAAACCCAGCCACTTGCAAAACATCTATATTGGCAGAATTAGCCAAATTTCAACCCCTTGTTCCTTCTTTCTACTTCTATAATAGCAGTTCGCCAAAAAATTAGGAAAACAAACAAAAATAGGTTCAAAGATATAAACAAAAATTAGGAAAACAAACAAAAATAGGTTCAAAAAAACCGTTGAGTCTTCGAGGACATCAAAATTGAAAATGAGAGCGGGACAAATTGAGGGAGGTCCTTCACATATAAATTTGTCAGAAACCAAAATTACACAAACAATTCACTTATCAAAGAAGAACAATGTCTCACATCAGTAATTCAAAGCTAGAATCCCATTTTCGTACCCCGGTTAGCACCATTTTCATACTAATCAGAATCCTCAAAGCAAATTCTTTACCAATCAGTGCATACCAACGTCAATTTAAGTTCACAATTCATCCAAGAACGCCACTTTTAATAACTACAGCTACAAATGTAAAGCAAACCAGTTCCGAAAAACAACAGAAAACCCTGCAAGGCCTAGGACACCTTGAACAAAATACCATGGCAACAGCCACATTGTCAGGGCACAATTCGACCCCAAAAATTTTCACACTGCTCGTTCTATGCTTGGTCATGCTTGGAGAAGGCATGCTTGCCTCCTAGTTATCAACATATCCCTTTCTCTTGCACCTTATCGTATTGAACCAAAACTAAGTAAAGCTTTAATCTTTATCACATTTAGCCAAAATCGAATTGTTAAAAAACATACTTATTCATAATTTCACTTTAATGGCAGAATAATCACGGTATCATTTCAATAAATGGAATTAAATTTTAATATCTTTACAAAGAAATCGAGAGACGTACAAATCCTGGAATTGAGGAATGGCTGGTCATCCAAGTCGAGCCGGCGACTGGGCGAGGCCATGGGGACGGCGACCGACATATCGTTCTCTAGAGAAAGCTTCCGGCGGGCTCTGCGTCAGTGATGAGTTCTTGTGTGGGTGCCGGACAGAAGACGGTTGCGATTTCCAAGAAGAGGGGGGCGGGGCTTTGGGGAGAGAAATGAGTAGTTTGGAGATTTCAGAGAAACCGCCGAAGGAAGCGAATGGGTGAGACTGGGTGGGTTGGTGGTATCAGGTCTGGAATTGGTATAGAGATTGGGTTTAAGATAGAGTTGGTTCTGATAACAAATTTGAGAGTAATATTAAATAAATTAATCTACAACATTCATATACCGTGATTGATTTCAAGAAGGCGCTGTGATTAAATTTATTTCAACAACGGGCTACCCTTGTGGTCATATCAAATAACTACAACAAGCTCTACTTGCGCGTTATTATTCTAACATGTTCCATTACGTGCCGGTTTTGCCCGTTGTTAAAACCATTTACTCACAACGGACTTTAAATGTCCGTGGTAATATTGAATATTCTACAACGAGTCTTTTATGTCCGTGGTGAATTAACTGCGATAAATGTGGTGCTGTCTTGTAGTGGATGGTGACAATTGACAAGGCCGAGCCCTCTCTTCTCTCTTTTTCCAACCCGAAGTGCATTGATGTGAATAAAGCAGCAGAAAATAAAAACAACAAAATAGTACGTACTAAGAAGTCCTGGTTGGTCGATCAATAACGTGATTTCGTTGCACGCATGCACGTACTGCATTGATATGCCTTACCAAATCCTTAGTCCCTCTTCGTATATGTTACATAGACACCACCAACTTTGTGATAACTTTAAATGAGTGTCATTAGCCCCCATTACTCTCACCCACCAACCTCCTCTCATACTTTAATTACAAAACCTACCAAGTTGAGACATGAAAACCCTAAAACCTTCCGCTTCTCTAACACTATATAATAACACTACCACCTTCCCAATTCTAAATCATTTCATACTTCCTTGAGACCCTCATCTTTTCCCAATTCATTCTGCATCTTCACGCCTCACTCTCTCTCCCTTCTCAATTCCTCCTAACTCTCGTCCTTGCAAGGATATACTTCCTTTCGAAACACAAGAGGCTTTAGCATCATTTTCCGACTATGAAAAGGTATTGTATCCCATATTTGAAATGTTGTAATTGCTTCTGTTGATCCTAGACTTTATAATTTGTAATTTTATTTTAAGATTTATGTATAAGATTTGCTAGTGTGATAAGAGACTTAAAGTTGGTGAAAAAAAAAAGCAGAGCACAAAAATAACGAATGAAGGATTAATGGTATGTGGACTTTTTCAGGATCCTTTTTGATATGTCAACGACAGTGGTCAGAAAGGGGAGCAATTGTTGAACCGGTGAGTTAACCGGAAATCAGATTCACCACAGCGATGGTTTGCTTCCATATCTTTCAATGCGTATTAATTGTGCTTTTTATTTTAATTATTCCAGCTGTCGCAGCCATAACATCCTACATATATCACCTTCATATCATGATTCCATTTGTGATTTTGGATTTAATTATAGTGGGGATCATCCATCGATATAGGGCAAAAATCACCCGAAGATAGTCGAGTTCTTAGGAATCGAATCCTTCAAGAGAAGTAATATAGGTATTTTTATGGGCTTTAGGACTCTACTTACAAAATATCATTGACCCCGAATGCATAATTTGCCTCTTCACCCTACTGAACTGTTCGTATTACCTGATTTCCTTTGTCCTGTTTCTAAGACATACTAAAGTTCTAATTTTTCTGGAATTTGCACTAGAAATAAATGTCATTATTTTAGTACATTTTTAGAAAATTGATTGCTAGTGGCGAAAAATTTAAAGGTTACGAATATGGATTATTTGGTCTATCAATTACAACTTACATCTCTGTTCTTTTGTTTAAAAGTCATTAGTAAATAGTGATAAAGTGGATTGATGATCCGCGGACTGTTTTTTCTTTTTACTCATATTTGTCTTCATCCCTACTAGGCGATTCGCCGAACGTATTTGGAATTAGGTGAAAATTAAGTCTACACAGTTTCCTAATGACTTTTAAACAAAAGAACAAAGACGCAAGTTGTAATTGATTGACCAAATAATTCATATTCGTAACCTTTTAAGTTTTTTGCCACTATCAATCAATTTTATAAAATGTACTAAAATAACGGCATTTATTCCTAGTGCAAAGTCCAGAAAAAGTTAGAACTGTAGTATGTCTCAGAAATAGGACAACGGAAATCAGGTAATACAAACAGTTCAATAGGGTGAAGAGGCAAATTATACATTCGGGGTTAATGATATTCTGTAAGTAGAGTCCTAAAGCCCATATAAATACCTCTATTACTTCTTTGAAGTATTCAATTTCTAAGAACTCAACTACCTTAGTAATGATTTTTGCCCTATATCGATGGATGATCCCCACTATAATTAAATCCAAAATCACAAATAGAATCATGATACGAAAGTAATATATGTAGGATGTTATATCTGCGCAATTAATACACATTGAAAGATATGGAAGCAAACCATCGCTGTGGTGAATCTGATTTCCGGTTAACTCACCGGTTCAGCAATTGCTCCCCTTCCTGACCACTGTCGTCGACATATCAGAAAGGATCCTGAAAGAGTCCGCATACCATTAATCCTTCCTTCGTTATTTTTGTGCTCTGCTTTTTTTTTTTCACCAACTTTAAATCTCTTATTACACTAGCAAATCTTATACATAAATCTTCAAATAAAATTACAAATTATAAAGTCTATGATCAACAAAAGCCATTACAACATTTCAGATATGGGATACAATACCTTTTCATAGTTGGAAAATGATGTTAAAGCCTCTTGTGTTTCGGAAGCAAGTATATCCTTGCTGGCCACGATGAATGTGCATTGACCGCCAACTTCTTGCTGGCCCCGGCTCATACCACTTGTTGGCCGGTGATTGTTCGTGCGGCTCAGTCTGCTGGTGCTCCAGGGTTGATGATACTCCATAAGCAATTTCAACGAAAGGAAGTGGAAAAAAGGAAGGACGTGTATTGGGATCAAGGATAACCAATTTAACGACCCCATAACTAAGAGGACCGCCATTGGCGTCTTCGCTCATCTCAAATGTATACCATTAAAAACTTGGACGCTAAGGATGTTGTAGCATATAACTTACCACCCAGTATATATATATCATTAACCCAGGTACTGGCTGAGGTTCATGACTTATCCCTTGACCCCGTTTGCAAAGACAAACCACAAAACATGGCTCCTGGCTGATTGTTTTTGGTTCAGAAGAGGCAATAATTTTAGAAACGGAGAAGCCAGGACCATTGATGCAGTGGCATGGAAGGTGGATTGCAACGAGGGGAGCATCACTCGATCGCGAGATATTGGATTGAAGAAGAAGAATTCTATTTTAAAACTAGGGTTCTGAGAATTCGTTAGGTAGAATGACCAGGGTTTCATAAAACCCTTTGGGACGCCTCAACGCACTGTCGATCATGATCAACCATCCCTCTATTGAGCCAACACAATCCATCCTATTCATTGTACAATAAAAAATTGGATTTGGCCATGATCGTAGAAATTTAGATTCTTTCCAATCACCTGGACTTAAAATGCAATGATCTCTAGTGGACATGGGATGAGAGCTTAACATAAGCCATGGAACTTGATCCTGAGAGAGGGGACGACGTGATTGAATGCTTCTAATAATTGCTTGCCATGAACGGCATACTGCAGCACATCGAAGATGATCATTCTTCCTCTTCTTGTTATTATGAAGATGATCATTCTCAACTTCCGGCCAATGAAATCGAGAATGAGCAACACAAACACTCTTGATAGGCGGTATATGTTAATTTTCGTTTGATAATCATTTTGTTCTCAATTTCAATTTTTGTGTTCACTTTGGTAACTACTTTTAGTTTTCAAAACATAAAAAGTTGAAAATTGAGAACCACTTTTTCAAATTTCAAAATTTAATCTTGAGTGTTTACTTTTTGATTTTTAGTTATTACTTCAAGATTCTTAAGGGCGAACGTAATTGTCGATGCCAAGTATTTTGAATCTATATATGTTCCAACTACTAAGTACAGTGAATTACTAATTCGTGTAATTTCAAAATTAGGGGAAAAGAAACTCATATGGTTATATATCCAAACGTTTAAGTGGGCCAAATTTTATCCTTTTGTAAGCCAGCATATGATACGCTGACAAAATGATGAATAACATCGTATCAAACTCCCGAGAAGAGGGATTGAGATTCTTTTCGGATTTTAATGTCTGGAGTATAAAAATCAGGAGATTTGTACCGTTCAAGAGATAACAAAAGAGATCCAGGCCGTTTAAGTTTTTGAGTTTTTGTGAAATAGGCTAATGGAGACCATAAAATTGAAATTGAATGGTCAAAATCTCTTGGTTTACCAACTCCTAGCACAGAGATCCGGAGCAAATCCTATTCCCAACAAGTGAACATTCTCAACTGATTCTTTTGTGTGTTGGCATTTACATCTATTCTTTTCTCTTGCATTTCTCGTACTTTTTCCGCTGCGAATCTGAACAATTAGGTAGCTTTGGTATTCGAAAAGAAAAAGAAAAGATTCAGCCCACGGATAGGGCTGCACTGCCCCAAGTTTTGGCTACACAAAGACTTGAAGCTTCAATACGATTACAATATATATACATATATGTATGTATGTATGTATGTATGTGTGTGTATGTATATAGGAAGTTAAGGAATATAAAGATCCTTACATACATGAGAAGATATGCAAGCTTGAATATTTATGCCAGCCAAATGATAGAGTGTCAGGTACTACTAGTTGATCAAATTTTAGTATTCACTAATAATGTAAACTCAGGAATCAATGGCTACTTTTTTTCACCCCAACTTGATCATAATTCTCAGACAACATATATATATAGTAGGATGACATCCACCCCACCCCCACCCCAAATTGAAGATTCTTGTATCCCGTCATATATAACTACATTACTTGTATTCATTACATGATTAGAGATATAAATATAAGAGGATACACTCCGATTGTGAAGATTTTAGATACGTACAAGTCTTAAGAACTTGTGTGATACGTATGCAAATTGATAAACTTTTCAAACCCATGTACGTCCACCACCAACATCACTAATATTGTCGTAACTTAATCATCTATTGCTAGATGTGTTTTATAAAAAAAGTCTCAATGATATTAAGTTTGGAATCTCTCATACATTAATTGTATATTATTTTTTCATATGCATGATGTGTGATCCAATTCTCAAACAAGCCCTTGTTGAAATTAATTATTTGAATCTATTGAACATGATTTAATTAAAATATGCATCGAGATTTATTTAATTAAAAGGGATCCAAACTACAAGTCCAAAGTAGGAAGTGATTGAACAAGACGCATGGGACAAAGCCCATGGCGTCAAACTCTATAAGGAGGTGTGGCATGGGTTATCATAAATATCCATGCGTTTTCTCATATACCCCTAATGCTATTGTGAATGCAATTAGTTTTGCACCTCAGAACGAAAAAAAAAAACATAGAGAAGGAGAAAACCCTTGCAGAAAGCCTCCTAGTGTACCGTGGATTCTATTGGTCCAAGTGAGTGATCTTATTAGCACAATCAAATGGTTCTCTCCATCATCCGTTGTTCGTGTATAAGTATGGATACTCTTAAAGGCAGACCACTTGGGGAGCTTTCATTGATTAATCATGAAGAGGAAAAACATAAGCACAAAAATGATCCTACGAAGTGGTGCACACATGGCTAAGGATTAAGTTTATCTCTTCATCATCTTCTTTCTTGTATTATTGAATGACAACCAAATGGATATGTAATTGAGATTACATATTATGTTTATTTATTTATTTTTCACTGTGTATTTAATTATTCGGTTAAATAAAAATCGCAATTATATGCCCAAAATCCCAATAGCCCCCTCACGAGTGTCCTCACACAAGGTCACAAGAGAAACCATTTTCCACATCAAGAACTGGTCGAGCCATATATTAAATGGATATGTAATTGAGATTACATATGATGTTTATTTATTTATTTTTGACTGTGTATTTAATTATTCGGTTAAATAAAAATCGCAATTATATGCCCAAAATCCCAATAGCCCCCTCATGATTGTCCTCACACAAGGTCACAAGAGAAACCATTTTCCACATCAAGAATTGGTCGAGCCATATATTATATCGAAACCCCCACCAATCTTTTGGAAGGCCCAACCAGTGTTCAGTCATTGAAGTCAACGCCAATTTTTTTTTAGGCCAAATTGTTCAGTCAATACTCTTTAAATTGGAGTTAACACAATTTTTTGAAGGCTCATGACTTGTCGAGAGAAGATTTTCTTGGCTGAAAACGTAGCAAAGATTTTGGAGACATCAAATCCTAAAATCTAACCGAATCGAGGCATCAAAACCTCGATCAGACTATATTTGCCATCGCTACTTCTATTGAATTAGAAGCTGATTCTTGTGAGAGTGCTTTATATCCAAATGATGTTAACTTAATTGCCTAGTTATCTGATCTATTTCAATTCATATAGGAGTAGGATTCTCTTCCCTCTAAATTTACTCCTCTCCTCTCTTTTTTAACTTTCCTCTTTTTATTTTTTATTTTTATTTTTTATTTATAAAGAATTCAACACAAGGTGTTAACATAAGTTAATCGCAAGCGTCCAAATAGAATGGGACTAAATGAAAAGAAAAATGGAAGAGTAGAGAATCGGATCTATTCATATGTGTGTGTGTGTGTTTGTTTAACCTAGACTCCTAGTGCATGCCTTGTTGCGTTGCCTCCCACTTCTATCGTTTTAGTAACTACGTACGCTAATGCGTCAGATTCGGGCAGCATTCCATGCGGTAGGAATCCCCACATGACGTTCTAATTAACAACTAATTCTTTAATTAAGGCCTAAAGGCAGGGAATCACCTTGGAGCCAATCTCATGAACTGAAGGATCATTAATTTGTTTTTGTTTAATATGGTTAATTTAAATCGAAAAATTCTTATATGGTGGTTGGTCAATGTGTCCTTGTATCGGTATCTCCATTGGATGGCACTAAATCCTCCATGACATTGATAGAACCTATATCATTTATAATGTTCATTGATAAATTTAGATGGTCCACCCTCATCATACAATAATCCATGTGCCATTTGGAAATTAACATTATAGGGAAGCCATAGTCACCCTCCCCTACCATCGATTTATAGTTATATGATTTGTATGCATATATATATATATATATATATATATATATATATATATATATATATATATATATATATCTGTGTGAGTGTAATTAGTTGTACTCAGGTGTTAAGTAGCATCAACAAATTGTGAAAACATGCAAAAGCAAAAGAAAAAATCGGTGTAAAAAGACCATAAGACCAACTTCAATAGTTGACTTAAAGCTTAAAATTTTTCAGTTGTAGTGGCATAGAATACATAAAGAATCTCACTTTTAAAAAATTCGTCTTAACATTTCTCACTTTTCAGAGGTTAACAATATGTATTTCTATATGCTTTCCACAGAGTAATTTAGTATGAACTCTTTGGATTGTTTGCCAATTTTGTGCCACCAGTATTACTAACCAAGTCCAATGATTGGCACAAAGGTATTGCATCAGCCCACTTTTCTCCTTCTTAATTTTCTTTTTCACCCTCACATATTCACATACGTCTGAACCTAGCTTTGGTCACGAATTTACTCATGCCTCGTTATGTTTTGAGTGGGTAACATATGGTTAATACGTCTCATTTCTAATTCATAACCATAACATAAAAGGGAAAGAATCACAGGAAGAAGAAATAAAAGGAGAAGTTTTGAAAGGAAGAAATCTCCTGTATATTTGATAGTTGTTTTTAGGCTTTTTAGCCAAAATTGTCATTAAGATATGCATAACTCTTCACTATGGTCCCTGAAATTTAAAACCAATAGAATTAGTTCCTGAGTTTGTCCACCATCAATCATTTTGGCCATTGCACCATTAAATAAGGCTAAAATGACAAAAATACCCTCAATTTTTGTCAAATCATTTGGCCCATTGCTTATTAAATTGAGGGTATTTTTGTCATTTTGGTCCTTATTCAATATAATTTTTCATGGAAGGACCAAAATGATTAATGTTGGACAAACTCAAGGATCACTTCTATTGATTTCAAATCTTAGGGACCAAAGTGATGAGTTATGCAAATCTCAGAGGTCATTTTAGCTAAAAAGCTCTGTTTTTATCATGGATAATGATTGTGTCCCCCACTTTAACATCATGTAAAGATTATATCTACAAAAAATCAATCAATTTGGATTTCGTTTAGTCATTCATCTGCGTTAGGTTTTAAGAACAAGTAGTATCCTTAGAAAGAACCCTACATTTGTTTTATGCATATATATATGGCTAAACGATCTCTAAATTGAATGATTTTTTGCACATATGATCTTTAGATAATGTTAAAGTGAATGAGTTCAGATTATGATGTTCAGACGGTAACAATTCGTTAATCGTAATTGAGGGGACAATCAAGTCCCCTATGAGAGTACACAAACATTATCTTTTTGTTATTACAACTGAATGAGTTTAATTTAAAACAATAATATAAGGTCCTTATATACCCTTTTCCAACAATGCTTAACATTTAAGCTAATAGGTGCCGACATGGCACTTAGTGACTTATGGTTAATACTACTATAAGTTAATAAAAAGAGTAATGCTATTGCTAGGCACACTAAAAAAAAATGTTAAGAGAGATTATATAGGTGTACCACATGATGTGGCAAATTAATGATATATATAATTAACATTTATATGAGATACGTTTATTAATTGATGTGGTATGTATATATTATTCGTCACATCATGTAGTACACAAGGGTGATACAAAATGTGATTTCTTTAGCCTTTTTCTAATAAAAAACTGTGATTTCTTTAGCCTTTTTCAAATAAAAAACAAGTACATACTTATAATTTGGATGAAATAATAACCAATATGTCACTAACGTGGACCTCGCTGGGCGAAATTTTTTAAAAAAGAGAAAAAAGGAAAAGAAAAAGAAAAAGCTGACTTAGTGAACCTCGTTGGAAAACTGCATGGCTCTGCCACCAAAAAATGGCAATCATAATTGTCTGTTAGGGTGGGGCTCCTATGATCCATGCTTTGCTGATACCCAACAATAAAATCCTATCTAGTGGGGGTTACGTAGAAATATTTGACAAACACTAGATTGGTTGAAGAATATTTGTACTCATCACTTATTTATAATTGTTGAATTAGTTTAAATTTTAAGATTTGTGCAGTGGATAAACATAAATTTTAAAATCTAACCGTATTCAATAATAACAAATATGGTGGTGAACATTACCATCACTTAAAAGTAATGAGCAAAAATATACATCCAGTTGTTGAAACAATAACATAAATAAGTTAGGAAGTTGACTCTCTTCAAAATAAAAAAAATAAAAAAAAGGGGGTTAGGGAGTTGGCTCATCGTCTCCTTTCCCACGCATTATATTAACCATGCAAATTAAAATGGAGGTGGTAGACTTTCACTAGTGGGATCATTATCTAATTAAGAATCTTAAAATTTGAAATCCAACAGCCTAATGAGATTCCCATGCATAGGGTACTCCCATTTGTTTAAGATTCCCTTCTTTTATTCTTATTCAGAGAATTTGCAAAAGGATATAATTCGAAGGGTGAATATTATTGTTTCATCCTCCTCCTATAATTCCTTTCATATTTTGATTCTTCTGGTGTTTTGCTTCTTGAATCGTTAATCGGTTGTTTCGGTGGAATTTGTTTCTCTTTAGTTATTGGGATGGTTAGGAATTTCCTTTCCACGGGATTTCAGTTTTTTGGGTTAGGCATATATGCATGCTGAAAAAATTATTGCAATGCAACGACAAGTGGTCAAATAACTGTCAAAAGTTGGTCGGTGGTCGCTTAATGCTACTTATCACTTAATATCTATTAGATTTAATTGTTGTAATGTTAGATCATTTATTTTCAATTATCAAATGCTATATACTATTAAAGAAAAATTGTATTAAGCGAGAGAATTATAATAAGAATTTGGCCACGAAAAATTTGTGACGTGTCCCCAAAACATTACTATCAATCTTCCAACAAGTTCCGCTTACGTCGGACACTCAGCCTATAAATAACAGCAACTCACTCCCAACGCTCAACACTCGAGAGAGAGCCTCTCATTCACACCCACCGTCTGGGTTCTCACTTTCTCTCTCTACTTTCTCACTCGTCGATGGCGCTCCGTCAAGCGCTCATTTGGCGCCACCAGAGTGTCCCTAGCCCCACCACCGTCGTCGGTTATGGAAGATCACCAAACCATCATGCCTCCGAATGCCGCCCAGGTGAATTACCACAGGGAGTATCTGACCTCGACGGACACCCCTCGGAAAGGATTTTTCCGCCGATTCCTCCACCCCCAGTCGGCATCGAAGCTCCCGGAATTCCTGACCGTTTTGGTTGGGAAGAAGCTCCTGGAAAAACTGAGAGGCATCAACGTTAGCGGTGATCAGCTCTACTCGGCGGTCTCTGCCCTCGACCTCCAGATCGGGCATCAACATTGCATTTTTTTCCCTTGGTAAGCTATGTCTAAAAGTTTATTCATTTTATTGTTGGATTGAAGAACAAAGATCATTGTCTTCCGTCAAGCAGCTTTTTCTTAATACTGATTGCCAACCAGTTTGTAATAATAATTGGATAGTTTAATTTCTCTTAGTTCAATTTTAGACGTTCTCCATAGTAAGTGTGCACACTATTTTTCTAGCTATAAATTTGTATATGATTTGCTATGTATTTTTTTATTTATATGAAAAGGCCTTTTCTAAATGCAATATGAATTACATGGTATGTGGACAAAATTCTATGTAGGCGTAAAAGACTTTTGGCTTGCGATACTGCATAAGGATTGCTTGGCTGAGGAACTTGAAGATTCAAGACCTTTTTTTGGTTCTCTTTTCCATTTTGTTGGTGTTTGGAATGATTCATTTTTATTATTTTTTTTCTAAATGCCTAACAATCGGTAATCTAATTGTATCATTACTTTATGTTAATTCAAGATTTTAGAATAATTGAGGTGGTCATCTCTAATGTTTTTATTTCATTGTCAATATCAATTAAAATATTATGTACAAATGTTTAAAATGCAATGCAATATCTATGACAAGTGATTTGGTCATACATAAATGAGTGTAGTGGAGCAGGATTTAAGCTTGGCTAATCAAATAGTATTTCTCCGAGTTGAATGAAATTTACATTCTATTGAGAATAATAACACGTATACAATAGCGTCAGTTCCATACTTTCAGTAAAGACAATACAAGAAAAATCAAAGCAATCCCATAAGAAAAAAACTGTGAAGAAAGCTACAAATGATGCATTTTCCTTTGGATATGACTTTTTTTTTCTTCTTATTTTTTGTCAATGTATGTGCATTTTAATTACTACATACTATAATGCAATTTACACCTCAACTCATATTCTCATTCAAAAACTCTGTTTGCAGTTATGGAAACAAGCATTAGTGTTGTGGCGCTATTGAATTGACAAAGCAATTTGCAGGTGGAATGGGAAAGTATAACATATATGTCAAAAAAAAAAAATAGTATATATTATACTATGAAGCCACAAACTTATCAACTCATTTTTAGCAAATTTTAATAAGATAAACGGCAAGCAAAAGATGATACATATGAAATATCTTGGGTCCTTGCTGTATTTCTTCGTTACTAGCCTTTTCTAACATGCTTTCATACGTGCAAAGAGTCTTTTTTTTTCTCATGCATTTTACATACGAGTTAATTATGTTTTATTTCCTTTTATTTTCAATGTATGATATTGTTGACCCTAAAAATTACCAAACCTACGTGGCGCGCAGGCTGAGTAACTAATAAGTTAACTACGTCATTCGGTCGAATGCGGGGAGTGCCAACTCCTGAGACCGACTCCGATTTGGATTGGGAGTCCTTGTCCCAATTCGCCTCTTCCTCGAACAAACCTACTCCTACTGGGATTCTGAATTTTCCTTCTTTTCGGGACTTCATTCCTTGCTGGTCGAGACTCCTAGTTGCACCAGGACTTCCTCGACCTTTCTATTTATCTGGACTACTTATGATAGGATTTGGCCGACCCTGCCAGCTGGCCTGGGCCTTATTATTCGGCCCATATTATCTGTCATCACCTTGGGCTGAGCGCATCCTGCTGCTCGGCCCAGCAATAATATTTTGGGTCCAAACATTGCCCCCTCGCTTCTGAGGTCGCCGACCGTTAACTCTTGGTCGGACCTCGACCTTGAAGAAGCGAAAACGTTTATTGCTTTTTTGGACTTTACTTCCTTAATGACCGTTATTCCTGCGCATTTATTAGACATGATTGCACTTTCCTCGTTGCCCCCAACGCGTGGCCACGTGTCGATTCTCCGCCGCTCTTAAAACTTTCAATGTGGGCCTCGAGACCGTGTACTAACTGGAACGTCTCATCCTCATTAATGCCTTAAAACTGGCGTCGCACGCACTCGTGCGTCCAGGATTTTCGACTCCTCGATCCCCTCTTCGCAGGTTCCCAAAATATCCGAAATGATTGAGCCTTTCCCGGTTAAATTTCCCCCCAATTTGAACCAGTGCTTTTCGAATCCCAGACGTTTGACATTCATCCTGAAAGGCCTATAAATACCCACATTTCTGCCATTCGCCTCTTACGCTTTCAGAAATTCTAAACCCTCAAGTTCCTCATCCTTGTTCGTTCAAATCACACCTTCCAGTTCTTCCTTCTGCAATACCCTCTTTTCCAGAAACACCTCTCTTCTCCACAAATGGCCTCCTTCATTTCGAAGCTTTCTGATGAGATCAACAAGTGCAAGGATTTCATCGATCGGAGCACTGTCAAGACGCTGCGATTTGAAGAAGACATGGCCACCACCCACCAGATTCTGGGTCCCCTCTTCAGAGACGCAGTGCCGTCGTCTGTCACTGACCTGCTCAAGGAGCAGTGTTTGAAACCCCTGCTGCAGGGGTTCGACTGGTCAAAGTGGACTCTGGCGCGGCCTCAGGGAGCCTGGCCCTCGACCACCACGGCTTGGGCTGCCTGGGTCGACCGGATGAGCACATTCTTCTCCAAGGAGTGGAAGGCTCTAGGCATCTACGATACCATCATCCTGTCGACCATGGAGGTCGCCATGGATAAGGAGCTGCTTATGGCAGCCCTGAGTCTATGGTGTTCGGCCACTAACACCATGGTCCTGCCTTTCGGCCCTTTCGGCCCCACAATCCTCGACGTCTCGGCCATCCTTGGGACTTCCCCGACCGGCCTTCCTATTGACGCCGCCCTTTCCGGATACCCTTCTCCTCTCGACCTGAAGGCACTATTCGACGAAAGGGCCGTCGAGACGCTAAGCCGGGGCGACCGGGAGCCCTCAAGGGAAGAAGTTCAGAAGCTCCACAAGAACTTCTTCAACTACAACACTCTTATTTTTCACTTCGCCGGCCGAGGCGAAGAAGGCCTTAGGAAGGGAGAGCACGAGGCCTTCCTCTTCTACTGGTACAACAAATTCATCTGTTGTACCAGGTCAAATAAATGCCTGGTGGAGAACATGCCGCTAGCCCAGACACTGGCTAATGGTCGCTCGCTGGCGCTCAGTCCAGCCATACTCGCCAACCTCTACCGCTGCCTGGCCGAGGCGACCATTGGCAAGATAGACCCGCACCAGAACGGACCCCTCTGGGTGTTCCAACTCTGGTTGCAGGTCTACTTCTCCACCCTTCGACCGGAGGTTCCTGCCTTCCAGCGAAAGGCCGCCCTCGGCCTTCAACTAGCCTCTCGACCAGCGCCGCCTCACCGAGCCGACGAGGTTTTCAAACACTTCCTCAGCCTCGAAGTCCTCTCGGATGACGAGTTCCTGGTGTGCCGGCGCCAGGAGTACCCATCCTCGCTTAGGCTCCCTACGGCAGCATGGGCCGAGTCTGAGGATGCGGGCATTCGCCAGCGCTGGGGGTCGTTTGTCCTGGCTCGCGACCTTCCTCTTGGTTGCGATGCCCGCCGAGCCAGCTGGGAGGTTTATCACCCCCATTTCCTCGCACGGCAACTCGGCTATCTTCAAGGCTGCCCAGTCCCCCTGCTCGCCTCTCGGTCTCTCCTAAGTCGGGGACGTCTTACTGGTTCCTCTGAAAGGGAATGTAAGACGTCGGACCAGGAGTTCCAAGAGAAGTGCAGGAAATTTCGGCTTCGGCCGACGGTTCCTGAATCTTTGGGAACCGACACCTTCGGGGACTGGTGGGAGGAATATACCGGAGGCTTCTTCGGCATCCCGGCCGAAGATCTGGTGAGGAAGATCTTCGGCGATCGTCCCGGATTAGCATCCTCGACTCAACCCAAGGAAT
Organism: Pyrus communis; assembly: GCF_041283825.1. Lineage (NCBI taxonomy): Eukaryota > Viridiplantae > Streptophyta > Magnoliopsida > Rosales > Rosaceae > Pyrus > Pyrus communis. The sequence continues at coordinate 21,485,875 of NC_142572.1, read as the reverse complement.
CGGCCCAAGGTAGTATTTCCGCTTATTTCCTCTTTTTGTTTTATCTACTCTGTTATTAATTGATTTGCTCTTCAGGGGGTCGTGGGTCGAGGACGGTCGAAGTGGTCGCTGCGGTGGCAAAGGCGACGAAGCTGGTGCCCAAAAAGAAGACCCTGGTCACCGAGCGGACGGTCCCCTCCAAGCGCCCCCACTGAGAGGCCGAGCCTGCGGAGGAGGCCCCTCGCCCTTCTAAACGTGTTAAGAAATTGGCGAAGAAGGGCGACCGGGAAATTCACGTCGTCCCCAGTGACACTACTGGGACGCCTGCTCCTGCCGGCTCTCCAACTGTGCCGGCTGCCCCGGCATCTCCAACCTCGATCCCTCCAGCCGTCTCCCAGGCCGATCCAATCGTCGCACCCGCTCCAGCTTCGGAGCCGGTCGTGGCGCCTGTAATGGGGAAGTCAGTTGCGCCTGCCGAAGCACCCTCCTCTCCAACGGTCGTTTTGGAGGTATAATTCTGCTTTCACTTGTTTCCTTAGGTTTCTGGTCGAAATGCTAACTGTTTTCTCTTTTCGTTCAGGATGTCGAGAGCGAGAGCGACGAGGCCCCGTTGCAACGCCGCCGTCGACCAGTCAACTCTCCTCCCGTCCATCCTCCTCTTGTAGTCGAGGCGACCGCTCGACCATGTCCTATTGCGGCGGATCGTGGCAAGAGACCCATGGTCGATCCTGAGGCCACGGTCGAGTCACCGATCCACCCGCAGGACGAAGACCCTCACATTCCTCCACAGGAAGTCTCTTCTGCCTTTGTAAGTATTGTTCCTTTTGTGTTTTGCGTTTTTTGTGACACATGTTTTTTAAAAGACTATTAAATGTCAGGTGCCTGAACATTCATTTCACCGGCAATTTTACGCGCCGAGGGGGGTTGTCTATATTTCCTGGCCGCCGTCGTGGCCATCGAATGTAGATGACCTCCATCGGCCGCGTGAATTGCGTAGCGGTCTAAGGCACTGGGCTCGGCCATTAAGTTCCCTGGGTTCGAGCAATGACCCAGAGGGCATGGCCGAAGTCTCCTCTTGGCAGGTTTAAAACAATCCCCTTTTCTTTACGCGCTATATCACGTCTTACTTTTCTTCACAAAGTTCTATTTTTATGTGCAGCTGTCGTGGGAAGTGGAGCTCGATGCTCTTCTTCAGAGCACGACCGGTGAGGCCGGCTCTTCTGCTGCTCCGGCCGAATCGGCAGGAGCCACGCCCGCCGAAGTCTTCGTGAAGCTGCACGAAGTCTTATCTCTGACTGCCTCCCAAGCTCTCCGGTGCAAGGGCCTTGATTCTGTTGGAGAGTGTCTCAATGACCTCGCCAGCGGTGGTCACCTGAGCCCGGAAGGTATCTCGTTCCTCACCGATCTCCTGGAGCGGACTCGGCAACACTTTCTCATCTTCGAGCGAGCCTTACAAGCCGAGGACGATTTGAAGGTGGCCAAAGTCGCGCATGAGGCTGGCCGAGTAGAGATGGAGGCAATCAAGGCGAAGAAAGCAAAGCTGACCGAGTTTGATCGTCAGATCTCTGACCTCCAACGTCAAATTTCTGACCTTCAACGGCAAAGGTCGGCTGCTGCTTCCGAGCTGGAGAAAGACTTTGAGGCCAACAAGGCTCGGCTGACGGCCTTTGCTGCCGGTGCACGGCGTATCCAGCAACTGCAGTGTAACAAGAAGACACGGCAGGCTGAGATAATTTTGAGCGAAGCGAAGTGGCTAGAGCTGAAGGCTGCCCTTGAGACTTTCCTCCCTTCGACCCCTTAGGATTTCACTATTGTATTTGTATTTGTTTTTCTTGTAATGATTTTTTGTTATCAATACAACGGTCGTTTTGCTATTAATACAATGGTTGTCTTACTCTTGCATTTCCCATGTAATTGGATAATACTTCTTTAAAAACTTTCCATTAATCGGCAACTTATGAACTGAACCCGTCCGATCTCTTAGATGATATGCCCCATTGCCGAGTACTTTGTGAACGATGAATGGCCCTTCCCAATTCGGCGACCACTTACCAAATCTGGGGTCTTTAATCCCAACAGGCAACATAGTTTGCCAAACCAATTCTCCTTCGCCGAACGTTTTTTGTCTTACACGCTGATTATACGCTCGCTCGACGATTTTCTTTTGTGCTACTAACAAGTTTACTGCATCGATTCGACTTTCTTCCAAGTCTTCTAACTTTTGTCGCATCGCTTGACTATATTCAATACTGTATAAATCACTCTGCTCGATTACTCGCAACGAACTTATACTCAAATTCCACTGGTAACATGGCGTCGTGTCCATAAGTTAACGCGTAAGGAGTGGTTCCAGTGGCCGACCGAGGTGAAGTTCGGTATGCCCATAATGCTTCACTTAACTTCAAATGCCACAAACCAGGTTTCTCTTTTACCATTTTTTCAAGGATGCCGATCAACACTTTGTTGCTTGCCTCGGCCTGTCCGTTTGCCTGTGGGTAGTATGGCGTAGATTGCTCGAGTCGGATATTCAAACTTGCCGCGTATTCCCTAAACCTATCGGCCGTAAATATAGTGCCATTATCAGTTATGATCGTTTCTGGCACGCCGAATCTGGTCACAATATTCTCCTCTACGAAGTTGCATACCTCTTTAGCCGTTAATTCGGCGTATGACCTTGCCTCGACCCACTTAGTGAAATAGTCAGTTGCTACAATTATCCATGCGTGTTTCGCTGCCCCCGATGATGGTGTAATTTTGCCAATTACATCCATTGCCCAACCCCTGAACGGCCACGGTTTAGTAACCGAGTGTAACAACTCGGCCGGGGCTCTCTGAATGGGTCCATGAATCTGGCATGATACGCATCTCCGCGCATATTCGATGCAATCCTTTAATATATTGGGCCAAAAATAACCGTGTCGTCGGAGCAACCAGCGCATCTTTCGTCCAGATTGGTGCGCTCCGCAAATTCCTTCATGTACCTCGGCCATTACTTGGGCAGCCTCGTGTGGACCGAGGCACAATAGTAGTAAACCATCTTCGCCCTTGCGATATAATTCATTTTGATATGACACGTAATTCGTCGCGAGTACCTTCGTTCTTCGGTCGTGTTTCCCATTGGGGTTATTGAGGTACCGTAACATCGTCTTTCTCCAATCATCCGGTTCTACTTCGACGGCACATACTTCTATGGGATCTCCTCGTTCTAATAGGGATGGGAGCGACATCACCTTTGTACGTATTACGTGCGCGCGTTGGAGAGTTTGCTGATTAATCAAAACGGGGTACGAGCGTTGACCCGTGTTCGCAATTTCCATAATTCGACTTAGTTTGCCCCCCATGAGTTGTGCTCCGGAGGCGATCTGGGCGAGTTCGTCGGCGTCAGTATTGTGGATACGTGAAATGTGTTCAAATGTGATTTGGTCGAACGACTCGGCCAGGTAAGTGGCGACCATGTGATAGGGAGCTAAAGTACAACTCATGCAACGAAACACGCCGTTTAGTTGGTTAATCACAAGTTCGGAATCACCAAGGACGAGAACGCGGGGGGCCCGCATATCGTGTAAAACATGGAGGCCGATAATGAGGGCTTCATACTCGGCCTGATTATTGGTGCAGCTGAAATCTAACTTGAGAGAAAAATACCATCGGCAGTGGTCAGGCGACTGAATTGCGATACCGACACCTGCCGAGGTCGAAGTACTGGAACCATCAAAATGCATAGTCCAATGGTTATCGTGTGTGGTGACGAAACCGATGTCCACATCGCCCCCCTCAAGACCATAAGGGGATGGGTGTTGTGCCAGGAAGTCGGCGAGGGCTTGCCCCTTGACGGCCTTTTGTGGTACATACTGAAGGCTGAACTCGGATAAGGCGAGTGTCCATTTCCCAATTCGGCCTTTGACCATAGGCCGAGTCAGCATGTAACGAATTACGTCGGTTTGGGCGATGACCTGCGTAACTGTGGGGAGCATGTAATGCCGAAGCTTGGATGCGGCGAAAAACAATGCTAAGCAAAGTTTTTCGACAGGGGAATAATTAAGTTCTGGTGAATTCAGGTTTCGGCTAAGGTAAAAGATAGCTTGTTCGCGGCCGACGTTGTTATCTTGTGCGAGTAGGCACCCAATGGATTCAGCAGCTGCCGAAATGTACAATTTAAGGGGTTTGTTGCGACAAGGTGGAACGAGCACAGGTGGGGTGGAAAGGGCCACCTTGATTTGCGTAAATGCAGCTTGATGCTCTTCGCGCCATTCAAATCAGTCGGTCTCCTTCAGTTTAAGGAGTGTAGAGAATGCTTTCATTTTACCGGCCGAATTGGCGATGAAACGACGGAGGAAATTGATCTGCCCGAGTAACGACTGGAGCTGTTTCTTTGTCGTCGGCGGTGGTGCGCTAATGATGGCGCGGGCTTTATTTTCGTCGACCTCGATGCCGCGATGGTGCACCAAAAATCCTAAGAAATTACCGGCCGAAACACCGAAAGCACACTTGGCCGGGTTCATCTTAAGGTTGTTTTTGCGCATGCGAAGGAACGCTTGCCTCAAGTCGTCCAGGTGTGTTTGACGACGTTTGGATTTTACGACCACATCATCGATATAAACTTCGACGATTGTACCGATTAAGTCGTGGAAGATCATATTCATGGCTCGTTGGTATGTGGCGCCGGCATTCTTGAGGCCGAAAGGCATGACTACCCATTCGTAAGTACCAAGTGCCCCCGGGCAACGGAAAACCGTCTTGTGGACGTCAGCTTCGGCGATGAAAATCTGGTTATAACCCGCATGACCGTCCATAAAAGATAGCAGTTCATGATTAGCTGCGGCATCAATTAATAAATCTGAGATCGGCATCGTATATTCATCATTGGGAGTAGCCAGATTTAGATTACGGAAATCGATGCAAATGCGAAGGGCACTGTTTTTCTTTAATACGGGGACGATATTGGCCAACCATTCGACATATCGAGCGGTCCTAATAAACCCGGCTTTTAGAAGCCGAACTAATTTTTCCTTAATGCCGAGTTGTACTTCGTTTGAAAATCGGCGAGGAGGCTGTCGAAAAGGCTTACACCTCCTTGATGCGTAGCTCATGCTCTACAAGGTTTCGGTCGAGGCCTGGCATTTCATGATAACTCCACGCAAAGCAATCTTTAAATTCGTGGAGTAGTTTACGGAGTTCGACCTTCATGGACGGTAGGAGTAACGCACTAATAAACAATGTTCGAGGATCCTCGGCCGTGTCGACGTTCACTTCCTCTAACGGGTCCTTGACTTGAGGTCGATGGTCTTCGAGTTCGGCCGGCGCAGCCTGAACTTTATCGAAAGATAGAACGGGGCCGTTATCTGCTTCGGCCAGAAATTCGATTATATTGACGCCAGAATGTGGTTGCTTGGTAATGGCGTACCAATGGGCCAGCAGCCGTTCCATTGTAGATGAAACCGTGGCCTGACGCCGTTCTTGTGTGGCGTGCTCAATCATCGGCATTGATAACCAAGTTCGCCAAGCCAAGTCTCGCCGAATCCTGTTGGACAGTCTCGGCGCCGACCTCAATCACTTTTTGTATTGAAATTCTCGTTGGCCGTCCATCCTCGTTAAGGCCTTGGAGGGTGATGTAGCCGACGTGATCATCATAATAGCAAGCCTGAATCATGTTGGTTTCAAATGGTTGGTTATCGGCTGGGTGAACTACGACCGATTTGCCATCCCAAAAGATGAGGACTTGGTATAATGATGAAGGAATGCAACTGGTTTGGTGGATCCAGTCGCGGCCAAGTAATGCGTTATAATCCGTCTTGGAATCAATGACAAAGAATGTCGTCATGTGTTGACGACCGGCAATGCTAACTTCCAACGGGAGCACCCCTTTGGTCTGAGATTTGTCACCAACAAAGCTGCTCATAGTGATCCCTGACGGAATGAGTTCATTATCAGAACGGCGTAAAGCCTTCATGACGGATATTGGCATAATGTTGACTGTGGCTCCACAGTCGACAAATACTTTAGAAATGGGAAATCCTTCGATGTGAACCGTGACGTACAACGGCTTCAGGTGTTGGAGATTAACGGAGGAGGAGCGGGGAAATAGCTCGGCCAAAGCTGCCTTGAGGTTATCTCCGCTCATGTTTTCTCGGTCGTCGTCGTTTGCGACGAAGTCTACTTGTGTTGCTTCCTCAGCAACTACGTCCCCGTCCAAGAAACTTGACTGGTGGGTACTCGGTTGGAATTCAGCCGGTAGAACGTGTACCATACTAATCTCCATATGTTCGAGGACCGAGGGGCCCATTGGGTCATGGTCGTCGTCTTCCGGAGAACTATCCTCTGTAGCAGTCGTTGGAAAATCCTCGATCAAACTTTTGAGTTCCTCCGTAAGAGCCGGTATCCGAGACGTGGGAACCAAATCGAGTGCAGGTGAGCCATTTCCTTCGACGATGTGGACTGCCGAAGATTTCCGTTGGTCCTTTGTTACACGGACTCGTTCTTCATATGCAATACGGGCGTTCATCGTGTCTAGATAGGTATCCAATCGTGCTATCCGTTTTTCCTCGTCGTCCGTGAGGCCGAAGAGCGATACAGCCGAGAAGACTTCGAAATGATAGCGTAAATGCTGAAGATCTTCGAGCGAAAAGGGTAATTCGGCGGCGTCGATATCTGTATACGGATCGACCTTAAAACCAAGGACCCGAGCCTCCCGTATATGTTGAAACCTAGCTTTAATGGCTGGATCAGAAGTTTTCTGGATAATTTGCTCGGCATCAGGGCAAGTTAGCGCTAAGTCGAGGGCTTCCTGACATGCCTTGGGGAGTCCGTACAAGTCATTTGCGGAGTATTTCTTATGAAATTCTCGCATGTATTCCATGGATGCACCGAGGAATGGAGGGTGTAAGTTGCGCCGTATTTTGATAAACGGCTCGCGCGGTGGTAACGGAGAAAGTTTCCTTTCGGCCTCTTGTGTAAAGTACTCTAGACGAGCTCTCGTTTCCCCAGGCCGGAGAAGGATCTTAATACGTTTCTCAGCCTCCTCAATAGTGGTTTCGAAATCAGCATCCGCTACTTTTTTCCCTTCGGCTAACTCGGTCATGATAGTCGGGGTTGGCCGTTCGCTACTATCTTCCACGGCCTTTTTTGGTTGCCATTGATTGGCCGGGCTGGCCTGTGCTTCCCGTCGCCGAGCCATGCAATCTATCCGTTGACGACGACGTTTTTGGGATTTGGACAGCGCCGTATACAAACCAGTCGGAGAATTGTAACTGTACCAGCGTTGATCCGATGTCCTTGGTGGTTTGAAAGTTTTGCGATCGGCTGGTAATCCCGAACTGTTGGCATTGCACGAGTAATAATCCTCATTATAGAAAGGTGCGTCGAAATCAAGACGCCGCCTGACCGAGGTCTGGTCTTTCGGCTGTACTTGTGGGCCGAGTCGATCAAACACTTGACGTCGTGGACCTAATCCCTTTGATGATGTTGTAGGGGCCGTGGGTGGTGTTGAAGATTTCTTCCCAGGTTCGACTGGTGTTTTACAATGGTCACATAAAACCTTCGATCCACAAGTTCCGTCGGATTTTGACCTTGTCATCGGCTCATCGGCGGGTCGCACCGATTGTTCCGTTGGTGGTGCATTTGAAAAGATATCAAGCTTTAGTCTTGTTCGACCATTTTGTTGACGGATATGCTGCACCGGGACATATTCGGCCTTCCTTTTGTTTTTGGGAAGGTGAGCATCCACCATACCAATCGTTGTTGAAGGGAAAGGATTAACGTCGACCGCCATCTTTTCCGGAAATTTCAACTTTCCTTTTTCGATCCAGCTTTGAATTGTGTCCCGGAACACAACACAATTATTGGTTGCATGCTTATTAGAATTATGATACTTGCAGTATATCTTTCCTTTTAATTCATCGGCCTTAGGGATAGTATGCCCCGGCCGAAGCTTGATGATTTTTGCTGCCAATAACTGATCAAAAATTGCGTCAGCTTTGGTGATATCAAAAGTGTATACTTTTGATGACTTAGCCGTTTCCTCAGCGGTCAAACGTGTTTTGGCGTCTTTGGTATTTACTTGTGCCAAAGCCTTGCAAACATAGGGTTTGTCTATTATTATCTCGGCCGCATCCACACTAGCATACTGAGGGTCTTCACTTTCGGCCGATGCATAGCTCACCGTGGGGTTCTTATACAACGTCCCCCGGGATGGTGACTTTGATATCTTTTCTTCTCGGAGCAGATACTCATATTGTTCGACGTGTTGAGCAAGTTCGTACATATCTCGAATATTTGCCCCCAGAAACTTCTTTTTGTACTCCACGTCTAATCCGTTGAGGGCGATACTGACGAATTCCACTTCGGGGAGTGGCACTCGGCACCAATTCCTGGCCGATTTAAACCTTGTTAGGTATTTCATTGGAGATTCATCAGATGCTTGAGCCATCCTGGCCAAGGATGATACGGACATCTCCATCCCTGGCCGATAGAATTGTTCATGGAACTTTTCGACCAACTCTTCCCAACTCTGCACGGAGTTGGGTGGAAGATTAATGTACCAGGCGAAAGCTGAGCCTGTCAGTGAAAAGTTAAACAGTCTTAGTTTGTAGAAATCACTATTGACGTCCCCACACTGCGCTGTAAACCGAGCCACATGTTCTAGTGAGGATAATGATGATTCCCCGGCGAAGAGGCTGAAATCGGGGATCTTAAATCCTCGTGGGTATTCAAACCTTTCCACATAAGCCGGGTATGGGTGAATGAATTTTGGAAACTTCGGCCCTTTCTTTAGGGCCGAATCAATCATTCTCTGGACTTCGGTCACGTTTATGGAAGCGACTTCTTCTCCCTGGCTCGGTCCCTCGGATCTATTTCCTGGTCCTCTTCTTTCTAAGGGGACTGGTTGTGGCCGAGCGGACCCTCTCTCGGCTGGCGTAGGCACATTCGGCGGGAGCTGCCGAGGTTGGCCGACCTGGCCATCTTCGAAGGCTTTACTAACCAGTAGTTCAAGCATTCTGGTCTGTGTATCGCTGTTACTACGTATGACGTCTAGCAAATCATTCATCTTCTGACCAATCGACTGCTCGACCTGACGATATTGTTCATCCAGTCGTCTCCGGAGGAATGTCCTAGTCGGCGGATCGGAACCTTCCCCACCATCGTCATCACAATCTTCCACAATCCCTTCCATGAACATTCCAGCTGTTTGATTCGGGACTGCGGGGTTGTAAGGTTGCCCGCCAAGACAGACTTCATTCTCTCGGCGTGTTACACTTGTGGCCTCGGGTGGCGCAATTATGATCGGATTTTTTGTAGAGTGCAAATCCTGCCCAAGGCCTTGCACTGGTAAGTCAGTTGTTGACTTTCCCATGGTTGTTTTCTGCTTTGTAGACCGTGTCTCAATGGTCATGAACTTCGAAGGTTTAGTACAAATTGTCCCACTGGGCGTGCCAAAATGTTGACCCTAAAAATTACCAAACCTACGTGGCGCGCAGGCCGAGTAACTAATAAGCTAACTACGTCATTCGGTCGAATGTGGGGCGTGCCAACTCGTCGGCCGAGCCTGGCCGAGGAGTAAAATTTGTTGATGTAGCTTTGAGCGCGTCACTGACTTCTTTAACTTGCGATTGCGACCGAGGAAGGAACACTCTCGGTCTCTGGGTTCTACAGCCTGAAGACAAGGCTGCTAATTCTGCGGAGTTCACAAATCGTCCGAGCCCGATTCGGTCACTGTGATTATATTCGTGAGAGTATAAGCACGTCGAATAGAGACCAAGGTGTATGGGCACAGGTGCTCGAACGTGATATATGTCTTGATGGTAAACGTAGTTCGGCCGTCGGAATGCCGAACCCTGAATCACTTGTGAGTATCCAATCATAAAACCACTCAGCGACCAGTACGCCGAGCAATGTAACTCGTAACACCTAACTATGCCGCGAAGGCTATCAAGGTGACCTCCGCCAACAAAGGTTCGAAAACCTTTCTCGACCGAGACTTAGATAGATAATCGGTCGACCTTGACGCAGTGCTGTTTATCCAAACTGAAGATGCTTCTCGGTCGGCTGATTATGCGGCAGCAGTGCTGTTTATCCAAACTGAAGATGCTCGCCGGGCGCTTCCACAGTGCTGTTTATCCAAACTGAAGGTGTGTCGGCAGGAAAAGAAAAGGAAAAAATCTCAAGGTGTTGAGAGGTTTTGCGCAGGGCAATTGTATGCTGATTTGAAGGTCCTTTTTTCTGTTGCATGATTTCTTGTATTTATAGTGCCTCATTTCCTGAGACCGACTCCGATTTGGATTGGGAGTCCTTGTCCCAATTCGCCTCTTCCTCGAACAAACCTACTCCTACTGGGATTCTGAATTTTCCTTCTTTTCGGGACTTCATTCCTTGCTGGTCGAGACTCCTAGTTGCACCAGGACTTCCTCGACCTTTCTATTTATCTGGACTACTTATGATAGGATTTGGCTGACCCTGCCAGCTGGCCTGGGCCTTATTATTCGGCCCATATTATCTGTCATCACCTTGGGCTGAGCGCATCCTGCTGCTCGGCCCAGCAATAATATTTTGGGTCCAAACAGATATATTTTATTTTAAGACGCAATATGAGAAAAAAAATAGCTAGCACAACATATGTCAAAGGGCGCGTAGCACCTTTTTATAGTACGAACACCTTTGTATCGGTGTCAGCTCTTCCGTTGGCAGGTCTACTTACTGTTTTTTATAGTAGTCTGGGCGAGTACTTAATGTATAAGAGGAGTCCTTTGCAATTGAACTCTTGACAAAATTATAATAAGAGGAGTCCTTTGAGAAAAGATAAACACATGATTAGATTATGAACCTACTAAATAGAGCCACTGCGTATAATTCTGCAAATATATACTATACAAGATTAACCAAACCAATAGCATAAACAAAGATTTTTTAAATGGAAAGTTAAAAACCGACAGCAAGTGTGAATGTAAATGTACTCAGCCAGGTCGAGATGCAAATCGTCTTTTAAATGGAAAGTTAAAAACCGACAGCAAGCCCTGCAAGGCCTAGGACACCTTGAACAAAATACCATGGCAACAGCCACATTGTCAGGGCACAATTCGACCCCAAAAATTTTCACACTGCTCGTTCTATGCTTGGTCATGCTTGGAGAAGACATGCTTGCCTCCTAGTTATCAACATATCCCTTTCTCTTGCACCTTATCGTATTGAACCAAAACTAAGTAAATCTTTAATCTTTATCACATTTAGCCAAAATCGATTTGTTAAAAAACATACTTATTCATAATTTCACTTTAATGGCAGAATAATCACGGTATCATTTCAATAAATGGAATTAAATTTTAATATCTTTACAAAGAAATCGAGAGACGTACAAATCCTGGAATTGAGGAATGGCTGATCATCCAAGTCGAGCCGGCGACTGGGCGAGGCCATGGGGACGGCGACCGACATATCGTTCTCTAGAGAAAGCTTCCGGCGGGCTCTGCGTCAGTGATGAGTTCTTGTGTGGGTGCCGGACAGAAGACGGTTGCGATTTCGAAGAAGAGGGGGCTTTGGGGAGAGAAATGAGTAGTTTGGAGATTTCAGAGAAACCGCCGAAGGAAGCGAATGGGTGAGACTGGGTGGGTTGGTGGTATCAGGTCTGGAATTGGTATATAGATTGGGTTTAAGATCGAGTTGGTTCTGATAACTAATTTGAGAGTAATATTAAATAAATTAATCTACAACATTTCATATACGGTGATTGATTTCAAGAAGGCGCTGTGATTAAATTTATTTCAACAACAGGCTACCCTTGTGGTCATATCAAATAACTGCAACGAGCTTTACTTGCGCGTTATTATTCTAACATGTTTTATTACGGGCCGATTTTGCCCGTTGTTAAAACCATTTACTCACAACGGACTTTAAATGTCCGTGGTAATATTGGATATTCTACAACGAGTCTTTTATGTCCGTGGTGAATTAACTGTGATAAATGCAGTGCTGTCTTGTAGTGGATGGTGACAATTGACAAGGCCGAGCCCTCTCTTCTATCTTTTTCCAACCCGAAGTGCATTGATGTGAATAAAGCAGCAGAAAATAAAAACAACAAAATAGTACATACTAAGAAGTCCTGGTTGGTCGATCAATAACGTGATTTCGTTGCACGCATGCACGTACTGCATTGATATGCCTTACCAAATCCTTAGTCCCTCGTCGTATATGTTACATAGACACCACCAACTTTGTGGTAACTTTAAATGAGTGTCATTACACCCCATTACTCTCACCCACCAACCTCCTCTCATACTTTAATTGCAAAACCTACCAAGTTGAGACATGAAAACCCTAAAACCTTCCGCTTCTCTAACACTATATAATAACACTAACACCTTCCCAATTCTAAATCATTTCATACTTCCTTGAGACCCTCATCTTTTCCCAATTCATTCTGCATCTTCACGCCTCGCTCTCTCTCCCTTCTCAATTCTTCCTAACTCTCGTCCCTGCAAGGATATACTTCCTTTCGAAACACAAGAGGCTTTAGCATCATTTTCCAACTATGAAAAGGTATTGTATCCCATATTTGAAATGTTGTAATTGCTTCTGTTGATTATAGACCTTATAATTTGTAATTTTATTTTAAGATTTATGTATAAGATTTGCTAGTGTGACAAGAGACTTCAAGTTGGTGAAAAACAAAGCAGAGCACAAAAATAACCAATGAAGGATTAATGGTATGCGGACTCTTTCAGGATCATTTTTGATATGTCGACGAAAGTGGTCAGGAAGGGGAGCAATTGCTGAACCGGTGAGTTAACCAGAAATCAGATTCACCACAGCGATGGTTTGCTTCCATATCTTTCAATGCATATTAATTGTGCTGTTTATTTATTTTAATTATTCCAGCTGTCACAGCCATAACATCCTACATGTATGACCTTCACATCATGATTCCATTTGTGATTTTGGATTTATTATAGTAGGGATCATCCATCGATATAGGGCAAAAATCACCCGAAGGTAGTCGAGTTTTAGGAATCAAATACTTCAAGAGAAGTAATAGAGGTATTTTTATGGGCTTTAGGACTCTACTTACAAAATATCATTGACCCCGAATGCATAATTTGCCTCTTCACCCTACTGAACTGTTCGTATTACCTGATTTCCTTTGTCCTGTTTCTGAGACATACTAAAGTTCTAATTTTTCTGGAATTTGCACTAGAAATAAATGTCGTTATTTTAGTACATATTTAGAAAATTGATTGATAATGGCAAAAAACTTAAAGGTTACAAATATGGATTATTTGGTCTATCAATTACAACTTTCATCTCTGTTCTTTTGTTTAAAAGTCATTCGTAAATTGTGATAGAGTGGATTGATGATCCGCGGACTGTTTTTTTTTTTTTTACTCATATTTGTCTTCATCCCTACTAGGCGATTCACCGAACGTATTTGGAATTAGGTGAAAATTAAGTCTACACAGTTTCCTAATGACTTTTAAACAAAAGAACAAAGATGCAAGTTGTAATTGACTGACCAAATAATTCATATTCGTAACCTTTTAAGTTTTTTGCCACTATCAATCAATTTTATAAAATGTACTAAAATAACGGCATTTATTCCTAGTGCAAAGTCCTGAAAAGTTAGAACTGTAGTATGTCTCAGAAATAGGACAAAGGAAATCAGGTAATATGAACAGTTCAGTAGGGTAAAGAGGCAAATTATGCATTCGGGGTTAATGATATTCTGTGAGTAGAGTCCTAAAGCCCATATAAATACCCCTATTACTTCTCTGAAGTATTCAATTTCTAAGAACTCGACTACCTTTGGAATGATTTTTGCCCTATATCGATGGATGATCCCCACTATAATTAAATCCAAAATCACAAATAAAATCATGATACGAAGGTAATATATGTAGGATGTTATGGCTGTGATAGCTGAAATAATTAAAATAAACAGCACAATTAATACGCATTGAAAGATATGGAAGCAAACCATCGTTGTGGTGAATCTGATTTCCGGTTAACTCACCGGTTCAGCAATTGCTCCCCTTCCTGACCACTGTCGTCGACATATCAGAAAGGCTCCTGAAAGAGTCCGCATACCATTAATCCTTCATTCGTTATTTTTGTGCTCTGCTTTTTTTTTTCACCAACTTGAAGTCTCTTATCACACTAGCAAATCTTATACATAAATCTTAAAATAAAATTACAAATTATAAAGTCTATGATCAACCGAAGCAATTACATAAAACCCTTTGGGACGCCTCAACGCACTGTCGATCATGATCAACCATCCCTCTATTGAGCCAACACAATCCATCCTATTCATTGTACAATAAAAAATTGGATTTGGCCATGATCGTAGAAATTTAGATTCTTTCCAATCACCTGGACTTAAAATGCAATGATCTCTAGTGGACATGGGATGAGAGCTTAACATAAGCCATGGAACTTGATGGGGACGACGTGATTGAATATTGCTTCTAATAATTGCTTGCCATGAACGGCATACTGCAGCACATCGAAGATGATCATTCTTCTTCTTGTTGTTATTATGAAGATGATCATTCTCAACTTCCGGCCAATGAAATCGAGAATGAGCAACAAAAACACTCTTGATAGGCGGTATATGTTAATTTTCGTTTGATAATCATTTTGTTCTCAATTTCAATTTTTGTGTTCACTTTGGTAACTACTTTTAGTTTTCAAAACATAAAAAGTTGAAAATTGAGAACCACTTTTTCAAATTTCAAAATTTAATCTTGAGTGTTTACTTTTTGATTTTTAGTTATTACTTCAAGATTCTTAAGGGCGAACGTAATTGTCGATGCCAAGTATTTTGAATCTATATATGTTCCAACTACTAAGTACAGTGAATTACTAATTCGTGTAATTTCAAAATTAGGGGAAAAGAAACTCATATGGTTATATATCCAAACGTTTAAGTGGGCCAAATTTTATCCTTTTGTAAGCCAGCATATGATACGCTGACAAAATGATGAATAGCATCGTATCAAACTCCCGAGAAGAGGGATTGAGATTCTTTTCAGATTTTAATGTCTGGAATCTAAAAATCAGGAGATTTGTACTGTTCAAGAGATAACAAAAGAGATTCAGGCCGTTTAAGTTTTTAAGTTTTTGTGAAATAAGCTAATGGAAACCGTAAAATTAAAATTGAATGGTCAACATCTCTTAGTTTACCAACTCCTAACACAGAGATCCGGAGCAATTCCTATTCCCAACAAGTGAACATTATCAACTGATTCTTTTGTGTGTTGGCATTTACATCTATTCTTTTCTCTTGCATTTCTCGTACTTTTTCCGCTGCAAATCTGAACAATTAGGTAGCTTTGGTATTCGAAAAGAAAAAGAAAAGATTCAGCCCACGGATAGGGCTGCACTGCCCCAAGTTTTGGCTACACAAAGACTTGAAGCTTCAATACGATTACAATATATATATATATATATATATATATATATGTGTGTGTGTGTGTATGTATGTGTGTGTGTATGTATATAGGAAGTTAAGGAATATAAGGATCCTTACATACATGAGAAGATATGCAAGCATGAATATTTATGCCAGCCAAATGATAGTGTCAGGTACTACTACTTGATCAAATTTTAGTATTCCCTAATAATGTAAACTCAGGAATCAATGGCTGCTTTTTTTCACCCCAACTTGATCATAATTCTCAGACAACATATATACATATATATATATATAGTACGATGACATCCATATGTCTTTATCATTAACCACCCCACCCCCACCCCAAATTGTAGATTCTTGTATCCTGTCATATATAACTACGTTACCTGTATTCATTACATGATTAGAGATATAAATATAAGAGGATACACTCCGATTGTGAAGATTTTTAGATACATACAAGTCTTAAGAACTTGTGTGATACGTATGCAAATTGATAAACTTTTCAAACCCATGTAAGTCCACCACCAACATCACTAATATTATCCCAACTTAATCACCTATTGCTAAATGTGTTTTATAAAAAAAGTCTCAGTGATATTAAGTTTGGAATCTCTCATACATTAATTGTATATTATTTTTTCATATGCATGATGTGTGATCCAATTCTCAAACAAGCCCTTGTTGAAATTAATTATTTGAATCCATTGAACATGATTTAATTAAAATATGTTGGAACCAGAAACTTGCAAAGGACTGCTGTAATGCAAAGTTCGAGAGCTTACAAAGCAACAAGGGAGAATTCTTATTAAGCAAAGCAAACTTCATGGCTATTAAATAGCCTTACATTTGAACAAGAAAATGAAACAACTTCTTCCCACGATAACCGGACCTACGATCGAGGTGGAGACTACGTCAAAACAGAAACATGCAGTACGTCCCTCAAGTATAGGGATTATTGATTCCTAAGAGATAAAACAACCCTAAAAACTAGGAACCCTAGCTGTAAACCCTTATCGGATAACGGCTAGAAGTTTTAAACAATTCTAACATCCTCCCTTAAACTGAATACCATAGCTATTCAGTTTACTCCTGAAGCTTGCAAACACCCAGTAATCCCCGCAACTTCAGAAACAAGTCGACCTTCAACGGTTTCGTGAAAATATCTGCAACTTGTTCCAGAGAAGAGCAGTGCACCAGTTCTAAAACTCCATCCTTGACCAAATTTCGAAGAAAATGGAACCTTACATCAATATGTTTGTTTCGACCATGCAACACAGGATTTCTTGATAGTTTGATAGTCGAAATATTATCACAATACACCACGGTTGGACTACGTTGCTCATGGTTAAGACTCTTCACAATTCTTCTTAACCAGACCACCTGGCATGCACTTGATGCTGCTGCTATGAATTCTGCCTCAGTAATGGATAAAGTAGCAACTAGCTGCTTTTTTGAGGACCAAGAGACTGCGCCCATATTCACCATAAATACGTAACCTGAGGTGCTCTTCCTATCATCTTGATCACTGGCGTAATCACTATCGATGTACCCAATCAACTCCTCAGTTCCTCCCTTCTTGTAGAATATCCCCAAATCAGTAGTTCCTTTAACATATCTTAGAGCTCTTTTTGCCGTCTGCATGTGAACTGCAGTTGGACGCTCCATGTATCGGCTAATCAAACTTACAACAACATTAAGTCAGGGCGTGTAGCTGTTAGGTACATGAGACTTCCTACCATCTGTTTGTAAACAGTGCCATCAACCTCTATTCCTCCTTCATCTTTTGTAAGTTTGTAACCAGGAACAATGGGATTTAGTACTGAGTTGCATTGATCCATGTTAAACCTTTCCAATATCTCTTGAGCATACTTTCTTTGACTAATAAAGATTCCTCCAGAACCTTGTATTACTTCAATACCAAGAAAGTATCTCATTTTCCCGAGATCGGTCATGTCGAACTCCACCATCATAGATTTCTTAAATTGTTCAAACATCATCTTATCATTTCCAGTAAAAATGAGATCATCGACGTAAAGACATACTATCAAGATCTTACCATCTTCTGCAGTTTTGATGAACAATGTGTGCTCAAAAGGACATTTGTTGAAACCTTCCTTGATGAAATACGACTCTATACGACTGTACTAGGCTCGGGGAGCCTGCTTGAGTCCATATAGAGCCTTCTTCAGTCGATATACTTTCGTCTCCTGCCCCTTCTATTCATACTCGGGTGGTTGATTAACAAATACTTCCTCATTTAACTCCCTATGCAGAAATGCGGACTTGACATCAAGCTGATAAATGTCCCAGTTCTTTTGCGCAGCAAGCGAGATTACTATGCGAATGGTGTCTAAACGAGCAACTGGTGCGAAGACTTCTGCATAGTCGATCCCATATTGTTGGCAATAACCTTTAGCGACTAGTCGAGCTTTATGTTTATCTACTTCTCCATTCTCGTTAAGTTTCGTCTTGAATACCCATTTTACTCCGATAGTTTTCCCTCCAGGTGGTAGCTCGACTAATTCCCACGTACTTTTCTTCTCGATTGCCCGTATTTCTTGATCCATGGCCTGTCTCCATATTTCGGACGTCACTGCTTCTTCAAAGGTTATGGGATCTTGATCAGTAAATAGTGCCAATTGAGCCATACCCTCATTCTCCTCATCGGATAAGCCCTGACCTGTTTCGTAATCCCTCATCCAAGTTGGTGGTCTTCGAGTTCGTCCTGTGAAAGGTGAGGCTTCATCAACTTGGCTGTCTTCTTCAACTATTGATCCACCATAATCAGATTCAGTTTCAATTTCTTCATTACTTTCAACCTCAGGATGACTTGTCATCTCAGTGCCATTTTCTTCATCAATATCCCATTCGAGATCTGTCATAATAACTTCCTTGTGATTGTCATCCCAAACCCACTGTTTGTCTTCTTCGAACACTACATATCGGCTTATGATTATTTTCTGTGAGACAGGATCAAATAATCGATAAGCTTTAGACTCTTCACTCACCCCAAGCAATACACATTTACAGCTCTTGGCATCGAGCTTCACTCTTTTATTGTCAGGTATGTGAGCATGAGCAATGCAACCAAAGATTCTGAAGTGGTCCACGGATGGTTTGTGTCCATTCCATGCCTCCTCAGGTGTCTTGTTCTTCACGGCAAGAGTGGGGCATCGGTTCAACACATGCACTACCCAGTTAACTCCTTCTGGCCAGAAAGTTTTTGGAACTTGCTTGGCTGACAACATACTTCGCACCATGTTCATGATGGTGCGATTCTTTCGTTCTGCTACACCGTTCTGTTAGGGAGTATATGCTGCAGTTAATTGCCTGTGGACTCCATTCTCTTGGCAAAAATTTGTAAATTCGTGTGAAGTGAACTCCCCTCCTCGATCTGTTCTTAAGCTTTTTATTGATGTCCCAGTTTCCTTCTCTACCCTTGCTTTGTAGGATTTGAACGTGCCAAATGCTTCAAACTTCTCTACCAAAAAATAAACCCATGTTTTTCTGCTGAAATCATCTATAAAGGTGATAAGATACCTCTTTTTGCTGTTTGATGTAGGATTAATTGGCCTGCATATGCCCGCATGCACTAGTTGTAGTACCTCGGAAGCTCTCCATGTGCTTTCTCTGGGAAAAGGATCTCTGTGTTGTCTCCCCACCAAATAGTCTTCACATACCCTTTGAGAGGCAGTGAACTGAGGTATTCCTTCCACCATATGCTTCTGTTGAAGTATTCTAAGCCCATTACAGCTAAGATGCCCATAGCGACAGTGCCAAAGTCATGCTTGATCAGTGGTTTGAGACGAGAAACATCTTTGTTCCTTTAGTGGACCTCGAGCTGATATTGCAAACATTCGATTAGAACTCATCTTGGTCTCCATGATTAGACCTTTCTCCGAGTGAAAGATTTTGCACTTTTCATGTTGGATAAGTACTGAGAGTCATTTCTCTTGTAATTGTTCGATGCTTAACAAGTTATTCTTCAAATCTGGCACATAGAACACACTGGTGATCACGTGTATCATACCATTTACTTCCATTTGAACGTTTCCCTTGCCTTGGACAGTCAAGCTGGAATTATTTCCAAGTTTCACTGATTCTTTAAAGCTGCTATCAAACTCACTAAATCGGTCCCTCTTGCCACACATGTGATTGCTGCATCCAGAATCAAGGAACCATGTGTGCTCCGCTGTTGCCTCATTGAACTCCACAAATGCCATCAACAAAATCTCTTCTTTTGTCTTCACATAGTTTGCCTTCTCCTCCTTAGCTTTCTTTGGACACTCCCACTGAAAATGCCCTAGTTCATGGCAGTGATAGCATTCCAGGGTTGACTTGTCTAGCCTTCCCCGTCCTCTTCCTCTTCCTCGATAGGTTCCTCATCCTCGTCCTCCTTGCTGGATTCCATGAGTAGCCTGAAGAGCATGTTCATCCTCCTGATGTCGACTCATCATTTGCTCATGCACCAAAAGACTGCTCTGGAGTTCGTCGATAGACATGACATCTAGGTCATTCGATTCTTCAATCGAACAGATAACATAGTCGAACTTCGTTGTCATGGATCTCAAGATTTTCTCAATGATCACCACGTCGTCCATCCTTTCTCCGTGAGTCCGCATCTTGTTAGCTATGGCAAGAGTTCTGCCAAAATAACCATTGACTGTTTCTCCATTCTTCATGTGCAGCACCTCGAACTCCTTGCGAAGGGCCTGCAGTTGTGCACGTTTTACACGTGCAGTTCCTTGATACTTTTGTTTCAAGGAATCCCATATATCCTTTGTTGTGTCTTTCTTCAGAATGGTCTCCAAAATGGACCGATCTATAGCTTGGAACAAATAGTTCTTGGCCTTCAAGTCTTTCAGCTTTAGTTCATCTAAGATCTTCTTCTGTGCTTCCCCAGTTTCCGATCATCCTGCTGCTGCAGTGATCCCAATCTCCACCAAGTTCCAATACTCTTTGGAACGAAGGAAGTTCTCCATAAGCATACTCCAGTGGTCATAGTGTCCATCAAGCTTGGGAATATCTGGTTGTACGAAACTATTCTCAGACGCCATGGTTGTATCTCTCCGCTTAGGTTGCAGGCTCTCGATCAGGCCCCGGAGTGGGGCTCTGATACCAGATGTTGGAACCAGAAACTTGCAAATGACTGCTGTAATGCAAAGTTCGAAAGCTTACAAAGCAACAAGGGAGAATTCTTATTAAGCAAAGCAAACTTCATGGCTATTAAATAACCTTATATTTGAACAAGAAAATGAAACAACTACTTCCCACGATAACCGGACCTACGATCGTGGTGGAGACTACGTCAAAACAGTTCTACATGCAGTATGTCCCTCAAGTATAGGGATTATTGATTCCTAAGAGATAAAACAACCCTAAAAACTAGGAACCCTAGCTGGAAACCCTTATCGGATAACGGCTAGAAGTTTTAAACAATTCTAACAAAATATGCATCAAGATTTATTTAATTAAAAGGGATCCAAACTACAAGCCCAAAGTAGGAAGTGATTGAACAAGACGCATGGGACAAAGCCCATGGCGTCAAACTCTATAAGGAGGTGTGGCATGGGTTATCATAAATATCCATGCGTTTTCTCATATACGCCTAATGATATTGTGAATGCAATTAGTTTTGTACCTCAGAACGCAAAAAAAAAAAAAAAATAGAGAAGGAGAAAACCCTAGCAGAAAGCCTCCTAGTGTACCGCGGATTCTGTTGGTCCAAGTGAGTGATCTTATTAGCACAATCAAATGGTTCTCTCCATCATCCGTCGTTCGTGTATAAGTATGAATACTCTTAAAGACAGACCATTTGGGGAGCTTTCATTGATTAATCATGAAGAGGAAAAACATAAGCACAAAAATGATCCTACGAAGTGGTGCACACATGGCTAAGGATTAAGTTTATCTCTTCACCATCTTCTTTCTTGTATTATTGAATGACAACCAAATGGATATGTAATTGAGATTACATATTATGTTTATTTATTTATTTATTTTTCACTGTGTATTTAATTATTCGGTTAAATAAAAATCGCAATTATATGCCCAAAATCCCAATAGCCCCCTCACGAGTGTCCTCACACAAGGTCACAAGAGAAACCACTTTCCACATCAAGAACTGGTCGAGCCATATATTAAATGGATGTGTAATTGAGATTACATATGATGTTTATTTATTTATTTTTCACTGTGTATTTAATTATTCGGTTAAATAAAAATCGCAATTATATGCCCAAAATCCCAATAGCCCCCTCACGAGTGTCCTCACACAAGGTCACAAGAGAAACCATTTTCCACATCAAGAACTGGTCGAGCCATATATTATACCGGAACCAACATCAATCTTTTGGAAGGCCCAACCAGTGTTCAGTCATTGAAGTCAACGCCTTTTAGGCCAAATTGTTTAGTCAATACTCTTTAAATTGGAGTTAACACAACCTTTTGAAGGCTCATGACTTGTCGAGAGAAGATTTTCTTGGCTGATAACGTAGCAAAGATTTTGGAGGCATCAAATCCTAAAATCTATCTGAATCGAGGCATCAAAACCTCGATCAGACTATATTTGCCATCGCTACTTCTATTGAATTAGAAGCTGATTCTTGTGAGAGTGCTTTATATCCAAATGATGTTAACTTAATTGCTTTATATCCCTCTAAATTTACTCCTCTCCTCTCTTTTTTAACTTTCCTCTTTTTTTTATTTTTTTATTTTTTTATTTTTTATTTATAAAAAATTCAACACGAGGTGTTAACATAGGTTAATCGCAAGCGTCCAAATAGAATGGGACTAAATGAAAAGAAAAATGGAAGAGTAGAGAATCGGATCTATTCACATGTGTGTGTGTGTTTGTTTAACCTAGACTCCTAGTGCATGCCTTGTTGCGTTGCCTCCCACTTCTGTCGTTTTAGTAACTACGTACGCTAATGCGTCAGATTTGGGCAGCATTCCATGCGGTAGGAATTCCCACATGACGTTCTAATTAACAACTAATTCTTTAATTAGGGCCTAAAGGCAGGGAATCACCTTGCAGCCAATCTCATGAACTGAAGGATCATTAATTTGTTTTTGTTTAATATGGTTAATTTAAATCGAAAAATTCTTATATTGTGGTTGGTCAATGTGTCCTTGTATCGGTATCTCCACTGGATGGCACTAAATCCTCCATGACATTGATAGAACCTATATCATTTATAATGTTCATTGATAAATTTAGATGGTCCACCCTCATCTTACAATAATCCATATGCCATTTGGAAATTAACATTATAGGGAAGCCATAGTCACCCTCCCCTACCATCGATTTATAGTTATATGATTTGTATGCATATATATATATATATATATATATATATGTATGTAATTAGTTGTACTCAGGTGTTAAGTAGCGTCAACGAATTGTGAAAACATGCAAAAGCAAAAGAAAAAACTGGTGTAAGAAGACCATAAGACCAACTTCAATAGTTGACTTAAAGCTTAAAATTTGCAGTTGTA
The DNA here is from genome assembly GCF_041283825.1 of Pyrus communis. NCBI lineage: Eukaryota > Viridiplantae > Streptophyta > Magnoliopsida > Rosales > Rosaceae > Pyrus > Pyrus communis. The sequence continues at coordinate 21,462,999 of NC_142572.1, read as the reverse complement.
GTGGCATAGAATACATAAAAAATCTCACTTTTAAAAAATTCTTATTAACATTTCTCACTTTTCAGATGTTAACGATATGTATTTCTATATGCTTTCCACAGAGTAATTTAGTATGAGCTCTTTGGATTGTTTGCCAATTTTGTGCCACCAGTAATACTAATCAAGTCCAATGATTGGCACAAAGGTATTGCATCAGCCCACTTTTCTCCTTCTTAATTTTCTTTTTCACCCTCACATATTCACATACGTCTGAACCTAGCTTTGGTCACGAATTTACTCATGCCTCATTATGTTTTGAGTGGGTAACATATGGTTAATATGTCTCACTTCTAATTCATAACCATAACATAAAAGGGAAAGAATCACAGGAAGAAGAAATAAAAGGAGAAGTTTTGAAAGGAAGAAAGCTCTTGTATATTTGATAGTTGTTTTAGGCTTTTTAGCCAAAATTGTCATTAAGATATGCATAACTCTTCACTATGGTGACTGAAATTTAAAACCAATAGAATTAGTCCCTGAGTTTGTCCACCATCAATCATTTTGGCCAATTGAGGGTATTTTTGTCATTTTGGTCCTTATTCAATATAATTTTTCATGGAATGACCAAAATGATTGATGGTGGACAAATTCAGGGATCACTTCTATTGATTTCAAATCTCAAGGACCAAAGTGATGTGTTATGTAAATCTCAGGGGCTATTTTAGCTAAAAAGTTATGTTTTTATCATGGATAATGATTGTGTCCCCCACTTTAACATCATGTAAAGATTATATCTGCAAAAAATCAATCAATTTGGATTTCGTTTAGTCATTCATCTGCGTTAGGTTTTAATAACAAGTAGTATCCTTAGAAAGAACCCTACATTTGTTTTATGCATATATATGACTAAACGATCTCTAAATTGAATGATTTTTTGCACATATGATCTTTAGATAATGTTAAAGTGAATGAGTTCAAATTATGATGTTCAAACGGTAACAATTCTTTAATCGTAATTGAGGGGACAATCAAGTCCCCTATGAGAGTACACAAACATTATCTTTTTGTTATTACAACTGAATGAGTTTAATTTAAAACAATAATATAAGGTCCTTATATACCCTTTTCCAACAATGAAGCTAATAGGTGCTGACATGGCAATTAGTCACTTATGGTTAATACTACTATAAGTTAATAAAAAGAGTAATGCTATTGCTAGGCACACTAAAAAAAATGTTAAGAGAGATTATTTACGTGTACCACATGATGTGGCAAATTAATGATATATATATGATTAACATTTATATGAGATAAGTTTATTAATTGATGTGGTATGTATATATTACTTGTCACATCATGTAGTACACAAGGGTGATACAAAATGTGATTTCTTTAGCCTTTTTCTAATAAAAAACAAGTACATACTTATAATTTGGGTGAAATAATAACCAACATGATGATATTCCATCCAAAGCAAACAATATGTCACTAACGTGGACCTCGCTGGGTGAAGTTTAAAAAAAAAAAAAAAAAAAAAAAAAAGAAAAGAAAAGAAAAGCTGACTCAGTGAACCTCGTTGGAAAACTGCATGGTTCTGCCACCAAAAAATGGCAATCACAATTGTCTGTTAGGGTGAGAGATCCCTAAATATCCATTTGAAAAAAGAGATGAATAGATAGGGCGGAGCCAGCTGAAGGAAGGAGGTGAAGGAAGGAAGAAGCCAGCTGAAGGAAGGAGCTAAGATTCAAAATGCAGTAATTGATCTTCATTCAAAGTGAGCAGGTTGAAAGCTGTTGAGGTGATAGCAAGAATAGGTCCAAGCATTCATCTTTTGGGCTCCTATGTTCCATGCTTTGCAGATACCCAACAATAAAATCCTATCTAGTGGGGGTTACGTAGAAATATTTGACAAACACTGGATTGGTTGAAGAATATTTGTACTCATCACTTATTTATAACTGTTGAATTAGTTTAAATTTTGAGATTTGTGTGGTGGATGAACACAAATTTTAAAATTTAACCGCATTCAATAATAACAAATATTATGGTGAACATTACCATCACTTAAAAGTAATGAGCAAAAATATACATCCACTCGTTGAAACAATGACATAAATAAGTTAGGAAGTTGACTCTCTTCAAAGAAAGAAAAAAAAAGAAAAAAAGGGGTTTAGGGAGTTGCCTCATCGTCTCCTTTCCCACGCATTATATTACCCATGCAAATTAAAATGGAGGTGGTAGACTTTCACTAGTGGGATCATTATCTAATTAAGAATCTTAAAATTTGGAATCCAACAGCCTAATGAGATTCCCATGCATAGGGTACTCCCATTTGTTTAAGATTCCCTTCTTTTGTTCTTATTCAGAGAATTTGCAAAAGGATATAATTCGAAGGGTGAATATTATTGTTTCATCCTCCTCCTATAATTCCTTTCATATTTTGATTCTTCTGGTGTTTTGCTTCTTGAATCGTTAATCGGTTGTTTCGGTGGAATTTGTTTCTCTTTAGTTATTGGGATGGTTAAGAATTTCCTTTCCACGGGATTTCAGTTTTTTGGGTTAGGCATATATATGCATGCTGAAAAAATTATTGCAATGCAATGACGAGTGGTCAAATAACTGTCAAAAGTTGGTCGGTTGTCGCTTTAATGCTACTTATCGCTTAATATCTGTTAGATTTAATTGTTGTAATGTTAGATCATTTATTTTCAATTATCAACTGCTATATACTATTAAAGAAAAATTGTATTAAGCGAGAGAATTATAATAAGAATTTGGCCGCGAAAAATTTGTGACGTGTCCCCAAAACGTTACTATCAATCTTCCAACAAGTTCCGCTAACGTCGGACACTCAGCCTATAAATAACAGCAGCTCACTCCCAACGCTCAACACTCAAGAGAGAGCCTCTCATTCACACCCACCGTCTGGGTTCTCACTTTCTCTCTCTACTTTCTCACTCGTCAATGGCGCTCCGTCAAGCGCTCATTTGGCGCCACCAAAGTGTCCCTAGCGCCACCACCGTCGTCGGTTATGGAAGATCACCAAACCATCGTGCCTCCGAATGCCGCCCAGGTGAATTACCACAGGGAGTATCTGACCTCGACGGACACCCCCCGGAAAGGATTTTTCCACCAATTCCTCCACCGCCAGTCGGCAATGAAGCTCCCAGAATTCCTGACTGTTCTGGTTGGGGAGAAGCTCCGGGAAAAGCTGAGAGGCATCAACATTAGCGATGATCAGCTCTACTCGGCGGTCTCTGCCTTCTGCCTCCAGATCGGAAACCCACCTCCGAGCTTCCGTTCGGAATCTCGGTCCGCAATGCGAAGAAGATTCTGAGGCTTTCTCAGGTGGAGAAGCTGAGAGAGATTCAGGAAACTTCCATTTCGCGATCGGAGTTCGTTCGGATCTGCAGCGAAGGATGCGAGCGCGAAGAGCAAGGTGCTGAGTTCGCGAAGATGATGGACGAGTCCGCAAACGTTATTGTTTTGGGAAACGTAGTGTTTCTCCGGCTGGAGTAGGTAACTTCTTATTCTTTCCCGCTTTTATGTAGATTTTGTTTCTGTTGTTGTTTGTGATCTGGTAAAATTACGGAATTGACCTTGAGGTCTTGGGTTGAAGAAAACTGTATTATCCTTGGTCGTTTGACATGTATTGAAGACGTTTACATAACGAGAGCATCATCGTTGATTTTGGGATCTAGAAAATAAGACACATCGAGTATTTTGGTCCTGTAAGACAATGACATGTAAAACTGTGTGATTTGTTTGTTATATCACCTCATTGCAGAGAAGTCGTTCTCGTTTTTGTAATGCCTGACAAACCTTTGTCTAATTTTTTTTTACAGGTGGCTAAATCGATGGAGAGCATAATCTCACAATCCATGCTCATCCCAAACGATCCAAGAAGAAAAGAGCTGCACCGGATGGAAACTCAGAAGATGTTAATTGACCAAAAAGCCAGGGCCGTGGTACGAGGGGAGCTCTACTGTGGGCTGGGTTTTTTGTTATTTCAAACGATCGGGGCCGTGGCCCGTGAGGCTCACTTTCTGGGAGCTAAGCTGGGATGTCATGGCGCCCATTTGCTTCTTCGTCACCTCCGTCCACTTTTAAGTTATTTATCATTATTAATCAATTTTATTAAGTGTACTAAAATAACAGAATTTATTCCTAACTAAAGTCCAAAAAAAATTAGGGCTCTAGTATGTTTCAGAAATAGGATTAAAGAAATCAAATAATACGAACACTTACGTAGGATGAAGAGCCATGTTATGTAAATACAGTCCTAAAACCCATAAAAATACTTACATTAATTCCCTACCGTATCCAATTTTATCGTCATTGTCAGGAATTGAACCAGGTTACTAGGGTGACAGGCGAAAATACTTACCACTATACTACAATGACCTTATTGAAAAATTTGCACGTCTAATTTAAGTACGTCTAAAATACTGCCACTTTAAGTCCATGACTTCATTTTATATTTTATATATTTAACTACATGCAGAGCTGATGGAAGCTTTAAAAATCGGAGATAATCGACCCCATGATATCATCGTTTAGGATAGGTGCATTTTAACACTTTAATTATTGAGTTAATTTAATGGTGCTTAATTTCAAATACACCTATTGAGAATTCTTGTGTTTTCACAAAACTTCCTAGATTTTTGAAACTACACAAAACTCTTTCAATTACACAAGACCTGTAACATAAAAAGAAATGTTTCACTATGTCGGGAAGTCCGGTATATAACTCAGTATACCAAGTGTAAAAACATAATTAATTGGAAACTTGAAAAAAAAATATTTTCAACTAATTGTATTAAACTAAAAATTCCTTTAACATACGTGCAGAATAAGTCAAAATTACAAAAACACCCTCGCAGAATTCAACTAGTGGTTAGTTACAAATTTTGATTAAATCAAGTAAAATCCCAAAACTACTCGGCCAAACCCTAACAATCCACGCAAGAAGTGGAAATTTGAGTTTTAGCCCTGATCATCTCTGTATTGTAATTTTTTTTTGGGGGGTTGGGGAAGAAGTGGAAATTTGAGTTTTAGCCCAGGGTTGGAGAATGCCTAAACCCAGCAAACTCCCAACAAGCAGTTGTAGTGGTTCCAAAGTTGCACAATTAAAACCCCAACCTACCACACGTTACTATTCGGGAGAAACCCACTCAACTTCATGTACCTAGGGATGACAATTATAACCGTTAAACTCGATAACCGTCCGAATGGATTGGATTTGGATATGGAAATTCGGGTATATTTTGGGAATGGGGAAAAACCGTGAATATTATTCGGTTATGGTTTTAGATATGGTTATAGGGGTTCCCAATCCATATCCGTGCCCGAATCCGAACCGAATAATATATAATATAATTATATATAATATTTAAGTATTATATAATATATGTATATTCATTATTCACCGAATCCATTACCTTGAGAATACAAAAATTGCATTGTGTAAGTTGCATTTTATGGCAAAGTTCAATAGTTTTGATATGAATCAAAATCTATGAGAATTTAATGGTATTTATGGGCGATATCAAAGATAACCAACATTATCAATGTTTAGCTTTAATTTTCATACTCCACAAGATCCATTAATGAAAAGGAAAACTAATGAAAATGACTTGAAAACTTTGAGTTTTAACGATAAGAATAAAATAAAGGGTAAAGTGAATAGTACCAGGATTGACTTTTTTGTGTAAAAATGTGGTTTTTCGTTAAAATGAACAATACTGTGGGTTTTTTCGTTAAAACTCCCTTAATTCAATCATTTTAGACATCAAATATTTAATAACGAAATTAATATTTACTAAATTATCATGCGTCAATTGGGTGAATATATTTTTTGTACTAATAAAGATAGATATAACTGTTAACCGATGGGGAATCTGTTATCCGGTGGGTATGGTTATGGATAATACCCGATGGTTAATTTACGGTCATGGATATGGTTAATTTTCGTGGTTATGGGGATGGATATAGTATTTCCGTTCCCAAACCGATCCTTTGCCATCCCCACACGTACCCTTCTTTTTTTGTTGGTGCTTCTTCGTCCACCTTACAATTTGGTGTTTCTTCATTTATGCTTCTTCTTTAATGTAATTTATAGGTACCGGTCCACCTTACACTAGTAGAAAAACATGTTTGCGCGACCGAATTTTGCGCGACGCATAACATTTCGTTGCGCAAAGTATGATTGCACGACCAAAAACACAAAACGTCGCGCAAAATGACTTTGCGCGACGAAACTTTGCGCAACAAATAGTGGCGTCGCGCAAAACAGCTTTACACGACGCATTAGCTCCTGCGCCGCGCAAAGGTATTTTGCACAACGTTAGCCTTAGTCGCGCAAAGTTCCGTCGCGCAAATGCCTTTTGCGCGACGTTTTATGCGTCGCGCAAGATCTTGGCACCAAACAAAGAATACTTTACCCTTTTTTTGCCAACTTTGCGTGACGTAGGCTTAAGGAGTGTACCTGTAAAAAAATCATAAAAATCGAAGTTAAAATAACCATTAAATTGTGATTTTTGGTTATAACTGATGAACCTTTTTGTCCCGTTACTTGATCTCTGAATGTTTTTTTTTTTGCGATTTTTTGCGTATGCGATCTCAAAGTATATACAAACAAGTTTGACGGTTGAATAATTGAATCTAATTTCGTACCCCCATCAAATTCAATGGTATATGTATTTAGTAAGTAGATTTTAATTTATATATTTTGTACTACGTCGCGCAAAGTCCCTTTTTATTAATTTTTTTGTTTTTTTGCCCTTTTCCTTTTCTTTTAGGGTTCTTGCATTGCCTTTTTCTTTTGAGGTATCCACTTGTGTAAATATTTTAAATTGATGATCAAATCAGTTCATTATATTCATATAGGGTTAAATAGTGTAGCTGTAAAAAATCATCAAAATCGGAGTTAATATAACCGTTAAATCGTGATTTTTCGTTTATAGCCGTCGAAAAGGTTTGTCCCGTTGTTTGATCTTTGCACGTTTGTTTTTTACAATTTTTGGCGTATGCGATCTCAAAGCATATACGAACAAGTTTGATGGTTGGATCGTTGAAACTAGTTTCGTACAATGCGTATCCCATCAAAACATTAGATTCACTAACACTTAGAGTCGTCGAAAAGGTTTGTCCCGTTACTTAATCTGTGCATGTTTGTTTTTTGCGATTTTTGACGTATAAGATCTCCAAGTATATACAAACAAGTTTGACAGTTGGATCGTTGAAATTAGTTTCGTACAATGCATTTCCTATCAAATTCAATGGTATATGTATTTACAATGTAAATTTTAATTTATTTATTTTGTACTTATAAGCAAAACGGGTTTTTTTTTTTTTTTTAAAAAAAAAAAAAGACTTTGCGCGACGTATGTACAACTGCGTCGCGCAAAACAGGTTTGCGCGACGTAAATGTACCTACGTCACGCAAAGTCCCTTTTTTTTTTTTTTTTTTTTGGTTTTGGCCTTTTGCTTTTCTTTTGGGGTTCTTGCATTGCCTTTTTCTTTTGTGGTATCCACTTGTGTAAATGTTTTAAATTGACGATCGAATCAATTCATTGTTTTCATATATGTATTTACTGAGTAGATTTTAATTTATTTATTTTGTACTTATAAGCAAAACGGGTACAAATAAAACAAAACATGTTCATAAAAAAAAAAAATAAAAAAAAAAAAACATGGCAGAATGATGGAGCCTTCACAAAGGTTGTTTACGTGAAGCCCCACTACGTGGCAAAACTCTAGAAGCGGAAGGCATCGGAGCGGAAGGCATCGGAGCAGGAGGCATCGGAGCGGGAGGCATCGAAGATAGAGCATTCGAGGCCTCAATACTGGGTGGAACGCTAGATGACCCAGGAAAAATGTGCCTCTGGAGATAAGCCGCAAGCCTTTGACGATCACTTTGAATTCGACCTTCAGATTCTTGCAGCTCATCAAGCTTCCTCTTCATATCCGTCGAATAGTTATTTGCAAGCACATGCAAACTTCTATTCTCGTACTTAAGCTGTTTGATCTCTTGCTTAAGATTTTCCACCTCTGCCATCAATGATTCCACTTGACGGGATCGAGCAAGCAGGCGTTGGCCCATGTTGGACACAGAGCCCGTATAAACCTCTTTCCTTCTTCCCTTTTTCCCTTTTTCTTTCCCTCTTTCCCTCTTTCCCTCTTTCCCATATATTGAATCCGAATTTGATTTTTAAGACTCATCTTTCTCCCTCTCGTTCGCAAGGCAGTGACGCCAAACTCGAAGCAGACGCAAATTAAGTGTATAGATGTCGCATTTGATCACTCGTCGTCGGAGCGTGACCAATGCGCCTCCTACACCCCTTACTGAGGCTACTCCTATGGGGCCCCAGGTGCCTGTCTCATCGACGTCATCAGTATCCATTCACCCGCTCAGTGCACGACGACCTCACCGACGTCGTCGTGAGCTGGACCCTTCTGATCACACTTCCGCAGCATCCAGAGTCGAGGGTGAGGCCTCCCATCCAGGTAGTTTCTTGATGACTACGTTGTATTTTATTTTTCATTTTAAAATTATTATTTTTATGATGCTAAAAATTTGTTGGATTGTGAAATGCTATACTATTAGGGGAAGTTATGTTGGATTGTGAAATGCTATACTATTAGGGGAAGTTATTTTGAATTTTTTGTGAAAATTTAAGCTTTGGGTTTTCACCATTTAAGTATTTTTGGCCAGCTAAAAAAAAAACTAGGGGGCCTAGTCGAATGCTGAAGCCGGCACAGAGTGTACGTTTGACTGGCTCCAAGATCAAGATTGAGTATGACCCACTACATCGTGGAGCGGCTACAGCTCAACAACATAGCATCATCGCTAGTAGCTGTGGTGTTGTTATTAAACAAATTTGTCCTATGCAGTGGGAGAAATGGGCAGAAATTCCAGATTGGACGAAGGATTTGGTGCGAGACAAGTTGTCGGTTAGTATATTAATTTTTAACCTTTAACTACTTGGTTCTGCATAAAAATATTGTTCTTCTTGATGTTCTGTATATTCATTTTGACTCATTGGATTACTTAGGTATGTATCGAATCTAGTAATGAAATTAAATCATCCAACTCTTGTATCTCGTTATTTAATTCATTTTGATCTATTTCATCAATTTTTGAAATTACCTCTTCTGTTTCTTTTTCAAATTCATAAGCTAATCTTATCGATTCTTGTTTATTATAATCTTGTACTTTATGCCATGTCTGAGTTGCTTGTTCATGAATGTCATTGGGTTCATAAATTATTTTTCCGATTCTTGCATTCTTTTCTTCATCTAAATAAACAAATTCGGATTCAATATCATTTTTTTAGTTTTGTTTACAAATATTAAAAACCAAAATATATTATCTTAATATTATTATATTTCTTACTATTATTTTATTGTTTTTCATATTCGTAGGTAATTTTTGATCTTGATGATATATTTCCCGAGGTCAAGGCCTACTTAGATGAGACCTTAGCAATCCGGTACAAACATTGGAAGAACTATCTTCACACGCATTTTAAGCTATGGGATACTCCGGAGATTGCTCGCCTACATGGTTGCCCAAGCGAGTTGAAGGACCGGCCAGAGGATTGGGAATGGCTTTGCAAACATTTTACGGACCCAAAATTTGTGGTATGTACATAATATTTGAATAATAATTTATTATTGTTTTAGTTATTTTTTAAAGCTTTTTTTATTAATTTATTTCAAATAGTCGCATTAACATGTATATTGTGTGTTTAACAGAAGAAATCTGTTGCTGGCAAGATAGCTCGGGAGTCAAAGACACTTCTCCACCATTCTGGTTCGAAGCCCTTTTCATATAGGCTTCAGACATGACGTCAGGTAAAAGTATATTAATTTAGAAATTTTATACAATTTATTTATTATTATTGATTAATAAAATTTTCTTAATGTTTTTTTTTCTTTCTTCAGGAGGGTTCTAAGTTCCCAGAGATCGACATGTTCGAGGACGTTTACGTTCAACCTGGAGATGAGACCGCTGGGCAGCTTCATGTAAGTATATGTAATTGTTATTATTCTTATATGTATGAATCGTTCAAATATTATTTATATATATGTTTTTTCTTTATTATTACAGGCTCTTATGGTGGAAAAAAGCACTACTGTTCTCCAAGAAGCAACATCGCAACTTCCCCCGGAGACCCCAATTGAGGACGTCACAGTACCTGATGATGCAGGTTTTCAGATTTTGACTGATGTCCTAGATCAGAACTTACGTCATCGTCACGGCAAGGTTGTTCGGTGCATGGGGAAAGCACGACTTCGTGAGACTGGTGCCTCTTCTTCCAGATCAAACACCACAGAGGTCGATTCATTGAAGGAGGAAGTGATAACCTTAAAGGGTCAGCTTGAGGTCCAGGGCGAGCAGATGAGGGCCCAGGGTGAGCAGATGAAGGAGCAGATAAGGGCCCAGGGCGAGCAGCTGCATACTTATGACGGACAGATGAGAGATCTTATACGAGCCATACAGATGACCGGCCTCCAAATCTCACTACCAATACCTGATCTTGCTACACCTTCAACCTCCGAGCCACTTCACCCTGCCGATACCCAGTAGCCACTTCACCTAGAAGATTACTTGTAGTTTTTTCTTTTTTATTTGGACATCTTGTATGTACATTTTCATATATTGTATAATTAAATACTTTTCTTTGGTTAATTAATTATTATTTAGAATTTAATTACAATATTATTAAAAATTAAGAAAGTAATATTTTTTACCAAAACCAAATTTCCACTTTGCGCGACATACAATACGTCGTGCAAAGCATGTTCCCAAGTTGCGTAAAGTATCTTTGCATGACGTAGACTGCATTGCGCAAAGTATCTTTGCGCAACTTGGGAACATGCGTTGCGCAAAGACACTTTGAGCGACTATAGTCTACGTCGCGCAAGGATCTTGAGTGACGTAGGTTGGGTCGCGCAAGATCCTGAGTGACGTAGGTTGAGTCGCGCAAGGATCTTGGGTGACGTAGGTTGAGTCGCACAAAATACGTCGCGCAAAGACACTTTGCGCGAGGAAGCCTTTACATGCGTCGTGCAAAGAAACTTGCGCGACGGATGTTGAGTCGCGCAAAATACGTCGCAAAGTGTCTTTGCGCGACGATGGGGTTACTTGCGTCGCGCAAAGTCTTCTGTCACTGCCTTGCCGCGACAGTTTGTGCGCGACGTTTTTTGACTTTGCGCGACGAAGGACCTGCGTTGCGCAAAGTGTTTTTTGTACTAGTGTTATTTCATTTGATGCTTCTTCAACATTGAATTGTTTAATCCTAATTCACTTTGTTCAGGTTTTATTGAATTACAATATGGGTTTGCAGTTCAGAGTCGATTTGGGGATTTTAAAAGTGGTGGACAGGCACAAACAAGAAGGCAGAATTTTCAAGGCTTCGGCAAATGAGGTAAGACTATCATAATTTTCCCCAGAAGAGAACCAAGATGGTGTTCCCTAGAAGATAACCAAGAAGGTAATTCAACCACGCACTGTTTGTTTGATCTCTTACTCCCCATTTGCTCAACTTTCTTTTGTTGTGTTTTTGTTTTTTAATTTTAAACTTCATATACTTAATGTTGTGAGTTATCTCATGGACAGGCACAAACAAGAAGATAGCCTTGGCCTCTTCTAAGAGAACGTAATCCACACGCACAAGAGAACCAAGTCTTCTCATAAATATGTTCTAATATACATTAGCTTTCTTTGTTATGTTAATTGGTACTTTTTATCTTTTTGTATTGTTCTTTTTTATTTCTCACTAATTTTTTTTGTTTGCATAATCTACGTATTATTTTGATAAAAAAAAACTACATATTATATGGGGTTTTATGCGATTGATATGATGTTTGATTGGTTTCTTTGTAACCAAAAATTGTTTTCCCCTGGCCCTTAATGATGGAACGCGGCCCCTTCTTTTTCGACGCAGTCTTCGAATATGGTCTAAGGTGACCGTGGTGTGCAAATTACTAAGACTCCGAGACAACGACAATTGGGATGAAGATCATAGATGCTCAAGTATATATGTCGACAACTTGGCATTGTAAGTCTTTATAAATTCCAATTTGTATAAATGATAAACTATATATACCAAATGTGATTAGGAATTAAATTAAATATAAACTACATGGGGATAGAGAAAGCGATTTAGAGGGAGAGCCAAAATATACTTGGAGACAATAAAAACCTGCACAAATTTGTGACAAGTTGACGAGTAAATGACTCTTTGTTTTGCATTTTTTCCCTTGGTAAGCTATGTCTAAAACTTTATTCATTTTATTGTTGGATTGAAGAACAAAATCATTGTCTTCCATCAAGCAGCTTTTTCTTAATACTGATTGCCAACTAGTTTGTAATAATAATTGGATAGTTTAATTTCTCTTAGTTCAATTTTAGACGTTCTCCATAGTAAGTGTGCACACTATTTTTCTAGCTATAAATTTGTATATGATTTGCTATGTATTTTTTTTATATATATGAAAAAGCCTTTTCTGAATGCAATATGAATTACATGGTATGTGGACAAAATTCTATGTAGGCGTAAAAGACTTTTGGCTTGTGATACTGGATAAGGATTGCTTGGCTGAGGAACTTGAAGATTCAAGACCTTTTTTCGGTTCTCTTTTCCGTTTTGTTGGTGTTTGGAATGATTCATTTTTATTATTTTTCTTCTAAATCCCTAACAATCGGTAATCTAATTGTATCATTGCTTTATGTTAATTCAAGATTTTAGAATAATTGAGGTGGTCATCTCTAATGTTTTTATTTCATTGTCAATATCAATTAAAATATTACGTACAAATGCTTAAAATGCAATGCAATATCTATGACAAGTGATTTGGTCATACATAAATGAGTGTAGTGGAGCAGGATTTAAGCTTGGCTGCTCAAATAGTATTTCTCCAAGTTGAATGAAATTTACATTCTATTAAGAATAATAACACGTATACAATGGTGTCAGTTCCATGCTTGCAGTAAAAACAATACGAGAAAAATCAAAGCAATCCCATAAGAAAAAAACTGTGAAGAAAGCTACAAATGATGCATTTTCCTTTGGATATGACTTTTTTTTTCTTCTTATTTTTTGTCAATGTATGTGCATTTTAATTACTACATACTATAATGCAATTTACACCTCAACTCTTATTCTCATTCAAAAACTCTGTTTTGCAGTTATGGAAACAAGCATTAGTGTTGTGGCGCTATTGAATTGACAAAGCAATTTGCAGGTGGAATGGGAAAGTGTAACAATATATGTCAAGAAAAAATAGTATAGATTATACCATGAAGCCACAAACTTATCAACTCATTCTTAGCAAATTTTAATAAGATAAACGGCAAGGAAAAGATGATACGTATGAAATATCTTGGGTCCTTGCTGTATTTCTTCCTTTATTCATTACTAGCCTTTTCTAACGTGCTTTCATACGTGCAAAGAGTCTTTTCTTTTCTCATACATTTTACATGCGAGTTAATTATGTTTTATTTCTTTTTATTTTCAATGTATGATATATTTTATTTTAAGACGCAATACGATAAAAAAATAACTAGCACAACACATCTCAATGGACGCATAGCACCTGTGATAAAAAATATCTCCCACATAAAAAGGTAGGAACATACAAAATACTATCTTTTTATAGTACGAACACCTTTGTATAGGTGTCAGCTCTTCCGTTGACATGTCTACTTACTATTTTTTATAGTAGTCTGGACGAGTACTTAATGTTTTCATCTACTTTTTTTTTATTTACATCTACTTACTATTGTTCATGAACTTTAGGTAGGAACTTGCATCCAAAATCTCATGTTGTTTGACAATTGCATAAATAACATTCAAATCATTACTTTACGCAAAGTGAAAACGAAAAACATGACAACTTTTTAGCACGTACATGGTAAAAAAAAAGTTCATAATTACACAATACATTTAAAATAAATCTTCACAATTACGATGGAAAAAAAACTAATGCAAAGTCTTCATAATTACATTTAACATTTCTTACTATTTAATTTTGTAAACATGATAATGTCTTAAAAAGTTGTCATGTTTTTCGTTTTCACTTTGCGTAACATTTAAATCATTACTTTACGCAAAGTGAAAACGAAAAACTTAACGACTTTTTAGGATGTGCATAGTAATGAAAAATTTCATCTTTGCACAATACATTTAAAATATATCTTAATAATTATAATAAAAAAACTAACGCAATACAACTTTAGGTGATTCAAAAACTGTTAACCGATGGGACTAAGAGAGGACCTTGTGCAGTGTGCGCCACTGCCCTATCTTGTCTGTCTGATGGCCTTCATGCAGACCAAAGACATCAATCAATTCTTTTTCATTATTTTAATTACACTCTTTTCTCTCCTACTACCTCTCTCTATCTCAATTATTTACACAAATTGCAATTGTATATGAATATATATATATATATATATAAATATATATGCACATATATATATATATATGTGTGTATATATCAATGCATAATACATAACATTACTACAGGTACGCAAATTTAAATTGCCATAATCGATGTCTCTATTGTGAGATTTTCAACCAATTATTTATTATCGTAAGGAAAAATTAAACAACAAAATAGTATGTAATTGATTCAAAATAATGTTATAACTAATGACATCTTAACATTTAATATGCAAGTAAGTTTCTCTTCGCTCAATATAAATAATGACGAATGATGATCTCCTCATTTAGGTATGAATTGGAATTTCTATTGCTTTATAATTTCTCCTTCAAAATTTAAGCTGTGCTTTAATTGGACAATGGGATGAATGCCTAGTACGTACTAAATCACAAATATAATTATGTACATGCGATCTCTATCCTGCCTAATACTTTTGTTGGGGTCTCATTAATTTGGAGTAGGATTATCTCCCCCCTAATTTGAAGTAGGATTATCTCCCCTCATATTCTCATCTCTCATTATCTCCCCTCCTATTCTCATCCCCATTTCTCCCCTTTTGTCACAAAATGGTTTTTGTCTTCTTCTGGCTATTAAAAAATTAACACAAAGCGTTGACGTAATTTAATCGTAACCATTCAAATAAGAAAGTAAGGTAAGAAATAGAGATCATGAAGGAAGAGAATTCTACTTCTATTAATTTAAGTCCTTTTTTGCATGTTTGGTTGCTAGAAAAGAGTACAAAGACTACATCATCTCATGTACCTCATTTTATATATGAAATCAGCATTGGTTTTGCTAGAAAAGAGTGCAAGGCTCTCTGACGTTTTTGCATTATCCTAAACGCTTATGTATTCTATATTTTAATTCGGTCACATATATACAGTTTGTGTATAATGTTACTGTTTCGTTTCCTATAGCTCGGGAGCATCACAATTCGACTTTTACGATTGTACATGTACACTTTTTCTTTATATCACACAAGGATCATAAGACCAATTATGGAAATTGATATAATATCTAGATGCTTTAAATTTATCTAGCTTATACATTCACGTGATTTATATATGTATTAAGTGCGTATGAGTATGAGAAGTAAACAATTTTCATAAAAATAAAAATGATAAAGAAAATCTTTCCAACTAAAAAAGGGAAAGAAAACAAAATTTAATTAAACTAAGTGCTAATTTGGATGTGCTTTTAAAATGATGGAAAACGCTTTTAGAAAAAATATTTTTGGAATCCAAAAGCACTTAAAGTACATTATGTAAGAAGCACTAGTTATGTGCTTCTTCAAGGAAGCACTAGTTATGTGCTTCTTCAACGAAGCACTAGTTATGTGCTTCTTCAACGAAGCACTTTAAGTGCTTTTCCAAGATTTACTTGCATATTTACTAAAAATTGGTTCTAAAAATATTTTTACCAAAAACACTTTCAGTTATTTTAAAATTACATCCAAACGAGCCATAACCTATCAAAGATTGGTTACGAACCATAAAGGTGCATTATGCAACCGGGACCAAGAACAAATCTTGGGGCAACTAAAATGCCTAATACTCTTATTTGTGAAGTAAAATACTCCAAAGTCACATCCGGTTGAGTCGTAACATGAGTAATCAAAGGCAAAATAAATACTGTTTCTTTCTACCTTCTGAACACGGGGGTACGATATACGGCGGAATGGTGGTTGCTCACAAATAATATCCGATCACCAAGTTCAACAACCTTTATCCATTGTGGACCACCATCAAAATCGCATTCCAGTTTGAACACTTGAAATCCTTTAGTCTTTGGGTGGCTCAGTGTAACTAAAGGCCTTTCCAAGCATGCCCTTATGCCAAGGATCGGCTATTAAACACGTTTCTTATTTAGACTTTTATGCAGAGTTTACCTTATGAAAAATCATAAATAACTCCATAGATGCAGAATCTTTTGGTAGGTGAACAAAATCACAGCCATTGTAATGCTCTACTCTTGATCCATCATATTCAACGAATTTTTACCAATTGGACGTCTCTACCTTCATTAGCCACAGACCAGGTCAATGAGGTCATAGTCTGAGGTGATAAGCTGCCTACGTCGTACCAAAATCGGAGGAGATAAGCTGATCTTGTCTAATTTTAGTCTTAGCTAGGAGGTGCCTACTCCTACCCCGACTCTGACCCTAAGACCATCTTCAATTTTTGGCCTAAAATTTAAAATTTTTAACCAAGAAAATTTAGGTTTTAACCCACAAACAATATTTTTGCTCCCACTATTCTGGGCTAAAATTTTAGCCCCATATTATTAAAAAATAAATTTAGGACAAGTCCAGTGGAAAGGTTGGAGAATGTCTAAATAACAAAAACAAAGCGTCAAATAAGGGTTTAGCACAAGTCCAGTGTCTAAGCAGCTGGTGATCCGCCATCAGTAATTGTAGTACATGCGTCACATTTGTAGAGTCCAAGTTTTAGGAAGGGGATCTTCGGATCACTTCCATTAAATCCACTCAATCAAAGAATATGAGTCCTTAAAATTTGATTCAACGGGTAAAAACATAAAGCCATTTTAAAAATTATAATAACTTTAGCCGTTAGATCAAATTTCAAAAATCCGGATTAATTGATTTGGTGGATTTGATGGAAGGGATCCGTAGAAGATCTCTTTCCCAAGTTTTACACCCATTGGCAGGGTCACTAGGACCCACCTCCTCTTCACTCCTCAATTGGAAATCTGGAATTCAATTCAACCTTGTTCAAGTAGATATGGTATTATTGTCTCCTCAAAAACATTGTTAAATTCCATCTCTTATTACGATTTTGATTGTTCTTTTATTACGATTTTATCCACCATAACATATGGCGGAATGGTGGTTGCTCACAAATAATACCCGATCACCAAGTTCAACAACCTCCATCCATTGTGGACCACCATCAATATCACACTCCAATTTGAACACTCAAAATCCTTTAGTCTTAGGTGGCTCAGTGTAACTAAAGGTCTTTCCAAGCATGACCTTATGCCAAGGATCGGCTACTAAACATGTTTCTTGTTGAGGCTTGTATGCATAGTCTGCCTCATGAAAAATCATAAACAACTCCATTAGACGCAGAATCTTTTGCTAGGTGAACGAAATCACGACCAATTTAATGTTCAGTCCCTTTCCACCTAATCCACGTAATTCGGGATTCAAGCCATTGAAATTTGACCTAGCGGTTAAAAACATGATGCTCATTTAAAAGTTATAATAACTTTAATCGTTATATCAAATTTCAAGGACACGAATTCATTGATTTGATGGAAGGGATCCGACAAGGATCCTTTTCCCAAGTGTTACACCCATTGGCAGGGTCACTGGGACCCACCTCCTCTTCACTCCTCAATTGAAATTTTAGAATTCAATTCAACCTTGTTCAAGTAGTTATGGAATTATTGTCTCCTTAAAAACATGGTTAAGTTTCATCTCCTATTACGATTTTGACTGTTCTCTTGTAACGATTTTCTCCATTATAACACACGTGCTAACTTGGAGAGATTTTAGAAAATATAACGAGAACAATATCCAAAACCGTGCCAACTTAAAAATCTTTGTTTATTTGTGAGCAACCACCATTCCGCCATATGTTATGATAGATAAAATCGTAATCAAAATCGTAATAAAAGAACAATCAAAATCGTTATATTTTTAAAAATCACTCCAAGTTAGCACGTGTGTTATGATGGATAAAATCGTAATAAAAGAACAATCAAAATCTAGGAGATGGAATTTAACAATGTTTTTAAGGAGACAATAATACCATATCTACTTGAACAAGATTGAATTAAATTCCAAATTTCCAATTGAGGAGTGAAGAGGAGGTGGGTCCTAGTGACCCTGCCAATGGGTGTAAAACTTGGGAAAGGGATCTTCTGCGGATCCCTTCCATCAAATCTACCAAATCAATTAATCCGGATCTTTGAAATTTAATCTAACGGCTAAAGTTATTATAATTTTTAAAAGGGCTTTATGTTTTTAGTCGTTGGATCAAATTTCAAAGACTCATATGCATTGATTGAGTGGATTTAATGGAAGTGATTCGAAGATCCCCTTCCTAAAACTTGGACTCCGCAAATGTGACGCCTGTACTACAATTGCTGATGGCGGATCACCAGCTGCTTAGACATCGAACTTGTCCTAAACCCTTTTTTGACGCTTTGTTTTTGTTGTTTAGACAGTCTCCAACCCTAGGCTAAAACTCAAATTTGCACTTCTATTCCCCCCAAAAACTCAACCCAACCCAAGGCTAAAATATGGTCTAAAACCTAAAACTCAAATGGAAGACAAATTTAGCCCAGGATTAGTAAATTCATTGAATCCAACGGTTAAGATCTAATTTAATGAAATTCAAAGGTAAAAAAAAAAAAAAAAATTTAACTGTCCAAATTTAAATCTAACAGCTAAAATAATTATAAAAAAAATCTTTCATTTGTTTCATATTTTTTCATATTGTTTAACGAGTTTCATTGTATCGATTAGTGATTTTTCAGTATTTGTCAGAATCTAAATATTTTAAGGTTAAAATGTTCATAAAATTAAATTAGGATAGTCTATATAAATTTTTATTTTAAAAAAAAGTTACTTTAAGTAAAAAATTAATCTAAATTCATTTTTTAATAATCTGGGGCTAAAATTTTAGCCCAGAATGATGGAAGCTGAAATATTGTTTATGGGTTAAAACCTAAATTTTCTTTGTTAAAATTTTTTAATTTTAGGCCAAAAATTGAAGATGGTCTTAGGGTCAGAGTCGGACTAGGAGTAGGCACCCCTAGCTAAGACTAAGATTGGACAAGATCAGCTTATCTCCTCCGATTTTGGCACGATGTAGGCAACTAATCTCCTCAGACTATGACCTCATTGATCTGGTCTGTGGCTGATGCATGTGGAGACTCCAATTGGTACAAATTCGTTGAATATGATGGATCAAGAGTAGAGCATTACAATGGTTGTGATTTCATTCACCTACCAAAAGATTCTGCATCTATGGAGTTATTTATGATTTTTCATAAAGCAAACTCTGCATAAAAGCCCAAACAAGAAACGTGTTTAATAGCCGATCCTTGGCATTAGGGCATGCTATGAAAAGCCTTTAGTTACACTGAGTCACTCAAAGACTAAAGGATTTCGAGTGTTCAAACTGGAATGCGATTTTTATCCATCATAACACGTGCCAACTTAAATTGAAGTTGGTATTAATCTTTGCTTAACCAAACCAATAGCATAAACAAAGATTTTTTTTATAAACCATAAACAATAGTAACCATATCGAAAGTAAAATCTAATAAACAATAGAGATTTGAGAAATTGAAATTATAGAAATATACAGAGGACGCACCTGTAGAAGTTAAACGTAGAAACACAATTTCATCAATGGTGAAGATTCGCCGCCCAGAATTTAATTGATCTGTACGATTCACTGTAGTGCAAAATAGCATACACATCAAATATACCTCAATTCATTGTTTTTCCTTGTTTTATTTTTTTAAATTGAAAGCTTAATAATTCAAGAGTAACTTGCAAATTGTAATAACCCTGAATTAACAAAAGCAATAGAAAAGGAAAAAGAAGCGTTAAGACCTTTAAACTAGCAAAACCCAGCCACTTGCAAAACATCTATATTGGCAGAATTAGCCAAATTTCAACCCCTTGTTCCTTCTTTCTACTTCTATTAGTCACTATAATAGCAGTTCGCCTACAAAAGGCCAAAAAATTAGGAAAACAAACAAAAATAGGTTCAAAGATAGCATCGTTGAGTCTTCGAGGACATCAAAATTGAAAATGAGAGCGGGACAAATTGAGGGAGATCCTTCACATATAAATTTGTCAGAAACCAAAACTATACAAACAGTTCACTTATCAAAGAAAAACAAAGTCTCACGTCAGTAATTCAAATCTAGAATCCCATTATCGTACCCCGGTTAGCACCATTTTCATACTAATCAGAATCCTCAAAGCAAATTCTTTACCAATCAGTGCATACCAACGTCAATTTAAGTTCACAATTCATCAAGAACGCCACTTTTAATAACTACAGCTACAAATGTAAAGCAAACCAGTTCCGAAAAACAACAGAAAGTGTGAATGTAAATGTACCTCAGCCAGGTCGAGATGCAAGTCGTCTTTTAAATGGAAAGTTAAAAACCGACAGCAAGCCCTGCAAGGCCTAGGACACCTTGAACAAAATACCATGGCAACAGCCACATTGTCAGGGCACAATTCGACCCCAAAAATTTTCACACAGCTCGTTCTATGCTTGGTCATGCTTGGAGAAGGCATGCTTGCCTCCTAGTTATCAACATATTCCTTTCTCTTGCACCATATCGTATTGAACCAAAACTAAGTAAAGCTTTAATCTCTATCACATTTAGCCAAAATCGAATTGTTAAAAAACATACTTATTCATAATTACACTTTAATTGCAGAATAATCACGGTATCATTTCAATAAATGGAATTAAATTTTAATATCTTTACAAAGAAATCGAGAGACATACAAATCCTGGAATTGAGGAATGGCTGGTCATCCAAGTCGAGCCGGCGACGGGGCGAGGCAATGGAGACGGCGACCGACATATCGTTCTCTAGAGAGAGCTTCCGGCGGGCTCTGCGTCAGTGATGAGTTCTTGTGTGGGTGCCGGACAGAAGACGGTTGCGATTTCGAAGAAGAGGGGGGGCGGGGCTTTGGAGAGAGAAATGAGTAGTTTGGAGATTTCGGAGAAACCGCCGAAGGAAGCGAATGGGTGAGACTGGGAGGGTTGGTGGTAGTTAAAACCATTTACTCACAACGGACTTTAAATGTCTGTGGTAATATTGGATATTCTACGACGAGTCTTTTATGTTTGTGGTGAATTAACTGTGATAAATGTGGTGCTGTTTTGTAGTGGATGGTGACAACTGACAAGGCCGACAATCATGCAGTTTCTGGGATGGTGACAACTGACAAGGCCGAGCCCTCTCTTCTCTCTTTTTCCAACCCAAAGTGCATTGATGTGTATAAAGCAGCAGAAAATAAAAACAACAAAATAGTACGTACTGAGAAGTCCTGGTTGGTCGATCAATAACGCGATTTCGTTGCACGCATGCATGTACTGCATTGATATGCCCTACCAAATCCTTAATCCCTCGTCGTATATGTTACATAGACACCACCAACTTCGTGATAACTTTAAATGAGTGTCATTACACCCCATTACTCTCACCCACCAACCTCCTCTCATACTTTAATTGCAAAACCTACCAAGTTGAGAAATGAAAACCCTAAAACCTTCCGCTTCTCTAACACTATATAATAACACTACCACCTTTCCAATTCTAAATCATTCCATACTTCCTTGAGACCCTCATCTTTTCCCAATTCATTTTGCATCTTCACGCCTCACTCTCTCTCCCTTTTCAATTCCTCCTAACTCTCGTCCTGCAAGGATATACTTCCTTCTGAAACACAAGAGGCTTTAGCATCATTTTCCGACTATGAAAAGGTATTGTATCCCATATTTGAAATGTTGTAATTGCTTCTGTTGATCCTAGACTTTATAATTTGTAATTTTATTTTAAGATTTATGTATAAGATTTGCTAGTGTGATAAGAGACTTAAAGTTGGTGAAAAAAAAAAAAAGCAGAGCACAAAAATAACGAATGAATGATTAATGGTATGCGGACTCTTTTAGGATCCTTTCTGATATGTCGACGACAGTGGTCAGGAAGGGGAGCAATTGCTGAACCGGTGAGTTAACCGGAAATCAGATTCACCACAGCGATGGTTTGCTTCCATATCTTTCAATGCGTATTAATTGGGCTGTTTATTTTAATTATTCCAGCTGTCGCAGCCATAACATCCTACATATATCACCTTCATATCATGATTCCATTTGTGATTTTGGATTTAATTATAGTGGGGATCATTCATCGATATAGGGCAAAAATCACCCGAAGGTAGTCGAGTTCTTAGGAATCGAATACTTCAAGAGAAGTAATAGAGGTATTTTTATGGGCTTTAGGACTCTACTTACAAAATATCATTGACCCCGAATGCATAATTTGCCTCTTCACCCTACCAAACTGTTCGTATTACCTAATTTCTTTTGTCCTGTTTCTGAGACATACTAAAGTTCTAATTTTTCTGGAATTTGCACTAGAAATAAATGTCGTTATTTGAGTACATTTTTAGAAAATTGATTGATAGTGGCAAAAAACTTAAAGGTTACGAATATGGATTATTTGGTCTATCAATTACAACTTGTATCTCTGTTCTTTTGTTTAAAAGTCATCGGTAAATTGTGATAGAGTGGATTGATGATCCGCGGACTGTTTTTTCTTTTTTACTCATATTTGTCTTCATCCCTACTAGGCGATTCGCCGAACGTATTTGGAATTAGGTGAAAACATAAGTCTACACAGTTTCCTAATGACTTTTAAACAAACCCTTATTGACATTAATTATTTGAATCTATTGAACATGATTTAATTAAAATATGCATCGAGATTTATTTAATTAAAAGGGATCCAAACTACAAGCCCAAAGTAGGAAGTGATCTAACAAGACGCATGGGACAAAGCCCATGGCGTCAAACTCTATAAGGAGGTGTGGCATGGGTTATCATAAATATCCATGCGTTTTCTCATATACCCCTAATGCTATTGTGAATGCAATTAGTTTTGTACCTCAGAACGAAAAAAAAATAGAGAAGGAGAAAACCCTAGCAGAAAGCCTCCTAGTGTACTGCGGATTCTATTGGTCCAAGTGAGTGATCTTATTAGCACAATCAAATGGTTCTTTCTATCATCCGTCGTTCGTGTATAAGTATGGATACTCTTAAAGGCAGACTACTTGGGGAGCTTTCATTGATTAATCAAGAAGAGGAAAAACATAAGCACAAAAATGATCCTACGAAGTGGTGCACACATGGCTAAGGATTAAGTTTATCTCTTCACCATCTTCTTTCTTGTATTATTGAATGAAAACCAAATGGATATGTAATTCAGATTACATATTATGTTTATTTATTTATTTTTCACTGTGTATTTAATTATTCGGTTAAATAAAAATCGCAATTATATACCCAAAATCCCAATAGCCCCCTCACGAGTGTCCTCACAAGACAAACCATTTTCCACATCAAGAACTGGTCAAGCCATATATTATACCGGAACCAACACCAAACCAGTGTTCAGTTATTGAAGTCAACGCCAATTTTTTTTAGGCCAAATTGTTTGGTCAATACTCTTTAAATTGGAGTTAGCACAACTTTTTGAAGGCTCATGACTTGTCGAGAGAAGATTTTCTTGGCTGATAATGTAGCAAAGATTTTGGAGGCATAAAATCCTAAAATCTATCCAAATCGAGGCATCAAAACCTCGATCAGACTATATTTTCCATCGCTACTTCTATTGAATTAGAAGCTGATTCTTGTGAGAGTGCTTTATATCCAAATGATGTTAACTTAATTGCCTAGTTATCTGATCTATTTCAATTCAGATCGGAGTAGGATTCTCTTCCCTCTAAATTTACTCCTCTCCTCTCTTTTTTAACTTTCCTCTTTTTCTTTTTTTTTCTTTTTTATTTATAAAAAATTCAACACAAGGTGTTAACATAGGTTAATCGCAAGCGTCCAAATAGAACGGGACTAAATGAAAAGAAAAATGGAAGAGTAGAGAATCGAGTCTATTCATATAAATATGTTCTACTATACATTAGCTTTCTTTGTTCTGTTAATTGGTAATTTTTATCTTTTTGTATTGTTCTTTTTTATTTCTCACTATTTTTTTTTTGTTTGCATAATCGGCGTATTATTTTGATAAAAAAAAAACGTTTGATTGCATAATCGGCATATTATATGGGGTTTTATGCGGTTGATAAGACGTTTGATTGGTTTCTTTGTAACCAAAAATTGTTTTCCCCTGGCCCTTTATGATGGAACGCAGCCCCTTCTTTTTCGATGCAGTCTTCGAATATGGCTGAGGTGACCGTGGTGTGCAAATTACTAAGACTCTAAGACAGCGACGATTGGGATGAAGATCATAGATGCTCAAGTATATATGTCGACAACTTGGCATTGTAAGTCTTTATAAATTTCAATTTGTATTACTGAGAAACTATATATACCAAATGTTATTAGGAATTAAATTAAATATAAACTACATGGGGATAGAGAAAGCGATTTAGAGGGAGAGCCAAAATATACTTGGAGACAATAAAAAACTACACAAATTTGTGACAAGTTGACGAGTAAATGATTCTTTGTTTTGCATTTTTTCGCTTGGTAAGCTATGTCTAAAACTTTATTCATTTTATTGTTGGATTGAAGAATAAAGATCATTGTCTTCCGTCAAGCAACTTTTTCTTAATACTGATTGCCAACCAGTTTGTAATAATAATTGGATAGTTTAATTTCTCTTAGTTCAATTTTAGACGTTCTCCATAGTAAGTGTGCACACTATTTTTCTAGCTATAAATTTGTATACGATTTGCTATGTATTTTTTTATATGAAAAAAGCCTTTTCTGAATGCAATATGAATTACATGGTATGTGGACAAAATTCTATGTAGGTGTAAAAGACTTTTGGCTTGCGATACTGAATAAGGATTGCTTGGCTGAGGAACTTGAAGATTCAAGACCTTTTTTCGGTTCTCTTTTCCATTTTGTTGGTGTTTGGAATGATTCATTTTTATTATTTTTCTTCTAAATGCCTAATAATCGGTAATCTAATTGTATCATTGCTTTATGTTAATTCAAGATTTTAGAATAATTAAGGTAGTCATCTCTAATGTTTTTATTTCATTGTCAATATCAATTAAAATATTATGTACATATGTTTAAAATGCAATGCAATATCTATGACAAGTGATTTGGTCACACATAAATGAGTGTAGTGGGGCAGGATTTAAGCTTGGCTGCTCAAATAGTATTTCTCCAAGTTGAATGAAATTTGCATTCTATTGAGAATAATAACACGTATACAATGGTGTCAGTTCCATGCTTGCAGTAAAGACAATACAAGAAAAATCAAAGCAATCCCATAAGAAAAAAACTGTGAAGAAAGCTACAAATGATGCATTTTCCTTTGGATATGACTTTTTTTTTTCTTCTTATTTTTTGTCAATGTATGTGCATTTTAATTACTACATACTATAATGCAATTTACACCGCAACTCATATTCTCATTCAAAAACTCTATTTGCAATTATGGAAACAAGCATTAGTGTTGTGGCGCTATTGAATTGACAAAGCAGGTGGAATGGGAAAGTGTAACATACTAACATATATGTCAAGAAAAAATAGTATATATTATATCATGAAGCCACAGAGTTACCAACTCATTTTTAGCAAATTTTAATAAGATAAACGCAAGGAAAAGATGATACAAATGAAATATCTTGGGTCCTTGCTGTATTTCTTCCTTTATTCATTACTAGCCTTTTTCTAACGTGCTTTCATACGTGCAAAGAGTCTTTTTTTTTTCTCATGCATTTTACATGCGAGTTAATTATGTTTTATTTCCTTTTATTTTCAATGTATGATATATTTTATTTTAAGACGCAATATGAGAAAAAAATAGCTAGCACAACACATCTCAATAAGCGCGTAGCACCTGTGATAAAAAATATCTCTCACATGAAAAGGTAGGAACATACAAAATACCACCTTTTTATAGTACGAACACCTTTGTATAGGTGTCAACTCTTCCATTGGCAGGTCTACTTATTGTTTTTTATAGTAGTCTGGTAAGGACTTAATGTTTTCATCTACTTTTCTTTTATTTACATCTACTTACTATTGTTCATGGACTTTAGGTAGGAACTTGCATCCAAAATCTCATGTTGTTTGACAATTGCATAAATAACATTTAAATTATTATTTTACGCAAAATGAAAACGAAAAACATGACAACTTTTTAGGATGTATATGGTAAAGAAAAAGTTCATCTTTGCATAATACATTTAAAATAAATCTTCACAATTACAATGGAAAAAAAACTAATGCAAAATCTTCGTAATTACATTTAACATTTCTTACTATTTAATTTTGTAAACATGATAATGTCCTAAAAAGTTATCATGTTTTTCGTTTTCACTTTACGTAACATTTAAATCATTACTTTACGCAAAGTGAAAACGAAAAACTTAACGACTTTTTAGGACGTGCATGGTAATGAAAAAGTTCATCTTTGCGCAATACATTTAAAATATATCTTGACAATTACAATGAAAAAAACTAACGCAATACAACTTTAGAGGCGTGTAGCGCCTGTGATCCAGAAATGCCTCTTGCACGCACATTAATGCGTACGGAGAGGCTAGTAAATAATAATGAGAATTGTTATTGTTATTGTTATTTTCATATGAAATTCTGTTTCGAGCTTTCTTATATTTTATTTTTATTAGTAGTGAAATTATTAAAATATTTTTAAGATGCCACGTAAGCTTTTTAAGGAGACCCCAGTTTTCTTTTTAACATTTTCACATTTATTTTACTAATTAAGAATAATACTTATTTTTACGGTCGCAAACGGAACTCAAATCAAAATTTTAACGGACACGTTATACTTAAAATTGTGAAAAATTTAACTGTTAACCGATGGGACTAAGAGAGAACCTTGTGCAGTGTGCGCCACTGCCCTGTCTTGTCTGTCTGAGGGCATGCCGACCAAAGACATCAATCAATTCTTTTTCATTATTTTAATTACACTCTTTTCTCTCTTACTACCTCTCTCTATCTCAATTATTTACACAAAATTGCAATTGTATATGAATATATATATATGCACATATATATATGTGTGTGTATATATCAATGCATAATACATAACATTACTACAGGTACGCAAATTTAAATTGCCATGATCGATGTCACTGTTGTGAGATCTCCAATCAATTATTTATTATCACGAGGAAAAATTAAACAATAAAATAATATGTAACTAATTCAAAATACTGTTATAACTAATGACATCTTAACGTTTAATATGTAAGTAAGTTTCTCTTCACTCAATATAAATAATGGCGAATGATGATCTCCTTATTTACGTATGAATTGGAATTTCTATTGCTTTATAATTTCTCTTTCAAAATTTAAGCTGTGCTTTAGTTGGACAATGGGATGCATGCCTACTACGTACTAAATCACAAATATAATTATGTACATGCAATCTCTATCCTGCCTAATACTTTTGTTGGGGTCTCATTAATTTGGAATAGGATTATCTCCCCTTCAATTTGGAGTAGGATTATCTCTCCTTCTATTCTCATCCATTTTCCTCCCCTCTTGTCACAAAATGGTTTTCGTCTTCTTCTGGCTATTAAAAAATTAATACAAAGTATTGACGTGATTTAATCGTAACTATTCAAATAAGAGATGATGAATTTTGTCTTCTTCTGGCTATTAAAAAATTAACAGAAAGCATTGATGTGATTTAATCGTAATTATTCAAATAAGAGAAAAAGAAAGGAAATGGAGATTAAGAAGGGAGAATCTTACTCCCATTAATTTAAGTCCTTTTTTGCATTTTTGGTTGCTAGAAAAGAGTACAAAGACTACATCATCTCATGTACCTCATTTTATATATGAAATCGGGTATGGTTTTGCTAGAAAAGAGTGCAAGGCTCTCTGACGTTTTTGCATTATCCTAAACGCTTCTGTATTCTATATTTTAATCCGGTCACATATATATAGTTTGTGTATAATGTTACTGTTTTGTTTCCTATAGCTCGGGAGCATCACAATTCGACTTTCACAACTGTACATGTACATTTTTTATTTATATCGCACAAGGATCATAAGACCAACTATGCAAATTGATATAATATCTAGATGCTCTAAATTTATCTAATTTATATATTCACATGATTTATATATGTATTAAGTGCGTATAAGTATGAGAAGTAAACAATTTTCATAAAAATAAAAATGAAAAAGCAAATCTTTCCAACTAAAAAAGGGAAAGAAAACAAAATTTAATTAAACTAAGTGCTCATTTGGATGCGCTTTTAAAATGACTGAAACCGCTTTTAAAGAAAATGTTTTTGGATTCCAAAAGCACTTAAAGTGCTTTATGTAAGAAGCACCAGTTATGTGCTTCTTCAAGAAAGCACTTTAAGTGCTTTTCCAAGATTTACTTGCATATTTACTAAAAATTAGTTCTAAAAATATTTTTACCAAAAACACTTTTAGTTATTTTAAAATTACATCCAAACAAGCCATAACCTATCAAAGATTGGGTACGAACCATAAAGGTGCATTATGCAACCGGGACCAAGAATGAATCTTGGGGCAACTAAAATGCATAATACTCTTATTTGTGAAGTAAAATATTCAAAAGTCATATCCAGTTGTGTCGTAACACGAGTAATCAAAGGAAAAATAAATAATGTTTCTTTCTACCTTCTAACCATGGGCGTACGATATACGGCGGAATGGTGGTTGCTCACAAATAATACCCGATCACCAAGTTCAACAACCTCCATCCATTGTGGACCACCATCAAAATCGCATTCCAGTTTGAACACTCGAAATCCTTTAGTCTTTGGGTGGCTCAGTGTAACTAAAGGCCTTTCCAAGCATGCCCTTATGCCAAGGATCGGCTGTTTAGGCTTTTATGCAGAGTCTGCCTTATGAAAAATCATAAATAACTTCATAGAAGTAGAATCTTTTGGTAGGTGAACGAAATCACAGCCATTGTAATGCTCTACTCTTGATCCATCATATTCAACGAATTTGTACCAATTGGACGTCTCCACCTGCATCAGCCACAGACCAGGTCAATGAGGTCATAGTCTGAGGAGATAAGCTGCCTACATCGTACCAAAATCGGAGGAGATAAGCTGATCTTGTCCAATCTTAATCTTAGCTAGGGAGTGCCTACTCCTACCTCGACTCTGACCCTAATACCATCTTCAATTTTTGGCCTAAAATTTAAAAATTTTAACCAACAAAATTTAGGTT
The DNA here is from genome assembly GCF_041283825.1 of Pyrus communis. NCBI lineage: Eukaryota > Viridiplantae > Streptophyta > Magnoliopsida > Rosales > Rosaceae > Pyrus > Pyrus communis. The sequence goes on along the minus strand of NC_142572.1, from coordinate 21,433,615 downwards.
TTAACCCATAAACAATTTTTCTATTCCCACCATTATGGGCTAAAATTTTAGCCCCAGATTATTAAAAAAGAATTTAGATTAATTTTGTACTTAAAGTAACTTTTTTTAAAATAAAAATTTATATAGACTATCCTAATTTAATTTTATGAACATTTTAACCTAAAAATATTTAGATTCTACCAAATACTGAAAAATCACTAACCGACACAATGAAACTCGTTAAACAATATGAAAAAATATGAAACAAATGAAAGATTTTTTTTTAATTATTTTAGCCGTTAGATTTAATTTGGACAATTAATTTTTTTTTTTTTTTTTACCGTTGAATTTCATTAAATTGGATCTTAACAGTTGGATTCAATGAATTTACTAATCCTGGGCTAAATTTGGCTTCCATTTGAGTTTTAGGTTTTAAGCCATATTTTAGCCTTGGGTTAGGTTGAGTTTTTTTTTTGGGGGGGGGGGGGGGGGGGAGGGGGAATAGAAGTGGAAATTTGAATTTTAGCCTAGGGTTAGAGAATGTCTAAACAACAAAAACAAAGCGTCAAAAAATGGTTTAGGACAAGTCCGGTGTCTAAGCAGCTGGTGATCCACCATCAGCAATTGTAGTACAGGCGTCACATTTATGGAGTCCAAGTTTTAGGAAATGGATCTTCGGATCACTTCCATTAAATCCACTTAATCAATGAATATGAGTCCTTGAACTTTGATCCAACGGCTAAAAACATAAAGCCCTTTTGAAAATTATAATAACTTTAGCCGTTATATCAAATTTCAAAGATCCTAATTAATTGATTTGGTGGATTTGATGGAAGGGATCCGCAGAAGATCCATTTCCCAAGTTTTACACCCATTGGTAGGGTCACTAGGACCCACCTCCTCTTCACTCCTCAATTGGAAATCTAGAATTCAATTTAACCTTGTTCAAGTAGATATGGTATTATTGTCTCCTTAAAAACATTGTTAAATTCCATCTCCTATTACGATTTTGATTGTTCTTTTATTACAATTTTATCCATCATAACACACATGCTAACTTGGAGTGATTTTTGAAAATATAACGATTTTGATTGTTCTTTTATTACGATTTTGATTACGATTTTATCCATCATAACATATGGCGGAATGATGGTTGCTCACAAATAATACCCGATCACCAAGTTCAACAACCTCCATCCATTGTGGACCACCATCAATATCACACTCCAGTTTGAACACTCGAAATCCTTTAGTCTTAGGTGGCTCAGTGTAACCAAAGGTCTTTCCAAGCATGACCTTATGCCAAGGATCGGCTACTAAACACGTTTCTTGTTGAGGCTTGTATGCATAGTCTGCCTCTTGAAAAATCATAAACAACTCCATTAGATGCAGAATCTTTTGCTAGGTGAACGAAATCATGGCCAATTTAATGTTGAGCCCCTTTCCACCTAATCCACGTAGTACGGGATTCAAACCATTGAAATTTGATCTAACGGTTAAAAACATGATGCTCATTTAAAAGTTATAATGACTTTAACCGTTAGATCAAATTTCAAGGACACAAATTCATTGATTTGATGGAAGGGATCCAAAGAGGATCCCTTTCCCAAGTTTTACACCCATTGGCAGGGTCACTGGGACCCACCTCCTCTTTACTCCTCAATTGGAAATCTGGAATTTAATTCAACCTTGTTCAAGTAGATATGGAATTATTGTCTCCTTAAAAATATTGTTAAATTCCATCTCCTATTATGATTTTGACTGTTCTCTTGTAACGATTTTCTCCATTATAACACATGTGCTAACTTGGAGAGATTTTAGAAAATATAACGAGAACAATATCCAAAAAACCATTTCCCGCCTCCGGGCTGAGTTGCGGGTGGTTCTATCCTAAGTATCCAAAAAACCAGTAATACCTTTGCACTCCTTCTATAATCAACTTAAAGCAAAACCACCCATGAACCTCGAACCTACTTCATTAGGCTTAATCCAAAGATATTAGTATTATTTCCCCTAACTTAAGTACAATGGTGCATGTAGTGTTAAGGCACAAGACCTCCGATTTTCTAAAACCCTCAAGTTTTTAGTCTAATAGAGACGATCTATAAATCTAAATCCGATCACGTATGTACAATATGTGAATAATGTAACCATTTTTTTTCATGTAGCTTGGGAGCATCAAAATTTCGACTTTCATACACAACTGTACATGTACACTTTTTTATTTATGTCGCACAAGGATTATAAGACCGACCATGCAAATTGATGAATACTCCACATTCATCTAACTTATGAAAAGAGAGATTTGAACTCGAACGCCAGTGACATATCCCAAACCTACGACATGCTTGGGGATTCAAACCTGCGCATATATATTTTCAAAGATTTAATTCACAAAACTGTAAATTCAGAAAGTGCAAAAGAACAATATAAAGAGCAAAAGTTAATTAATTGGTGCTATGTTCAATAAATATAGCGGATGCAATCTGCGACTATATTAATTAAAGCCCAAATAATGAGGAGTAAATATTAAACGACATTGTTGTTGTAACTATTCGAGATTTATTTGTTTAATATATAGTTCTATTATATTTAATTAAAGTGCTTTGTTAAATTATGTTTTTTTTCATAAATCAATGAAACATTATAATCAAATTTTGTTTCTCAAATAAAAAGGGGTACATCTTAAAAATCTAATAAGATAACCTAATAATTATATGTACCCAAACCAATTTGTGGTGCTAGGTTCGTCTTCACTAAGACTCGAGGTGCCATGTCCGTCATCATTGAAATGATTTATTCTTCTTGTCACTTTCCTTCATTCGTGCCTTCAAAAAGCTTTTCTGTTCGGTGATGCTTTGTCGTCAACCTTCATGAAAATAGCTTTTCAATCTCTTTTATCAAGCACAAGTTCCTTGCGTACTCAACTTGACTTCTATAAAATGCACCACTCTCTTTGTCAGTCTCACCTCTTAGCGTCGTCTCTTTTGGAACAACGTTGGAAGCAAGCTTAATAATTCAGTATTTTACAAATTTTCACGACTTTCCAACATTTGTGATTGTTGAACCTTGTGATGAATTTGGGCAAAATTAGGTACCAACTGTTTGCTTGCATCAACTAAAACAAATAAAGTAGGAAATAATTAATTATCTCAAAAAAAAAGAAAAAAAAAAGGCAGGTGATAATAAAAAAATTAGAAAATTGTTACCTCATCCCCAATATTTGTGTCACCTTGATCATTTTTCACCGCTTTTGTCTGAGCATCTCTATATTTGCCTCATGCAAAAATCATACTGTAAGTGCACTTTTCTTACGACTAGTTCCATACCGACCGCTATAATTTTCATGAAATTTCTTCCACACAAGAAAACATTTTTCAGCGATTAACCATGCAGTTTCTGGGATCACTAGTAGAAAAAAGCTCATCTACCACGGTCAATGCCAGTGATAGATTACAATCCACCACGGGCACCGTCCCCGTTAGTAATCTGGATGTGATCAAAAGTCTTAGTTTCTACTACGGACTATGTCCGTTGTCAAATGTGAGATAAACACGGATTGTGCCCGTGGTAGATTGAGATCTAACACCACATTCATTATGGCCGTTGTGAATTACAAATTGACCACGGCTAACAACCGTCATAAAAAATTTTCCAAAAATAAAAAAAATTAATAATAAATCATTTAATATATAAACAAATTTACTACAATACAATAATTACATAAAGAGATCACAAAATCAAATATTACAAACTGCACACTAAAGCTAACGACGAGTTGTACTAGAAATATCAAACTATCCACAAAGTATCAAATAGGCCTCCAATAACGAGAACACTTGAAGACTTCAGATTTCTTTGATCATCTCCAAACAAAGGACCTTGAGAGTGAACTACTGCCCCTAATACTTGAGCCTCAGCAATTGCTGCCTCTCTCTATTTGCATGGACATAAGCATATGGATCACAAGAAAAAAAAAATATTGTACTCAATCAAGAAAAGTACATTTGATCTCAATCAAGAAAAGTAAATAGAGTTTCTGCCTCTAAACCATTCTACTCATGCATTCCTTTGCAATTGAACTCTTGACAAAATTATAATAAGAGGGGTCCTTTGAGAAAAGATAAACACATGATTAGATTATGAACCTACTAAATAGAGCCACTGCGTATGATTCTGCAAATACATACTATACAAGATTAACCAAACCAATAGCATAAACAAAGATTTTTTTTATAAACCATACACAATAGTAACCATATCGAAAGTAAAATCTAATAAACAATAGCGATTTGAGAAATTGAAATTATAGAAATATACAGAAGACGCACCTGTAGAAGTTAAACATAGAAACACAATTTCATCAATGGTGAAGATTCGCCGCCCAGAATTTAATTGATCTGTACGATTCACTGTAGTGCAAAATAGCATACATATCAAATATACCTCAATTCATTGTTTTTCCTTGTTTTATTTTTTTAAAATGAAAGCTTAATTAACAAAAGCAATAGTAAAGGAAAAAGAAGCATTAAGACCTTTAAACATATCCCTTTCTCTTGCACCATATCGTATTGAACCAAAACTAAGTAAAGCTTTAATCTCTATCACATTTAGCCAAAATCGAATTGTTAAAAAACATACTTATTCATAATTACACTTTAATTGCAGAATAATCACGGGATCATTTCAATAAATGGAATTAAATTTTAATATCTTTACAAAGAAATGAGTGTCATTACACCCCGTTACTCTCACCCACCAACCTCCTCTCATACTTTAATTGCAAAACCTACCAAGTTGAGATATGAAAACCCTAACAAATTTGAGAGTAATATTAAATAAATTATTCTTCAACATTCATATACCGTGATTGATTTCAAGAAGACGTTGTGATTAAATTTATTTCAACAATGGGCTACTCTTGTGGTCATATCAAATAACTGCAACGAGTTTTACTTGCCCATTATTATTCTAACATGTTCTATTACGGGCCGGTTTTGCCCGTTGTTAAAACCATTTACTCACAACGGACTTTAAATGTCCGTGGTAATATTGGATATTCTACAACGAGTCTTTTATGTTCGTGGTGAATTAACTGTGATAAATGTGGTGCTGTCTTGTAGTGGATGGTAACAACTGACAAGGCCGATAACCATGCAATTTCTGGGATGGTGATAGCTAACAAGGCCGAGCCCTCTCTTCTCTCTTTTTCCAACCTAAAGTGCATTGATGTGAATAAAGCAGCAAAAAATAAAAACAACAAAATAGTACGTACTAAGAAGTCCTGGTTGGTCGATCAATAACGTGATTTCGTTGCACGCATGCATGTACTGCATTGATATGCCCTACCAAATCCTTAGCCCCTCATTGTATATGTTACATAGACACCACCAACTTTGTAGTAACTTTAAATGAGTGTCATTAAACCCCATTACTCTCACCCACCAACATCCTCTCATACTTTAATTGGAAAACCTACCAAGTTGAGATATGAAAACCCTAAAACCTTTCGCTTCTCAAACACTATATAATAACACTACCACCTTCCCAATTCTAAATCATTTCACACTTCCTTGAGACCCTCATCTTCTCCCAATTCATTCTGCATCTTCACGCCTCACTCTCTCTTCGTTCTCAATTCCTCCTAACTCTCGTCCTTGCAAGGATATACTTCCTTCCGAAACACAAGAGACTTTAGCATCATTTTCCGACCATGAAAATGTATTGTATCCCATATTTGAAATGTTGTAATTGCTTATGTTGATCCTAGACTTTATAATTTGTAATTTTATTTTAAGATTTATGTATAAGATTTGCTAGTGTGATAAGAGACTTAAAGTTGGTGAAAAAAAAAAAAAGCAGAGCACAAAAATAACAAATGAAGGATTAATGGTATGCGGACTCTTTCAGGATCCTTTCTGATATGTCGACGACAGCGGTCAGGAAGGGGAGCAATTGCTGAACCGGTGAGTTAATCGGAAATCAGATTCACCACAGCGATGGTTTGCTTCCATATCTTTCAATGTGTATTAATTGTGCTGTTTATTTTAATTATTCCAGCTGTCGCAGCCATAACATCCTACATATATCACCTTCATATCATGATTCCATTTGTGATTTTGGATTTAATTATAGTGGGGATCATCCATCGATATAGGGCAAAAATCACCCGAAGGTGGTCGAGTTCTTAGGAATCGACTACTTCAAGAGAAGTAATAGAGGTATTTTTATGGGCTTTAGGACTCTACTTACAAAATATCATTGACCCCAAATGCATAATTTGCCTCTTCACCCTACTGAACTGTTCGTATTACCTAATTTCTTTTGTCCTGTTTCTGAGACATACTAAAGTTCTAATTTTTCTGGAATTTGCACTAGAAATAAATGTCGTTATTTTAGTACATTTTTAGAAAATTGATTGATAGTGGTAAAAAACTTAAAGGTTACGAATATGGATTATTTGGTCTATCAATTACAACTTGCATCTCTGTTCTTTTGTTTAAAAGTCATCAGTAAATTGTGATAGAGTGGATTGATGATCCGCAGACTGTTTTTTCTTTTTTACTCATATTTGTCTTCATCCCTACTAGGCGATTCGCCGAACGTATTTGGAATTGGTGAAAAGTAAGTATACACAGTTTCCTAATGACTTTTAAACAAAAGAACAAAGACGCAAGTTGTAATTGATTGACCAAATAATTCATATTCGTAACCTTTTGAGTTTTTTGCCACTATCAATCAATTTTATAAAATGTACTAAAATAACGGCATTTATTCCTAGTGCAAAGTCCATAAAAGTTAGAATTGTAGTATGTCTCAGAAGTAGAACAAAGGAAATCAGGTAATACGAATAGTTCAGTAGGATGAAGAGGCAAATTTTGCATTCGGGGTTAATGATATTCTGTAAGTAGAGTCCTAAAGCCCATATGAATACCTCTATTACTTCTTTGAAGTATTCAATTTCTAAGAGCTCGGCTACCTTAGGAATGATTTTTGCCCTATATCGATGGATGATCCCACTATAATTAAATCCAAAATCACAAATAGAATCATGATACGAAGGTAATATATGTAAGATGTTATGGCTGGGATAGCTGAAATAATTAAAATAAACAGCACAATTAATATGCATTGAAAGATATGGAAGCAAACCATCGCTGTGGTGAATCTGATTTCCCGTTAACTCACCGATTCAGCAATTGCTCCCCTTCCTGACCACTGTCGTCAACATATCAGAAAGGATCCTGAAAGAGTCTGTATACCATTAATCCTTCATTCGTTATTTTTGTGCTCTGCTTTTTTTTTTTTCACCAACTTTAAATCTCTTATCACACTAGCATATCTTATACATAAATCTTCAAATAAAATTACAAATTATAAAGTCTAGGATCAACAAAAACAATTACAACATTTCAGATATGGGATACAACCTTTTCATAGTTGAAAAATGATGCTAAAGCCTCTTGTGTTTCGGAAGCAAGTATATCCTTGCTGGCCACAATGAATACGCTTTGACCACCGACTTCTTGCTGGCCACGGCTCATACCGCTTGTTGGTCGGTGATTGTTCATACCGCTCAATCTGCTGGTGCTTCGGGGTTGATGATACTCCATAAGCAATTTCAACGAAAGGAAGTGGAAAAAAAGGAAGGACGTGTGTTGGGATCAAGGATAACCAACTTAACGACCCCATAGCTAAGAGGACCGCCATCGCTCATCTCAAATGTATACCATTAAAAACTTGGACGCTAAGGATGTTGTAGCATATAACTTACCACCCAGTATATATATGATTAACCCAGGGTACTGGCTGAGGTTCATGATTTATCCCTTGACCCCGTTTGCAAAGACAAACCACAAAACATGGCTCCTGGCTGATTGTTTTTGGTACAGAAGAGGCAATAATTTTAGAAACGGAGAAGCCAGGACCATTGATGCAGTGGCATGGAAGGTGGATTGCAACGAGGAGCATCACTCGATCGCCAGATATTGGATTGAAGAAGAAGAATTCTATTTTAAAACTAGGGTTCTGAGAATTCGTTAGGTAGAATGACCAGGGTTTAATAAAACCCTTTGGGACGCATCAACGCACTGTCGATCATGATCAACCATCCCTCTATTGAGCCAACACAATCCATCCTATTCATTGTACAATAAAAAACACTCTTGATAGGCGGTATATGAAGATGGTCATTCTTCTTCTTCTTGTTATTATGAAGATGGTCATTCTGAGCTTCCGGCCAATGAAATCGAGAATGAGCAACAACAACACTCTTGATAGGCGGTATATGTCAATTTTCGTTTGATAATCATTTTGTTCTCAGTTTCAATTTTTGCGTTCACTTTGGTAACTACTTTCAGTTTTCAAAACATAAAAAGTTGAAAATTGAGAACCACTTTTTCGAATTTCAAAATTTAATCATGAGTTTTTACTTTTTGATTTTTAGTTTTTACTTCAAGATTCTTAAGGGCGAACATAATTGTCGATGCCAAGTATTTTGAATCTATATATATGTTCCAACTACTAAGTACATTGAATTACTAATTCGTGTAATTTCAAAATTAGGGGAAAAGAAACTCATATGGTTGTATATCCAAACGTTTAAGTGGGCCAAATTTTATCCTTTTGTAAGCCAACATATGATACGCTGACAAAATGATGAATAGCATCGTATCAAACTCCTGAGAAGAGGGATTGAGATTCTTTTCGGATTTTAATGTCTGGAGTCTAAAAATCAGAAGATTTGTACCATTCAACAGATCCACGCTGTTTAAGTTTTTGAGTTTTTATGAAATAGGCTAATGAATACCGTAAAATTAAAATTGAATGGTCAAAATCTTTTAGTTTACCAACTCCTAGCACAAAGATCTGGAGCAATTCCTATTCCCAACAAATGAACATTCTCAACTGATTCTTTTGTGTGTTGGCATTTACATCTATTCTTTTCTCTTGCATTTGTCGTACTTTTTCCGCTGCGAATCTGAACAATTAGGTAGCTTTGGTATTCGAAAAGAAAACGAAAAGATTCAGCCCACGGATAGGGCTGCACTGCCCCAAGTTTTGGCTACACAAAGACTTGAAGCTTCAATACGATTACAATATATATGCATATATATATATATATGTATGTATGTATGTATGTATGTGTGTGTATGTATATAGGAAGTTAAGGAATATAAAGATCCTTACATACATGAGAAGATATGCAAGCATGAATATTTATGCCAGCCAAATGATAGAGTGTCAGGTACTACTAGTTGATCAAATTTTAGTATTCCCTAATAATGTAAACTCAGGAATCAATGGCTACTTTTTTTCATCCCAACTTGATCATAATTCTCAGACAACATATATATATATATATATATATATATATATATATATATATATATATATAGTAGGATGACATCCATATGTCTTTATCATTAACCACCCCACCCCCACCCCAAATTGTAGATTCTTGTATCCCGTCTATATAACTACATTACCTGTATTCATTACATGATTAGAGATATAAATATAAGAGGATACACTCTGATTGTGAAGATTTTTAGATACGTACAAGTCTTAAGAACTTGTGTGATACGTATGCAAATTGATAAACTTTTCAAACCTATGTATGTCCACCACCAACATCACTAATATTATCCCAACTTAATCACCTATTGCTAGATGTGTTTTATAAAAAAAGTCTCAGTGATATTAAGTTTGGAATCTCTCATACATTAATTGTATATTATTTTTTCATATGCATGATGTGTGATCCAATTCTCAAACAAGCCCTTGTTGAAATTAATTATTTGAATTTATTAAACATGATTTAATTAAAATATGCATCGAGATTTATTTAATTAAAAGGGATCCAAACTACAAGCCCAAAGTAGGAAGTGATTGAACAAGACGCATGGGACAAAGCCCATGGCGTCATATAAGGAGGTGTGGCATGGGTTATCATAAATATCCATGCGTTTTCTCATATACCCCTAATGCTATTGTGAATGCAATTAGTTTTGTACCTTAGAACGAAAAAAAAAAAAATAGAGCAGGAGAAAACCCTAGCAGAAAGCCTCCTAGTGTACCGCGGATTCTATTGGTCCAAGTGAGTGATCTTATTAGCACAATCAAATGGTTCTCTCCATCATTCGTCGTTCGCGTATAAGTATGGATACTCTTAAAGGCAGACCACTTGGGGAGCTTTCATTGATTAATCATGAAGAGGAAAAACATAAGCACAAAAATGATCCTACGAAGTGGTGCACACATGGCTAAGGATTAAGTTTATCTCTTCACCATCTTCTTTCTTGTATTATTGAATGACAACCAAATGAATATGTAATTGAGATTACATATTATGTTTATTTATTTATTTTTCACTGTGTATTTAATTATTCGGTTAAATAAAAATCGCAATTATATGCCCAAAATCCCAATAGCCCCCTCATGAGTGTCCTCACACAAGGTCACAAGAGAAACCATTTTCCACATCAAGAACTGATCGAGCCATATATTATACCGGAACCAACACCAATCTTTTGGAAGGCCCAACCAGTGTTCAGTCATTGAAGTCAACACTAAATTTTTTTTTTAGGCCAAATTGTTCAGTCAATACCCTTTAAATTGGAGTTAACACAACTTTTTGAAGGCTCATGACTTGTCGAGAGAAGATTTTCTTGGCTGATAACGTAGCAAAGATTTTGGAGGCATCAAATCCTAAAATCTATTTGAATCGAGGCATCAAAACCTCGATCAGACTATATTTGCTATCGCTACCTCTATTGAATTAGAAGTTGATTCTTGTGAGAGTGCTTTATATCCAAATGATGTTAAATTAATTGCCTAGTTATCTGATCTATGTCAATTCATATAGGAGTAGGATTCTCTTCCCTCTAAATTTACTCCTCTCCTCTCTTTTTTAACTTTCCTCTTTTTTATTTTTTATTTTTATTATTTATTTTTTTTATTTATAAAGAATTCAACACAAGGTGTTAACATAGGTTAATCGCAAGCGTCCAAATAGAATGGGACTAAATGAAAAGAAAAATGGAAGAGTAGAGAATCTGATCTATTCATATGTGTGTGTGTGTGTGTGTGTGTGTGTTTGTTTGTTTAACCTAGACTCCCAGTGCATGCCTTGTTGCATTGCTTCCCACTTATGCCAAGGATCGGCTACTAAACACGTTTCTTGTTGAGGCTTGTATGCATAGTCTGTCTCATGAAAAATCATAAACAACTCCATTAGACGCAAAATCTTTTGCTAGGTGAACGAAATCACGGCCAATTTAATGTTCAGTCCCTTTCCACCTAATCCACGTAGTTCGGGATCCAGACCATTGAAATTTGATCTAACGGTTAAAAACATGATGCTCATTTAAAACTTATAATAACTTTAACAGTTATATCAAATTTCAAGGACACGAATTCATTGATTTGATGGATTTAATGGAAGGGATCCGAAAAGGATCCCTTTCCCAAGTTTTACACCCATTGGCAGGGTCATTGGGACCCACCTCCTCTTCACTCCTCAATTGGAAATTTGGAATTGAATTCAACCTTGTTCAAGTAGATATGGAATTATTGTCTCCTTAAAAACATTGTTAAATTCCATCTCCTATTACGATTTTGACTGTTCTCTTGGAACGATTTTCTCCATTATAACACACATGCTAACTTGGAGAGATTTTAGAAAATATAACGAGAACAATATCCAAAAAACCATTTCCCGCCTCCGGGCTGAGTTGCGGGTGGTTCTATCCTAAGTATCCAAAAAACCAGTAATACCTTTGCACTCCTTCTATAATCAACTTAAAGCAAGACCACCCATGAACCTCGAACCTACTTCATTAGGCTTAATCCAAAGATATTAGTATTATTTCCCCTAACTTAATTACAATGGTGCATGTAGTGTTACGGCACAAGACCACCGGTTTTCTAAAACCCTCAAGTTTTTAGTCGAATAGAGACGATCTATAAATCTAAATCCGATCATGTATGTACAATCTCTGAATAGTGTAACCATTTTTGTTCATGTAGCTTGGGAGCATCAAAATTTCGACTTTAATACACAACTGTACCTGTACACTTTTTTATTTATGTCGCACAAGGATTATAAGACCGACCATGCAAATTGATAAATACTCCACATTCATCTAATTTATGAAAAGAGAGACTTGGACTCGAACGCAAGTGACATATCCCAAACCTACGACATGCTTGGGGATTCAAATCTGCGACTATATTAATTAAAGCCCAAATAATGAGGAGTAAATATTAAACGACATTGTTGTTGTAACTATTCGAGATTTATTTGTTTAATATATAGTTCTATTATATTTAATTAAAGTGCTTTGTTAAATTATTATTTTTTCATAAATCAATGAAACATTATAATTAAATTTTGTTTCTCAAATAAAAAGGGGTACATCTTAAAAATCTAATAAGATAACCTAATAATTATATGTGCCCAAACCAATTTGTGGTGCTAGGTTCGTCTTCACTAAGATTCGAGGTGCCATGTTCGTCATCACTGAAAAGATTTATTCTTCTTGTCACTTTCCTTCATTCGTGCCTTTAAAAAGCTTTTTTATTCGGTAATGCTTTGTCGTCAACCTTCAGGAACATAGCTTTTCGATCTCTTTTATCAAGCACAAGTTCCTTGCATACTCAACTTGACTTTTATAAAATGCACCACTCTCTTTGTCAGTCGCACCTCTTAGCATCCTCTCTTTTGGAACAACGTTGGAAGCACGCTTAATAATTCAGTATTTTACAAATTTTCACAACTTTCCAACATTTGTGATTGTTGAACCTTGTGATGAATTTAGGCAAAATTAGGTACCAACTGTTTGCTTGCATCAACTAAAACAAATAAAGTGGGAAATAATTAATTATCTCAAAAAAAAGGGTAGGTGCTAATAAAAAAATTAGAAAATTGTTACCTCATCCCCAATATTTGTGTCACCTTGATCATTTTTCACCGCTTTTGTCTGAGCATCTCTCTATTTGCCTAATGCAAAACTTAAATTTTTTATCATACTGTAAGTGCACATTTCCTACGACTAGTTCCACACCGACTGCTATAATTTTCATGAAATTTCTTCCACACAAGAATTTAATTGATCTGTACGATTCACTGTAGTACAAAATAGCATACATATCAAATATACCTCAATTCATTGTTTTTCCTTGTTTTATTTTTTTAAAATGAAAGCTTAATAATTCAAGAGTAACTTGCAAATTGTAATAACCCTGAATTAACAAAAGCAATAGAAAAGGAAAAAGAAGCATTAAGACCTTTAAACTAGCAAAACCCAGCCACTTGCAAAACATCTATAAAGTATAAAAACTAGCAATAAAATTACAAATTATAAAGTCTAGGATCAACAAAAGCCATTACAACATTTCAGATATGGGATACAATACCTTTTCATAGTTGGAAAATGATGCTAAAAACTCTTGTCGGAAGCAAGTATATCCTTGCTGGCCATGATGAATACGCATTGAGCGCCGACTTCTTGCTGGCCACGGCTCATACCGCTTGTTGGCCGGTGATTGTTTGTGCCGCTCAGTCTGCTGGTGCTTCGGGGTTGATGATACTCCATAAGCAATTTCAACGAAAGGAAGTGGAAAAAAAGAAAGGAAGTGTGTTGGGATCAAGGATAACCAACTTAACGACCCCATAGCTAAGAGGATCGCCATTGGCGTCTTCGCTCATGTCAAATTATAAAATAAAATTACAAATTGTGAAAAATTTAACTGTTAACCGATGGGACTAAGAGAGGACCTTATGCACTGTGCGCCACTGCCCTGTCTTGTCCGTCTGATGGCCTTCATGCAGACCAAAGACATCAATCAATTGTTTTTCATTATTTTAATTACACTCTTTTCTCTCCTACTACCTCTCTCTATCTCAATTATTTACACAAAATTGCAATTGTATATGAATATATATATGCACATATATATATATGTATCTGTATATATATATATATCAATGCATAATACATAACATTACTACAGGTACGCAAATTTAAATTGCCATGATCAATGTCACTGTTGTGAGATTTCCAACCAATTATTTATTATCGTGAGGAAAAATTAAACAACAAAATAATATGTAATTGATTCAAAATACTGTTATAATTAATAACATCTTAATGTTTAATATGCAAGTAAGTTTCTCTTCGCTCAATATAAATAATGACGAATGATGATCTTCTTATTTAGGTATGAATTGGAATTTCTATTGCTTTATAATTTCTCTTTCAAAATTTAAGCTGTGCTTTAATTGGACAATGGGATGCATCCCTCCTACGGACTAAATCACAAATATAATTATGTACATGCAATCTCTATCCTGCCTAATACTTTTGTTGGGGTCTCATTAATTTGGAATAGGATTATCTCCTCTCTAATTTGGAGTAGGATTGTGTTCCCTCCTATTCTCATTCTCTTTCCTCCCCTCTTATCACAAAATGATTTTTGTCTTCTTTTGGCTATTAAAAAATTAACACAAAGCATTGACATGATTTAATCGTAACCATTCAAATAAGAGAGGATGGAAGAGGATAGAGATTAGGAAGAGAGAGAATCAGTCTCTTATTAATTTAAGTCCTTTTTTGCATGTTTGGTTGCGAGAAAAGAGTACAAAGACTACATCATCTCATGTACCTCATTTTATATATGAAATCCGGTTTGGTTTTGCTAGAAAAGAGTGCAAGGCTCTCTGACGTTTTTGCATTATCCTAAACGCTTCTGTATTCTATATTTTAATCCGGTCACATATATATAGTTTGTGTATAATGGTACTATTTTGCTTCCTATAGCTCGGGAGCATCACAATTCGACTTTCACGACTGTACATGTACACTTTTTATTTATATCGCACAAGAATCATAAGACCAATTATGCAAATTGATATAATATCTAGATGCTCTAAATTTATCTAGCTTATATATTCACATGATTTATATATGTATTAAGTGCGTATAAGTATGAGAAGTAAACAATTTTCATAAAAATAAAAATGAAAAAGCAAATCTTTCCAACTAAAAAAGGGAAAGAAAACAAAATTTAATTAAACTAAGTGCTCATTTGGATATGCTTTTAAAATGACTGAAAGCATTTTTAGACAAAATGTTTTTGGATTCCAAAAGCACTTAAAGTGCTTTATGTAAGAAGCACCAGTTATGTGCTTATTCAAGGAAGCACTTTAAGTGTTTTTCCAAGATTTACTTGCATATTTACTAAAAATTGGTTCTAAAAATATTTTTACCAAAAGCACTTCCATTTATTTTAAAATAACATCCAAACGAGCCATAACCTATCAAAGATTGGGTACGAACCGTAAAGGTGCATTATGCAACCGGGACCAAGAACGAATCTTGGGGCAACTAAAATGCCTAATACTCTTATTTGAGAAGTAAAATACTTCAAAGTCACATCCGGTTGAGTTGTAACACGAGTAATCAAAAGCAAAATAAATACTGTTTCTTTCTACCTTCTGACCATAGGGGTACGATATACGGCGGAATGATGGTTGCTCACAAATAATACTCGATCACCAAGTTTAACAACCTCCATCCATTGTGGAACACCATCAAAATCGCATTCCAGTTTGAACACTCGAAATCCTTTAGTCTTTGGGTGGCTCAGTGTAACTAAAGGCTTTTCCAAGCATGCCCTTATGCCAAGGATCGACTATTAAACACGTTTCTTGTTTAGGCTTTTGTGTAGAGTCTGCCTAATGAAAAATCATAAATAACTCCATAGATGCAGAATCTTTTGGTAGGTGAACAAAATCACAGCCATTGTAATGCTCTACTCTTGATCCATCATATTTAACGAATTTGTACCAATTGGACATCTCCACCTGCATTAGCCACATACCAGGTCAATGAGGTCATAGTCTGAGGAGATAAGCTGATCTTGTCCAATCTTACTCTTAGCTAGGGGGTGCCTACTCCCACCCCGACTCTGACCCTAAGACCATCTTCAATTTTTGGCCTAAAATTAAAAAATTTTAACCAAGAAAACTTAGGTTTTAACCCATAAACAATTTTTCTGCTCCCACCATTCTTGGCTAAAATTTTAGCCCCAGATTATTAAAAAATGAATTTAGATTAATTTTTTACTTAAAGTAACTTTTTTTAAAGTAAAAATTTATATAGACTATCCTAATTTAATTTTATGAACATTTTAACCTAAAAATATTTAGATTCTGACAAATACTGAAAAATCACTAACCGACACAATGAAACTCGTTAAACAATATGAAAAAATGTGAACCAAATGAAAGATTTTTTTTTTTAAATTATTTTAGCCGTTAGATTTAAATTTGGACAGTTAAATTTTTTTTTACCGTTGAATTTCATTAAATTAGATTTTAACCGTTGGATTAAATGAATTTATAAATATAAAATTAAATAAAATATACATATATGGTGGGCCAGGCCACTAATCCTAGGCTAAATTTGGCTTCCATTTGAGTTCTAGGTTTTAGGCCATATTTTAGCCTTGGGTTGGGTTGAGTTTTTGGGGGGAATAGAAGTGGAAATTTGAGTTTTAGCCTAGGGTTGGAGAATGTCTAAACAACAAAAACAAAGCGTCAAAAAAGGGTTTAGTACAAGTCCGGTGTCTAAGCAGCTGGTGATCTGCCATCAGCAATTGTAGTATAGGCGTCACATTTGCGGAGTCCAAGTTTTAGGAAAGGGATCTTCGGATCACTTCCATTAAATCCACTCAATCAATGAATATGAGTCCTTGAAATTTGATCTAACGGCTAAAAACATAAAGCCCTTTTAAAAATTATAATAACTTTAGCCGTTAGATCAAATTTCAAAGATTCGGATTAATTGATTTGGTGGATTTGATGGAAGGGACCTGCAGAAGATCCATTTCCCAAGTTTTACACCCATTGGCAGGGTCACTAGGACCCACCTCCTCTTCACTCCTCAATTGGAAATATGGAATTCAATTCAACCTTGTTCAAGTAGATATGATATTATTGTCTCCTTAAAAACATTGTTAAATTCCATCTCGTATTACGATTTTGATTGTTCTTTTGTTACGATTTTATCCATCATAACACACGTGCTAACTTGGAGTGATTTTTGAAAATATAACGATTTTGATTGTTCTTTGATTACGATTTTATCCATCTTAACATATGGCGGAATGGTGGTTGCTCACAAATAATACCCAATCACCAAGTTCAACAATCTCCATCCATTGTGGACCATCATCAATATCACACTCCAGTTTGAACACTCGAAATCCTTTAGTCTTAGGTGGCTCAGTGTAACTAAAGGTCTTTCCAAGCATGACCTTATGCCAAGGATTGGCTACTAAACACGTTTCTTGTTAAGGCTTGTATGCGTAGTATGCCTCATGAAAAATCATAAACAACTCCATTAGATGCAGAATCTTTTGCTAGGTGAACGAAATCACGACCAATTTAATGTTGAGTCCCTTTCCACCTAATCCACGTAGTTCGGGATCCAGACCATTGAAATTTGATCTAACGGTTAAAAATATGATGCTCATTTAAAAGTTATAATAACTTTAACCGTTAGATCAAATTTCAAGGACCCGAATTCATTCATTTGATGGATTTGATGGAAGGGATCCGAAGAGGATCCCTTTCCCTAGTTTTACACCCATTGGCAGAGTCACTGGGACCCACCTCCTCCTCCCACCTCCTCTTCACTCCTCAATTGGAAATCTGGAATTCAATTCAACCTTGTTCAAGTAGATATGGAATTATTGTCTTCTTAAAAACATTGTTAAATTCCATCTCCTATTACGATTTTGACTGTTCTCTTGTAACGATTTTCTCCATTATAACACACGTGCTAACTTGGAGAAATTTTAGAAAATATAACGAGAACAATATCCAAAAAACCATTTCCCGCCTCCGGGCTGAGTTGCGGGTGGTTCTATCCTGAGTATCCAAAAAACCAGTAATACCTTTGCACTCCTTCTATAATCAACCTAAATCAAGACCACCCATGAACCTCGAACCTACTTCATTAGGCTTAATCCAAAGATATTAGTATTATTTCCCCTAACTTAAGTACAATGGTGCATGTAGTGTTACGGCACAAGACCTCCAATTTTCTAAAACCCTCAAGTTTTTAGTCTAATAGAGACGATCTATAAATCTAAATCCGATCACGTATGTACAATCTGTGAATAGTGTAACCATTTTTGTTCATGTAGCTTGGGAGCATCAAAATTTCGACTTTAATACACAACTGTACATGTACACTTTTTTATTTATGTTGCACAAGGATTATAAGACCGACCATGCAAATTGATGACTACTCCACATTCATCTAACTTATGAAAAGAGAGATTTGAACTCGAACCCAAGTGACATATCCCAAACCTACGACATGCTTGGGGATTCAAACCTGTGCATATATATTTTCAAAGATTTAATTCACAAAACTGTAAATTCAGAAAGTGCGAAAGAACAATATAAAGAGCCAAAGTTAATTAATTGGTGTTATGTTCAATTAATATAGCGGATGCAATATGCGACTATATTAATTAAAGCCCAAATAATGAGGAGTAAATATTAAACGACATTGTTGTTGTAACTATTCGAGATTTATTTGTTTAATATATAGTTCTATTATATTTAATTAAAGTGCTTTGTTAAATTATGTTTTTTTCATAAATCAATGAAACATTAGAATTAAATTTTGTTTCTCAAATAAAAAGGGGTACATCTTAAAAATCTAATAAGATAACCTAATAATTATGTGTACCCAAACCAATTTGTGGTGCTAGGTTCATCTTCACTAAGATTCGAGGTGCCATGTCCGTCATCATTGAAAAGATTTATTCTTCTTGTCACTTTCCTTCATTCGTGCCTTCAAAAAGCTTTTGTGTTTGGTGATGCTTTGTCGTCAACCTTCATGAACATATCTTTTCAATCTCTTTTATCAAGCACAAGTTCCTTGCATACTCAACTTGACTTCTATAAAATGCACCACTCTCTTTGTCAGTCTCACCTCTTAGCGTCGTCTCTTTTGGAACAACATTGGAAGCTTAATAATTCAGTATTTTACAGATTTTCACAACTTTCCAACATTTGTGATTGTTGAACCTTGTGATGAATTTGGGCAAAATTAGGTACCAACTGTTTGCTTGCATCAACTAAAACAAATAAAGTGGGAAATAATTAATTATCTCAAAAAAAAAAAAAAAAAGAAGGTAGGTGCTAATAAATAAAGGGGCTTTTGGATCTAGGTCCAACAACATAGGTAGTTTTTGGGACTGAGTCCAGTTATCCAATTACATATTTTGATATCAATTTTGCCCCTTCAGATAAAAATATTTAAATTCTTTAATTTTTTTATCATTTATTCAGTTTTTAAATTTTGAATATTTAAATACTCAAACTAAAATATTATCTAGTAACTACCTACTATTTATAAAGAAAACAAAACCGATATAATCTAGTAACTACATACCTATTGTATAGGAAGAAAAATGCTTTATACCTACAAAGCAAATATAATCTACCTGCAAAACAAAAATAGACTACCTATTGTATTGGAAGAAAAATGCTAGGAACCTACATGGCGGAACATATAAATATAAATATGATATAATATACCTTCATTAAAAGAACGAATTTGGAGAGAAGAACACAAAAATATCACCCATGAAAAGAAGGGACAAAAAAGAGGAGGATTGATAGAGGGAATTGTTTGGAAGAAGGAAAAAAGGTGGGATGAAACGGACTGGGGGTTGAGGTGATTATATGGCTATAACTAATCCTACAATTAAGGGATTAGTTAAACGACAAATAATCTCATAATTAAGAAATTTTGTGTATTTATAACAATTCGTAAGCCTAAGGGGTAAATATGGTACAAACCACAAATAAGCATACGTGGAATCTTAATTATTGGACTTATTTCAATGAAGTGGACTAATTTTACTAATGGCTCACAAAATTGGATCTATATCAAGTTATCCCATAAAAGGGAATTAGAAAATTGTCACCTCATCCCCAATATTTGTCACCTTGATAATTTTTCACCGCTTTTGTCTGAGCATCTCCATATTTGCCTAATGCAAAACTTAAATTTTTTATCATACTGTAAGTGCACTTTTCCTACGACTTGTTCCATACCGACTGCTATAATTTTCATGAAATTTCTTCCACACAAGAAAACATTTTTCAGCGATTAACCATGCAGTTTCTGGGACCAATAGTAGAAAAAAGCTCATCTACCACGGTCAATGCCCGTTATAGATTGTAATCCACCACGGGCACTGTGCCCGTTAGTAATCTGAATGTGATAAAAAGTCTTAGTTTCTACCACGGACTATGCCCGTTGTCAAATGTGAGATAAACACGGATTGTACCCGTGGTAGATTGAGATCTAACACCACATTCATTATGGCCGTTGTGAATTACAAATTGACCACGGCTAACGACCGTCATAAAATTTTTTCCAAAAATAATAATAAATCATTTAAAATATAAACAAATTTACTACAATACAATAATTACATAAACAAATCACAAAATCAAATATTACAAACCGCACACTAAAGCTAACGATGAGTTATATTAGAAATATCAAACTATCCACAAAGTATCAAATAGGCCTCCAATAACAAGAACACTTGAAGACTTCATATTTCTTTGAACATCTCCAAACAAAGGACCTTGAGAGTGAACTACTGCCCCTAATACTTGAGCCTCAGTAATTGCTGCCTCTCTCTATTTGCATGGACATTAGCATATGGATCACAAGAAAAAAAAAATATTGACTCGTATAGGTGGAAATATACATTTGATCTCAATCAAGAAAAGTAAATAGAGTTTCTGCCTCTAAACCTTTCTACTCATGCATTCCTTTGCAATTGAACTCTTGACAAAATTATAATAAGAAGAGTCCCTTGAGAAAAGATAAACACATGATTAGATTATGAACCTACTAAATAGAGCCACTGCGTATAATTCTGCAAATACATATTATACAAGATTAACCAAACCAATAGCATAAACAAAGATTTTTAAAATGGAAAGTTAAAAACCGACAGCAAGCCCTGCAAGGCCTAGGACACCTTGAACAAAATACCATGGCAACAGCCACATTGTCAGGGCACAATTCGACCCCAAAAATTTTCACACTGCTCGTTCTATGCTGGGTCATGCTTGGAGAAGGCATGCTTGCCTCCTAGTTATCAACATATCCCTTTCTCTTGCACCTTATCGTATTGAACCAAAACTAAGTAAAGCTTTAATCTTTATCACATTTAGCCAAAATCGAATTGTTAAAAAACATACTTATTCATAATTTCACTTTAATTGCAGAATAATCACGGTATCATTTCAATAAATGGAATTAAATTTTAATATCTTTACAAAGAAATCGAGAGACGTACAAATCCTGGAATTGAGGAATGGCTGGTCATCCAAGTCGAGCCGGCGACTGGGCGAGGCCATGGGGACGGCGACCGACATATCGTTCTCTAGAGAAAGCTTCCGGCGGGCTCTGCGTCAGTGATGAGTTCTTGTGTGGGTGCCGGACAGAAGACGGTTGCGATTTCGAAGAAGAGGGGGGCGGGGCTTTGGGGAGAGAAATGAGTAGTTTGGAGATTTCAGAGAAATCGCCGAAGGAAGCGAATGGGTGAGACTGGGTGGGTTGGTGGTATCAGGTCTGGAATTGGTATATAGATTGGTTTCAAGATCGAGTTGGTTCTGATAACAAATTTGAGAGTAATATTAAATAAATTAATCTACAACATTCGTATACCGTGATTGATTTCAAGAAGGCGCTGTGATTAAATTTATTTCAACAACAAGCTACCCTTGTGGTCATATCAAATAACTGCAACGAGCTTTACTTGCGCGTTATTATTCTAACATGTTCTATTACGGGCCAATTTTGCCCGTTGTTAAAACCATTTACTCACAACGGACTTTAAATGTCCGTGGTAATATTGGATATTCTACAACAAGTCTTTTATGTCTGGTGAATTAACTGTGATAAATGTGGTGCTGTCTTGTAGTGGATGGTGACAACTGACAAGGCCGATAACCATGCAGTTTCTGGGATGGTGACAACTGACAAGGCCGAGCCTCTCTTCTCTCTTTTTCCAACCCGAAGTGTAAAGCAGCCAAAAAATAAAAACAACAAAATAGTACGTACTGAGAAGTTCTGGTTGGTCGATCAATAACGTGCTTTCGTTGCACGCATGCACGTAATGCATTGATATGCCCTACCAAATCCTTAGTCCCTCGTCATATATGTTACATAGACACCACCAACTTTGTGGTAACTTTAAATGAGTGTTATTACACCCCATTGCTCTCACCCACCAACCTCCTCTCATACTTTAATTGCAAAACCTACCAAGTTGAGACATGAAAACCCTAAAACCTTCCGCTTCTCTAACACTATATAATAACACTACCACCTTCCCAATTCTAAATCATTTCATACTTCCTTGAGACCCTCATCTTTTCCCAATTCATTCTGCATCTTCACGCCTCACTCTCTCTCCCTTCTCAATTCCTCCTAACTCTCGTCCCTGCAAGGATATACTTCCTTTCGAACACAAGAGGCTTTAACATCATTTTCCGACTATGAAAAGGTATTGTATCCCATATTTGAAATGTTGTAATTGCTTCTGTTAATCCTAAACTTTATAATTTGTAATTTTATTTTAAGATTTATGTATAAGATTTGCTAGTGTGATAAGGACTTAAAGTTGGTGAAAAAAAAAAGCAGAGCACAAAAATAACGAATGAAGGATTAATGGTATGTGGACTCTTTCAGGATCCTTTTTGATATGTCGACGACAGTGGTCAGAAAGGGGAGCAATTGTTGAACCGGTGAGTTAACCGGAAATCAGATTCACCACAGCGATGGTTTGCTTCCATATCTTTCAATGCGTATTAATTGTGCTATTTATTTTAATTATTCCAGCTGTCGCAGCCATAACATCCTACATATATCACCTTCATATCATGATTCCATTTGTGATTTTGGATTTAATTATAGTGGGGATCATCCATCGATATAGGGCAAAAATCACCCGAAGATAGTCGAGTTCTTAGGAATCGAATACTTCAAGAGAAGTAATATAGGTATTTTTATGGGCTTTAGGACTCTACTTACAAAATATCATTGACCCCGAATGCATAATTTGCCTCTTCACCCTACTGAACTGTTTGTATTACCTGATTTCATTTGTCTTGTTTCTGAGACATACTAAAGTTCTAATTTTTTTGGAATTTGCACTAGAAATAAATGTCGTTATTTTAGTACATTTTTAGAAAATTGATTGATAGTGGCAAAAAACTTAAAGGTTACGAATATGGATTATTTGGTCTATCAATTACAACTTGCATCTCTGTTCTTTTGTTTAAAAGTTATTAGTAAATTGTGATAGAGTGGATTGATGATTCGCGAACTGTTTTTTCTTTTTTACTCATATTTGTCTTCATCCCTACTAGGCGATTCGCCAAATGTATTTGGAATTAGGTGAAAATTAAGTCTACACAGTTTCCTAATGACTTTTAAACAAAAGAACAAAGACGCAAGTTGTAATTGATTGACCAAATAATTCATATTCGTAACCTTTTAAGTTTTTTGCCACTATCAATCAATTTTATAAAATGTACTAAAATAACGGCATTTATTCCTAGTGCAAAGTCCATAAAAGTTAGAACTGTAGTATGTCTCAGAAATAGGACGAAGGAAATCAGGTAATATGAACAGTTCAGTAGGGTGAAGAGGCAAATTATGCATTCGGGGTTAATGATATTCTGTAAGTAGAGTCCTAAAGCCCATATAAATACCTCTATTACTTCTAAGTATTCAATTTCAAAGAACTCGACTACCTTAGCAATTAATACGCATTGAAAGATATGGAAGCAAACCATCGCTGTGGTGAATCTGATTTCCGGTTAACTCACCGGTTCAGCAATTGCTCCCCTTCCTGACCACTGTTGTCGACATATCATAAAGGATCCTGAAAGGGTCCACATACCATAAATCCTTCATTCGTTATTTTTGTCCTCTGCTTTTTTTTTTTCACCAACTTTAAATCTCTTATCACACTAGCAAATCTTATACATAAATCTTCAAATAAAATTACAAATTATAAAGTCTAGGATCAACAAAAGCAATTACAACATTTCATATATGGGATATAATACCTTTTCATAGTTGGAAAATGATGCTAAAGACTCTTGTGTTTCGGAAGCAAGTATATCCTTGCTGGCCATGATGAATACGCATTGACCGCCGACTTCTTGCTGGCCACGGCTCATACCGCTTGTTGGCCGGTGAATGTTTGTGCGGCTCAGTCTGCTAGTGCTTCGGGGTTGATGATACCCCATAAGCAATTTCAACGAAAAGAAGTGGAAAAAAGAAAGGACGTGTGTTGGGATCAAGGATAACCAACTTAACGATCCCATAGCTAAGAGGACCGCCATTGGCGTCTTCGCTCATCCACATACCATTGAAAACTTGGACGCTAAGGACGTTGTAGCATATAACTTACCACCCAGTATATCTATATCATTAACCCAGGGTACTGGCTGAGGTTCATGATTTATCCCTTGACCCCGTTTGCAAAGACAAACCACAAAACATGGCTCCTGGCTGATTGTTTTTGGTTCAGAAGAGGCAATAATTTTAGAAACGGAGAAGCCAGGACCATTGATGCAGTGGCATGGAAGGTGGAAAAAACACTCTTGATGAAATCGAGAATGAGCAACAAAAACACTCTTGATAGGCGGTATATGTTAATTTTCGTTTGATAATCATTTTGTTCTCAGTTACAATTTTTGTGTTCACTTTGGTAACTATTTTCAGTTTTCAAAACATAAAAAGTTGAAAATTGAGAACCACTTTTTTGAATTTCAAAATTTAATCTTGAGTTTTTACTTTTTGATTTTTAGTTTTTACTTCAAGATTCTTAAGGGCGAACGTAATTGTCGATGCCAAGTATTTTGAATCTATATATATGTTCCAACTATTATGTACAGTGAATTACTAATTTGTGTAATTTCAAAATTAGGGGAAAAGAAACTCATATGGTTGTATATCCAAACGTTTAAGTGGGCCAAATTTTATCCTTTTGTAAGCCAGCATATGATACGCTGACAAAATGATGAATAGCATCGTATCAAACTCCCGAGAAGAGGGATTGAGATTCTTTTCGGATTTTAATGTCTGGAGTCTAAAAATCAAAAGATTTGTACCGTTCAAGAGATAACAAAAGAGATCCAGGCTGTTTAAGTTTTTGAGTTTTTGTGAAATAGGCTAATGGAGACCGTAAAATTGAAATTGAATGGTCAAAATCTCTTAGTTTACCAACTCCTAGCACAGAGATCCGGAGCAAATCCTTTTCCCAACCAGTGAACATTCTCAACTGATTCTTTTGTGTGTTGGCATTTACATCTATTATTTTCTCTTGCATTTCTTGTACTTTTTCCGCTGCGAATCTGAACAATTAGGTAGCTTTGGTATTCGAAAAGAAAAAGAAAAGATTCAGCCCACGGATAGGGCTGCACTGCCCCAATTTTACGTTTATGGGTAATGGTCAGGCAAATTTTTTGGTTTCGGGTTTCGGTTATGGTTATTGAGGTATCCACTTCAAATTCATACTCGAAATCGAATCATGTCATCTATGAATAAAAAAAATATAAATATTTAGGGTAAATTACAATTTACCACCTCAAGTTTGAGGTCTGTTACAACCACTGCTCTAAAAATCGGTCTAGACCCTGGACGGTGGAGCCCCGTCCTGATTTTGGACTAGGCGTTTGGAAAAATCGGCTGGAAGCTAGGCGGGCCTAGGCGGCTCTTAGGTAGAAAGCTAGGCGGCACCTAGGCAGTTTTTTTTTATGTATATATTTTTTATTAATTTTGTGCTTTTTTCTTTTTCAGTTTCATGGTGGTATACTTATGGAAATGGTGTACCTAATTTGCAAATGATGCATTTACTACAAGTTCATCCAATACTTATGGAAGTGGGGTACCTAATTTGTATTTTATCAGTATTTTATTATCCATACAAGTATAGTTTTTTTTTAGGTGTAAATAGACACTTATTTACAAGATATATAATAAATTTATATAAATCCGCCTAGGCACTAGGTCCCTGCCCGCCGTCCGACTAGCGCCCAGCGATTTTTAGAACCTTGATTACAACCTTATACAACATCTTCCAAACATTTCACTTTCATACCTCATGCACTATTTTATTTCAATATAATACATCTGTTACATTTTCCATCCATTGATTCGTTAAGAGCTAATGTGGCGACCACATTTGTGCCACGTGGCAAAAAATAATTTTTTATTCATTTAAAATATTATAATAATTTACCCTTAAAAAAAAACACAAAAACACAAATTGAAACCCATCTCCCCGCAACCCCACAAACAAACCCAGAAAATCCCCCCTTCCCGACCCACCTCCTCCACTATCTTCACCTTCCATCCGATCCAAAAACCCACCCCACCTCTTCGGAGAAGACGCACCAGCAGCAACGACAGTGGGTCCCCTTCTACCACGATCTCCTCTCTACCGAGCCTTCCATCTCTGCCACGATATCCTCTCCACCGATCCCTCCAGCTCCCACCTTCTCCTACTCGTCGACGACTGCCACGGTCGCATCGCCCTCCTTGACCTCCACCTAAAATCATGGTCCTCTGGTTGATGGGTTTCAAAGCTTGAAGCTTGCAAATGGTGGATTTTTTTTATCTGATTTGTGCTCAAATTTTGGGGTTCTAATTGTTAAACTTGGTCTTTCACGGGTTCTGTGAACTGGCTAGAAGACATTGGATTTCGCATGGAAATTTTGAATTAGGGTTTTTTGACATTTGATTTGGGATTGTATTTTTGTAATGTAATGGTAGCAGGGGAGGTGGGGGTGGGGTGAGGTGGGATGGGGTGAGTTTTTTTATGGGAGGGTAGGTGACGAAAGTGGAGGAAAGGGAGGTGGGTCGTGGGGGGAGGAAGGTTTCTGGGTTTGTTTACAGGGGTGGGGGGTGCAAGGAGATGGGTTTCAGTTTGTGTTTAATTTTTTAAGGGTAAATTATTATAATATTTTTAATGAATAAAAAAATATTTTTTTTGCCACATGGCACAAATTTGGCCGCCACGTCAGCTCTTAACATATCAATGGATGGAAAATGTAACGGATGTATTATATTGAAATAAAATAGTACGTGAGGTATGAAAGTGAAATATTTTGAAGATGTTGTATGAGATTGTATTAGACCTCAAACCTGAGATAGTAAAATATAATTTACCTAAATATTTATTATATAAAAATAGATTGTTAATAATCATGCATTATTAAATATGAAATTAACCATTTCATCTCTCTAAGTCCTTTTATATTTTGATTCTTCTGGTGTTTTGCTTTTTGAATCATTAATCGGTTGTTTTGGTGGAATTCGTTTCTCTTTAGTTATTGGGATGGTTAAGAGTCTCCTTTCCACTGGATTTTAGTTTTTGGGTTAGTAGGATAACATCCAATACGTCAACCAATGTATAAAATATATATAGTAGGATAACATCTCTATGTCTTTATCATTAACCACCCCACCCCCACCCAAATGGTAGATTCTTGTATCCCGTCATATATGACTACATTGCATGTATTCATCACGTGATTAGAGATATAAATATAAGAGGATACACTCTAATTGTGAAGATTTTTAGATATGTACAAGTCTTAAGAACTCGTGTGATACGTATGCAAATTGATAAACTTTTCAGACCCAGGTATGTACACCACCAACATCACCAATATTGTCTCAACTTAACCACCTATTGCTAAGTGTGTTTTTTTTTTAAAAAAAAAAGTCTTGGTGATATTAAGTCTGGAATCTCTCGTATATTAATTGTATATTATTTATCATATGCATGATGTGAGATCCTATTTTCAAACACACCCTTGTTGAAATTAATTATTTGAATTTATTGGACATGATTTAATTAAAATACGCATCAAGATTTATTTAATTAAGGGGTATGCTATCCACACACTCCATTTTACTTTTTACATACCCCTTATTAATTTCTATCCGTTAATTTTCTTCAATTTATCTGATCCGATAACTGAAAATTAGAAAAATGTGTGAAAAATAAAATAAGATATGTGAATATCACATCTCTTAATTAAAAGAAGTCCAAACTACAAGTCCAAAGTAAAAAATGATTGAACAAGACGCATGGGACAAAGCCCATGGCGTCAAACCCTATAAGGAGGTGTGGCATGGGATATCATAAATATCCATGCGTTTTCTCATATATCCCTAATGTTATTGTGAATGCAATTAGTTTTGTACCTAAGAACGAAAGAAAAAAGAAAAGAAAAAAATAAAAGAGAAGGAGAAAACCCTAGCAGAAAGCCTCCTAGTGTGCCGCCGATTCTATTGGTCCAAGTGAGTGATCTTATTAGCACAATCGAATGGTTTACTCCATCATCGGCCGTTCGTGTATAAGCTTGAATATTCTTAGAAGTTGAGCACTTAGAAAGCTTCTCATGATTAATCATGAAGAGGAAGAACACAAGCACAAAAATGATCTTACGAAGTGGTGCACACATGGCTAAGGATTAAGTTAATCTCTTCACCATCTTCTTTCTTGTATTATTGAATGACAACCAAATGGATATGTAATTGAAATTACATATTATGTTTATTTATTTATTTTTCACTGTGTATTTAATTATTTGGTTAAATAAAAACCGCAATTATATGCTCAAAAACCCAACAACCCCCTCACAAGTGTCCTCATACGAGGTCATAGGAGAAACCAATTTCCACACCAATAACTGATCGAGCCATTATACCGGAGCCAACACCAGTGTTTTGGAAGGCCCAGTCAGTATTCCGTCATCAAAGTCAACACCAATTTTTTTAAGGCCAAATTCTTCAGTCAATATTCTTAAATTGGAGTTAGCACAACTTTTCGAAGGCTCATGACGTGTCTAGAGAAGATTTTCTTGGCTGAAAATTTATATCGTAGCAAAGATTTTGAAGGCATCAAATCCTAAATCTATCCAAATCGAGGCATCAAAACCTCGATGAGACTATATTTCCCATTGCTACTTCTATTGAAGCATAAGCAGATTCTTGTGAGAGTGCTTTATATCCAAAAGTTGTTAACTTAATTGCTTGGTTATCTGATATATTCTATTTCATATAGGAGTAGGATTCTCTTCCTTCTAAATTTCCTCCTCTCCTCGCCTCTCCTCTTTTTTTCACTTTCCTCTTTTTCGTTTTTTTTAATAAAGAATTCAACACAAAGTGTTGACATAGCTTAATTGTAAAAGTCCAAATAGAACGGGACTAAAGAAAAAGAAAAATAGAAGAGGATAGAATCGGATCTATACATATATATATATATATATGTGTGTGTGTGTGTGTGTGTGTGTGTGTGTGTGTGTGTGTGTGTGTGTTTGACTCCTAGTGCATGCCTTGTTGCTTAGGCTATCCCCTCCCCCTTTACACCATCTCCAACCCTTGGCCTAAAATCTAAAATTTTTAGCCCAGAAAATGTGT
Source organism: Pyrus communis (assembly GCF_041283825.1). Taxonomy (NCBI): domain Eukaryota; kingdom Viridiplantae; phylum Streptophyta; class Magnoliopsida; order Rosales; family Rosaceae; genus Pyrus; species Pyrus communis. Next base: position 21,404,072 of record NC_142572.1, on the reverse strand, counting down.
GTGTTTGACTCCTAGTGCATGCCTTGTTGCTTAGGCTATCCCCTCCCCTTTAGACCATTTCCAACCCTTGGCCTAAAACCTAAAATTTTTATCTCAGAAAATTTAGGTTTTAACTCAGAAACAATTTTTCTGCTCCAACCCTTATGACCTAAATTTTTTAGCCTGAAATAAATTATGATAGTGTACATATTTTTTTCTTAAAAAAAAATTAGCTTAAATTTATTCTTTAATAATCTCAGGCTAAAAAATTTAGGCTAGAAAGGTTGGAGCAGAAAAATTGTTTCTGTGCTAAAAATTTTAGGTTTTAGCCCAAGGGTTGGAGATGGTCTATAGGTTTTAGGTCAAATTTTCCACTTGGATTGGGTTGAATTTTGGGAGGGAATAGAAGGGGAAAAATAGGTTATAGGTTAGGGTTGGAGATGGTTTTAGTGTAGATAATATCATTTGTTCAAAAAAAATAAAAACTCAAGGGTTGGAGATGGTGTTAGAAGAATTCTTATAATTGAATATAGATTGAACAATTTGTTTGTACAATACCAGGTCAAGAAAACGCATTCAGATATGATGGAGGGATTCTATCAATTTTTGTATTTTCTTATGTTTAATGTAATTTTTTATTTGGTTTTCTTTATTTATAAAAGTATTTTATTTTGTTAAGTAATATCATTATAAGGATAGTTTTGTTCTTTTATAGACAAATTTTCCACCAAAGGTGTATTTTGAAAGTTACTTAAAACTTTAAGCAGTGTCAGTGTAATTTATCATTGATGGCTAAGATAACAATTATCGTTTACGCAAACGACAATCAATTCATATCCTAGATGGTTATGACATACATATTGAATTGTGCAGATTTAAATTCAATTAGACTCGGATGGTAGACAAATACACTAAAAACAGAGTCGGAGACACCGACCAAGGTAGGCTCAGGTCTATTCTCAAAGTTTTTCTTATAAACTATTACTACATTCTTTCAATTTGAATTTGACCAATATAAAAATAATTCACCTCGTTTGTGGACTCTATTATTTTGCTCAGTTTCTCATCTCCCTATATTATAGAATCTACGAAATCAAGAGAAAGAATTCTCGTGTCCAAATTAGCACAACAAAACCCTTCAAATTCTCTCATACTTTTATGTTTCTACAAGGTTAATAGGAGAAAATGAATTCAGGGTCACTTGTCTTAAATTTGATATCAAGAATAAATATAAATGGATATGCTTTTAATGTTTATTCTCAACTCCTGATATCAAATTCAATGGTGAGTTACAATGTATCCTCAATCAGCAGGATGGTCGACCAAAATAACGGGACTATATTTCTATATATTTCAAGTTATGAAAATGAAATTTCATTTATCCAATCTAAATTTGTCCCTCCTAAAATGAATTTTTGACTTCACCATCTACTAAAACCCGTTTCTTTGTAGGCGTGCATAACCATTTAACTTATCAAATTGTCTTATTCAATTTTCTCTAATACAAAAAGACAAAACTCTGTTATTATCTTTTTTGTTAAGAAACAAAACCAAAATCCGTGTCGATCTTATGCCAAGGTGTCGAAAAGGTACACCGCTCTTTCAACTACATGATCAAACCCCTTGAACTAAAAGTCTCAGCCATCCAACGGTCACGACCGTGGTCCTGCACGACCAACGGATGGAAACGCTCGGTTGTGTCCGCAGTATAGCATTACTAATTCATTTAAACATTTTTGTGACATGGTTGACCGTATAAGTCACATATGGTTGAATGTAAGTTTAATTTAGGGGTGTTTTCCGAGTGGATCGGATCGGAATTACGTTTTTAATTTTCGACCCGTAATTTTGAAATAGGAGAAATTTTTAGTTGTGAAGGCAACACATTTTATAATTAAGTAGACAACTATTAGAAATTAAAACATTTTGGTATCGGAATAAGTTAGGTGCACACTTTGAAAAAACTTAAATCGGAAATTTCTGGTTATCAGAATTGCTAAATGCATTCTGATTATATGTGACAATCCATGACTGATTGCCTGCAGGCGGGCAGCCTAGCATTTTCGAACGGAATTGATCCCGTCCGAGGATGCTCCTGATAAAAAAAATATGAATTATTTAATAAAAATCTAACGATTATAATTATTATAATTTTAAAATAATTATTTATTTGTAATTATTGAATTTTCATTTAACAATACACACTTATTGATCAAGAGAATCATCATCATATGCTCAGGAGAGATACAATTCCTTTTCGGACAAGTTATATCGTATCCGGTCACAACTTTCTGTAATGTTTAATTTATGCATTTTTGAGGGTGGGCAGCCTTGGATTACGTGGGAATTTCATTTGACTGGTAGAATTTTATTGTTTCACTTTAGTCTTCAATCATCAACTTTGCATGGATGACTTCAAGTTACGTTAACGCGTGGAACTTTTTGCATGTTTTTTTGTTACTAAATGAATATATTATATATCGCTTCACACTGTTTAAGCTTAGAGAAAAGATAAGAGGCTGGATAAGTAATATATCGAGTCATTAAAAGCATCTTAAAAAATACAATAACAAACGAAACATTCATTTATATTAATATTAAGCTTAATACATGGGTAAGACTAAAATTACAACAGAAAATGAGGGTGCTAGGCGTCGATAAAAATCTTTGCCGAAAATAAATTTAATCTAAAACCTAACAAAATAAATGTGACATCCCGTCCCGGAATTATTAAAACGCACGTGTGAAATTACATTATTGCCCCTAGTTCGTTTTTGTCACGTTATGGGTTGTTTTGTGTGGTGTGGCATGTGTTGGACCACACACACACACACTCACACACACAGTCACTTTCCCTTTCCCTCTGACTCTCTCTCCCCCGTGTCTCTCTCTCCCTTCCCGTTATCACCATACGTACGGACAAACACCAAAACCACCCAAACCATCACAGATCGAGGAAACCAAGGACACCATTCAACTCGTGAGGTCGAGGCGAGCTCAGCCATACCATTTTCAGGTGAGAAATCCTTCGTTTTCACGTCGATTCGACAATGGCCGATTTGAGTACTGTTCATGCAAAATTTATACATTGAGTTTTTGGGATTTCTAAGCTCGTAGGTGTCTTAGTGAGGTCCTAAGGAGCATCGGAGTAGCTCGTTGGACGAAATTGGACGTCGGAAAGGCCTGGTTCGAAGTTGGTCGAGTTTTGAGACAGGTATGATCGCGTGGTTTTTAGCTTTTAAAAGTTGTATAACGTGATTCTACTAGTTTAGGGCTTTAATTTGGTTCAAGAATCATGAAAAATGGTTGAGAAACGAGTGAGAAAACAAGGTTTGAAGTTTTTCCAGTTTTCCGGCGCCGGCGACGTCGCCGGAGTCTCGCCAGAGAAGGACACGGAATATTCCGTCAATTCTGACGAAATATTCTTGACGCCGTTAACGGAATCTGTCAAAACTGACGGAATATTCCTAACGGCGTCAGTTGACGCCGTCAGTGTGCGCCGCACGTGCCTGCGCGTGGCCGGCGCGTGAGGGCACGTGCGGCGGAGGAAAATTTTTCTAAAAATATGGTTGTGATCCTGAGGTTGTGTAGAGCACGTTGGTATATTCATTTGTCCATTTTGAGCAATGTATGAGAAGTTATTACGAGAAATTGGTTATGTGCTTTAAAGTTAACGTTTTTATAGCTATTTCGCATATAGGTGACACGTACCCCGAGGACGAGCGTGCACACGCGAGGTAGGGGGGCTACGACCCTTCCACATACCAGTGAGTGGGCTTTTGTTTTCCGTATATACCTATATACTTTTATATTCCCAGAAATTGTTTAAAAATGGGTTATTTACGTTATGCCATGCACTTTATTATTATCGTTTATGCATAACGGCATGCATTAGTAGAGGCTTGCATATACATATGCGTATTGGGTGCAGTGGACGCACAGGTAAGTGCCAGGTAAGCGTTATTCACATTTATGTTTCAGTAGTGGTTTGAGATAGTTAGAGAGCTCATAACCTGCACCCCCGGTGTTAGTGCTCCCGCCCGTGGCCAGGGCACAGTCCTTCACGTGATGTTCACCTCCCGCACCTTATGCTCACCTTGGACTCAAGGTAGGTGCACATGCCTGACGTACAGACCACTTTAGGTGGTTCCGACTCGTAGGTGACCCGCGATTATTCGCCCAGTCTTCACGTGATCGTAGCACTTATTTACACCCAGGCCTGTCGTACAGACCACTTTAGGTGGTTCCGACTCGTGGGCAGGTTTAGATATTGAGATTGAGATTTGAGCTCTAGATGCAGCCGTACAAGTCACGTTAGGTGACTCCGGCTGCCAGATTACATGATATTGATTTGATTTATACCTGGACACTTGCATATCATTATGAGATTTCGGCATGGCATATTATTTGAGCATGATTGGCATAGTTATACATACGTATATATGATTATTTTCTGGGAAGTATACAGGTTTTACGGCGAGGGGTTAGAAAGTATTTATAAATGGTTTTCGAAAGCTTTGTTTTTGCCCACTCACACTTTTGTTTTGCGCCCCTCCAGGTTCTAGTTGAGTAGCCGTTCAGGTGGTATTCCCAGAGGATTCTCCCGGCTTTTCTGACAGATACTCACCAGCGTAGGGTCACCTTCGGGTGTACTTTTGTCGCAACTTTCTTTTGGACTGTTGTAGACCTGCTCTGAATTATGTTTCACTTACGCTAGCACTTGTTTAGTACTTTATATGCTAGTTTTAATTTATTCGTACTTTTATATTACTACTTTATTGGCTTCTGCACGTGCACATGGCTACGTCACCTTCGTGTGACGGCCAGCACGCTCCGATCACGGTCGGGGTGTATCAATAAATTTAGTTAAACCTGTAAAGTGCCGGCTGTGCCCGCAAACCGGGAGCCAAAATGCTATCCTCCTGAGGTATGTTTGCAACCCAACAAGAATTAAATTTAGTGACAGCCACAGCTATAGCTGCACTGCACCAAATTTTCACCACATTAAACTGATGTTCGGCCCATTGCCTAGTAGGGGTGAAGATAAATACGCCTAAATATGAAAAAAAGGTCCGTGGATTTTCAATCCCTTCAATTACAGTCTCTGGATGACTTCTAAATAAAACTACAAAGATGCAAGTTGTAATGGAAAGCCCGAATAATGCATATTCATATACTTTAAGGTTTTTTCCACTGTCCATCAACTTTATAAAATGCACTAGAATTACGGCATTTATCCCTAGGGCAAAGTCAAGAAAACTTAGGGCTCTACTATGTCTAAAAAATAAGACAAACGAAATCAGGTAGTATGAACAACATAATAGGGTAAAAACGCAAATTATGCATTCGGGATCTATTATATTTTGTAAATAGAGACCTAGAGCCCATAAGAATATCTCTACTGCTTCCCTGATGCACCCTATTCTTAAGAATCTTACTATCTTTGAGGTGATTTCTTTCCTATAATGATGAATTATCACCACCATAATTACATCACAGAACATAAATGCAGCTGTGATACGAAAGTAATATAGGTAGGACATTTTGGCCGCGACAGCTGGAATTAATAAAATGGATGGGACTATAAAAAAACCTTGAAAAAAATGGAAGCATACGGTTGCTTTGGTAAATTTCATTTCCAGTTCACCCACCGGTTCAGCAGCAGCTTCTTGACCACCGTCGCGGACATCTTGTTGACCACCGCCACCGCGCCCTTGTCGACCACGGCCATGGCCGCGGCCTGGTTGTTGACCCGGCTGATCGTTTCCCTCCCCATCCTCCGGTGCTCCTAATGTTAGGTAATATAAATAGGAGTATAGGACAAAAAGCAAGAAAATTGTTGTGTAAACGGAAGGGATAATTATAGCTAATGCATGATAATACGTTGGCAGCAAAGGGGAAGGAGTGAGTCTAGAGAGCTAAGAGAGCTAAGAAGAGAGGCAGTGAGTCTAGAGAGCTAAGAGAGAGAGGCGTTGGCAGCGAGGGGGAGGGAGGGAAAGAGAGAAAGGAGAGGCAGTGAGTCTAGAGAGCTAAGAGAGAAAGGCGTTGGCAGCGAGGGAGAGGGAAGGAAAGAGAGGAAGGAGAGAGGCAGTGAGTCTAGAGAGCTAAGAGAGAGGCGTTGGCAGCGAGGTGGAGGGAGGGAAAGAGAGGAAGGAGACAGGTAGTGACATGGTTGAACGGATGAGTCACATATGGTTGAACGTAAGTTTAATTTAGGGGTGTTTTCTGAATGGATAGGATTGGAACTACATTTTTAAGTTCCAACCCGTAATTTTGAAATAGGATCAGAACACAACTTTTAAACTCAAAATTTTCAGCACGTCATTCGGAAGTTCAAATATTTTACAAGCTTTTGAGTATTCTCAAATTTTTATTACATGTCATTTATTTGGTGGAATACTAGTATTGTTATTCATTTTAATATATACAAGTATGATTAATATAAAAAACAGTGAACAACCAAGATCTAAAACTAAAATACAGTGTTGACAACATATTTTATAATTCAATACAAACTATCAGTAATCAAAACATTTGGTACCGAAATAAGTTAGGTGCACACTTTGAAAAAAAAATTATATCAAAAATTCCTAGTTATCAGAATTTGTAAATCCATTCTAATTTTCATTTCAACTTTTGAAAAAATGTTCAGATTCAAAAATTTTATTGTCGAAAATTAGAAACCCACTCCGACTTGGACCCCTAGTTGAATCTTTTTATTTAAAACATTAAGATATCAAATGAGCTGAACTCCAGTCTACCCTGAAATAATACTTTCATCTTTATCACAAACCGAAATCCACCATTAGCCATTTATGATTGAAACTTCAAAAAGTGGAGATAATAAGTAAATGATAATCGTTTGACACGGACAATTGTAATATGTAAAACCTTTATTTGGATTCTGACCATAAACAAAAATCTACGATTCCAACGTGAGAATTTGGTGTTTGTATTGTGGGAGAGCAAGGCGTATGAGGCGGAAAGAAAACTTTTTCTTTGGAGAAGGCTTGGTGTTGTTACTGAAAGCAATTCCGGAAAGAAAAAGAAAAAGAAATAAAGAAGGCGTATGAGGCGGCATTGAATCGAAACCCGAGATCGTCGTTTTTGTCATTTCCAGGCATGACCTGTTTTGTACCCCTTTGGACAAAAAAAAAAACAAAAAAACGAGTAGCCAACGGGTATATTGGTGGAAAAAAAGTGAACCCGAAACCCTAATAGCTAATACCACGGAAAAGAAAAAAAATAAAAACGGAAATACCAAAACTGGTGGTGGGCCCCCAGTAAAAGTTATTTGAAAAAGGAAGGAATGCGGGCCCAAAAACTTGTAGGCATATCTGGAATGAGAGTATAGAGGCATCCGCGAGTGAGGGCGAGTGGGGATATTGGATCGTTATTTCTTGCAGTGTTTGATATGCATTTGTTGGGAAAATGGACCATATGAAACAGGATTCTTGGATAATAAAAAGTTATTGAATCAAGACTGCACGCCACGCTAAATATATTTATATAATTTGATCTCAATGTAGTTATGTTTCTTTCTTGAATGATTAAATGTAGTGATTGCATTAAATACACATAATCATATGATTTATATATGTATTAAGTGCATATAAGTATGAGAAGTAAACAGTTTTCATAAAAATAAAAAAGCAAATCTTTCCAGCTAAAAGAGGGAAACAAAACAAAATTTAATTAAACTAACGTATCAAAGATTGGGTACAAACCATAAAGGTGCAGTATGAAACTGGGACGAAGAACGACTCTTGGGGCAACTAAAATGCCTAATACTCTTATTTGTGAAAAAAATACTCCAAAGTCGCATTTAGTTGATTCGTAACACGGGTAATTAAAGGTTAAATAAATACTGTTTCTTTCAACATTCTAACTATGGGGGTAGGATAGAACGGCGGAATGAAGGTTGCTCACAAATAATACCCGATCACCAAGTTCAACAACCTCCATCCATTGTGGACCACCATCAATATCACACTCCAGTTTGAACACTCGAAATCCTTTAGTCTTAATGTGGTTCAGTGTAATGAACGGTCTTTCCAAGCATGACCTTATGCTAAGAATAGGATGTTAAACACGTTTTTTTTATCACATTTTCATACCATCTTAGGTGGTATTTAATGTGGACAGCCACATCATTTGAATTAATCAGATTTTTTAATTTAATTCATTATTTGATGATTGTAGTATACGAGGAGTCTTTCTTCTTCTTTTTCTTGGGTTTTGCAAATTTTTCAAATGATGTAGTTATCCACATCAGATGCCACCTAAGATGGTACATAAATGTGGTATAAAAACATGATATGAATAACATTACTTTTAAATAAATAATTACACGTATTTGTGTTTTGAATACAACATGATTGCTGTTGATTCTCTTACCATAAACGTAGGAATAGCAATCCCTATATACTGAAAAGAGGGAAAATGGTGTTGAAGAATCCCATTGAAGCATGACGGAAAATGAAGTCACAAGTCCTTTATGATGCATGGCTTGGATTTGATGCGACCACTTGGGAGGATTTTTAGGGTTCGCCTTCTGAAGATTTTTAGGGCTCGACCGAGTAGTATTGGGATTTTAATTGATTATCAACCACAAAAGCAGTGACCAACCGTGCTTCGATAGTTACCTTCTTCTGAAAGTTTTGAAGAAACCCTAACTAGCCTATGGCTCTTGACTTGCGTGTGTACCTCTGGTTGGGAAGGAGCGAATTTATGCATAAATTAGATTCTTATCTCTCATTTCATTTCCCACTAATTAAAATTAGGTTTCTATCTCTCGTTAATTTTCATTTTTCATTTTTCATTAATTGAAATTTGAAACCCTTCTCATTTTTCAATCTTATCAAGGTCTTTTTACTTTTGTCCATATCATTATTTGAATATTAAATTATTACATGTCATCGTATGTCAATTTCAAAAGATGAAAAACTTATTAATTATTTCTAGATATATCTTTTTAGAATTTTTCATATATTTTTGTTTTTAATTTGTACTCATTTTTCAAATTTGTACCATTACTCTTTTTAATTTCAATTTGTACCCATATTTGTTTGTCTGTTTCATATATTTCTACTTTTAATTTGTATCATTTTTCAAATTTGGACCAATATTCTTCTTAATTTCAATTTGTACCCATAGTTTTAAATTTAATATGTACCCATATTTTTAATTTGATTTGTACCCATATTATTTTTGCTGAATATATGTACCCATGCTAATTGCATGTATTTATTTTATGTTTTACAATATACAAATATTTATTTTTTAAGAAGCGATCTAGCTATAAATTGAGAAGCAAATTAAGAATTTCTCCAAATTAACATGAATATTGTACACTAATCAATTTAATAAATAAAACTGAATTCATTTCCTGCTTCGTAATCCTCAAAACAACGAATAATGACTTCATCTCTCAATTATTTACACAAAATTGCAATTGTGTGTGTGTGTGTGTGTTGAGCACAAGAAGTGGGATTTGGGAGGAGGGTACATGGAGAGTGAGGTGGGTATACTGAGGAGGAAAATGAGGATGTAGGTTATGTTATGGTGAGGACTCTGTCACGCATTTTTCTCTGGTGAGGGTGGGAGTGGTTGGGTCATGGTGTTTAAGTGGGGGTGGGAGGGAAGGGAACAGGCTGGCTTTTCTGCTGGTTGCGTACCAGGTTTTGATGAATTTACCAATTTAGCCTTGTTTTTGGATTGGTGTGGAAGACCAAGCAATGACCAAGTCAATTTAAAATTAGATATATACAGTAATTTTAGTGACCCAGAAAATTACTGAAATATTGTGATGGTGGGAGTCCTTTAAGCAACACGTACTCACCACATGCCGAATGTTTAATTTCAGCAATTTGACGTCAACCGATAGTCCTTTAAGCAACACGTTGATGAACAAAAAGGAGGTCAATAGGGGTGGAGTCCTTATCAGAAGGATATTGATATGATAATTAGTGAGCTTTTGGTGTTTGCTTCGTGTATTCAACCCAAAAGAGGAAGAAAAACATCGAGTGTTTGGTCATTTTCCTTTTGGTTCCATAGCTCGGTCTAACCACGTTGGATCAAGCTTCTGACTAAACATCAAAGAAACAAATCCAGCTTCTGTTACGACTTCACGTAGAAACCCTAAAATGGTAATTGGATAGTGAGTTATCCTTGTTTGCATGTGCAAACACGATAAATGTCTGGTTTAATTAGTTCGCGTGCATAGATGATTATATATACGCCATGCAAAAACTTGTAAAGCATAAATTATTAAACTTTTAAGAAACCTAATCGCCAAAAACGCGTACACATGCAACGTTTAAACTAACAACACAAAGAACGTGAATTATTGATGATAGCTGATTAAAACTTGCACAAAGAGGCATCCTATTTGACTTGTTGGGTAATTATTAATTTTCTTGGTTATTATTGTTGAGCTATGTGTACCTTTTTAGTTTATGCATCAATGGTAGCTTATCAGAAAGTATTACCTCTTCATATAATCTGGATGAAATTATGGCAGTCGACCTAACAGGGACCATTTGCAGCACTTGATTCAACTATGATCCGTGCAAGTTGGGGGAAACAGTACGTATTAAAAAAACACAGATAACAAGCCAACAAAAACAAACTAATTTATTAAAATTTTAATATTAATGTCCATTTTGGATATGTTGGATGAGCTGCATTCTAACTAACATATCAGTAACCAACCACCTTTAGGGACAATGATAGATTAGTTTATGCCTAATTATAAAACAATATAATTAAACACGACCTAATTAGATTTAAGATTAGACAAACGTGAAGGAGAGAAGGTCAAAGTATCAAGAAATTAACAAATATGCTTAAGCCGAGGATGTAGGTCAGCAAAATACCAAACCTAAACAACTGCCCTCCTCATTTATATGCCCTTCCCTTTCCAATGTTCAAAGCAAACTTAAGAAGTTAGGCGAGCTTTAGTACTAATCATAGTTTACAAGCTAACTAGATCACAGTTAAGTTGAGGTATCACCATACACAAGCTGAGAATGATGACCAACGAGAGATAAATAACTTGTGATTCAAAACTTCATATTTGACAACTTATACCTTTTTTTTTTGTCGAAACGACGACTTACACATTCGTTTGCAAACAGTTATTTCAGCTTTCAAATAAGAATTCGACTTTCATTCTTTTCTTTCAATATTTTGGATTTTATGTATTTCCAAATAAGCAAAGAATAAAACCTATACTAACTACAGTTTTTTAGTTTATTAATATTTGTTGGGAATCTTGTGCTCATGAACCATGGTTGATGATTATTTAGTCTAATTTTCTGTGTAGAGCTTTGAGGATAAGAATCCATATATTTTTGCATTTTATATAATTAATGCAATGGAGCAAATATGTGAGGAGAGAAATAAATTTTTCAGTATCTTAAAAATACGGTCCGATACATCAAATGTTGTAATATAATTAGTCGGAATTTTATTTTAAATATCTTAACCAATTAAATTATACACTCAGTCCCGAACCATGTTGACATTGAAATATCTCTTCCAAGAGATGGGATTCAACATTGTTCAAGTTGAATGGGACCAACAAGTTTTTGACATCACATTGACAGAAAGGTTTTGTCACACCGTCAGAGTTTCCAATTTTTGACCAAATTAATATTTAATTTATGAGACTGAGATTTGTAGGCATGGACTTTCGAGTGTATGCAGCCATCAACTCAATGAGCAGTCACTCGGATACCAGTAAATCAATCAAACTTTCTAGCTTACCCACACTATCAAATTCAAATCGTACCCTTTTTAAACAAGTGGATTTGTTTCACTGATGTCGACAAATTTGATTCTTAGTTTCTTGTTCTTGGTAAAACATGGGGTTTAAGATTAACCAGGTATTATGGTATCCCTCGTTTTTTAGTGTGATGCTCTCTCAAGTACACTCAAGTTTCGGTCCTTTCTTGTTTAAAGTTAAATAATTAGAATCCCACTCAAATCAAAAGAGAGAGCAATTCCTCTTTAAGCTAAAGACTGACCAAGGTAATGAAAGTAATTTTCTTCTCAGATTTGAAAAACATGCATGCATATTTTAACCTACAATTGGACCAATGTGCTCGGCCGAGCCAAGTAGCTAAGCGGAGCATTTAAAGCGATTAGTTATATGAAGATTTTTGTTAAAGATTTATTATCACTTCCTGTTGAAGTCACATAAAGCACAATCATTGGGGTTAGTAGGCCAAACTCACATCTAACAAAGTGTGTGGCAAAGCAAATCATAACTTATCGTTTCTCAAACTCAATTAGAAGAAAAAAAATTTGAACGAATGTGCTAGCATAATTTACGGTTTTTTCTTTTTTTAATTTTGACCTTTACAACTATATACAACATCAGAATAGAGTAGCCTATTAAATTCTAAATTGTCATGTCTAAATTCACTAAAAATAATAATTAAGAAATATGATGCACCACATCACCAATAAAAAAACAGAAAATTAAAATTGAAGCATAATAATTTTTTAATATGGCTTTTAATAATTGATAATTTGGTTAATCCACATTTTGGGGGTGGTGGACCGTCATGACCTTATCCACTTTACATTATCAAATAAATTTTTTTTATGAATAAAGCCAATTCATATCGATATGAATTTCTTTTGCTTAAAAATAAATCAAAAGAATTCAACACAAAAACCAAAAAGAAAAACTTTTACATTGCCGGTTGGGTGGATCTTTAGATTTGTTTTACATTACCTTTTGAATTTTCAAATTTAATGTGAGCAATTTAAACTTTTAATTGTTTTTTCTCTTCAAATTAAACTTTTAATTATTAGTTATATCATTATTTTCCATTAATTTTACCACGTGTAATAGCGTGTGATCAATTTGTCCAAGAAAAGTTGGTAATATTTAGATATATAAAAATTGAGTTATGAAAAGAAACTGACTCATCTTGAATTTATTTATTTTAAAAGTACCTGAAGAAGTACTAATTACGTGTTTCTTATAAGAAGCATTTAAAGTATTTTTCGAAAATTTACTTGCATTTTATTAATAATTGATTCTAAAAATATTACATTAAAAGCGCTTTCAGCTATTTTAAATGCACTTCCATATGAGTTCTCTAAATCTAAATTGAAACTACGCAGTTGCAAGAAATTCAAAAACTACTTTGGACAAATGTATAAATATAAGTATCGATTTGATATGATAGTTTAGAAGTAATAACGTGGGGATGTTAACAAAAATTAAAAATTTAAGGAGCTCAGAATCAAATTTAAAGTTGAGATGGCAATGTGGAAATAAGGCTTAAATTTCAGGAAACATTGCCAAATACGTTTCCTAAAATAGAAAAAAAATTAATTAATTTAATAGAGATACAAATTATGGAAAGTTAAAGCGACATTAACATTAATAAACATAGACAAATTAAGAGAAGTGTTGTTGACATTTGAAAATTTTTATTTTACACTCCTCGCAAGTGTAAAAAGTTTGGAATGTATAATGAGATTTTTGGAATGCTAATAACAATTCCCGAAATTAAAACATTCAATGGGCATAATGTAATTCCGCCAAACATCAAGGTCATTGCTTTCCAGCTTTTCCCAATTTAAAAATAAATAAATAACGAAAAAAATTATGAAAGATGAAAATATAATAAAAATAAAAAAGATTAATAAAATCATCAGCTGTACCCACTCCCACCCAATCCATCTGATTTTATAGCACCTCCTCTCTCTCTCCCCCCTCCTCCACTGTCACTGATTCCGCGTTCTTCACATTCCCGAAAGGCCGAAACTTTCAGTGGCCGGACCAAAGAGCTCCTCGTTCGAATCAGTCGTCGAAAGCGGCAGCATTTTTTAGGCTCTCGAAGCACCGAAGACCCACACTGTTCGGCGCTTTCGAATCGAACCCCAAAAGCCCAAAGCGGTCTCCGTCGATTTTTGTTTCTCTTTAGAAGGGAAATAGATTATTTCGTAGGTTAAATTATTGGGTCAATTTGAAATGCAGAAGAGCCAGCGATTTTTGTGGGTTTTAAAGCCGATCGGAAACTCGCGGGCGATTTGATGGAATCGGTGCCCATAGTTTTTCAGTTTCCCGCATTTTATGGAGGTGATTATGCGGCGTCGTCCATGTCCCTCTCTCAGATTCGCCGTCGTTGTCCTCAAGGTGAGCTCTTTCAGTTTTTTCAGTTTTATTATTCACTTTTTTTATTTATTTGACGATTTGGGGTTTGAGCTTTTTTGGGTTTTTTCCCTCGAAAATTTCAGTTAGGAGTTAATGGTTTGATTGCTGAGAAATTGCGGGAAGAGATGGGAAAATTTGGGATTTTGGTACTTTGATTAGTTGTCTGTTATATGTTTTCTTTGTTATTTCATATTCCCGGGAACCAAACAGCGGGTTAGGGCTTTATACTTTGATTAGGTTCATGGAAGCAGCTGTGTTTAGTACGGAATGGATTTCCACTTTCCAAGCTATTTGCTTTTGCTTGTGTATGCTTCCATCTAATTAAACTTTCCTTTTGTGGAAACTGTTCACTATGTTGAGGGGTCACATTTCAGTTTCTTTTGTTTTTTATTTGAATAGATTTTAGCTGATATGTGGGTTGGGTTTGGTCAATTGTTAGTGTTCATATTCTTTGAGGTTGAAGCAGATTTGGGTTAAAGCGGGACGAAACAGTGGCATTCACTTTCATGTGCTAATTGAGGTATTAGGATTCGGAAACTTCGTAGTTGATGTCCGTTCAGTTGTTCTGAGACTATATATGTTAGATCTGCCTTTTCTTTTGGTTTTGTGAATGTGTTGGAATTGTGTGTATAATGGTTGATCTTTCACCAAGTGTTGTGAATGTGTTGGTTTTGTGAATGTGTTGGAATTGTGTGTATTCGGAAACTTCGTCATATCGCTGCTGCGCATTACAAGTTCGATTTTCACAATTGGACATGTGCTCTTCTATTTCTCTCTCTTAGCTCTCTAGGATCACTACATGTCTCCTTCCTCTCTTTCCCTTCCTCCCCCTCGCCGCCAACGCCTCTCTCTCTTAGCCCTCTAGACTCACTGCCTCTCTTTCATTCCCTCTCCCTAGCCGCCAACGCCTTTCTCTCTTAGCTCTCTAGACTTACTGCCTCTCCTTTCTTTCTTTCCCTTCCTCCCCCTCGCCGCCAACGCCTCTCTCTCTTAGCTCTCTAGACTCATTGCCTCTCTTCCTCTCTTTCCCTCCCTCCACCTCGTCGCCAATGCCTCTCTCTTAGCTCTCTAGACTCACTGCTTGTCTCCTTCCTCTCTTTCCCTCCCTCCCCCTCGCCGCCAATGCCTCTCTCTCTTAGCTATCTAGACTCACTGCCTCTCTCCTTCCTCTCCTTCCCCCTTGGTGTCTACGCCTCTCTCTCTCACT
Organism: Pyrus communis; assembly: GCF_041283825.1. NCBI lineage: Eukaryota > Viridiplantae > Streptophyta > Magnoliopsida > Rosales > Rosaceae > Pyrus > Pyrus communis. The sequence goes on along the minus strand of NC_142572.1, from coordinate 21,388,707 downwards.
GCCTCTCTTCTTAGCTCTCTTAGTATCGTCCAAATGACTTATTCGCTGCCAACGTATTATCATGCATTACCTATAATTATCCTTTCCGTTTACGCATCAATTTTCTTGCTTTTTGTCCTATACTCCTGTTTTTATTACCTAACGGTAGGACCACATGACGATGGGGAGGGAAACGATCAGCCGGGTCAACAAGTAGACCGCGGCCATGGCCGTGGTCGACAAGGGTGCGGCGGCCGTGGTCAACAAGATGTCGGCAGCGATGGTCTAGAAGTTGTTGCTGAACTGGAAATCAAATTGATGGAAGCATACGGTTGCTTTGGTCAATTTGATTTCCAGTTCACCCACCGGTTCAGCAACAACTTCTTGACCATCGCCGCCGCACCTTTGTCGACCACGGCCATGGCCGCGGTCTGCTTGTTGACCTGGTTGATCGTTTCCCTCCCCATCCTCCGGTGGTCCTACCGTTAGGTAATAAAAACAGGAGTATAGGACAAAAAGCAAGAAAATTGCTACGTAAACGGAAGTGATAATTATAGGTAATGCATGATAATACGTTGGTAGCGAATGAGTCATTTGGACGATACTAAGAGAGCTAAGAAGAGAGGCAGTGAGTGTAGAGAGCTAAGAGAGAGAGGCGTTGGCAGCAAGGGGGAAGGAGAGAGGCAGTGAGTCTAAATAGCTAAGAGAGAGAGGCATTGGTGGGGAGGAGGGAAAGAGAGGAATGAGACAAGCAGTGAGTCTAGAGAGCTAAGAGAGAGGCGTTGGCGGCGAGGTGGAGGGAGGGAAAAAGAAGCAGTGAGTCTAGAGAGCTAAGAGAGAGGTGTTGGCGGCGAGGTGGAGGGAGGGAAAAAGAGGCAGTGAGTCTAGAGAGCTAAGAGAGAGGTGTTGGCGGCGAGGTGGAGGGAGGGAAAAAGAAGCAGTGAGTCTAGAGAGCTAAGAGAGAGGTGTTGGCGGCGAGGTGGAGGGAGGGAAAAAGAGGCAGTGAGTCTAGAGAGGTTGGCAGCGAGGGGGAGGAAGAGAAAGGAGAGGGAAGGAAAGAGAGGCAGTGAGTCTAGAGGGCTAAGAGAGAGGCGTTGGCAGCGAGGGGGAAAGAGAAGGAGACATGTAGTGATCCTAGAGAGAAATAGAAGAGGAAGAGCGAGTGGAGGACTGGGTAGCGGTATATAGTGAGGGAATGGAGGATGTAGCTGTATATATAGAGCTAATAAAAAAACACGGTGACCGCAACGGTATACTGGTGCAAAACTTCCTCAACCTAAAACTTAATACCACCATCCCTCTCCGTCCACTGATATCCAAAATACCATTATACCCTTGCATTCCTTTAGCAATCAACTTTATACATTTAATTTAATCGACACTATTACTGTTTTTGTCCATGTAGTCATACAAGTATGTAGACAAGCTAGATTTTTAAACCCGGTCACTTATATATACATTTTATGCAAAATGTTACTGTTTTTGTTCATATCGCTGGTGGGCATAAAAAGTTCGGTTTTCACAATTGTACATGTGCACGTTTTATTTGTGTCATACAATAATCATGAGATCGATTATGCAAGTTGAAGTAACATATTTGGATATGCTCTGAATTCACTTAACTTGTCGAAAGAGAAATTTGAACTCAAATGTTCTAGAGTTCTTTGCATAAACAAATATCATAAGACCGGCCATGCAAGTCGAAACAACATATTTTTGCAGGCAATATTAACACACTTGAAAATGTATGATAAAGACTGAATGATGTGGGTTTCTCTAATACATGTAGACAAAACTCTCTGTTATTATCTATTTTGTTAAGAAACAAAACCAAAATCCTTGTCGATTTTATGCCGAGCTGTCGAAAAGGTACACCGCTCTTTCAACTACATGATCAAACCCCTTGATCTAAAAGTCTCAACCATCCAACGGTCACAACCGTGGTCCTGCCTAACCAATGGATGGAAACGCTCGGTTGTGTCCATAACATAGCATTACTAATTCATTTAAACATTTTCGTGACATGGTTGAATGGATGAGTCACATATGGTTGAACGTAAGTTTAATTTAGGGGTGTTTTCTGAATGGATAGGATTGGAACTACATTTTTAAGTTCCAACCCGTAATTTTGAAATAGGATTAGAACACAACTTTTAAACTCAAAATTTTCAGCACGTCATTCGGAAGTTCAAATATTTTACAAGCTTTTGAGTATTCTCAAATTTTTATTACATGTCATTTATTTGGTGGAATACTAGTATTGTTATTCATTTTAATATATACAAGTATGATTAATATTAAAAATAGTGAACAACCAAGATCTAAAACTAAAATACGGAGTTGACAACATATTTTATAATTCAGTACAAACTATCAGTAATCAAAACATTTGGTACCGAAATAAGTTAGGTGCACACTTTGAAAAAAAAATTATATCAAAAATTCCTAGTTATCAGAATTTGTAAATCCATTCTAATTTTCATTTCAACTTTTGAAAAAATGTTCAGATTCAAAAATTTTATTGTCAAAAATTAGAAACCCACTCCGACTTGGACCCCTAGTTGAATCTTATTATTTAAAACATTAAGATATCAAATGAGCTGAACTCCAGTCTACCCTGAAATAATACTTTCATCTTTATCACAAACCGAAATCCACCATTAGCCATTTATGATTGAAACTTCAAAAAGTGGAGATAATAAGTAAATGATAATCGTTTGACACGGACAATGGGTGCAGTGGACGCACAGGTAAGTAAATGATATGCGTATTGGGTGCAGTGGACGCACAGGTAAGTGCCAGGTAAGCGTTATTCACATTTATGTTTCAGTAGTGATTTGAGATAGTTAGAGAGCTCATAACCTGCACCCCCGGTGTTAGTGCTCCCGCCCGTGGCCAGGGCACAGTCCTTCACGTGATGTTCACCTCCCGCACCTTATGCTCACCTTGGACTCAAGGTAGGTGCACAGGCCTGACGTACAGACCACTTTAGGTGGTTCCGACTCGTAGGTGACCCGCGATTATTCGCCCAGTCTTCACGTGATCGTAGCACTTATTTACACCCAGGCCTGTCGTACAGACCACTTTAGGTGGTTCCGACTCGTGGGCAGGTTTAGATATTGAGATTGAGCTTTGAGCTCTAGATGCAGCCGTACAAGTCACGTTAGGTGACTCCGGCTGCCAGATTACATGATATTGATTTGATTTATACCTGGACACTTGCATATCATTATGAGATTTCGGCATGGCATATTATTTGAGCATGATTGGCATAGTTATACATACGTATATATGATTATTTTCTGGGAAGTATACAGGTTTTACGGCGAGGGGTTAGAAAGTATTTATAAATGGTTTTCGAAAGCTTTGTTTTTGCCCACTCACACTTTTGTTTTGCGCCCCTCCAGGTTCTAGTTGAGTAGCCGTTCAGGTGGTATTCCCAGAGGATTCTCCCGGCTTTTCTGACAGATACTCACCAGCGTAGGGTCACCTTCGGGTGTACTTTTGTCGCAACTTTCTTTTGGACTGTTGTAGACCTGCTCTGAATTATGTTTCACTTACGCTAGCACTTGTTTAGTACTTTATATGCTAGTTTTAATTTATTCGTACTTTTATATTACTACTTTATTGGCTTCTGCACGTGCACATGGCTACGTCACCTTCGTGTGACGGCCAGCACGCTCCGATCACGGTCGGGATGTGTCAATAAATTTAGTTAAACCTGTAAAGTGCCGGCTGTGCCCGCAAACCGGGAGCCAAAATGCTATCCTCCTGAGGTATGTTTGCAACCCAACAAGAATTAAATTTAGTGACAGCCACAGCTATAGCTGCACTGCACCAAATTTTCACCACATTAAACTGATGTTCGGCCCATTGCCTAGTAGGGGTGAAGATAAATACGCCTAAATATGAAAAAAAGGTCCGTGGATTTTCAATCCCTTCAATTACAGTCTCTGGATGACTTTTAAATAAAACTACAAAGATGCAAGTTGTAATGGAAAGCCCGAATAATGCATATTCATATACTTTAAGGTTTTTTCCACTGTCCATCAACTTTATAAAATGCACTAGAATTACGGCATTTATCCCTAGGGCAAAGTCAAGAAAACTTAGGGCTCTACTATGTCTAAAAAATAAGACAAACGAAATCAGGTAGTATGAACAACATAATAGGGTAAAAACGCAAATTATGCATTCGGGATCTATTATATTTTGTAAATAGAGACCTAGAGCCCATAAGAATATCTCTACTGCTTCCCTGATGCACCCTATTCTTAAGAATCTTACTATCTTTGAGGTGATTTCTTTCCTATAATGATGAATTATCACCACCATAATTACATCACAGAACATAAATGCAGCTGTGATACGAAAGTAATATAGGTAGGACATTTTGGCCGCGACAGCTGGAATTAATAAAATGGATGGGACTATAAAAAAACCTTGAAAAAAATGGAAGCATACGGTTGCTTTGGTAAATTTCATTTCCAGTTCACCCACCGGTTCAGCAGCAGCTTCTTGACCACCGTCGCGGACATCTTGTTGACCACCGCCACCGCGCCCTTGTCGACCACGGCCATGGCCGCGGCCTGGTTGTTGACCCGGCTGATCGTTTCCCTCCCCATCCTCCGGTGCTCCTAATGTTAGGTAATATAAATAGGAGTATAGGACAAAAAGCAAGAAAATTGTTGTGTAAACGGAAGGGATAATTATAGCTAATGCATGATAATACGTTGGCAGCAAAGGGGAAGGAGTGAGTCTAGAGAGCTAAGAGAGCTAAGAAGAGAGGCAGTGAGTCTAGAGAGCTAAGAGAGAGAGGCGTTGGCAGCGAGGGGGAGGGAGGGAAAGAGAGAAAGGAGAGGCAGTGAGTCTAGAGAGCTAAGAGAGAAAGGCGTTGGCAGCGAGGGAGAGGGAAGGAAAGAGAGGAAGGAGAGAGGCAGTGAGTCTAGAGAGCTAAGAGAGAGGCGTTGGCAGCGAGGTGGAGGGAGGGAAAGAGAGGAAGGAGACAGGTAGTGACATGGTTGAACGGATGAGTCACATATGGTTGAACGTAAGTTTAATTTAGGGGTGTTTTCTGAATGGATAGGATTGGAACTACATTTTTAAGTTCCAACCCGTAATTTTGAAATAGGATCAGAACACAACTTTTAAACTCAAAATTTTCAGCACGTCATTCGGAAGTTCAAATATTTTACAAGCTTTTGAGTATTCTCAAATTTTTATTACATGTCATTTATTTGGTGGAATACTAGTATTGTTATTCATTTTAATATATACAAGTATGATTAATATAAAAAACAGTGAACAACCAAGATCTAAAACTAAAATACAGTGTTGACAACATATTTTATAATTCAATACAAACTATCAGTAATCAAAACATTTGGTACCGAAATAAGTTAGGTGCACACTTTGAAAAAAAAATTATATCAAAAATTCCTAGTTATCAGAATTTGTAAATCCATTCTAATTTTCATTTCAACTTTTGAAAAAATGTTTAGATTCAAAAATTTTATTGTCGAAAATTAGAAACCCACTCCGACTTGGACCCCTAGTTGAATCTTTTTATTTAAAACATTAAGATATCAAATGAGCTGAACTCCAGTCTACCCTGAAATAATACTTTCATCTTTATCACAAACCGAAATCCACCATTAGCCATTTATGATTGAAACTTCAAAAAGTGGAAATAATAAGTAAATGATAATCGTTTGACACGGACAATGGTAATATGTAAAACCTTTATTTGGATTCTGACCATAAACAAAAATCTACGATTCCAACGTGAGAATTTGGTGTTTGTATTGTGGGAGAGCAAGGCGTATGAGGCGGAAAGAAAACTTTTTCTTTGGAGAAGGCTTGGTGTTGTTACTGAAAGCAATTCCGGAAAGAAAAAGAAAAAGAAATAAAGAAGGCGTATGAGGCGGCATTGAATCGAAACCCGAGATCGTCGTTTTTGTCATTTCCAGGCATGACCTGTTTTGTACCCCTTTGGACAAAAAAAAAAACAAAAAAACGAGTAGCCAACGGGTATATTGGTGGAAAAAAAGTGAACCCGAAACCCTAATAGCTAATACCACGGAAAAGAAAAAAAATAAAAACGGAAATACCAAAACTGGTGGTGGGCCCCCAGTAAAAGTTATTTGAAAAAGGAAGGAATGCGGGCCCAAAAACTTGTAGGCATATCTGGAATGAGAGTATAGAGGCATCCGCGAGTGAGGGCGAGTGGGGATATTGGATCGTTATTTCTTGCAGTGTTTGATATGCATTTGTTGGGAAAATGGACCATATGAAACAGGATTCTTGGATAATAAAAAGTTATTGAATCAAGACTGCACGCCACGCTAAATATATTTATATAATTTGATCTCAATGTAATTATGTTTCTTTCTCAAATGATTAAATGTAGTGATTGCATTAAATACACATAATCACATGATTTATATATGTATTAAGTGCATATAAGTATGAGAAGTAAACAGTTTTCATAAAAATAAAAAAGCAAATCTTTCCAGCTAAAAGAGGGAAACAAAACAAAATTTAATTAAACTAACGTATCAAAGATTGGGTACAAACCATAAAGGTGCAGTATGAAACTGGGACGAAGAACGACTCTTGGGGCAACTAAAATGCCTAATACTCTTATTTGTGAAAAAAAATACTCCAAAGTCGCATTTGGTTGATTCGTAACACGGGTAATTAAAGGTTAAATAAATACTGTTTCTTTCAACATTCTAACCATGGGGGTAGGATATAACGGCGGAATGAAGGTTGCTCACAAATAATACCCGATCACCAAGTTCAACAACCTCCATCCATTGTGGACCACCATCAATATCACACTCCAGTTTGAACACTCAAAATCCTTTAGTCTTAATGTGGTTCAGTGTAATGAACGGTCTTTCCAAGCATGACCTTATGCTAAGAATAGGATGTTAAACACGTTTTTTTTACCACATTTTCATACCATCTTAGGTGGTATTTAATGTGGATAGCCACATCATTTGAATTAATCAGATTTTTAAATTTAATTCATTATTTGATGATTGTAGTATACGAGGAGTCTTTCTTCTTCTTTTTCTTGGGTTTTGCAAATTTTTCAAATGATGTAGTTATCCACATCAGATGCCACCTAAGATGGTACATAAATATGGTATAAAAACATGATATGAATAACATTACTTTTAAATAAATAATTACACGTATTTGTGTTTTGAATACAACATGATTGCTGTTGATTCTCTTACCATAAACGTAGGAATAGCAATCCCTATATACTGAAAAGAGGGAAAATGGTGTTGAAGAATCCCATTGAAGCATGACGGAAAATGAAGTCACAAGTCCTTTATGATGCATGGCTAGGATTTGATGCGACCACTTGGGAGGATTTTTAGGGTTCGCCTTCTGAAGATTTTTAGGGCTCGACCGAGTAGTATTGGGATTTTAATTGATTATCAACCACAAAAGCAGTGACCAACCGTGCTTCGATAGTTACCTTCTTCTGAAAGTTTTGAAGAAACCCTAACTAGCCTATGGCTCTTGACTTGCGTGTGTACCTCTGGTTGGGAAGGAGCGAATATATGCATAAATTAGATTCTTATCTCTCATTTCATTTCCCACTAATTAAAATTAGGTTTCTATCTCTCGTTAATTTTCATTTTTCATTAATTGAAATTTGAAACCTTTCTCATTTTTCAATCTTATCAAGGTCTTTTTACTTTTGTCCATATCATTATTTGAATATTAAATTATTACATGTCATCGTATGTCAATTTCAAAAGATGAAAAACTTATTAATTATTTCTAGATATATCTTTTTAGAATCACGTGTCATAATTTGAATTAACTATACTTGTTTGTGTGTTGAATACAACAGAATCGCCGTTGATCGTGCTAGCTCTTTCTTACTAGTTCTTTTTATTTCTTTTTCATTAGTTTTTCCCTCCTCTTATGCTATTTCTTTTCTGCTACTTCAAAGGAGAAAAGTATACCTTCCGTAAACGTAGGAAGAGCAATCCCTATGTACTGAAAATAGGGAAAATAGTTTTGAAGAATCCCATACAAGTCGCAAGTCCTTTATGATGCCTGGCCGAGCAGTATTCGGGATTTTACTTGATTATCAACCACAAGAGCAGTGACCAAGTGTGCGTGCCTTTGGATAAATAGAGTGGAGTTCCAGGAGTGGCATACTAAAGATTCCTAGAGTCCCTAAACGAATTTGTACCCCTTTGGACAAACAAAAAAGGCAAATAGAAAAACCAAAAACATGTAGCCAACGTGACTGCAATTATATTCGTGCAAAACTTCATCAACCTAAAGCCGAATATATACCAAAATTGGAAGAAAAAAAAGACAAGAATATGTCGCTTTTAGTCATTCAAATCTCTCTTTTCATAAGTTAAATGAATTTAGAGCATCCAAATATGTTATATCAACTTGCATGGCCAATCTTATGATCCTTGTACGATACAGAGAAAAAGTTATACATGTACAATTGTGAAGGTCAAACTTGTGATCAGCCCGAGCTACATGTACAAAAAACAATTAAAATTTTGTATAAAATATATATACGTGACTGGATTTAAATATATAGTTTGTTTACGTGCTTGCATGACTATATGGACAAAAACAGTAACATTATCCTTCAAGGTTGTGCTAGGCGCTAGTTGCAAATGAAGAATTTCTCCAAATGGGCATGAATATTCTACACCAATCAATTTAATAAATAAAACTGAATTCATTCCCTGGTTCGTGATCCTTAAAACAACAAATAATGACTTCATCTCTCAATTATTTACACAAAATTGCAATTGTATATGAGTATGTATATATGTGTGTGTGTTTGTATATCAATGCATAATAAATAACATTACTATAGGTACGCAAATTTAAATCGCCATGATCGATGTCATTGTTGTGAGATCTCAAACCAATTATTTATTATAATGAGAAAAAATTAAACAACAAAACAATATGTAATTGATTCAAAATACTATTATAACTAGTGACATCTTAATGTTTAAGATGCAAGTAAGTTTCTCTTCGTTCAATATAAATAATGGCAAATGATGATCTCCTTATTTAGGTATGAATTGGAATTTCTATTCCTGTATAATTTCTCTTTCAAAACTTTAAGCTGTGCTTTAATTGGACAATGGGATGCATGCCTGCTACGTACTAAATCACACATATAATTATGTACATGCTCTCGATCCTGCCTAATGCTTTTGTTGGGGTCTCATTAATTTAAGTCCATTTTTGCATGTTTGGTTACTATAAAAGAGTGCAAAGACTATATAATCTGATGTACCTCATTTGATGATAGTGTCGGATAACAATATATATATATATATATATATATGTATGTATGTATATATATATATGTATGTATGTATGTATATATATATATGTATGTATATATCTATGTATGTATGACATCAGGAATGGTTTTGCTAGAAAAGAGTGCAAGGCTCTTTGACGTTTTAGCATTATCCTAAACGATTCGGTCACCTATATACAGTTTGTGTATAATGTTACTCTTTTGTTTCATGTAGCTCGAGAGCATCACAATTCGATTTTCATGATTGTACATGTGCACTTTTTTATTTGTATAGCAGTATAGCACAAGGATCATAAGATAAATCATCCAAATTAATATAATATCTAGATGCTCTAAATTTATCTAACTTATAGAAAGAGAGATTTAGACTCGAAGGCAAATTATCATTTGTAACTTCTAATAGTGAAATTAGATTTTGCAAAAGTTAAAAACCAAATGGAGGAGGAATCAAGGGGCTGGGACTTTTTGCGGTGGTGGTGGTTGTGGTGGTGGTTTGGGAGGAGAAAGAGGGAGAGGGGTGTTTTCTTCGTAGTTTGGGTTTTGGGATCCCAGCCCTTTTTAGGGGTTTTGGGCGGGGACTTTTTGAGGTGTTTAACAATTTCAGAGCTGTCAGGAATGGGGATCGCGATTGGAGGTCATGCTGATGAGCAGCGTTGGCCCGGGTATCCGGATTATATTGTCACGTTAAGGGAATTTTGGAGATAAAGTCGGTGGGAAAATAGTAGGGTTTATTTTAACCTTTTATGGTGGGTGGGAAATTAGAAAAATAGGGTGGGTCTAAAACCAATAAAATATATTGTTTGTCTACGTGGTTGCATGACTACATGGAACATTATCCATCAAGGTTGCACTAGGTGCTAGTCGAATAGGAGTTAGGGCTTATTGTCTAGACGAATTACGTATAAATTAGTATATGCTTATTTTATAGACTCGAATACCATATGAATTATATTTTACCACATAAAAAAACAACTCATTTGCATAAATAGATATCTTAAGTACGACTCATTATAACACATGCCAATTTTTATGGACCCGAATGTCTGTCCACCGTGTGTGGCTTTGGATATGAGGCAGGAATGGCGCACAAAAGATTCCCAGAGTCTCTAAACGAGTTTGTACCCATTTGAACAAACAAAAAATGGAAAAATAGAAAAACAAAAAACATGTAGCCAACGGCAATATTGGTGAAAAAAAGGAAAAATAAAAAACGAATTTGTACCTGGACGTTTCCACCCATCAGCCACAGACCAGGCCAATGAGGTCATGGTCTGAGGGGGTAGGCCCTTGGTGCTACCTACATCGTACCAAAATCGGAGGAGATGTGCTGATCTTGAGCGGTCTTGGTCTTAGCTAGGGGGTGCCTACCCTTACCCCTACGTCCGACCCTAAACAACAAAAACAAAGCGTCAAAAAAGCGTTTAGGAAGGCTACAGCCTGCAACATGGCATATTAGAGCCATACATCCAGTCTGCGCCTGAGCCTCTACAAAACAAAAAAAAATCCGGCGTCTAAGCAGCCGGTGATCCGCCATCAGCAATTGTAGTACAAGCGCCACATTTGCGGAGTCCAAGGTTTACACCCATTGGGAAGGTCACTGGGACCCACCTCCTCCTCTTTCCTGAATTGGAAATCTGGATATCAATTCAACCTTGTGCAAGCATATCTGGTATTATTATGGTCTTTTTATTCGTTACATCAAAAGTAATTATACGAAAACTTCCAAATGTTATTGTATTAGACTATAGTGGTATACTTTGGTAGTGTTACACTATTTTGATAAGATAAATGTGTCACGTTACATACATTTTTCCTTGAAGCATTTTAAAACTCAATCTCCTATCACTATTTTGACTGTTGGCTTATTACTATTTTATCCATTTTAACACACGTGCTAACTCAAGAGAGATTTTTTAAAATATAATGAGACCAATGTTCTTACATTATTCTAGTTACCTTGATCACACCATATTTCATAAAAGAAATAACATAGAACGTAGAACAATCACTTGAGTTACAAACCCGCATGTTGCATCTAATCCTAACCTTTTATTTTCTCAAGTACCGCAGTGTGCGAAAGCTTTGAGACAACCCACAATGAGGCCCATCAACTTTTTACAAGATCCAACCCAAATCAAGAGGCCTAGTGGACGGAGTCATATAGATGACTAAACCTTTGGTTACCCACTGTTCACTTTAACGAAAAATCATATTTTTACACGAAAAAGTCAATCCTGGTACTATTCACTTTACCCTTTATTTTTTCCTTATCGTTCAAACTTAAAGTTTTCAAGTCATTTTCATTAATTTTTTTTATTTTTTATTTCCCTATATACCTTAGATTCTCCTTTTGTTATTACGACCGAATGAGTTTAATTTAAAACAATAAGATAAGGGCCTTATATACCCTTTTCCAATAATGCTTAACATTTAAGCTAATAGGTACTGATATGGCACTCAGTGGCGTATGGTTAATACTACTATAAGTTAAAAAGAGTAATGCTATTGATAGGCACACTTAGAAAAATGTTAGATTATATACATGTATCACATAATGTGACAAATTAATAATATATATAATTAACATTTATATGAGATAAGTTTATTAATTGATGTGGTATGTATACATTACTTGTCACGTTATGTGATACACAAAGAAAATGTGATTTCTCTAGCCTTTTCCTAATAAAAAAATAAGTACATACTTATAATTTGAATGAAATAATAGCCCAACACGATGATAATCTGTCCAAATCAAACAATGTATCACTAACGTGGACCTCGCTGGGCGAAATAAAATAAAAAGAAAGCTGACTTAGTGAACCTCGTTGGAAAACTGCATGGTTCTGCCACCAAAAAAGGGCAATCGCCATGGTCTACTAGGGTGGGGCTCCAATGTTCCATGCTTTGCAGATACCCAACAATAAAATCCTATCTAGTGGGGGTTACGTAAATATTTGACAAACTCTAGATTGGTTGAAGAATATTTGTACTCATCACCTATTTATAATTGTTGGATTAGTTTAAATTTTGAGATCTATGTAGTGGATAAACATAAATTTTAAAATTTAACCGCATTCAATAATAACAAATATATGGTGGTGAGTATTACCATCACTTAAAAGTAGTGAGCAAAAATATACATTCAGACGTTGAAACAATGACATGAATAAGTTAGGAAGTTGACTCTCTTCAAAAAAAAAAAAAAAAAGGTTTGGGAGTTGGCTCATCATCTCCTTTCCCACGCATTATATTACCCATGCAAATTAAAATGGAGGTGGTAGACTTTCACTAGTGGGATCATTATCTAATTAAGAATCTTAAAATTTGGAATCCAACAGCCTAATGAGATTCCCCTGCATAGGGTACTCCCATTTGTTTAAGATTCCATTCTTTTATTCTTATTCAGAGAATTTGCATAAGGATATAATTCGAAGGGTGAATATTATTGTTTCATCCTCCTCCTATAATTCCTTATATTTTGATTCTTCTGGTGTTTTGCTTCTTGAATCGTTAATTGGTTGTTTTGGTGGAATTCGTTTCTCTTTAGTTACTGGGATATATGCATGCTGAAGACATTATTGCAATGCAATGACAAGTGGGCAAATAACTGTCAAAAATTGGTCGGTTGTCGCTTTAGTGCTATGTATTATTTTGTATTATAGGTGTTTTAACTATTAGATTTGATTTTTGTAATGTTAGATCGTTTATTTTCAATTACCAAATGCTACGTACTATTGAAAGAGAATTATAATAAAAATTTGGCAAAGAAAAATATGTGACGTGTCCTAATACGTTACTATCAATCTTCCAACAAGTTCCGCTTAAGTCGGACACTCAGCCTATAAATAACAGCAGCTCACTCCCAACGCTCAACACTCGACAGAGAGCTTCTCATTCACACGCACCGTCTGGGCTCTACTTTCTCAATCGTCCATGTCGCTCCGTCAAGCACTTGCTAAGCACGCATTTGGGGCCACCAGAGTGTCCCTAGCGCCACCGTCGTCGGTTATGACAGATCACCAAACCATCGTGCCTCCGAATGCCGCCCAGGTGAATTTCCGCAGGGAATATCTGACCTCGATGGACACCCCCCGGAAAGGATTCTTCCTCCAATTCCTCCACCTCCAGTCGGCATCGAAGCTCCCGGAATTCCTGATCGTTCCGGATGGGGAGAAGCTCCGGGAAAAGCTGAGAGGCATCAACATTAGTGGTAATCAGCTCCGTCTCGGCGATCTCAGCCCTCCGCCTCCAGATCGGGACCCCACCACAGAGCTTCCGTACGGAATCTCGGTCCGCAGCGCGAAGAAGATTCTGAGGCTTTCTCAGGTGGAGAAGCTGAAGGCGAAGCTGAGGGAGATTCCGGAAACTTCCATTTCGCGATCGGAGTTCGTTCGGATCTGCAGCGAAGGATGCGAGAGCGAAGAGCAAGGTGCTGAGTTCGCGAAGATGATGGACGAGTCCGTAAACGTTATTGTTTTGGGAAACGTAGTGTTTCTCCGGCCGGAGCAGGTAACTTCTTATTCTTTCCCGCTTTTATGTAGATTCTGTTTCTGTTGTCGTTTGTGATATGGTAAACCTACGGAATATACCTTGAGGTGGTGGGTTGAAGAAAACTTTATTATCCTTGGTCATTTGACACGTATCTAAGAAACTTACAGAGAGCATCGCTGTTGATTTTGATATCTAGAAAATAAGACACGCTGAGTGTTTCGATCCTGTAATACTACGACATGTAAAACTGTGTGATTTGTTTGTTATATCACGCATAGAAGTTGTTCTCGTTTTTGTAATACCTGACAAACCTTTTGTTAATTTTTTTTTACAGGTGGCTAAATCAATGGAGAGCATAATCTCACAATCCATGCCCATCCCAAACGATCCAAGAAGTAAAGAGCTGCACCAGATGGAAACTCAAAAGATGTTAATCGACCAAAAAGCCAGGGCCCTGGTACGAGGGGAGCTCTACTGTGGGCTGGGTTTTTTGTTATTTCAAACGATCGGGGCAATGAGGCTCACTTTCTGGGAGCTGAACTGGGATGTCATGGAGCCCATTTGCTTCTTCGTCACCTCCATCCACTTCGCCTTGGGCTACGCCTTCTTTCTCCGGACATCGACGGAGCCCACTTTCCAAGGGTTCTTCCACCGTCGCTTCACGGCCAAGCAACGGCGGCTCATGGAGGCTCATAAGTTTGATGTCCAAAAGTACAACCAGCTTCGAAAAGTCTTTTATCCGAATTCGGATCATTCAGCGTCATTTCATCACAAAGAAGGAATGGTTATGGGATCACCATAGTCGGCCTAGGTTATTTATGTTAGACCTAAAAATCAAACAAATTTTGACTGCAAAGAGTAATGTTTGTTTCAACAAGCAAACCAGTTGGCTTTGGTTTAGAAAGTATGGTTCGGGTATGTTTGGACTTTTTACAAACTGTCGAGCCAAAAATCGGCGTTTGGCGATGAGGAACTCGAAATCTTGTACAGAGGTTCAGTTGTCATCATCCCTTGTGTACAGTAAATTGCCTAGTTGAATGTTAAGCAACTTTGTTCTTCATGTTAAAAGGGAGCTCGTAATTGTTTTGCAAATCATGTATTAGGAGATTTGACTACAATACTTGTATCTCTCTAGTACTATCACTTTCTAATGGTCAAATATTAAAATATGTGATTGTGACGTTGTTCGCCATTTATAAAGGGTTCAAAACCATAAAAATCCAAATTACGTTAATTAATAAAGACAATGTGTCGGTTCGTTAACACATGTGTTCGAACTCGAGTTCTATTTTCTTGAATAGCCAATTACACAATCTGAGTTACGCTAATGTGTTTGTTCTTTGGCACCTGCGCGGTCTGAAAATACTAGAATTATTGTCAAAGTGGTTAGAGAAGGGTATCTTGTCTTTTGAACTAGGGAAGCACTTGAATAAAATGTCAAAATGATGAAATGAAGGGTAAGTGCACCAACGAAGGTTTTGTGTACCGAAAAATACTAAACGGGCAACTCCAAGCCAATAAGGTTCTCCACTTTATGAGGATCGGGATGCCTATTGAAATATACTCTTCCAAAAAATTTCATCCACGTAACTAACGTTAGTTTCAGATTTTATAAGGTATAGATTATACCATTATCCAAATTTTTAGGAGATATTTGCTTCGTCTTATATAGGATAAATCTCACTCTTTCTATATTTCAATTATGTGATGCGAGATATACGAAGAAAGAAATTTATCCACGATTGTATGTTAGAATCTCCCCAATCTTCAGCAATGCTCTATCTGTTTTTTTCCGTACACAAAATCTCTTCACCACTATTTGATCAACCGTCATCCACCTTTGATGGTTGACCACGATTTTGGCTAGTTTATTAAGAACAACTCCTACAAACTTGGCCACTCCTTTCTTGATCAATATGTAGAGCCACCTTAAAACAAAGTTGCTACAAGACTCAACAAAGCTAGTCACCATACTGGAGGCTTAAGTTTCAATCGACACTTGTAAAGAATAAGTTTCCTTCATCTTCTACCTTTAACTCGAACAAACTTTCAAAAGTTAACATCCTTTTTACTTTCCAATATTAATTAAATACGGCAAGTAATTATCTTATCCAATACAATTCTAGGTAGCAAACGTCGCCTTAAAATCTATCATACATCATCAAGCTTCTTTGTGGAAATATATGGTACCACTTGCCCAAAAGAAATCTCCAAAGTTGTCGGGCCTATATAGGCCCACTTGCTAGCGATGATGAAAGACGATATATGGGCCTCCAAAAATACAAAAAAAAGGCCCAGCTTAATGAAATCAAAACCCTAGTTTCAACATATTTCGCACAGAACCAAAAAATAAATAAAAAATCCAACCATTTTCCTCTATGCCAAAGTTGGCCAATCAAATCCGTGCGTGGATAAAGGTCAATTTTTTTGTTACAGAGGAAGTTGGTTGTTCATTTTTCATCGCACGTTTCGCTTTCACAGAGATGATAGGAGTTTATGATTTTAAATGCACAATCACTCATTGCATCTCTGCCCCTAAGAAAAAGATATTCCATCTCTCATGGCCTTGGCCCTCTCAATCCGGTGAAAGAATATCGCTAGGGTTTTTGTTTGGTGCCCGTCGACATTTGTCCTTGTAACAAAACTTCAAAACTTTGAGTGACGAAACAATTTGGAATTTGTTGACATAGGTTTAGACATGTACATCCACAACCAATGATGGCCCGCTGAGTTGTGATTGATATTTGCAGCAATTATATTGAGCAGCAAGTGTGATGTGTTAGGCCTACATTTCTCCATCGCATGATTTCGAGTGCCATTACCAGTTGCAAACCTTTCGAGTTTCTTTATAATTTGGGCGCTGCAGTAGTGGTCTGCCAGTAGACTCGTTAATGCGTGTAAATTAGGGTTTGCATGATGTTATGATCTGGTATCTACAGAGACGGAGCCCACTTTCCAAGGGTTCTTCCACCGTCGCTTCAAGGCCATGCAACGGCGGCTCATGGAGGCTCATAAGTTTGATGTCCAAAAGTACAACCGGCTCCGAAAAGTCTTTTATTCGAATTCGGATCATTCGACGTCGTTTCATCAGGAAGAAGGAATTATGAGATCATCGTAGTTGGCCTAGGTTAATAAAACTTATATTACACTTAAAAATCAAACAAATTTTGACTGCAAAGAGTAATGTTCGTTTCAACAAGCAAACCAGTCGGCTTTGGTTTAGAAAGTATGGTTCGGGTATGTTTGGACTTTTACGAACTATCGAGCCAAAAATGGGGCCTCGGGCCGGTGACAGAACTTTCGTCTGGCCATGAGAAACTCGGAATCTTGTACAGCGGTTCAGTTGTCATCATCCCTTGTGTACAGTGAATTGCCTAGTTGAATGTTAAACAACTTTGTTCTTCAGTTAATGGGGAGCTCTTCATTGTTGTGCAAATCATGATATTAGGAGATTTGACTACAACACTTGTATGTATATAGTACTATCACCATCTAATGACTAGACATTAAAATGTGTGATTGTGATGTTTTTCGCCATTTATAAAGGGCCAAAAACCACAAATTCCAAGTTACGTTAATTACTAAAGACAATGTGTTTGTCCTTAACACCTATGTTCGAATTCGAGTTCTACTTCCTTAATTAACCAATTATGCAAACTGAGCTTCGTTAATTAATTAATACAATGTGTTTGTTCTTTCACACCTACAAATCTCATATTTGCAACATTATTACTTAACGGTTAACTTTGTTGACAATATCCAAAGGTTGTTAGAGTTGTTATCAAAATTAGTTAGTTAAATAGCTTAGGCTGCAAGTTAGTCATGATGGCTATATAAACTGTATTCTCATAGTTGTAAAGATTAATTCAGTATCAATGTAATCAATTACTTTCTCTCTCTCTCTCTCTTATTCTCTTTCTGCATTTATGTGCTTCTCTGCACTACTGACTAAAGGTTTACACAGTCCTTTATTTGTTCATCATTGTGCCAATCTTAGACTGGGTTTCCCCAGTTAAGATTGAGGGGGAGTATTAACCAAGGATATATGTGTATGGGCATTTTAGTCATATTGTGTATAGTTGTGGTTAAGGTGATTAGCTATCTTAGTTAATAAGTTTTGACAGCTGTAAGTTTGGTTTTAGGCTTTTAGATATATATATATACTACTGTAAAGGATAGCATTAATTCATTCAGTCAATACAACAACTTCTTTCTCAAGATACCTTTGAAGAAGTGAAAATGGATGTGGATATCATGGAAATAGTAGAATCAGATGTTGAATTCGAATCAATGAGTCAGGCACTTGAAAGTCATCAAAGTTTCATGCAGAATGAATAACCATTCTCTGTATCCGATCAGTTGCACAGTTGGTTTTTGGTGCTCAAGCTATACCACTTCTCAGTCAAGGTTTTACTATCCCTTCTCAGTCATTCTTTCATTAATGAAGATTGTTTCTGATTCAATTCTTTCTGTTACTAGTAGTTCATTTTCTAATTGGCTAGATATGAACTGGTTTATAACGTCTCAGTGAGAATTTTCTTGGGAATTTTGGAAGTGTCAAGGCCGATAGCCGTATACTTCAGATTTGTTCCGATTTGTGCACTCGAAAAAGGCCGATTGCCAAGAGTGTGTTGAATGCATTTTGTTTCCTCCATAAGGCCGATAGCCGGAGTGAAAAGTTCTGTCTCAGATATTGTGTGTTATTCCTTAAAGGCCGATAGCCGGAGTAACGTTCTTGAAAAATTTTGTTTGTTGTTATTGTGTGCAACTCCATTAAGGCTGATTGCCGGAGTGCAGTTCTTGTTCCCTTTCTTCATTGAAGGCCGATTGCCGAAGAAGGTTGTGTTTCTTGATTTCTGTGATTGTAAGAAGTTGATTGCTGGATGGTCTGCTTCAATCTCAAACTGGGCAATCCCAGTTGAGATTGATGGGGGATGTTGACAATATCCAAAGGTTGTTAGAGTTGTTATCAAAATTAGTTAGTTAAATAGCTTAGGCTGCAAGTTAGTCATGATGGCTATATAAACTGTATTCTCATAGTTGTAAAGATTAATTCAGTATCAATGTAATCAATTACTTTCTCTCTCTCTCTCTTATTCTCTTTCTGCATTTATGTGCTTCTCTGCACTACTGTTAATAGTTTGGACTTTTACGAACTATCGAGCCAAAAATGGGGCCTCGGGCCGGTGACAGAACTTTCGTCTGGCCATGAGAAACTCAGAATCTTGTACAGCGGTTCAGTTGTCATCATCCCTTGTGTACAGTGAATTGCCTAGTTGAATGTTAAACAACTTTGTTCTTCAGTTAATGGGGAGCTCTTCATTGTTGTGCAAATCATGATATTAGGAGATTTGACTACAACACTTGTATGTATATAGTACTATCACCATCTAATGACTAGACATTAAAATGTGTGATTGTGATGTTTTTCGCCATTTATAAAGGGCCAAAAACCACAAATTCCAAGTTACGTTAATTACTAAAGACAATGTGTTTGTCCTTAACACCTATGTTCGAATTCGAGTTCTACTTCCTTAATTAACCAATTATGCAAACTGAGCTTCGTTAATTAATTAATACAATGTGTTTGTTCTTTCACACCTACAAATCTCATATTTGCAACATTATTACTTAACGGTTAACTTTGTTGACAATATCCAAAGG
Source organism: Pyrus communis (assembly GCF_041283825.1). Lineage (NCBI taxonomy): Eukaryota > Viridiplantae > Streptophyta > Magnoliopsida > Rosales > Rosaceae > Pyrus > Pyrus communis. The sequence goes on along the minus strand of NC_142572.1, from coordinate 21,369,230 downwards.
TTGTTAGAGTTGTTATCAAAATTAGTTAGTTAAATAGCTTAGGCTGCAAGTTAGTCATGATGGCTATATAAACTGTATTCTCATAGTTGTAAAGATTAATTCAGTATCAATGTAATCAATTACTTTCTCTCTCTCTCTCTCTTATTCTCTTTCTGCATTTATGTGCTTCTCTGCACTACTGACTAAAGGTTTACACAGTCCTTTATTTGTTCATCATTGTGCCAATCTTAGACTGGGTTTCCCCAGTTAAGATTGAGGGGGAGTATTAACCAAGGATATATGTGTATGGGCATTTTAGTCATATTGTGTATAGTTGTGGTTAAGGTGATTAGCTATCTTAGTTAATAAGTTTTGACAGCTGTAAGTTTGGTTTTAGGCTTTTAGATATATATATATACTACTGTAAAGGATAGCATTAATTCATTCAGTCAATACAACAACTTCTTTCTCAAGATACCTTTGAAGAAGTGAAAATGGATGTGGATATCATGGAAATAGTAGAATCAGATGTTGAATTCGAATCAATGAGTCAGGCACTTGAAAGTCATCAAAGTTTCATGCAGAATGAATAACCATTCTCTGTATCCGATCAGTTGCACAGTTGGTTTTTGGTGCTCAAGCTATACCACTTCTCAGTCAAGGTTTTACTATCCCTTCTCAGTCATTCTTTCATTAATGAAGATTGTTTCTGATTCAATTCTTTCTGTTACTAGTAGTTCATTTTCTAATTGGCTAGATATGAACTGGTTTATAACGTCTCAGTGAGAATTTTCTTGGGAATTTTGGAAGTGTCAAGGCCGATAGCCGTATACTTCAGATTTGTTCCGATTTGTGCACTCGAAAAAGGCCGATTGCCAAGAGTGTGTTGAATGCATTTTGTTTCCTCCATAAGGCCGATAGCCGGAGTGAAAAGTTCTGTCTCAGATATTGTGTGTTATTCCTTAAAGGCCGATAGTCGGAGTAACGTTCTTGAAAAATTTTGTTTGTTGTTATTGTGTGCAACTCCATTAAGGCTGATTGCCGGAGTGCAGTTCTTGTTCCCTTTCTTCATTGAAGGCCGATTGCCGAAGAAGGTTGTGTTTCTTGATTTCTGTGATTGTAAGAAGTTGATTGCTGGATGGTCTGCTTCAATCTCAAACTGGGCAATCCCAGTTGAGATTGATGGGGGATGTTGACAATATCCAAAGGTTGTTAGAGTTGTTATCAAAATTAGTTAGTTAAATAGCTTAGGCTGCAAGTTAGTCATGATGGCTATATAAACTGTATTCTCATAGTTGTAAAGATTAATTCAGTATCAATGTAATCAATTACTTTCTCTCTCTCTCTCTTATTCTCTTTCTGCATTTATGTGCTTCTCTGCACTACTGTTAATAGTTTGGACTTTTACGAACTATCGAGCCAAAAATGGGGCCTCGGGCCGGTGACAGAACTTTCGTCTGGCCATGAGAAACTCAGAATCTTGTACAGCGGTTCAGTTGTCATCATCCCTTGTGTACAGTGAATTGCCTAGTTGAATGTTAAACAACTTTGTTCTTCAGTTAATGGGGAGCTCTTCATTGTTGTGCAAATCATGATATTAGGAGATTTGACTACAACACTTGTATGTATATAGTACTATCACCATCTAATGACTAGACATTAAAATGTGTGATTGTGATGTTTTTCGCCATTTATAAAGGGCCAAAAACCACAAATTCCAAGTTACGTTAATTACTAAAGACAATGTGTTTGTCCTTAACACCTATGTTCGAATTCGAGTTCTACTTCCTTAATTAACCAATTATGCAAACTGAGCTTCGTTAATTAATTAATACAATGTGTTTGTTCTTTCACACCTACAAATCTCATATTTGCAACATTATTACTTAACGGTTAACTTAACAGATTTTCTTACAAATTTATGATATTGAATAAAATGATAAGTAATTTGATGAAATTAAAATATTTTAACGATGTTGTATGAGGTTGTAATTGAATCCAAACTTGAGGAGGTATAATGTAATTTACCCAAAAAAATAGTTTTTTTCATGAAGGGTAAGTGCAAGAACAGAAATTTTGCCGATGAAAAATACCATTTCAAAATTACATCCTTGTATCTAACGTTGATATCAAAGTTTCTAAGGCACATATTATACCAATGTCCAAATTTTTCAAAGATTTTCACTTGTCTTGTATAGGATAAATCTCATTCTTTCTGTATTTCAGTTATATGATGCGAAATATACGAAGAAAGAAATTTATCCACGATTGTATGTTAGAATCTCCCTAAACTTTTGTTTTCCTCTATCTGCTATTTGTCCGTACATGAAATCTCCTCACCACTACTTGATCAACCATCATCCACCCTTGATGGTTGACCACGATTATGGCTTAGACTAATAAGAACTCCTACAAAGTTACAAACTCGGCAACTCCTTCCTTCATCAAGATGAACAAAGTTGCTACAAGACTCCACAAAGCTAGTCACCAAACTGGAGACCAAGTTTCAATCGCCACTTATAGAGTCCTTCATCTTCTATTTTAACTCGAACAAAATTTAAAAAGTTAACATCCTTTTTTTCGCTCCAAGAAAAATTAAATAACAAGTAATTAGGGGTGGAAAAAATTCCCAAAAATCCCGAACCGAACCGAAAAAATCCCGATCCCAAACCAAAAATTTCCCAAACCGAAATTCCCGAAATTTTTGGGATGCTATCCCGAACCGATCCCAAAATTTCGGTATGGGATTCGGGATTGGCTTCTCGATATTTCGGGAATCCCATACCAAACCGAAAATATATAATATTAATTATTATATATATTATTCTTTTATAATTGATGCTAGTAGTTTCTAATTCATGCTCTGCAACCTGGAATGCCCTACACCTTGCATATTTTTCATGTTTTGTTTGATATTCATGTGGATTTTATTATTGCTGCTGTCATGGCTGATGCTTTTAGAAGGCTTGATTAGTTTGTCTCTCAACATATTGCAAAAATGGTTTAATTAATTTGAATTTTGACTATGATAAAAACAGTCAGGCATGCCAATGTTCAATTAAATAGTAGTGTGAATGAAATGAAATTCCTAGTTCATGAATGTGTTCTTGAATTATATATTTGAAGAACAATTCATAATTTCATATTTCAATTTGGGATTCCCGATTTGTCCCAAAATCCCGAAAATATTTCGGGATTCCCGAAATTTGGGATTCCCGAAAATTTGGTTTGGGATTGATCTTCAAATTCCCGTCCCGAAAAATTTTGGTTTGGGATTCGGGATACTAGTTTCGGTATGGTATCCCATACCGAACCACCCCTACAAGTAATTATCTTGTCCAATACAATCCTAGGCACTAAAAAACGCATTAAAATTTAGGGAATCTTAATAAAACATTTATGATACTATTCACTTTTAACGTTAAGTACATTTTTACCTTGAAAAGTCACTCCTGGTACTATTTATTTACACCTTTATTTTGTTCTTTTAATTAAAACTAAAGTTTTTTAGGCCTTTTCATTAGTTTTCCTTAAAATTTATAGGTGTGTTATCCACACATCTCTTTTTACTTCGCACCTGGCCTTTGAAACAAATTAATAGAAAAAAAAAATTAAAAGACATAAATTAATAAAAATGTTTAAAAAGTAAAACTAAATATGTGGATATGAATTATAGGACCACCCAATATCTATCCCCCACATCATCAAGCTTCTTGGTAGAAGTATGGAACTACTCGCCCAAAAGAAATCTCGAAAGTTTTGCCAGGCCTACATAATCCCACTTGTTAGCGACGATGAAAGACAATCTATGGGCCTCCAAAAATACAAAATGGTCCATCTCAATGAAAAAGAAAACCTCGGATTCAACCTATTTCCCACAGACCAAAGAAAAATCCAACCATTTTCCTCTATGCCTACGTTGGCAATCAAATCCAAGCCTCGGAAAAGCTCAAGATTTTTGTTACAAAGAGAGTTGGTTGTTCATTTTTCATCGCACGTTTCGCTTTCACAGAGATAATAGGAGTTTATGGTTTCTCATGCACAGTTCACTCATTGTGTCTCTGCCCCTAAAAAAAAGATGTTCCATCTCTCATGGCCCTTGGCCCTCTCAAGCCAGTGAAATAATATCGCTTGGGTTTTTGTTCGGTACCCGTCGACTTTTGTCCTCGTAACAGAACTTCAAAACTTTGAGTGACGAAAACAATTTGGAAGTTGTTGACATAGGTTTACAAATGTGTATCCACAACCAACGATGGCCCGCTGAGTTGTGATTGATATTTGCAGCAAATATATTGAGCAGCAAGTGTGATGTGTTAGGCCTACATGTCTCCATCGCATGATTTCGAGTGCCACACCAGTTGCTAACCTTTCAAGTTTCTTTCTAATTTGGTCTGCCAGTATACTCGTTAATGCGTGCAAATTAGGGTTTGCACGATGTTATGATCTGGTTTCTACAGTACTAGGTCATGAAAGTTGAAGGAGAAAAACTTGCATGCATGGAGTATGCATTCTCTCTTTTACGTAAGTTTTTTTTGAGTGGAAGTAAACATAAAGCAATAATAAAAAAAGGATTCGCTGCGGCAGTCCATCTTTCTGGAAGCCGAAAAGACTTACAGATGCATTTTCTCTTGATCATTATTTTGTGATTCACCAGAATTAGGAATCAAACTTATATCATGCGCTGTAACAAAAATGAATTATTATTTGTGCTTTATATATATCTTTTATAATCTATCAAGTCAGATGACGTTTATGTCATATTAGCAAAACTATACATTATTTATTGCAACTTGCCAACACATATTTTGAGGTTTTGGATGTTGTGAGGAAATTAATTAACATATTACATATATAAAGCAATAATAAAAAAAGGATTCGCTGCAGCGGTTCATTTTTTTAGAAGTCGAGAAGACTTACAGATGCATTTTTTTTTAATCATTATCTTGTGATTCATCAGAATTAAGAATTAAATCAAGACGTGTGTTGTAACAAAAATGAATTATTATTTGTGCTTTATATATATCTTTTGTACTCTATCAAGTCATATGACGTTTATGTCATATTAGCAAAACTATACATTATTTATTGCAACTTGGCAACACATATTTTGAGGTTTTGGTGCTGTGAGGAAATTAATTAACATATTACATATATATTCTGGGGGTTGATACCAACGATATTTTTATAATTCCATCTTAACAATTGTATTTCAATTATATTTCATTTTATAAAGCATTTTTTTAATTATAATTTGGTAGTAGATAATACTATTTTAGAACACTACTAAATTCAGCAATCGGCAGATCCACTTACTTGAATTGAAACTTGAAAATCTTGTCTGTAATCCAAATATCCAATTGTAGTAAACTAGCAAGATCTTGGCTGTAATCAAATATCCAATGCCAGTAAATAGTAAGTGGCCCCAGACCTACTCCTCGATATGCTGCTACAAAAAAGCCCCCTTTGAGTTATACATTATATATTTTTCCTGTTTACAGTAGTTAAAAGATTTCCAATTGTATATTTTAGAATATCTAACTCTTTAAGTTGTTTGTGCATAACATTTTTTTTTGGGTAAATTATATTTTCATACTTCAGGATTGAGGTATATTTTAATTCTTTACAACATTATCAAAACATTTTACTTTCATACCTTAAGTACTATTTTATTTCAAAATAATACCTCCGTTACATTTTTCATCCATTGATCCGTTAAATGTTGGCGTGGCTACTACATATATGTCACGTGGCTACCAAATGTCTTCCACATGGCAAACAAAATAATTTTTTAAATTTAAAAAAAAAACATGAATTAAAAAAATAATAATAATAAACTTGAAAACGCTGAAACCCATCCCACCCCCGCAACCCCTCTTCTCCCTCTCAAGCATCCCAACCACCTCCCTCTCCTCCACTCTCTTCACCTCCCCTTCCATCCAAAAACCCATCCCATCCCACCCAAAACCTGAATTTTCTCACCAAAAAAAAAAAAAAAAAATATTGAAATACACAACGACCCACAGTCTGCAAGAAGAAGAAGAAGAAGAGGGAGGAAGAAAGAAAAAAAAAATTGAAACTATCCCTGCCATCCCCCTCCCCCACCCCGACCCAGCTCCCTTCCCCCGTTCCACAACCCCCCTCCCTCCCGCGCGAAGATGATTTTTGGGATTTTTTTTTTCCTCCTTCTCCTTCTTCTTCTTCTTCTTCTTCTTCTTCTTCTTGCAGGTTTATGGATGTTGGGATGCTTGGGAGGGAGAAGAGGGGTTGCGGGGTGGGGTGGGTTTATGTGTTTTCAAGTTTTTTTTTTTTTTTTAATTCATGTTTTTTAAAATAAAAAAAAATGTTGTCACGTGGACGTCAATATTTAACGGATCAATGGATGGAAAATGTAACTGAGGTATTGTTTTGAAATAAAATAGTACTTAAAGTATGAAAGTGAAATGTTTTGAAGATGTTGTAAGGAATTGAAATAGACCCAAACCTGAGGTATGAAAATGTAATTTATCCTCTTCTTTTTCTTTTAACCGAGTTAAAATACTTGGTAAAGTTTTAATTGAGACTTTTGTATGTACACTATTCTTACTTTCGTATGTATTCTTTTTCGATCATTGAATATCGGACTTTTTAAGAAGAAACTAACAAGTGGCAATTACTGAGGACCCACACCCAGTTATCATGTTAGGTCTCCCACTAATTCACATCCCAAATTTTGTCCAGAAAATGGAGTGTATTCAACTTAAGAAAGTTGAGATTCCACTATAAAATCAATTGGCAATAGAATAATGATATTCATACCATGTTTTTATACTACATTTCTATATCACCTTAAGTGACATCTGATGTGGACAGCCACATCATTTGAAAAATTTGCAAAACCCAAGAAAAGGAAGGAGAAAGACTCCTCGTATACCACAATCATCATTTAATTAACTAGTTTTTTCTTAATTATTAGTTTATTAAATAATGAACTAAATTTAAAAATCTGATTAATTCAAATGATGTGGTTGTCCACATCAAATGTTACTTAAGGTGGTATGAAAATGTGGTACAAAAACATATTATGAATATCATTACTCTTGACAATATGAGGAGTAACCCAACTTACTTATATGCTCATACAAGGTCCATCATCTCCTCAATGTGTGACTCATTCTTAATAATGTTGTGTACATAACAATGACTAGAATTATCAACAAAACATATAAAAATGTTGAGAATTTGATATCACGTAGAATTATGAGAATTGGGTATATGGATATCCCTGTAATACATATACACACACACGCGCTCATGCGGGCACACACATATATGTATATATTTATGATGTATGGATTGGGATACATGTAATACAAAACTGAAAATGATTATAAAACTTAGCCTGATAAAATTCTAACCTGATTCTCTTACTCTAACAATAATGTTACGGAGGCTACAATTAAGTTACGATCAAATGTAATTAAAAATAAAGAGTTCACGATAAGTTTTAGAATTCGCTGCATTCTCACAATTTCTAACAAATGCAACTTTTATCATGCTTTCTTCCCCTGCACCATGCGTCACAAGCTGCAAATTGAAATGTGAAAACTACTTGACAAAAGGGCTTGGGGGAATGAGATGACAGCATGGCTTTGCATTCATTGTAAAATTTCATATATGAAATTCTCAGCATGCGTGTTTCAATGCAGATCAACATTTCTGAGCCGACCAAATATAAGATTAGGAATTTGTTCAAGTCGGATTTTAGGGGAAGAGATCCCCTTCTGATCTCTCCCACTAAATTTTAGGAATTCGGATTTTTAAAATTTGATCAAACGATTACAATTATTATAATTTTTAGAGAGGTTCTCTATTTGTAGCCACTAGATCAAATTTCAAGAATTCAAATCTCTGAATCTTTAAGATATGATAGAAGAGATCCGGAGATAATCCATTCCCAGATTTTAGCAACCTAAAACAGTGACACAATTGTCTTTTTGTACGATGCTTGTTTACAATACGAGCCAAACTCTTTGTCTTGCAATGGATTGGTAATTGTACGGTGCTTAGCGCCCAAACACTGTTAATTGTATTGACCGAAGCCAAACTGACACATCATCCACGATGAACCCTTATTAGTTATTACAGAGTATGAAGTGTCAGAACATAGATAAGTGTGTGGTGGGTTTAAAATAATATTCCCATCATAAATCAACATTGTGTTAGATTGATATAAATAGTTGACTGATTCTTAAATATAGCTTACATATTTTAGACCTAGTGATCGTCCAATATGGCATTAAAGCTCCGATTGAAGAGAATTTGGGCTGTCTCCAGCCCTCGTATATTTTCAGCTATTTCATGCAACACGTGTTTGTTTGATATACATTGTTGTTTTATTTCTCAATAGTTCAAGTTTTAGAAAAGAGAAATTGAAATACATGTTGAATTTTATAATGATCGTACTTGAATCAATCACATACTCTTACATATTTTAATGTTTTTATATAATAATGCGTGATTAATTTGAAATACCAGCATTGTGGCATATTAGTTAACTGCATGCATGAAAGTTCTTGGTTTTGAGGTTAATAGTCATCAAACATGGTCCCCGCTGGGGACCAGAGAGTGAAACCAAACATGAAACACGTATGAGTTTATAAAAAGAAGAAAAAGGTCGCTGTATATATGGATATGAAGTTGGTGCATCAAACGCATCCAGTACTGTTCCACTGAAGTAACTTGGATTTTGGATTGGGACCTTTCGTTTCCATGTGCCAAAGAACCCACATACTGTGGTGTTTGGTTGCACTTTCCTTTTTACTTTTTGATCAAGCATTTAAAAAGACAAAGTAATCTGCCACAATTCCATTATATGTATTTTGTTGGGGTACTACTACTGGGTACTTACCTACCAAAATTATGTATTTCTGATGAATAATGTGGCCTGTTGGTATCACAAATTTGTTGAATTTCCTTGCTAATTTGGAATGATGCGCAGCCCATTCACAGTGGTGGGATCTGCCATCTGTTGAATTTCCTTGCTAATTTGGAATGTTGCGCTGCCCATTGACAGTGGTCGATCTGCCATATGGTACTTCTTCACGGCTCCTCTATGCATGTCTCTTTCTGTTTGTAATCTTCCTCTCAATCAAATCTCTGCCCACTTAATTACATGATTAATCCAATCATAAACAATGTTTAAGGACTACCATTAATTTGTTTATCGTTGTTCAACACGTTTTTGACACCATATGAAATGAAATATAAAAAGCCAATGAATTTACCAGGAAGCACATTATCTCTTCCCTTTTTTTTTTTGTATGTAATATATAAACACGAGAAATGATAAGGAGACGTTGTTCCAAAAATATGAGGTAGCAAATGGTCTCATTTTTTTAGAGTCTCCTTAGCATTTTTCAAAACACAGTGCAATATTAAGAGGAAGGCTCATATACAAGAGTAAATGTTCTCAGTTACTTGAGTTACAACTTCTCAACTTCTTACGATATTCTGCTTCCATTCCACTTAAGAAATAATTATGAACTGTATGATAATCTATCACGACGAATGATGCCTAGCCCGAATAAACAAAATACTAAATTCAAAGCATTAATTATCATCAACTTTTTTAATGGGCTGACTTTTTTTTGTTAAAACTACATTCTTATTAGATCGATGCTTTGATTCCATGACTAACTTTTCTCAAACTAAAGTCGAAACAGAAGTGATCGTGGCAAATGTATATGCTAAGAAAAATGATGCAATTAATTGATTAAACTGAAATAAACTAAAAAGCACATTTAAACACAATCTTTATTCTTTCAAATGGTTCCCTTCACTTTTTATTTTTATTACAATATTACTCAATTATTATTCATCTGAATGAAATAATAAAATCACGCAGCGATAAAACTCTTTCTTTCTTCTTCTTGCCATCTTAACACATACTCACCACATGCCGAGTGTTTAATTTCAGCAATTTGACGTCAACCGATAGTCCTTTAAGCAACACGTTGATGAACAAAAATGAGGTCAATAGGAGTGGGAGTCCTTATCAGAAGGATATTGATATGATAATTAGTGAGCTTTTGGTGTTTGCTTCGTGTATTCAACCCAAAAGAGGAAGAAAAACATCGAGTGTTTGGTCATTTTCCTTTTGGTTCCATAACTCGGTCTAACCACGTTGGATCAAGCTTCTGACTAAACACCAAAGAAACAAATCCAGCTTCTGTTACGACTTCACGTAGAAACCCTAAAATGGTAATTGGATAGTGAGTTATCCTTGTTTGCATGTGCAAACATGATAAATGTCGGGTTTAATTAGTTCGCGTGCGTAGATGATTATATATACGCCATGTAAAAACTTGTAAAGCATAAATTATTAAACTTTTAAGAAACCTAATCGCAAAAAACATGTACACATGCAACGTTTAAACTAACAACACAAAGAACGTGAATTATTGATGATAGCTGATTAAAACTTGCACAAAGAGGCATCCTATTTGACTTGTTGGGTAATTATTAATTTTCTTGGATATTATTGTTGAGCTATGTGTACCTTTTTAGTTTATGCATCAATGGTAGCTTATCAGAAAGTATTACCTCTTCATATAATCTGGATGAAATTATGGCAGTCGACCTAACAGGGACCATTTGCAGCACTTGATTCAACTATGATCCGTGCAAGTCGGGGGAAACAGTACGTATTAAAAAAACACAGATAACAATCCAACAAAAACAAATTAATTTATTAAAATTTTAATATTAATATCCATTTTGGATATGTTGGATGAGCTGCATTCTAACTAATATATCAGTAACCAACCACCTTTAGGGACAATGATAGATTAGTTTATGCCTAATTATAAAACAATATAATTAAAGACGACCTAATTAGATTTAAGATTAGACAAACGTGAAGGAGAGAAGGTCAAAGTATCAAGAAATTAACAAATATGCTTAAGCCGAGGATGTAGGTCAGCAAAATACCAAACCTAAACAACTGCCCTTCTCATTTATATGCCCTTCCCTTTCCAATGTTCAAAGCAAACTTAAGAAGTTAGGCGAGCTTTAGTACTAATCATAGTTTACAAGCTAATTACATCACAGTTAAGTTGAGGTATCACCATACACAAGCTGAGAATGATGACCGACGAGAGATAAATAACTTGTGATTCAAAACTTCATATTTGACAACTTATACCTTTTTTTTTTTGTCGAAACAACAACTTATACATTCATTCGCAAACAGTTATTTCAACTTTCAAATAAGAATTCGACTCTCATTCTTTTCTTTCAATATTTTGGATTTTATGTATTTCCAAATAAGCAAAGAATAAAACCTATACTAACTACATTTTTTTAGTTTATTAATATTTGTTGGGAATCTTGCGCTCATGAACCATGGTTGATGATTATTTAGTCTAATTTTCTGTGTAGAGCTTTGAGGATAAGAATCCATATACTTTTGCATTTTATATAATTAATGCAATGGAACAAATATGTCAGGAGAGAAATAAAATTTTCAGTATTTTAAAAATACGATCCGGTACATCAAATATTGTAATATAATTAGTTGAAATTTTATTTTAAATATCTCAACCAATTAAATTATACACTCAGTACCGAACCATGTTGACATTGAAATATCTCTTCCAAGGAATGGGATTCAACATTGTTCAAGTTGAATGGGACCAATAAGTTTTTGACATCACATGGACAGAAAGGTTTTGTCACACCGTCAGAGTTTCCAATTTTTGACCAAATTAATATTTAATTTATGAGACTGAGATTTGTAGGCATGGACTTTCGAGTGTATGCAGCCATCAACTCAATGAGCAGTCACTCGGATACCAGTAAATCTATCAAGCTTTCTCGCTTGCCCACACTATCAAATTCAAATCGTACCCTTTTTAAAGAAGTGGATTTGTTTCACTGATGTCGACAAATTTGATTCTTAGTTTTTTGTTCTTGGTAAAACATGGGGTTTAAGATTAACCAGGTATTATGGTATCCCTCGTTTTTTGGCGTGAAGCTCTCTCAAGTACACTCAAGTTTCAGTCCTTTCTTGTTTAAAGTTAAATAATTAGAATCCCACTCAAATCAAAAGAGAGAGCAATTCCTCTTTAAGCTAAAGACTGACAAAGGTAATGAAAGTAATTTTCTTCTCAGATTTGAAAAACATGCATGCATATTTTAACCTACAATTGGACCAAAGTGCTCGGCCGAGCCAAGTAGCTAAGCGGAGCATTTAAAGCGATTAGTTATATGAAGATTTTTGTTAAAGATTTATTGTCACTTCATGCTGAAGTCACATAAAGCACACTCATTGGAGTTAGTAGGCCAAACTCACATCTAACAAAGTGTGTGGCAAAGCAAATCATAACTTATCGTTTCTCAAACTCAATTAGAAGAAAAAAAAATTGAACGAATGTGCTAGCATAATTTACGGTTTTTTCTATTTTTAATTTTGACCTTTACAACTATATACAACATCAGAATAGAGTAGCCTATTAAATTCTAAATTGTCATGTCTAAATTCACTAAAAATAATAATTAAGAAATATGATGCACCACATCACCAATAAAAAACAGAAAATTAAAATTGAAGCATAATAATTTTTTAATATGGCTTTTAATAATTGATAATTTGGTTAATCCACATTTTGGGGGTGGTGGACCTTCATGACCTTATCCACTTTACATTATCAAAGAAATTTTTTTTTATGAGTAAAGCCAATTCATATCGATATGAATTTCCTTTGCTTAAAAATAAATCAAAAGAATTCAACACAAAAACCAAAAAGAAAAACTTTTACATTGCCGGTTGGGTGGATCTTTAGATTTGTTTTACATTACCTTTTGAATTTTCAAATTTAATGTGAGCAATTTAAACTTTTAATTGTTTTTTCTCTTCAAATTAAACTTTTCATTATTAGTTATATCATTATTTTCCATTAATTTTACCACGTGTAATAGCGTGTGGTCAATTTGTAGTGGCATATACATAAACATAATGTTTCCTTCCCAAGAAAAGTTGGTAATATTTAGATATATAAAAATTGAGTTATGACAAGAAACTGACTCATCTTGAATTTATTTATTTTAAAAGTACTTGAAGAAGCACTAATTATGTGTTTCTTGTAAGAAGTATTTTAAATATTTTTTAAAGATTTACTTGCATTTTATTAATAATTGATTTCTTGTAATAAGTATTCTAAAAATATTACACTAAAAGCGCTTTCAGCTATTTTAAATGCACTTCCATATGAGTTCTCTAAATCTAAATTGAAACTACACAGTTGCAAGAAATTCAAAAACTACTTTGGACAAATGTATAAATATAAGTATCGATTTGATATAATGGTTTAGAAGTAATAACGTGGGGATGTTAACAAAAATTAAAAATTTAAGGAGCTCAGAATCAAATTTAAAGTTGAGATGGCAATGTGGAAATAAGGCTAAAATTTCAGGAAACATTGCCAAAAACGTTTCCTAAAATAGAAAAAAAATTAATTAGTTTAATAGAGTTACAAATTATGGAAAGTTAAAGCGACATTAACATTAATAAACACAGACAAATTAAGAGAAGTATTGTTGACACTTGAAAACTTTTATTCTACACTCCTTGCAAGTGTATTTTTTTTCATAACGTAAAAAGTTTGGAGTGTATAATGAGATTTTTGAAGTGCTAATAACAATTCCCGAAATTAAAACATTCAATGGGCCTAATGTAATTCCGCCAAACATCAAGGTCATTGCTTTCCAGCTTTTCCCAATTTAAAAATAAATAAATAACGAAAAAAATTATGAAAGATGAAAATATAATAAAAATAAAAAAGATTAATAAAATCATCAGCTGTACCCACTCCCACCCAATCCATCTGATTTTATAGCACCTCCTCTCTCTCTCCCCCCTCCTCCACTGTCACTGATTCCGCGTTCTTCACATTCCCGAAAGGCCGAAACTTTCAGTGGCCGGACCAAAGAGCTCCTCGTTCGAATCAGTCGTCGAAAGCGGCAGCATTTTTTAGGCTCTCGAAGCACCGAAGACCCACACTGTTCGGCGCTTTCGAATCGAACCCCCAAAAGCCCAAAGGGGTCTCCGTCGATTTTTGTTTCTCTTTAGAAGGGAAATAGATTATTTCGTAGGTTAAATTATTGGGTCAATTTGAAATGCAGAAGAGCCAGCGATTTTTGTGGGTTTTAAAGCCGATCGGAAACTCGCCGGCGATTTGATGGAATCGGTGCCCATAGTTTTTCAGTATCCCGCATTTCATGGAGGTGATTATGCGGCGTCGTCCATGTCCCTCTCTCAGATTCGCCGTCGTTGTCCTCAAGGTGAGCTCTTTCAGTTTTTTCAGTTTTATTATTCACTTTTTTTTATTTATTTGACGATTTGGGGTTTGAGTTTTTTTGGGTTTTTTCCCTCGAAAATTTCAGTTAGGAGTTAATGGTGTGTTTGATTGCTGAGAAATTGCGGGAAGAGATGGGAAAATTTGGGATTTTGGTACTTTGATTAGTTGTCTGTTATATGTTTTCTATGTTATTTCATATTCCCGGGAACCAAACAGCGGGTTAGGGCTTTATACTTTGATTAGGTTCATGGAAGCAGCTGTGTTTAGTACGGAATGGATTTCCACTTTCCAAGCTATTTGCTTTTGCTTGTGTATGCTTCCATCTAATTAAACTTTCCTTTTGTGGAAACTGTTCACTATGTTGAGGGGTCACATTTCAGTTTCTTTTGTTTTTTATTTGAATAGATTTTAGCTGATATGTGGGTTGGGTTTGGTCAATTGTTAGTGTTCATATCTTTGAGGTTGAAGCAGATTTGGGTTAAAGCGGGACGAAACAGTGGCATTCACTTTCATGTGCTAATTGAGCTATTAGGATTCGGAAACTTCGTAGTTGATGTCCGTTCAGCTGTTCTGAGACTATATATGTTAGATCTGCCTTTTCCTTTGGTTTTGTGAATGTGTTGGAATTGTGTGTATAATGGTTGATCTTTCACCTCCCAGTTTGTGTTTTAACAATAAATTTGGGTTTCTACCAAGAATCCAGCTGTTAAAGTTGCTCACTTTCATTACATATGCGGTTCTTTTTGGCGTTGCTTCAGGTTATTTTGCTATTTTTATGGTTGGAAGCTGGTAATGCAACATTCCAAGAAAGCACAGTGCAAGGGCAAAGCCCAGAATTGTTTTCCGATAGCATTGTTTCACATTCCTGCATTCATGACCAGATAATCAAACAGCGGAGGAGACCTGGTCGCAAAGTGTACACTGTTACCCCGCAGGTGTATGAGGGGTCTGGTGTATCAAAACCCCTTCACCAAAAGGGTAGGACATTACTTGGAATTTCCAAGTGCTCTGTACAACAGAAGGATGTTAAACGGCCTATTAGAATATATTTAAATTATGATGCTGTTGGTCACTCTCCTGATAGAGATTGTCGAAATGTTGGCGATGTTGTGAAGCTTGGGGAGCCACCTGTGATTTCGATTCCTGGCACTCCTTCTTGTAATCCTCATGGCGATCCTCCAGTTTCTGGTGACTGCTGGTATAACTGCACCTTGGATGATATAGCTGGGAAGGACAAAAGGCAACGCCTTCGCAAGGTTAGATTGTACTTTGTTTTCCTCCTGACTTATTCTTCCGAGTTAGTACCTCATATAACGATTGTATATTGTTCCTATTCTACTTTGTTTGTACTGCTTCATGTCTCTGGGTTCTGCTTAATCAAACAGTTCTATTTCATAGAAAATATAATGTGCACATGATAGATGAATTTATTGGCAGTGCTGCATACTAAACAGCCCGGGTAAATTCAAGCATGCATGAAACTAATCTTCCGATGTATTTAAATGCAGGCTCTAGGGCAGACTGCAGACTGGTTCAAGAGAGCCTTAGCTGTTGAACCTGTGAGGGGGAACTTGCGGTTGAGTGGGTATTCAGCATGTGGCCAGGATGGAGGTGTACAACTGCCACGTGAATATGTTGAAGGTATCTTACTTGTAGATTGGGTGTTGCGTATCAAGCTCATTTCTTCATTTGAGTTTTGTATTTAGCGGCAAGTCTTGATATGTGCTCACACACTAGTATACTATCCTATTAACATAGTGTTGATCTTTTTCAGAGGGTGTTGCTGAAGCAGACTTGGTTCTTCTGGTGACAACAAGACCAACCACTGGGAACACCCTTGCATGGGCAGTGGCTTGCGAACGTGATCAATGGGGTCGTGCAATTGCAGGTAATTCATTCATTGAGCATTGTTTTCAATTGACAGTTGTGCCTTTCTTGCAATAGAACTCAGGACTGATAGTATCTTTTTCTTTTTGGATGTAGGACATGTAAATGTTGCTCCTCGCCATCTGACAGCTGAAGCAGAAACTTTGCTTTCTGCTACTCTCATACATGAGGTCAGTGGGCTTTTAATGAAATTTAAAAACATGGGATGTGCTTTCTTACTGATTAGAATGCGTGATCCTTCCAGGTTATGCATGTTCTTGGTTTTGATCCCCATGCATTTGCTCATTTTAGGGATGAAAGGAAAAGAAGGCGTAGTCAGGTAAAGACTATTACTAATGCATCAAAATCTTCCTTTACAACCACTTGAAATCTATGTATTTTGGTTTTAACTTTTGGAACCTTCAAATAATACAGTACTACATTATCATTGTCCCCATTCTTCAGACCTTTATTATTTGTATCCATCTAGGTGCTTTGGAATTGCAAGAATTGAGATACGCTCCTTGACTAGAATTTGAGTTCTGCCTTTAGCAGTTATCACCGTTATATTAGTAAACGGTCCATTGAGTGAAGTTTTAACCTGCATACTACCTTCTAACCGTATTCAATGTACGAGAAGTTTATTCTTTCTTCTTCTTTCGAAAGCATAATCATTGCATCTTGTCAAAACAATTTCAGAGATGATAGTCAGATATTTCAAATATCATGATCTGCATAAGAGCCTGTAGGAACTTTTAGTATTTATTTGAGCTTTTAGTATTTCCTTTTGTTTTTGTCTTCTGAAATGCATTATGAAAATTATATGATGTTTTATTGTTGCTTGATTATGGAAAGTTAATTGACACTCTGGCCCCAAAATTTTTCCTGTTATCCATTTTCAGGTTACAGAACAAATTATGGATGAAAAGCTTGGGCGGATGGTGACTCGTGTGGTGCTTCCACGTGTTGTCATGCATTCAAGATATCATTATGCGGTAAATGTCAGCCCTCTTTATTATGCATGGATTTGCTGTGCTGCTCAAGAAAACTATATATTTTCTAAGAAAATTATTTTTAGACAAATGGTTGAATGTTTTTCTGGCAGGCATTCTCTGAGAATTTCACTGGTTTAGAGCTCGAAGATGGTGGAGGACGCGGCACATCAGGTACTGTACTTTAAAAGTTTGTATGCTATGTTGTAGAGGTTATATCACCAATATACTGTACTTGGTTAAATAATATTGATACTCGATTATATGACATGAGGAACAATATTTAGAAGTATAATATTCAGGGGAGTTTAAAATACCAAGAAGAAAGATAATTCTTACAGTTGATAGATAGAACTGTAGCGGATTTTTTTCCTGACTGATAACAACGAAGTTGTGATAGCATTTTGATGTCTAATAATAATCATTGTACATCTATAAACTTTTAGGGTCACACTGGGAGAAAAGACTTCTAATGAATGAAATTATGACTGGGTCAGTGGATACAAGATCTGTGGTTTCAAAAATGACACTCGCTTTACTAGAAGATAGTGGATGGTACCAGGCCAATTATAGTATGGCAGAGAATCTTGATTGGGGCCGCAACCAAGGAACTGAATTTGTGACTTCCCCTTGCAATCTCTGGAAGGGGGCATATCATTGCAACACAACCCAATTGTCAGGATGTACATACAACAGAGAAGCTGAAGGTTACTGTCCGATCGTAAGTTACAGTGGAGACCTACCCCAGTGGGCACGCTATTTTCCACAGGCTAACAAAGGTGTGGTTTTTGCATTTATAATTTACATTATTACCTTTGAACTGGTTTGTATAAGCATTCCATCATTTGTGCTATATTATAATATCTGTTAACCATAATACTTGGTTTGGAGCTTGATGTGAATTTTGTTGTCTTATGACGTTTCCAGGTGGTCAGTCCCCACTGGCTGATTATTGCACCTATTTTGTTGCTTACTCTGATGGGTCATGTACTGACTCTAACAGCGCACGGCAACCTGACAAAATGTTGGGTGAAGTACGAGGAAGTAACTCTAGGTGAGATTTTAAAGTCAATTACAACTTATTAAAATAGGAAATTGCTTTCCTATGGATGCTGGATGCAGTTGAAAATAGCAAGATGTTGTTAATGACTATTCATCTTGTTACTTGTAGGTGTATGGCTTCATCATTGGTACGTACAGGGTTTGTACGGGGTTCGATGACCCAAGGAAATGGATGTTATCAGCACAGATGTGTTAATAATTCATTAGAGGTTTGTTATTCCAATGATTCTTTTTCATCTGCTCTAGTTTATCAGGTGCGCATGGGGTATCATGGTAGCTTTATCAACCATAAAGTAGACCAGCATCTTCTTTATATTTGAACCTGCTTCATGTTTTTCCCCTTGCAAATTTTAGGTTGCTGTGGATGGTGTGTGGAAAGTATGTCCTGAAGCTGGTGGAGCCCTTCAGTTCCCAGGATTTAATGGTAATGATGCTATTCTATCTATCATTTTTCCTTCTCAGTCTTGTTGGGGGCGTTAGCATGATTAAAACTTGAAAATGTTCCTCTTTCAGGTGAATTGTTATGCCCGGCATACCATGAACTCTGCAGTAAGGGCCTAGTTCCTGCAAATGGACAATGTCCAAAGTCGTGCAATTTCAATGGAGACTGTGTTGAAGGAAGGTGCCACTGTTTTCTAGGGTTTCATGGTTCTGATTGTAGTAAACGTGAGCTCCTAATTCCTTTTTTCACCCTTTATAATCAGCATGCAAGATGCGGTTACACCAAGTTATGATGCACCATTTACGTAAAACCACTTCTGAAATTATGACTATTGCAGGCACCTGCCCAAGCAACTGTAATGGACGTGGAAGCTGCCTTTCTAATGGGCTGTGTGAATGTAATAAAGGGTACACAGGCGTTGACTGCTCCACTGGTATGCGCACCATTTTTTTTTTTTTTCCCCTTCCAGTTTGTCTATATGGCAAACGTAGCCAACTCGAGAATGACCACCCATATTTCAGACACTTGACTGATGCTGCGTGAAGGGTTTTAGGACCACCGTCTAAATTCTTTGCACCGTGTCAAAGAGTCCTTTTCATCCTCTGCGTTCACGATGACTGCTAATATTCTGGCGGTTAGCTGTTTTCTGATAAGTTTGCTCTTGTATTGACAGCGGTTTGTGATGAGCAATGCAGCCTTCACGGAGGTGTTTGTGATGATGGAGTCTGTGAATTCCGCTGCTCTGACTATGCAGGCTACTCATGCCAGAACAGCACCATGCTCCAATCCAGTCTTAAAGTTTGTAAAGATGTCCTGGAAAATGTCAACTCTGGTGCCGGACAGCACTGTGCACCCAGTGAACCAAGCATATTGCAGCAGCTCGAGGATGTAGTGGTCATGCCCAACTACCATCGTTTGTTTCCTGGTGGTGCCCGGAAGCTTTTTAGCATCTTCGGAACCAGCTACTGTGACACAACAGCGAAGCAGCTGGCTTGCTGGGTAAGTCGCCTCCCACTTACAACCCGTCATTCCATTTTCCATTTTCTCCATCACCTTCTCTCGCCTTTATCATTTCTCTCAAATACTAAGAATCCGACCATGCACATGCAGATATCGATTCAAAAGTGCGACAAGGACGGGGACAACAGACTCCGTGTCTGCTATTCGGCCTGTCAAGCATACAATTCGGCATGTGGGGCTTCGCTCGATTGCTCGGACCAAACCCTATTCAGTAGTAAAGACGAAGCACAAGGGCAATGCACAGGCTCAAGTGAGATGAGAACGTCATGGATTAGCAGCATACAGAGTTGGTTTTCAAGTAACAGTTCCTCAAAAGGGACGTCTGTAAAAAATTAGGCAGTTCTTGTTATTTTTTGTTTTTCGTAATTTTTTTTTTTAGGGTTTTAATTTTAGGAAAAGGTGGTGGCATTTCAATGCTGGGCCTTTTAGATGTTAGGGTTCCATTCAGCAAGGCCCAATAAATCATTACAAAAATGTTGGGCCGGGAGGTGAGCTGTTTCTTTCAAAGATGAAAGCCTGCTCGTAGAGAAATTTAGTAATGCATGAAAAATGCAAGGGGAATTCCAAAAGAAAAAAGGGAAAAAAAAAAAAGTTTAGGGAAGCTTGTTGAGTTGTTTGTGCAGTGGCTTGGCCGAAGGCCTTGAAATTTGAAAGGAAAAGAAAAAAAAAATAGCCCTTGTATTTGTTTAGCGTTTTTATTTTACTGTCTTTTATTAATTTTGAGCTTGTTTGGAAGTGTTTTTAAGCTATGGTTTTGGTGAATTGATTTTGGAACTAATTCCTGGTAAGAATGCACGGAAGTCTTGGAAAAGTACTTAAAATTCATTCTAAAAGAAGTAGGGCTCGTTTGGATGTGCTTTTAAAATGGTGAAAGCGCTTTTAGAGAAAATGTTTTTGGGTTCCAAAAGCACTTGAAGTGCTTTTTGCAAGAAGCGCCTTTTAGGAAACACTTTAAGTGTTTTTTCAAGATTTACTTGTATTTTGAGTAAGCATTAGTTCCAAAAATATTTTTACAAAAAATGTTTTCAGTTATTTGAAAAGCACATTCAAACGAGCTCATATATAATTGGTGTTTTTTGTAGAAAGTACTTTAAATACTTTTGTAACTTGAAATATTTTCTCTAAAATCGTTTTTAGTCATTTTGAATTGACTTCCAAAGGAGCCCCTTGAAACAAAACTATGTTGTTGACTGTCCGGAATCAACAGTAGTTTCAAGATCTGAACCGTTGATTTTACAAATAAAACGATTACCCCAAGAGATGGAGGGTACAGGTGTAACTAGCATTGTTGATCCGGATAGATTAAGAGTCGCATGGTAGAATAAGAAAGAAAGTGACAAAAGGACAGAAGCTTCAGTTTCATTGTTCGAAATGCATACAACATCTTAGTCTCGGACAATAATGATATGCAAATGCAAGAACATCAGTTATATTGGTTCATTGGTGGTGCAGGAGAAATGTTTCAGTAACACGCATCGGTACACCAAGCGTCATAATACAAGAGGTAGAAAATTTTCTTTTTAAAGTATCCAACCATTTTTATTATGACATTTGGTATACCAGGTTATATTTTTTGCATACAAAAAAATTCTTTCCTCGTTGGAGGCGCCAAGAGTCTTCCAAATTAAGTAGTATTGCACTCCCATGCATTCACCGCGCTAGGAACCAACACACGCAAAGAAGCTTACTTCAATATATTCATGTATGTATCTATATCTCTTCTTCCTCTGTTTTTTGAGATTTGAGCTGTAAGATTCAGAGCCAGTTAATCTCATATTAACCTAATTTACCGCCCATCTAATCAAAACATTTTAAACTAATCACACCAAGAAGAACCGGCAAAGCAAACGTACAGATTAGACTTTTCTAGAATAAAACCATATCATATTAATGAAGACGGGATTAAACTAATCACCCCTCGTTCGTGAAATCGAGGATTAGGCGAGCATTACTACATGTCAGACTTAATCTTCGAATAAATAACATAATATAAAAGTACTCTATAATTTGATTAAACCATAATCAATTTGCTACGCAACACTAATCAATTAATATTCTAAACCCCATAAGCATAAGGGTCCTTCACTCCCTTATCTAAAATTTAATTTATACCAATATACTTAATAATTAATTGATCATTAGTTTATGATGACCCGCTTGGGCAAAATGTGATCAAGTAGTCCGACCCGGAACAGGTACAAGTGCTCGAAGCGTCGTCATAGGCGTAGCTGTACGCTGTGGGGCACGCCGTCTTGAACATCTCCGAGTACTGCGTCGGCGAGCAAGTCTGCGGCGTCGCGTGCTCCCCGGTGCAGCAAAACTCTGGCGTGTTAAACGCCGCGCACGCGCTCCTGCAAGCCACCACCGCCCCCGAACCCGCATCCATCACCCGCAGCTCCGCCGGGCAGCGGCCGTTCAAGTCCGCCACGCATCCCGCGTACTGGCAGTCACCGGTTCCGCCGGTGGCCCACAACCCCATGCCCACATTGTAACCGTCCACCAGGCTGATGTCATAAAAGTCCTTGTCCCCCGGGTTGGACCCGATCGTGAACTCCGCCAACGTCACGGGAGGCGCGCCACCGCCGGCACATTTTAGCGACCCGCAGTCGCCAGTGACGCATTTTCCGTTTCCCAAGTCGTCGAAGGTGCAGCCAGTTCGTGCCCAGAACCGGCCGGACCAGCCGGGAGGGGCGGTGAACTGGACCGATGTACCCGGGGCCAATGCGAAACCGCCCTCTCCGAGAATTGCAGCGCCGTTTCCGGAGAGAGTTCCCGGCCAGACCGTGTAACTGCAACGGTTTTGGAGCGTGAATTGGGTCGCGCGGACTACATTGCCTGCAGCTGCATCAAGAAGCAGAGGAATATTACCCAGAAACAGAAACGAGTTTAGATTACGTTAATTACTGTATTAATTAGTGTAGTTAATCATGTTTAATTAGTTTAAAGAGGGATTTAGGTACGTACCTAACGAGAAGAGAGAAAGAAGAAGATAGAGCTTAATCGCCATAACCGAAAACGAAGACATAGTCGAGGACAGTTGTGGAAGTACGATTTAATCCGATTTGGCGGTTCCAAGCTTCGGCTTGGTGATTGGTATTTATATTTGCGCCCAGGGTTAATTTGGTATTTTAAATTCTTCCTCTCTTTCCGTGACGTGGTATAAGATAGTGGGGGCCTGTTCCTATGCGCCGGAAGCACTACCTTTTACTAGGTAATGAACGGAAAAGGATCCCCGTCGGATCCTTTTTCTGGGATCTTGGAAATGCCTTAATCTCGACGGTTCATCGTATATCGTGCGATCAGTTTTTGTTAAATACTATTTATATTTATATTTAATTTTAAATTTTAAATGATTTTTGATCGCACGCTATACGATAAACGGTTAAGATCATGATCACGGAATTCCCGAATCTCCAGAAAAAGGATCCGATAAATCAATGGTTTGGCTTGCCACGTCATCAAAGTAAAGGCCGGCAATCTTTCTCTGTCACCACTTTTTCTATTTTAGGAAAGTAGTTTGTTGGATTTGGTTGATCGCCAGGGTAGATTGTTTGGCAGTTGAGTGTGCAGCTTTACCTTATCTTATGTTTAACCTTTAACTTTGCTTTGTTTTTCAATGATAAAATCTGATGTGTCATTGTGTCATCTATTTTAGTGTTACAGAAAAAATTGCAAGATTTCTAGTATGTTTCGATGTATAGACTACTCTTCATATTCATTATTCACGATGTAAAATCTGATGTGTCATCGTGTCATCCATTTTCACGATGTGAAGTTTAATGAGTCCCACATCGTGAAAAGAGAAACTTTGTAAAGGCTTATAAGTAAGTTGGACTACTCTCCATATTGCCAGTTAATTTTATGGTGGAACCTCAATTTTCTTTATGTTATCAGAGCATGTGGCTAACGTGTGAAGTCGAACAGCCACATGTGTTCTACGCCACCTAATTTTTATTGTCCAAGTGTTTGACTTGAAAATTTGTTACGCGTGAGGGGTCGTGTGAGGAGGTGAAGTTTAATGAGTCTCACATTGTGAAAGGAGAAACCTTGTAAGGGCTTATAACTATGTTGGACTACTCTACATATTGTTAATTAATTTTATGGTAGAGTCTCAACTTT
This sequence comes from Pyrus communis, assembly GCF_041283825.1. NCBI lineage: Eukaryota > Viridiplantae > Streptophyta > Magnoliopsida > Rosales > Rosaceae > Pyrus > Pyrus communis. Next base: position 21,345,414 of record NC_142572.1, on the reverse strand, counting down.
CTTCATGTTATACATTTTACCCTCCCAAATATATAGCAAAAAATGAATGGTTTGGGCCTTCAATCGTTTTCTGTTCAGAAAAATGACAAATGTCATTATTCTTTGACAAGATGATTTATATTTAAACTATTCTAACATACGAGGAGTGTGATTCAAACATGAATGTATGACACAAATTTATTGCTCTAATCAACTGACCTAATTCTCTTCTGCGTAAAAAAAAAAAAAAAAAAAAAGGCAGGAAGGACTAAAACGGTTGGCCAGTTAAACAAGCTTCATACATCGCTAAGTTATAAGCAACAAGAAGATTGGAAAACCATGTTTGGCTATGAAGATAAAAAAAGGGCCGGGGCGTCCTTTAAGAAAAGCTATAACCAAGCAGACCGCAAATGCATGCCAGCAGAGCCATGCAAAACGCGTTTTCGTTTAATCGTTGGCACTGTCTGGGTTTGATTGTTTCCTATTTATTGGCATGATACGTATTGTGAGGCTTATTTGTAGTCTAAAAGTCGAAATCCACCAGAAAGTTGGGCAAGACAAAGAAACCTGCTCACATACAAGGGTTGACAAAGTTCATACCCTTTGCTTCACTCAATTAATCTGTCTACAACTACCAGGACGTCAAAATGTCAATCAGTACTCTAAATGAACAAGATGTCAAGTGTGTAAGTTAAAACAAATGGCCGCGATGAAAAATTCTCTCATTTGTTTTAAGCATAAAGTTGAGAATAATCCCCAAACTTTCTTTTTTGATCTGATGAAAATACTTCTTCACAAAACACTTATGTTCATAAATCCTTTCCTTAGCACATCACAAATTTTAAAAAGATCCAGGTTACGTTTAGAATCTATAAAATTTTTTTTAACTTTTTCCATCAAATAGTGTCAGAAGTGCTCATCTCACAAGCACTTCTACTTGTTCTAAGAAAAGCACTTTCAAACGTGACGTTGTTCTTTCTATTTACAATGTACTAAGCAAGTTTTCAAGTTGATTCAAGATAGAAAATGAAAATTATAAGATTAATTTTCAACAGATATACCACTTTTGAACCTAATTACAGGAAGATAAGATCCAAGGCTCAACATGTTATAAAATCACTGCAAATCTGTAAAAACATTGACAGTGTATATATGTGGTTTCATGGACTGAAGAATCTCCACGCCATAGCACATGGAAAACTGTCATGCTACCAGGCAAATTTGCAGATCTCTTTAAATTAAATGCTGCAATGAATAGAAAAATGAAGTTTGCATCTATTGCTTGTCTCAAGACAATGACTGGTTAGTTTGGCTGGGATGCGAAATTGGGAATAAACCGCTGCAATGACATCCTAGTTGTAGGTCCGCAAAGGCAATCCCTCGGATGTTCCCCTAACCCAACCCAAACACACGCAGGTGCAAGTGCAACAATATATATAAACATTCCAAAAACCTTTAAAAATTGGTATTTGGACATTTTATTTCTCCTTTAATTGCTATTCAATTCTTGGTCTATTGCAAACACATGTTGCTTGAACAAAGTCTAAAATTGGCATCGGTTGAAAATTAAAATAAGTAGCTGTGGCAAGGTACCCACATGATAAACCGATGTATATTTTAAACCAGACGGATGAAAAAATGGCTAGGTAAATCAGCATGATAGTCAAAACAATTACCGACATGAAATTTACCAAGCACTTGAATGTAGAAAGTTCTTCTTCTCCTCCTTCATTAGGGAAATGCCCTTGATCGCTGAAATTGGAAAGTAAGTTGTCCTTGAGCAGGAATGCTTCTGTTAACCAAGAGGCCGCATCGGCGTTAGAAGCAGGGATCTCTTCAATAGGGATTCGACGAACATGTATGTGAACTTCTGATGGATCCACGCCAAACGCATTGTCTAGAAACGAAGGGCATTGATTCTTGTACGTGATAGTCAAGTCATAAACTGCAGCACAATTTAGATGATCATCAGAGAACATATAAGTATAACATGCGCACACACAATCTTCAAAATGTTTCCATAAGAAATTGTGGGGAAAATCACAGAGTGGAGTTTTGTGTAAATAACCTGCATCCAAAGAACTTCTTAGAGCTTCCAAGCAAGCACAAAAGCCTTTAGTTCTTGGAAGTAGCACATGTGACAGTACAGGAAGTCCATTTTCAGCAGCAAATATCTGACTCTTTTTGCATTTTTCCTCACTGCATAGAGACAAAAAGAAGAACTATATATCTTCGTATATTCATATATTACTGAATAAACACAAACCCTAGCATGCAATATAGAAATTAAATTGCAAGTTGAAAATATGAGATATGCCAATGTGGGAGTAACCATTATATTAAAAAATGTGAGAAATGGGGCCCAAGACTTATGTATTGTATAGAAGTGCATCAAATTAAGGCAATATTGTAACCATAAATTCTATGTGCAAGACGTCTGTTTCTTATCGAACTAATTCTATAATGTAATTGAGATTACTTTGAATCTTCTATCCTTGATCAAATATGGAAACACATGTAGATGGAGGTCAACAGTCTTGTATATAATAACTTCAACATAATAATCTGAAAATATACATGCAAATGGATTTTAAAAAAAATAGAGGGGTAAAGGGTAGTACTTATAATCAGTTCCTTCAGGAAAAATGGCAAGCCAGAGAGGGTCTGCAGGATCAGCAAATGACGAAAGCATTTTCCGCATAACCGGTTCATCAGCTTCCCACTTCCTTTTCAAAGGAATGAACTCTAAAATGTGAAATCCCCACCCGAATACCGGCAGCTTCATCAGGCTGCTCTTGAGCACATACCTGATGTGTCCAAGAGACCCTTTTCGCAATGCAAGATCCCACAAGTACATCCAATCAACCTCGGTTTTATGGTTGGCAATGAGGAGAGTCCGTTCTTTAGGGGGCACGGTGTCTCCAGAAAAAACCACTTTCGTGCCATTGATCTTCTCAAACAGGAAAGGCCACAAGGCCAGCCAAATGCCAAAGAATAAGGAGGTTGCTGTTCTGCTTATATGTATACTCAAAGGGCGCAATAATAGAGCAGTTATGGGAGCAAAACACACAAGAAATGTGAACGCAGTTGAGAGAAATACTACTAAACATAAGATACCCCTCACAACCCTAAGAGAAGACAAAGGCCTGTGCTTTAGTTTACTATCTGGTTTCAAGGGACTGCAAACATCCATCTCGTTCCAGGAAAAACCTCCCTCAATGCAGCTGCAATATTAATAAATGGGGTTTTAAAATCTATGCTTAAAATGTCCCTAAATCAAATATAAATGTAACAAAGAAAATAACACTGAATCATGAAAAAAAGAAAGGAGTTGTTATTGGCGGCAAAAGAGTTATCATACACTCGACCAGAAGAGTTTTTGCGTTACGACGGATGCATGGTGACTTTCTTGGCGTGTGAATAACAGTTCCGAACAAAAAGAAGGGAAAGAAGACCTCCAAACCCTAATTTATCTCTATGATGACTTCCTCGGGGTACGATGCGATGATTCAATTTTCACAGCAATGCTTTCACACATGAATGCCATTTGCTCCGAGAACAAAATTGATACCTCATGCCAATGTTGAGATTTCAATTTTCAATCAAACAGTATCCAAAATCGTTTAGATATAACAAATTATCAAACTTTTCAATTACTTTGCCAAATCCCTTTTTTTTGGCAATTGAAATGTAATCACGAACAAATAAAGGTAGAAATTCCATCTCAATTACACACAAAATAATGGGGAAAACAATGTGTTTGTGTAAATAAGTTTATTATTCAGAAAAAAAAAAACTGAGATACCTCATGCCAAAGTTGAGTTAGAAAGAAGTTTTTTGCTCCGAGAACGAAGAGTACGTTTGTGGTGTTGAAGAAATTAATCTAGAAAAAGATAAGCGCGTTTTGTAAAAATGGCCAAAAATAGAAGGCCATTTATATATAAATACCCCATAAATACAAAGGCCAAAAATAATATAAATGATGAAATTAAGTGCGAATATGGAAGTATTTATTTTTTTTAGAAAGTAGAGAACGGGTCAAAAAGATAATTTAAAGCTGTTAGATTTGTTGGGTAAATTTGATTGGTGTAAATTACAATACATGGGACGATAAATTCGATAATTTGATGGAAAAAAAAAAAAACAAATCTACTAGCTTCCTCCTTGATAAATCTCAAAAAATAAGGAATAATATTAAGGGAAAAAAAAGAAGAAAAAGCAATCTTAATTTTCACTACTACGAGAATCATGAGTGCTGTTTGGTGATGGAGTCCGACGCAAGTTGAGCAGCAGACTGATGGCTGTTCCTCAACGAATGCATCCAAATCTTCATTTACGCTCATTTACTGTGAGAGTACTTGAAACTTAACTGAAAGGCACGTATATAGTCATGATTAACTGACTTGACCAGATTAAAACAAAACATTTTGTAGTTATGAAAACCAAAACGAAGATTTGACAACGTACAAACAAACGAAAGATTAACTAGCTACAAATTGAGATCTAATCCAACCAAAAAAGTCATTAATCACAAAAAATCTCACGGTTAGAAAGAGACAGCTCAAAGTCGTGGAGACTCAAATGCGTATAAATTAAATATGTGGATGACCAGAACTTTAGGGTAAATATGAACACACTTACTTGTTCTTTGTGGCTCGATAATACGTGTCGTGGTGAAAACGTAAAAGATGAAACTCTTTGTGACAAAGTCATGTGTTGCTAAACATTGGATTCATCCAAATACAGCTTGCTGGGAAAGGAAATGCAATAGTGAAAATCAAGAAGAAAAGCCAGCTGTTAAAGATCAAGCCATGACGGATGTTGATGAAGGTTGATAGAGGTAACCAAGGTATGTCGAGGAGCTGATTAAGGGATGATTGACTTGGATTTGGATGACGGAGATCCAAAAAGAGAAAAAATGAGAAGTCATTTGTCCAAAACTCCTCGGCCGGAAAACTTTTGGCGTATTAAATCCAGTTTAATGCAACAAGTAATATGTCTTTATCGAAAAACCAAATGCAACAATCAAGTTAGAAAATGGTTGCTATATAACAGGGGAATTTGACTCTAAGCCTATCTATAAATTGGGTTTTCATTTCATTTAGGCTTAATGTTTCTGGATTTGGGCTCTACTATATATCTAGTTGTGTTGTGTTGTGTTGGGCCTTTAAGCCGAAATTGACATCAAATTTACTAACCTTAAGCGTCTCTCATGATTATGCTTTTAATTTTCGAACATCAAATCAAAATCATGTGATTTTGAAATACATGTAAGTATTAAACAATTAAATAAATAAAAGTAAACCCATGTAAGGGTAACACAAGCACAAATGTATAGTCACCACTAATACTGATTTGACATAATAAACAATAGACACAACACAGTTACATTGGTAACCACATCGGTCATCGTTGAAAAGCGATGCCACATAAAGTCATTGTAATAGAGCAAGACCACATCAAATCATTGTTGATAGACGAGACTACATAACTCACTGCTCAAACGTGTAGACCAATCTAGCCATCGCAATAGCGCGACCAAAACATTCGCAAGGCAAGGCAAAAACAACTACACTACTCCTAGAATGAAACCACAGGCCAGCTCATCTCAGTGGAGGACAAGGACCCTCATGCTAAGGTCAGCTGAAACTTCACTGCTCTAGTGAGATTTCGGCTTCCACATGTCAAGCACCCCTAAATTTGGTTGCATAAGGCTCAGAACTGCTAAATGCAATGGCAACTTGCAAGCAATTGAGTACCTAAATTTAATTCACAATGTAGCGGAACCAAAGGACCTGAGCACACTAGTCCTCGCAACGACAAATTCAGTCTTGGAGAGTGTCACTAGCATGGAAAACTAGCTGACAGCAGTGGTTCCAACCCACCTGCAGCCACAAATCCAACCCTAGACCATGAAATCGAGAGCCAACTAAAAGAAGAAACCTTGAGAGGGCATGACCCAAATCTAGGTATAAGACTGAAATCCATGGAAAAGCTGTGCACAAAATGGTGGGAGAGAAACACAGGAGGGGGAGAAGAGTTATGTGCAGACCAAGAAAGGGTGGGCGGCGCAAGGTCAGAGGGTGCGGACGTGAAGGGAATGAAGAGAAGGCAAGGGTAGGGGAGAGGGAGGAGAATCATAGGGATCAAAGGCTATGAGGAGAAAGGGAGGAGTTGCCACTTGTCCCATGGCTTAGCCAGAGGCCGACGACTATAGAGGTAGCATGTTAATTTTTATTTTTATTTTTTTGTTTTTTTTAACCCTACCAGAATGTATATGCATGTGCGTCATTACCTTTTACCACTTCAGTAAACCACCATTTGCCAGAGTTTACTATAGAAAATTTTGTATTCAAATAGCACGCATATCCTTTCGCAAATATATATAATTGGCCTTCGTTATCACCCTACGAAAAAAATGGGTCTTCTCTAGCGATTGCATCATTTTCTAATAGAAGGATGTCACATCCTAATGTCCTATTAGTATACCCATTAATTTTTTGTCAACCAATGAAAATCATGTTTACGCATGCAATGACAAAAAGAAATTGCTAAGCAATTATACAATAGTCAGACAAGAAGAAGATGAAATTCCAGAAATCCAATCACTGAGAGCAATTGGTCAATCTGAAACTTTGAAAATGATAATTGGTCTTCCATAATGATCAAAGTATTCTGTTCATGCTGCATTTGGTTGACCGTTTCAAGTGGAACCTTCACCAACCAGAACAACACTAAGCACATAAAATCTCAACTTATTTTTAGTTACGTTCCTTAAAATTGTATTTTAATTTCATTTTATTTTTTCTAACTTAAAAGTCACCATTTTACTCATTGAAACTCAAAATTCACTTCATTTTGACTTGTGAACTCTCATTTTTCTCTGAAATTTATAGATTGTCTCCTAAAACATATATGGAACACAAAACCCAATAAGACTATGCCACATATGCAATAAATTTGATTATAAATCTCCGTTATGCTTGAATATTCAACAATTAGAAAATATTAAGTTTAAAAGAAATGGAAGAGATGAAAAACAATAAAAAAGAAATTGATTAGCTTGGCTCACGAAATTAACAGATCTAAGGTAATGTGGAACGAATTTTGAGTTTTATAAATATGACTTTTAGGAGGGAAACTGCGATCAAAATCATGTTCTAGGAGGCAAAGTAAAGCGAATTTTGAGTTTCAGGTAGTAAAGTGGCAACTTTTGAGATACTGAGAGTAAAGTAAAATTAAAATCGAGTTCCAAGAGATGTAGGTAAAAATAAGTCTAAAACCTCTTATGGTTCAATTAATTTGCGTAGAGAAAAGAAGAAAAGTACATTAAACCCCAAAATAATAGGGTCAATTTTAAGTACTTACACAATCTTTTGAGACTCTACAACCCTCTTCATCAATCATATGTCGATTTTATACTTGTATATAGATTTTTCGTTAACTTTAGCTTAATTGGAGTAATGGTTTTTCAACTAAAAATTTGTAGTCATTGGTCTATTAGCTCATCAGAACGTGCAGCTATGGTCACTTTTGTCAATTTTGTTAGAACTTCCGTCAAAATGGGTCATATGTCATGCACAAGAGACTAAATCAAGGGGCAATATGGGAAACCACATGAGAAAATTATAGTAATAGTCCCTCAACTTTATTCTTTAACACAATTGTAGCAATGGCTTTTTCAACATGGGTCATTTTGACGGAATTCTGATGGAGTTAACGAAATGACCATAACTGCATATTTTGATGAGTTAAAAGACCAACTGTCATAGTTTTTAGTTGAGGGATCATTCTTTCAATTGAGTTAAAGTTGAGAGATCATTTCTACTATTTTCTCATTTACAAAATCCAGCAAAAGGGTTTGTTCTCTCCAAATAAAAATTCACATTTGAATTTATTAAGGAAAAATATATCATATTCACAATATTGCTTATTTACATCTACTATTAAAGATGAACCTTTACGTCAACAAGGCTCTCGCTTCGAGATGAACGACTATAACCTACTAAAACAAAACAAAATTACAAAAAAAGGAAACCTTATACTTTGTTGGGAAAGCCGAATCACGCCACTCGTAATGCATTTTGCTCGTCCAAAAGGTTGCGAGGATTACCATAATCAGATAACTCTATCGAAATTTTTATGCAACTAAGATTACCATTGACAATACTTTTCTAGTTTTCTTTAACGAGCAGCTCACGCTTTGACTCCGACCCAGATCCCAAATGCGTGGCCGGATTCACAACCTCATCAACCGCCGTTGAATTCTTCAAATACTTTTTCACGTAGAATTTCAAGAACAGCAACAGAATCGCGCCGTTGAGGACGGAGTTGCAGAGCCAAGCTCCGATCCCGTTGCACCCGCCCCCTTTCAAAATGTGCAGGGAAAGCACGCCGACGTGGCAGACCAAGTTGCAGACTAGCAGCACCACCTGGCAGTTCACCACGAACGGGAAGCACGCCCCGGGGAGCCCGATTCCGGTCCAGAACCGGTAGGCGTAGACGATGGAGTAGAGCAGAGCGGTGGAGAGTATGGCGAGGACCTGGAACGATTGCGAGTATTGGAGCCAGAGGAACGACATGAAGATGAGGATAGACTGGTTGAAGAGGTGGAAGAAGGTGAGGCGGCGGTGGAGGAGGATGGTGAAGAATGTGCGGAGGAGGTGGAGGAACCGGGAGAGGTAGAAGACGTAGGACCAGAAGAAGACGCGGCCGGAAGGGCGGGTGCCGGGCGGGAAGCAGAGGAGCCACTGGAAGGGGGTGGTCTTGGTGCGCCGCCACAACCAGCGGGTATCGCGAATCTCGGCAACGGAGGAGACGAGGATGCCGGTGAAGATGACGGCGTAGATGAGTGCCATGACAAGGCTGTGGACTGCCGGGATTGGGCCGAGCGAGACAGGGCGATCATGGCGGCGGAAGAGGGTGAGTATGAGGTGGAGGGCGCTGGCGGCGGCGATGTAGGCGGGGATGGCGGTGAAGAGGAAGTACCAAGTGGAACCCCATAAGTGGGTGGTGTTCCACCGGAAGTTTACGATGTTTGGGTGCTCCGATAGCAGGTACTTGATGGTTTGCGACATTAGTTGCTTCTCATATGTTCGACGAAATGCTTCAGCGAAAAAGGAGATTGGTGCGGTGAAAAATAATAGAAGATTGGGGGAGATCGGCGGGAATATAAAGGGACCTATAGAATTATGAGACTGCGGAAGTTTCTTTCCTTGTGAAAGTCGGTTTTATTGGTTATAATTTTGTCGTGGATTGACCAATATTCCAGCAGTCAACAATTTATTTATAAAAAATAGTTACGTTATCACTTTTGTCCTATTTGACTTATCCTAATTACGTTTTTCACTCATGACACGTATAAATAAATAAAATTAAATTAAAAAAAAAACCCTAAAACAATAAAACTTAGCAAACGTGAAATTAACTCTACATTTCTTCTAACCTTAAAACAATAATGGCTTGTTTACTAATTCGTAATCAGATTGATGAGAAATGAATTCAGAAAGAATTAGATTGAGCATGAAACATAATTAGATTTTTGTTAAACTTGGTTACTAAATTATCTGGACTGGAGGGAAAATAATATCGGTTCCATGTAAGTTGTTTATTAATTCAATTAAATCGGAGTTAAAACTAGTTTGATTACTAAACTAACCTTGTTATAATAAAGTTTATCTATAAGAAAGTTTTATGTTATTTCCATAGCCACTATTCCCACGCCTCCCCTCTCATACTCACTTTTTTGTTTCCCACCCCCTTAATTATCCCCATAGCCACTGCCCCATGCTCGACAAATTCTGGTCCAATGCTGAGCAGACTCGTCGTCGAAGGTGGTCTCGATCCTCGTCCACTACGTAGGATTGGAGTGTAGGCATCAGATTCCGCGTCGAAAATCTAGAAGAGGAAGTCGTTTGGGGTGGCATGGATGGGTGTGTGGGTGATTTGGGTTGTTTGGGTGTTGTTCCTAGATGTGCAAGTCTGGATTTTGATCTATCTGATGGGGATGCAGAAGAGTAGAGGTGATGCTGTAGGGGATTGTGAAAATGGGATTTTGGGGTGCATTACTGGTGCCGTTGATGGCAAGGTGAGATTTGGCGGAAGGTGGAAGGGTGTTACTGGGGTTTCGAAAAAGGGTAATGCTAGGGAGACCAACATTTTAAACCAAAATTGCAAACCAAATGATAGATCACCAATATGAAACAAGAATGTTAATCAACGCTTAAGTAATAATACAATCATCAACAACCACATCATTTGGTTTAAAAAATTTGGTATCCCTAACATTATCCTTTCGAAAAATGTTCAAGGGTAATTTGGATAGAATGGTTTGATTCCTAATAGCTCATTTATCTCAGAGTCCAATTACCTCCTCTATCTCAGTAATTGAATTCCTGCTAAATCAGGAATCCGACTACTGACTTCGGATGGGGTTCACTTATATATCATTCCCATAGTGTTAGTAAATATTGGAATGGCTTGGAATGTGTGCAATTCCATTTCCTCCGTTTTCATTCCGGTGGGGTTCTACCGTCCTCTCCTTCTCCTTCCTTCGCCTACCTTTTCTCAGTCACCATCTTCCCTATGCGTTATGAGAACACCGTTCACACTGCTCTCCCTGTTTTGATTATTGGTAAACACTGATCTTTTTTTTTCTTTTCTTTTTTTTTGTCATGGAATTTTATTTCTTTTTTTGTGGCTCTATATGTCGTTTCTTTCATTCTTCATTGTTGCAAACTTCTGTTTTGTTTGTTTGATCCATAATCGTTTTGAGTATTGTAATTTTGTTGAGTCCATATTTTTAATAAGCTTCTTAAGCTCCACCATTGCAAGTAACTATTGCTACTGTTATTTTTAAACTAGCCGACTATTGAATGTTAGTTGGAAGTCCAGTATTGTTGTAGACTGAATTTAAGCATCCTCAATTGGTTTAGTTTGTTTTTCTTTGAAAACCAAATTATTCTCACCTCCAATTTGCTTGCACTTGCAGAAAAACGACAATGGAGGAAGAAGGATAAGAGAACGACAGAAGAAGAAAGGTGAAGTTTAACGTTTGCTAGGTTTTAGGGTTTTTCCTTTTTTTATTTTTTTCCTTTTTATTTTTTATTTTTTATTTTTTTATTTTTTGTTTCTTTTAATTGAATGAAAATTCATATCATTTTAAATGGTGTGGTTGTCTACCTAAGATGACATCTAATGGTACAATTGGATGATAAGAATAACATTTTTAATTTAATTTGTTAATAGAATACACGTGTTAAGTAATAAGTGAAAAAAGTTAAAAGGTAAAGGCAAATAAAGAAGATAATTAGCAGATAGATAGATATATATATATATATATATATATATATAGTTTTTTTTTTTAAAGTGTCAATAACAGCTCCATATATATATATATATATATATATATATATTAATAATTAATTAATTAAGTTGGATGTCGATGTCTTGGTCTAGAAGGATTTTTAGTTTTCGCATTTTGATTGCCCAATATACTTGGCGTTCTAGAGGGAGATAAGGAAAATCATGAATTGACAATAAGAGCACTATGATATGCATGCAATACAAACATGATTCACATGAGAAGTTTGACTTTCTTTACCCTTAAATAATTGTTGTTTGAACTATTCTCGAATGCATTTTTTCGTGTTAAAAAATGGTTTAACAACATACTTGAACGTAACAATTTTTTGTTCTCTTTACATCTAAGTTCGAATGTAATATCCCACATCGTCCAGGTGAGTGATCCTTAAATGTATATTCTCATCTTTACCTAGTACGAGGCCTTTTGGGAGCTCACTAGCTTCGGGTTCTGTATGAACTCCGAAGTTAAGCAAGAGGGGGCTTGAGCAATCCCATGATGGGTGACCCACTGGGAAGTTGCTCGTGAGTTCTCAAAAACAAAACCGTGAGGGAATGGTAAGCCCAAAACGGACAATATCGTGCTACGGTGGTGAAGCGGACCCGGGAAGTAATCCGTCCCGGGCCGGGATGTGACATCGAATATTACTCAATAAAAGACAATGTTTTTTGAACAAAAACAAAAAGTTTCTCTTTTAAGTCAGCTTACTAAAATATTGATATGTGAATCTCTCAAATTCTTATTTATGTCTCACAGAGACATTTCACCTTTCTCTTGGCCACCATTGAACGATTCACCAGCGACAAGAATCAAACTCATGACTTGTCGTGTGGAATGCATACATTTTCCAACCACTAGACCATCCCGTGATGATTTTGTTCATCTGTTTTCATAGGATTCTTAATTAAATATTATAAAGATCACATTTATTTATGTTAATGTGTTTATTTTGGTGTGTTTTACAATTCACTCTTGAACACAAAAATAAGTGATACAAAATGCATGTTAGAGGAAGATATTTTGCAGAATATAAGTCAAATTTATGTGGGCAGCGAAATTAGTTAGACATATTAATACAAACGCGACAACAAATGTCCAAGTGGCCATTTTTCTAATCACATTTCGCATCGTACACTAACGACAAGACATCTTGGTAGTTGGATATCTTGTTGTCCACCAGATGTTCTAATCAATGAAGCTTACCTTAAAACTGAGAGTAACCATCACGGATGCCCATTTAATGATGACGAATTTTAGGTTTATATTTAACTTAACACGTTTTGGGTTCAATTTTTTGTCCTAATTAATCACAGGATGATGAGCCAAGAAGGTTAAAATGTCTTTATAGGTTTTTACGGCTCAGTAGACTATCTTAACAAAACCAATTTGTCAATTTGCGTCGGTTCTAGAAGGAAAGCGGCAATGACGGCCGGCAGAGGCGATAAAAACCGGTACAAAATTATGGTAAAAAAACCCAAAACCATTGACGAATTAGCCCAAGCCCAAAATATCATGGGCCTAGTTAGGCCCAAACACCTCTCAAGATTATTCATTTTTGACACAGTTGACTTAAAATCGGAAATCCATAATCTAATCCAACGGCTAGAATTCGAGGAGGCACAATCTGCTATCCAGAAGCCGCCAGGTTGGCATGAAAAACGATCTCCCGTCCGGAGATCTCAAGCCGCGTCAAAATTGCACCTCCCACCAAACAACAAATTCTCTGCACTCTTCCTCCTTCCCGTCAACGGAGATCTCTCGCCGGTGCTCGGATTGACTGGCCTTCGATCCGCCTCACTTCTTATATGTGAAGGTTAGTAGCGATCCCTACTCGGGTATTCGATCAGATTATATTGTGGATTTATTGTTGTTTTTTGTTCGTTCGGATTGTTTGAATGGATGAATAAAATTTCAATTTTTTTGTTGAAATCGGTGAATTTGGCGTATGAAATTGTGATTTACGAGATCTTGGGGGTGTTTGAATCGTTTAGTTTGAAACTCGAATTGTTGTGACTAAATCTATTAACTTTCATATGATCAGGAATCGCAAGAGAATTGATTCAAATTTCATAGAAATTTGTCATGATGGCGAATTTTTCCTACTTTTTAAAGATAAATTGAGGTTTAGATTTCTGGGTTTTCAGAGATTTTCCCTTTCTTGTTGTTTGATTGGAATTTTAATTACTAATTATCAATGGAGTATCTTCTTTTTTTTTTTCTTTTTTTTTTTTGAAGTCCGGGTTTAATTCGGTGCAATTGGGGCTTGCCTGAAATGGTGATGTTTTTGTGTTGTAGACCTGTGGTTTAAGGAAATTTTGATGTTTTAGTGGCTGGTTTTGATACGAATGAACTAATTCGTTTAGGGTTGTCCAGGGATGGTAAGTGGGTTCGGGGAATCAATGAGCAGGTCGTCCCAAGGGCCTTCATTCTCCGGCAGCAACAATAACGGTGACGCTGGTGATTTCGAATGCAATATTTGCTTTGAATTGGCCCAAGACCCAATTGTGACCCTATGCGGCCATCTCTTCTGCTGGCCTTGCCTTTACAAGTGGCTCCACATTCACTCCCACTCTCAGGAATGCCCTGTTTGCAAAGCCCTTGTAAAGGAGGAGAATTTGGTTCCTTTATACGGTAGGGGAAAGACGTCAACTGACCCAAGATCAAAGTCCATTCCTGGCATTAGCATCCCAAACCGTCCAGCAGGACAAAGACCCGAAACAGCTCCTCCACCAGAACAGAACCATTTTCCTCTCCGTGGATTTGGGTTCATGGGAGGGATGGGAGGTTTGGGCGGGTTTGCACCAGTTGCAACCACAAGGTTTGGGAATTTCACATTTTCTGCGGCTATTGGTGGCTTTATCCCTTCTATGTTCAATTTTCCGCTGAATGGGTTTCCTGATCCCGCCATTTACGGTGAAAGTGCTGGATTTCCTCATGGGTTCTCAAATGCATTTCATGGCGGTCATATACATAGACATCACCTCCGCAGGGGAACAGGTCAGGGACAGCAAGATTATAGATTGAAGATGTTGTGTATGATTGTTATAGTTTCAGTAATTCTTGCTCTCGCTTGGCAGTAGGTTGAATGCCAGTCTCAAGTCGCTAAGTTGCTAACTCGATATTAGGGTGTAATCAACCTCTTGCATTGTATATCTGCTAGTTCATCTTTTTTGTTCTCATCAGGTTAAGTGTTCATATTCTACTGTTGTCTGTAACGTTGTCGATTTTGCCTGGTTGTCACAGCATGGTGGTTCTGTTTCCAGATTCTCTCCCTACAACTTATTGCTTGTTTAAGTACTGGATTATTAGTAATTGGTGAACTTTACATGCAATGAATGACAGAACTTTGTATTTTTCGGCAGAATGCCAGTTCCTAATGTGTTAGTTCATTACCGGATAATTCGATGTATGCCATCCTTGCGTAGTGTTTTTGTGTTCTGAGCATTTCCCTTGAGGTGTAATGGATCTGATTCCCATCGAATGCTTAGCGTATTCTATACGTTCGGTATGAAATCTCACATGAATACGAAATACATAGCAGGTAGGCATCCATCAACTGTTGTCTAGTGATGCATTGTTTGTTTGCACCGAAAATCGTCAACTGGTTGTCCAGTCGAGCTTTTGACGATTTTCGTTGTCTTCCAAATGATTCGATCGACGAATTTAGCAGACATGTATCCATCCACTGGTCCCTTTTTCTAGCTTTTGTCTGCAATCTTGTAGTTTATAGTGAAAGAGGAGAATGCGATTTGATCAAACGCCGTAAGAATCTGAAAACCAAGTTGGGGAGAGGTTTTGTCTTCCTAAAATGGACATGGGCCTGGTCTGGTCTGTACGGACATTCTTCTATATGCCGGATGTATTTATCTACAAGGTTTTAAGTTCCAAGTTTATAGTGTTTTATCCCAGTAGCAGGAAGTAATTATATTTTTGCACTTTGATACGGGTTTGATTTTCACCGTGTTTCTTTTCCCTTAACAACTAATAATTTAACCCACTAATGTTTCGTTCGCCAAAAAAAAATTCCAAGTTTGACTTCTGAGTCTTTGAACGTGGCCGTATGCTGGTGCGCTCGAAACTCGATTTGTATGTATATTTGGAGGATTTGATTGTATGTACACGGCAGCACCGACATATTATGTACTCTTTCTTTTAATGTTCGTGGGCTACTTGGTATAATTTAGGGTCTCATTACTATGCTCGAGTTTTTGTTTTTATACATTGAAATTTTATACCAAGAATTTAACGGCAATAAATGTTGATATGTAATATACATCGGAACATAATGTGGTTCATTTAGTGACACGTACATGTCCTTTAATTTAATCTCATTAATAAAAATTTAAACGTTAAAAGATAAATTAAGTCAAAATGATGCGTGTTATTCAACGAGATAGGTCATAGAGATGCCATAACGAGATGAGACAACTTTCGAGCATGCACTTATATATATATGATTGACAATTAATGATGATTTTATACAAATCAATCATAAATGTATTTGAATTCTCTCCCCTCTCCTCCTTCTCCTATTTGAACGTTCAAAATTAAGCCACGTTATCATCTTATTTTATCTTGTTTGTAGAGAGAAAGAAGAAGAGGAAACTGAGAAGGAGGGGAAATATGTGAGAAAATCCAACTCCATTTGTAAGATATCTACCTGTCTACCTAGGGGCGCACGTTGAATTAGAAATTTCAATCCAACATGAATCGTTCTGAGTTTGAACATTTTCAATTCCGAAAATTTTCAAAAAATTTGAATAACAATTGGAATGTACATATCTCAAACTTAATATTATAGAAAAACCATGCATATTTTTATTTTTTGTATTTATTAGTATATTTAAATATGCTTTATATCGTATTTAAACCTAATATTTATGCAATAATTATTTAAATGCATGCAAGTCCCAAATTCCTAGTCTCTAGAGAAGCATGTGCGCTCATGGATGAACTTTTATTTAAGTTTCCTACCGCACATGTTTTGGGTTGTCAGTGTGTGACCACTGAAAACTGTTCAATGTACACATTTATATCAAATATCACTACCTGTTATTGGCATTCCGAAATAATCAGTTGTACTTATAATATTTCATTTTTATTTTCATTGTAAAACAATAGGAACGTAGAATGATTATATATCTTGGAGTGTTAACGACAAATTGTTTTGTTAAAATGTCAGAGTGATTGACAAACAATTTGTGTTAGTGATCACATCGATGTTGTTCTTTAACTTGCATTTTAACACTTACACAACACGATGAGCGTGGTCCGTAGAAGTTTAACAACAAAAAACCTCAGTTATCATTAGAAGTGGAACTGCTCAATATAATTTAAAAATAAAAATAAAATAAAAAAAGAAAATTTGTGATATGAATTTATGAAATTTAAGATATGGATAGGAGTTCTTGATGACAGTATTTATGGATAATCTTAATTTGTTTCAAATTGTACAAGCATGCATGTATGACATAAATGACTGAAAGTGCTTTTGGTGAGTTGATTTTGGATTTCAAAAGTACTTTAAGTGTTTTTTTTTTTAGGAAGAAGTATCAGATATGTACTTCTTTCGTAAAGCACTTAAGTGCTTTTTCAGAATCCATTTAAACTTTTAGTAAGGATTGGTTTCAAATACATTTTCATAAAAAATGCATTGAGTCATTTTAAAACTACTTCAACACAAACCTATATAAAAGATGATGCTTTCCATTTCTGTAGACTTTTGTATACATTAGTGACGGTGATGTTCATTTATGCAGTTACTGGTCCCTGACGAAGTGCTTTAATTATGTGCTTTTTAAGCACGGATTTTAAACGCGTCTTTTAATTATTGCTCACAAGTGCAAAAAAAAAAGGTTGGATTATAGCATGATTAGGTGATAAGAAGAAGAAAAGAAAGGAAAAATGATCATTTATTTTAGCTTGTTGAGGGGAATTTACGAGTTAAAATGTACTTAACGACACGTATAATCCACACTAATCCATTCGTTAATTAACGACGTTCAACTAAATTATGATTAAAAAGTGAGGGATCTGCATTTACCACATAATTATTTAGTTTAATACAATCGAGCTTTCCATGTCTCTTTTAGCACATGAATGTGACATAATATTTTCCCCTCCTCTGGAGTATGTTAGTAGAAAACTTGGTCTCGAAGCTTCAAGTTTTTTTCTTCTTCTAGGTTTTTAATTGCTTCTCATTTGAGAGGTATCAGTGGCGGAGTTGGGAAATATTATATGTAGGGGTAGTAAGAATAGTATGTTATGTGTGTAAATTTTTTTTGGACAAAGTAGCATGCAAATTGGTATTTCACTTGGTAGGTCTAAGGTCATTTGTCAAGTCATATTGCACACATGTCGACAGATGCCAACAACTTCTGATCGAGTTTGTTGATTGATATCTGTAGCTTTTGAGTAGGCGTGTCGACATATGTTAATGTATGTCGAGTGAGCCTATCGACATATGCCCATAGAAACACATAAAAAGGCATGAGACTAGCAACTACCCTGCCCAATGCTCATACAGACAATTCGTAGAGCAGTTAGAGGATAGCTTTCAAGGGCATCTCAGATTTTCAAATGGCAACACCTACCTCTTCTATGGAGAATTTCTAGGCTTGGGGGTGGATTCGCCCCTGATAGGTATCAGTAGCTCAAAAATAGTTCTGTCAGACTGCGATACATCAACATTTTGAGAGGTATTAATAACAAGAAAATAAGGGAAAGAAAAACAAAGTAAAATGATGAGAAAATTCATTCTTAAGAAGAAACAAGTGGATTGACAAATCGAACGTATAATCAGATATTTATTCACTGTATTAGTATTTCTTTCATCAAATAATATGTCCTACATGACACAAAAAAAAAAAAAAAAAAATATATATATATATATATATATATATATATATATACAAACAGAAATATATCCCGATTGTTCACAAAAATTTCTCGATTCAATGGAGCATCAACAAACTACTAATATACATTATCTAGGTCTTATATAGCGAGTTCATTTTGGTGTACGGTCTTAGTCGTATAATATAAAAGACAGCCTTACGAAATCCCTAAACCAATTCTAATTCTTTGGTATGGACAAAGAATTACTAGTAGCCACATTCTTATTACAAATTGTTATTATTTTTTCAAAATATAAAAACTTAAATATACACTTGAATTTCCTTACCTAATAAGACATAATTAATAATTTAATTGTCAAATGCATCGAACAAAAGTTTCAAAGACTAGATGATTATTCAAAAAAAAGAAGAAGACTACTAGATGAAAACTTTTTCGAGTCTAATAGTTAAATGTCTTAAGTTGGACGATATAATTAATATTTAATGAATTAAGTGTGATATTAATATAATGATAAACATTGAAACGAGCAGATTAATTATACTTCATGACAATTTGAATTCGAAAGATGTACAACACTTTTGTCGAAATTTTTATTTACAAGTTACAATAGGGTAAAAAATAAACAAAATGAAGAAGATGGGATGTAGGAGGTTCAACTTGAAAGATAGAGATGTATCATCCTATCACATATCTCACTCATTAATGAGAACTCAACAACTCCCTCCTCCCTCTTTCCTTTGAAATATATTCTTTTAATCGAGAAAATTTTCAATGCCGAGAACATGACCTGGTATAATAAGTGTCATAATACAAGTGATTGAAATTTCTTTTTAACATATCCGAACACTTATATTATAACATTTGGTGTACCAAATTGTGTTTTTGGCACACTAAGAAACCTTTTAGTTTAATCCCCCCCCCTCTTTTGAGTCCTTTCCCATGCCCTGCACACAGTTCACCCCATCATCCACCCCTTCATTCCATTTCCAATTTTCCAAATTCCCAAATTCCCAAATTCCATCTCTTTTTTTTGTTTT
Organism: Pyrus communis; assembly: GCF_041283825.1. Classification (NCBI taxonomy): domain Eukaryota; kingdom Viridiplantae; phylum Streptophyta; class Magnoliopsida; order Rosales; family Rosaceae; genus Pyrus; species Pyrus communis. The sequence goes on along the minus strand of NC_142572.1, from coordinate 21,326,178 downwards.
GTTTTTTTTTAAATTTACAAAAGACCCCACAAAAGCGTGTCCTTTAAAATCCCCCTCCTCATATATTAAACTTAAAATCTACGCCCCATCATCTAAAAAATATTACAGATCTCATTGCATCACACTCCCTCCCTTTTCAAATTATGCCCATGCCACCTCCACTCCTCCTCCTCGCCCTACTTCTCTTCCTCTCCCCCGCCACCGCAACAATTACCGCCACCCAACAGTTTAGAGAAGCACCTCAGTTCTATAACTCCCAAGACTGCCCTTCCATCACCACGCTCCCCGACGTTGACGTGGACCCCGACGAATCAGACGACGGCCACATGATTTGCTCTCCTCAAGCAGTCCACGTGGCAATGACTCTCGACACCGCCTACATCCGCGGCTCCATGGCCGCGATCCTCTCCGTCCTCCAACACTCATCCTGCCCCCAAAACGCAGTCTTCCACTTCGTCGCCTCCGCCGCCGCCAACGCTTCCCTCCTCCGCCAAACAATCTCCACCTCATTTCCCTACCTGAAATTCCGAATCTACGGCTTCGACGACTCCCACATCTCCGGCCTCATCTCCACCTCCATCCGCTCCGCCCTCGACTGCCCCCTCAACTACGCCCGATCCTACCTCGCCGACCTTCTCCCCTTCTGCGTCCGCCGCGTCGTCTACCTCGACTCCGATCTCATCCTCGTGGATGACATCGCCAAGCTTTCTGCCACTCCTCTAGGAGGCGTCGCCGTCCTCGCCGCCCCGGAGTACTGCAACGCCAACTTCACCTCCTACTTCACCTCCGCCTTCTGGTCGAACCCCTCCCTCTCCCTCACCTTCGCCGACCGCCACGCCTGCTACTTCAACACCGGTGTCATGGTCATCGACCTCGACCGGTGGCGCGGCGGAGACTACACGGCGAAGATCGAGGAGTGGATGGAGCTCCAAAAGAGAATGCGTATCTATGAGCTCGGATCCCTCCCTCCGTTTCTTTTGGTGTTCGCAGGGAAAATCGCGCCAGTGGAGCACCAGTGGAACCAGCACGGGCTCGGCGGCGATAACTTCAGGGGGCTTTGTCGTGATCTACATCCGGGCGCAGTGAGTCTTTTGCATTGGAGCGGAAAGGGGAAGCCGTGGGCCCGGCTGGAGGCCAATCGGCCCTGCCCGCTCGATGCTCTCTGGGCTCCTTACGATCTCTTGGAAACGCCTTTTGTGTTGGATTCTTAAGGCGGAAAGAGGTGGCGTCTTGGGGTAGTCGCAGAGTCGCAGCTGAGACTGTGAATTGTGCGTCGTCGTTTTGAGGAACGTGCGAGCTCTCGTGATGATCAGTCTTTTGGGATTTGTTTGTAGATTATACTACCGGTATTATATCTGGAACAGAAAAAAAAAAAAAAAAAAGTACGTAGCTGAAGCTGATGATATCTGATAAATATCTGGGGGAAAAATAAATTAGTCCGGAAAAAAAATGGATTAATGTTTATGAATTTCCCTAATATTGTTTGTTAAAAAAAAAAATCAAGGTAATCTTGATTTCAATGAGTTTGAGATCTAAAATCTTGTTAGTTTGATTTCAATGAGTTGGAACTGATGATAATACAGATATGTCTTTTCTTACTAAATTAATTAGTTGCGTTTGATAATTACGCTTAATTATCAATTGTATTAATCTCACTCTCTTCTTACCATGGATCAAAGCTACCTAGGTACTACTGTACTGGTCCAGTACTAGCCAGATTAATTATCCAAACCTATCAACTGATTTAGAAAGATTGTGTAGCTCCCTATTGACTCACGAGTCACAATCAATGACCTAATGTTTTGCTAGTGTATTATTATTGAACTTTCTAACTACATTAAATACAGTCTTTGAAGTCTTTTCTTATTATTTTGTACCAGTAATTTTAGAGAGATCAATTATTTTGATCGAATTTTGTAAATTATATGATATAATTGTTGATAATTAAATTATTACTTAAATGTTGAATAATATGTTCATTTTTTGTATTAATGACAAATAATATAATTTGTAAATTTAATCTAAAAGAATTAGTCTAGCTAGTATTATTCTATGTAAGCTGAGACATGGATAAGAGGATGACATTTTATACCGTACACTACTTAATTGCTGCAAATTCGCTAACAACTCCTAGCCTCCTACTGCTATCCAATCACTTTTGAACACGTGTTAAAATATGATTATGTAACAGTGAAAGTTGCTGCCGAATTTGCAACAATCAAGTAGTGTTCTTTATCCTCTCATTAACCCTAATACCTATACTCTAGTGTTATCCTCTCATTAACACTAATATGTACACGGTAGGGCCAACTGGAGTATTTTTCTGTGTTTGTGTATTGACAATTCAACAATACCAGCGCAAGTTGGAGTTCTCGTTATTGCAGGAACGACATTAATTAAAAGAAAAATCAATGAAAAATGTTTGAAAATTTTAAATTTTAATGATAAAGGTAAAATAAAGGGTAAATTGACTAATATTAGGATTGACTTTTTAATGTAAAAATGTGATTTTTCGTTAAAGTGAATAATACATGAAGTTTTTCGTTAAAATTTCCATTAATTAAATTGTTAAGTAATATTTCTTATTTTTTAAAGTAAATTACAATTTGATACATATATAAATACTATAAATAAAAAATATTACTCTTATTAGATTTTTTATATCACATATTGTACTCTCTCTCTAATAGAGATATGACAATGTTGGTATGTCCTACTTTTATTAGAGAAAAGAGATGATACATATGTGATATGAAAAATATAATAAATATAATGTTACTCTAAATATAATACCTTAAGGCCTCGTTTGGCAGCTCGGACTGTACTGACTATTTTTGTTGAATAGGATAAATAGCCACTGGATAGTACTGACTAAATTAGTCGGGCGTTTGGTGCAGTATCGGACTAATGATCGTATTATTTATACTGTGTTTGATTTTATACCGGACAGGAGGAATCAAACTTAAAATAAAATTAAACTTAAAAACAATTATAAAAAAAAAAACAGAAACCATCACTTTTGTTCCCAAATCTCTCTGCCGCACCCCTCAAACTCCCTCCCTCTCTCTCTCTTCTTCTTCCCCGACTGCAGAAGAATCCCAAGTAAATTCAAACAACCAGTTGCGGAAGAATCCCAAATTGAAATCATCTCTCCGCCACACCATGTTTCTTTGCAAGACCCAGTTACAGGGGAGGACGGCGAGTAGACGATGAGGAAGGCCACAAGGAGAGGACAACGAGGAAGGTGACGAGGACTAAGAGAGCAGAGATGGCGAGAGAAAGTGACGGCGACAGAAAACGACGGCGAAAGAAAGCGACGAGGAGGACGGCGATGGTGAGAGAAGGTGATAGGGAGGACGACGACACCAAGAGAAGGCGAGAGAGAGAGAGAGAGGGCCGAGTGAAGGTGAGAGAGAGGGGGCCGACTAATAATCCGAGCATTTTGGTTGGTTTTATTAATCCGGTGTATACCGTGTTAAATAAGCAGACCGATTAAATTAATCCGGTGCTTATTTAGTATGAGTGAACGCCAAACACCCGCGTCTGTATAACTAGTCATATCCGATCCTTTATCCAATCTGCCAAACAGGACCTAAGATTCCACATATTAAATTGTAATTGTTTAAAAACATGAACGAATGAATATATAATTCCCACACATACAAAAAGGAAAGATATAAAGAAGAAATGGTTTGATGATAAATCATAGAACCAATTGTTTGATTGCCAAATCTTTTGTACTTAAAATGAGTGTGTTATCTCTGTGACCTAAATCATGAACTATACATGTTTATAAACTTAATTTTTTAAAATTTTATTTTCAAAAACTTAGTATATGTCAAATAATAATTGTGACAATAGAGAAATTACACTCATTTTATGTGCAAAATTTTTGATGTTCATGACTTCAATTATTAAATAAGCTTCAACCCAATAGTAGATATCATACAAAGCCAACCTGTACAATCTTTATTCGAAACCCTTTTTCATTCTAATTAAATTTAAAAAAAATATATACTTTTTCTTTGTTTAAAGTTTAAAAATATGTGATATTTCGTTGAAGATACGAAGTGTCGGTAGGAGCGGGAAAAGGACAAGGAAAGAGGATGGCAAAGTCGTAAAAAAATAATGGAACGCGGCAAATTTTTATGCCAAAAATTAGTACGGCAAGATTAGTACGGCAAGCGAGAAGGGCTCAACCAGGTCGTACGTTTAGGAAAAAATTTTAATTATGACCGAAATACAAGTGGTACATTACGTGTTTTAATAGAAGTGGTGGAAAATTTTATTTTTTAAGTTGTTAAAAAGCACACATATCTCATTATTTGTACAATGATACGTGGTGTATCATTTCGTGTACCGATCACATTAAAAAATCTCGATAAGCCCTGGGGCCGTGGGTCTTACCTACTTTCAGGTTCGGTTTTAGAATTAAGGCCGCCGGCATAAAGCAGTTCGGACACGGAAACAAAACAGAGATCCTCTTCGGATGTTGTTCTTTATTTCCATTTGTACTTTGAAACCGTATTTCTTTTTTAATTTAATAATGTACGCATTTTTTAATTTATATGAATAATTAGGAATATATATAATTTCAATCTTAATTTTGTCAATAAAAAAATTAAGTCTTAATATTCTATAGGTGGTTGTATAATTACCTACAACCAAATATTTCAGGCTGATTTCTTTCATCCAAAGTAACCAATATATAAGATATGAGACATGATTGATAGATACTTTTTAATATGTCCATGATAGATAATTCTTACTTTATCACTATCATCACAACAACCCTCGAATTGAAGAACATTTAGTTTTTTTATAAGAGATTTGTAGTTTAAGTAATTAAATATGTTTATACATGCATTTAAGTCATGTACCAAACGAATAAGTGACTAATTAATACAATGAATAGTTGTCAAACGTACTCCTTCATGAATACGTGTGTCGAAAGTATGAATTTCACGATGAAAAAAAAAAAAGAAGAACAAATCTTTTGTGTTCTTATAAAGAATTGAACTACTTTTCATTATATCAACAATTAATTTTATGGTTTTTGAATTTGTTAAAAGGGAGAGAAGAAAATGACTGAATATTCTCTCAAAAGCAAGTAGCTTTGTGTTTCGGGCCACCACCCCTCTTATGAAACCACTTACACTACTTGAAATGATGTTTGAATAGAAGTCTGTGGTGATGCACGACGGAGGAAGTGGTGATCAATGGCGGGACCTATAACTTTGGCCTGCCACGGCCCCATGAATTTACTACAAGGATGGCTTTGTTCCAAAGAAAGGGATCCTCTCTGGATCCCTTATTCCTAATCCACAAAATCCGGAAATCCGAGCCATTGAAATTTGATTCAACGGCTAAAAACAAAACCTACTTTAAAAGTTATAATAACTTTAGCCGTTGGATCAAATTTCAATGATCCGGATTCCCTGATTTGATAGATTTGAAGAAATGGATCCTCCTCCGGATTCCTTTCCTTGTTCCAAGTCACAATCAATATAAGTGCATGCCAAGCTTTTTCTTTTTATGTGATAACATTCCAAAGCACTTGTTAACTATCACCAATTGACCTAATCCACATATGTACAATCCGCATGAAAGCCTTGAGCTGTTCCAAGGGTTGTTTTTGCTAGGGTTTCAGTGGCTGAGCTGAAACTCCGTTGCCGGTAAACTTACATGTCTTTCTTCACATGGAGGTGTTCCCATATTTGTACGCAGAGAGGTGGGTACTGATGTTAGACGTGGCATATTCTTTTTGCCTGTCAAATTTGGAGGTGCCCCTTAGTCTACGTTTTTTAAGATGACGCATACCGCAGACCAATAAATAACCAAATTAAAAGATGAAACGTCTTTCTTTATTTTTTGAGAGTGGAAAGCTAGCATGTAACTATTAGCTGTCTTAATTGATGTCAATTGTTTCTGACTATCTTAATTAATCAAGAAAATTAGGGATTGTGATGGCAGGCTCAAATCATCAACGACCCATTTCATGAGGTTATTGGAAACTCCAGTCTCCTAATCGGAGCTCGGTTTTTTTCAATAGTTATGAACGAGATTATGGTAAAGATTAAGCTGCAAAAAGATTCATAAGTTGTTGTTAACTAAGTTGAAGTTACCAAATTTTGAGGAGTCAGTATCAATTTATGCCTAATTGCTCCAAATTCTAATCATATTTTTTAAATGAACCAGAGCCAACCAAGATTGATCTTGTAAAAGATCCGCAACAGAATGAATACATTTATTTTTCAAATGATTCATATAGTCAAGGGTACCCATTCCAAATTTCATTCCAATCAAATGATCCGCATTTGTCAATAAATCCCGTGGTAACAAAAATATATAGTTTTGAGATATATCAAGATTCAGCCTTCGGTTTATATTTATTTCATCAACCAACCTTCTTAATTCACATCTTTGTTCTTAATTCACATCTTTGTTGAAAGAATTCCTTTTTTAATTCTTTACATAAGAATTCAGAAACTACTGGATCTCCACCTTCGCAATAAGCAAATTGTTAATAAAACTCCATCTTTTGACCCAATTTTTTTTCTCCTTATCTTCATACTTAAGTTTATTCTTAAGGATATCACATCGTTTCTTTTCAAAAAGATAAGTACTAAGTTTTCAAAGTCCACATGAAGGCTCAGTTTACAAAGGTCCCATTGTGTCTGCTAAATATAATTCAGGGAAAGTCTAGAAAATGAGAAGATAGGGCAACAAGTCAAATTGATAGAATTACTTTCACATGGAAGTATGGAACTCCCATGTGTGCTGCAATCCCAATAGATATATAATTTCCTACTTACTACTTTGTTGCATTTTGTCCCACATCGGGATTCCGGCAATCAACAGAAGCCGTATGGTGCATAAAAGAAAATTGCGGTTCGCTGTTAAACTCATACCTTTCTCGGCCTTTTGGCTAAGATCAAGTGTAGTATCTGTTCTTATCAGTTTAATATTTGATATGTGGATCATCGATTCACACGATATTAAATTAATTTTTTAAAGGGGAGGGTTCATTACAGTAGCTTGCTGCTGGAGCTCTTGTGCGTTGCCTTTGTGTTACACTATTGCATTGGCTGGCGCACCCTACCAAACCAGTTAAAGGTTTAGCTGTTTAATCGACAACGCTCTTCCAACACTAAGCGAACTAGAATTCACTTTGTTGAATCGCAAAGAAAGCTAATCTAAGAACTTACAATATTTTTTTTACTAAGCGGTGAAAACATAAATTTCAAATTTTTGACGAACAGCAGAGATATCTCATATTTACATGGAACAAACTTCGGTCGGAGGTGTTTCCTAGGGTATTTCATGCCTTTGGTTAGGAGTTTGTGCACGACTGCTGATCCGGGCAACGCCCACTCAAGGCTGAGATCGCGGATGGCGTCGTGGGACCAAAACACATGAAGTCTAGTCTTCGTGAGGGTGGTCGCGCTATAGAATTTCTCCTCTTTGAATCGCTCAATCTTCCATCATCGGTGCTGTGACTGATGACAGATTTCACCTCCATTAGAACAATCGAGTCAAATAGATAATATGCAAAGTAAGTTGGATTTTGTGTGCATGCACTTGTAATGTCATAGAACATAACAGAAGAAGAACAAAGCACAAACAATGCTGAAAATTTATCGTCTGCAATCTGCAGAATGAATTCATGACAACTTGGCAGTGTTTCAGAGCCCTCCAAATTGTCCATCAATTGTGAGAATTTCAAGCTAACTAATCCGTTAAGAGTTGGAAGGCTTCGTGAAATTGATGGAACGGAAACAAAGGAGAATGCATTGTGCGTTTGCGAGCTTTCGTCCCACATCGAACAGTGTCATAAACAAGGGAAAGCTCCGTGCCGTATAAAAACGAAAACGAGACTCTCGTTCAAGTCATACCTTTCTCGGCCTTTTGGCTAAGATCAAGTATAGTATCTGTTCTTATCAGTTTAATATCTGATACGTGAACCAATGGCTTACACGATATTAAATTAATTTCTTTAAGGGAAGAGTTCACTACAATAGCTTGCTATTTGAACTTTCAGGCGTCGCTTTTGCGTTGCACTACAGCATTGGCCTGGCGCACCCTCCAAATAGTTAAATTGTTTTCTGATGATACAGTCTACGAAGCAAAAACTCGGAATGTTTTACTAGTAATACAGGAATCTCTCGTATTTGCAGGAAACAAAATGAGGCTGCTTACCATGTGGCACCTTGGTCGCAAGCTCCGTATCATTCTATGAGAACAATCTTCGGATACGACAACGACTGGTGAATTACCAATTCTTCAATCAACGTATCCTTCTTCTTTTAGTTTTATATCAAGTAATCCAATTTCTAGCCTACATTTCATTGGAGCTCGAAAACTTTGTGAAATTGGTGGAACACGATGGTTGATTAATTCCTATACATATCTTTTAGAAGTGGAGGAACGAAGAAAGAATGCGTAATATCTTTGCGTGCTTTCATCCCTCATCGAGAGTAATCTAAAACAAGGTTATTGCAAGCCGTACAAAATGGAAGACGAGTTTATCTTCCCATAAAATTAACATCTAATACGTGAGCTAATGATTCAGTAGATATTAAACAATTTTTTTATTTTTTATTTTTTTAAGGCGAGGCTCCCGTTCGTCTTCTTTGCGTTGCATGACTACAATGGCATGGAACACCCAATAATTCTGGTTCAAACTTCTGCTATGAAACTATCTCAAACGCAGGAAGAAGGGGAGAATATTGAAACATTAGAGGGAAAAAAAATCCCCAACAGAAAAGGAAAAGTTACTGTATTAATTGATCTAAGTACATTGTCTTGATTTTCATGTTGCGAGGCAGATCGTGACAATGTGTCATACAAAACGACTTCGTTCAAGAGATTTTCATTTTGTTTTGGTTCACTTTTTATGCAATCCACTACTAGCCAAAAAAAAAAGAAAGAAAAGGTTAATCCTCCTAGTCATTTAATTGCCATACGACATAAAAAGCTGCAACTTATGGTGGTAATTATCAAGGGGCGGGAAGGGATCACCTGGCCCTCCGAATTCTGGTGAATTTTTTGGGTGATCTGAGTGCTGCTTTTTTGAAGGTTAGAATTGCTCTTTGTAATGCCTTCCAACTGCTTGATAAAATATTTCAAAGAGAAGTAGCTCTTTTTATTTATTATTATTTTTACATATTACCTGGCCAAATGATAGCTCTTTTTATTCATTATTATTTTTACATATTACCTGGCCAAAACATCGTTTGGGCCAAATTACTTTATAATAAAAAAAAGTAGACAAGCATCAACTTAAAATAAATAAATAAATAAATAAATAAATAAAAAGGGGCAAACCCGGAGGTTGCAACATTCCCAAACTCAATTCCTAACGCACAAACTCCTATGACCCCACTTCGGCAATCATGCATATTTGCTAATTACATTGGTTTTGGTTCAACTGATTGCTATTACTTCAATAGAGAGAACATTTTTCGCTATGAATATTGTGAAAAAGTTGATTACCTAACCGAATGGGAGATCAATGGTTGAGTGATAGCATGATGGTTTGTATTGAGAGCAATGTTTTTTCTTCCACTAAAATTGAAGTTATAATGCAGCGTTCACAAATATAAAAACGCTTTGTGGACAATTGTAACTTTTATTGTTATTTGTTTTATAAATTATGCATGATGAAACTATAATTTAATTTTTAAGATTATTATATATGTCTAAAAAAATATTTATGAATTTTTTAAATATAACCATATGAATAACTTTTCTTGCATGCGCCACTCATAATTACCCTAATCAGAAATCCAAGAATTAGAAAAGAAAAGGTTAAATAAAATCTTGGAAGTAATATTTGATGAGTCAATTTATACTATGTATTATTTCCTATTCTTGGTATATTTTGGTAAGATTTTGATACTTTGCTATGTGTTTTTATTGTAGGATATACGAACTTATTTTGAGCATAAAGTAATCAAACGGTGGAATTTTATGAGTGATTCCAATGGGATCGGGTTTGTAAATTTGTCAAGAAGGTTGTGTCAAAATTTCATAATTTTATCCCGAAACATCTGATCGTGGCGAATTAATTTATGCCCAGCGTGCAGTGCTGGCAGCTTATTTGCAACTTTTGGGCTGGAAGATGATGGATTTTGGACTTGGGCTCTTTTTGGAACTTGGAGAGGAGGTCCTAATCCTTAATTCGAGTTGTTTTGGGCCTGTTTTGGAGCCCTGAAAGTCTAGAAACGTGGCTATTTATTTTATAAGCAGATTTCTTAGTCATAATAGGAATGTAATTTCTAGTTATATTTTTATTATTTTATTTCCTAGTTTTTTAGAAAACCTTTTCTATGAGGGTTTTAATTTGGAGTAGTATAAATAAGGCTTTTTTAGCCATTAGGGAGAGGAGAAGAGAACGCACGCACACTTTAGAGAGTTTTTCAAGTTTATTTTCTAGGTGTTTTCTATCCTTATTCTCAATAATAATTTGTTTTATGATTGTTCATAACTAGTTCTTTTGCTAGGGCGAAGCCACGAGCCATAGCATGAATATGTGATTTTATTAATTTACTTATGAATGGATGCATGCTTGCTTTGAATTATTAATCACCGCGATTAAACTATCTAATTGTCTTAGTGATTCGCGACTAGTAGGACAAGTAATTTGATGCAATTTCTGTTGGAACATCACCTTGAAATTGAGGAGGGCTTCTTGTAATTAGTAATTGTAAGTTCACTTAAGGCGAACATCATACTCTTAAGGATTGCATGGCTTTTTTAAAAGGGTTTTCACAAAGCTTAATGAGTCTTGCATGTTTATATTTGATCTGAACATCACAGACGGATTGCATGTTAGATATACATTTTCTCTTGAACATCATGAGGAAAATATGCATTAGAAAAACCTAACTTTCAAAGCATATAGGTAGAAATTCATAAGTAATAGGTAAAATTGCATAGGATTGTTAATGGTGACGGCAGAACCCTAGTGTTTAAATTGTTTTCCAAAACCTTCGTCTTTTGCTTTCCTTACTTTGTCAATTATTTAGTTATTTTTATTTTTACTTCGTTTTTATTAATTTAAATCTCAAAATCAATATTTTACAAACTTTGTTTTACATAATTAATTAAGAGTTGGTGTTAAATACAAATTATTCATTCAATTCCTGTAGAAAACGACATTGTTTGAGCTATTACACTACGATAACCTTGTACTCTTGCAAATATTTTTTGAATGTTTTTATCCCTAATTTTGTAGGTGATAAAAATCCTATCAATATTAGTTGACAATAAGTCAATCTCTTAATTGTAAACCAGTTGCAGAGAAACTACACTGCACTTTCATGCAAACCAATTTTCCAATCCAATCATTAATAGGCAACTTCTTTGAAGGTTCAAATTCTCCATTTGACAACTTGTTTATATATATATATATATATATATAAATAATGTGTGTGTATATAAATATATATGGCTGTAACATTATATGTTCATCTACCTCTGGTTTTCTCTTACACAATTTGTAAAAAATGAAAATCCTGCACAGATACTCCAAGCTCTTGAAGTGGTTCTTAAACAGTAAGAATTTCAAACTAACTCTCCTCCCTTGCCTTCTTTCAAAACCCGAATCCGAAACCGAAAGCCCTTGTTCAACTTTCCCTACTGAAAATCCAAACAACGACATCACAAACAAAGAGCTTGCAAAAGTTTTTGATCATTTTGATACCAACAACGACGGCAAGATCTCCGGCGACGAGCTCTTCGCTTACTTCGTATCCGTCGGGGAAGCCATGTCCAACATCGAGGCTCAGAGCGTGATCGAAGAATTCGACAGCAATGGTGACAACTTGTTGGAGTTTGAAGACTTCGTGAAGTTGATGGAAAGAGAGGGCGATGGCAACGATGATCTCAAAAGGGCTTTTGAGATGTTTGAAGTTGACAAAGGTTGCGGATGCATAACGCCGAAAGGATTGCAGAACATGTTCAATCGATTGGGAGATGCCAAATCGTACGATGAATGTGTGTCCATGATTGGAGTGTTTGACCTTGATGGAAACGGAGTTCTTGATTTCCACGAATTTCGTAAGATGATGGTAAAAACTTGAACGTCGCGGTTTGTGTAACGTAACGCTTCTTATGCCAACAAAATATTTATAAAGAGTTGTTTCCACTCGGATGTCTTATCTCTCCACCCACTTTTTAATAAAAATTTTAATTACAAGTTTATTCATTTGTAAAATGATTGATAAGAACCTTAACATATATATAATAATAATAAAAGTGGGTTGCGAAAATATAACATGAGCCCTAGACTTCTATTGGGTTGTGAAAGGAATGGACAATATGCAAGCTGAATTTGAAAAAAAAAGATAAAAAGGATGAGGATAGAAGGAATTCTAGAATGAAAAACTGTGGATGCCCTTTCAAATTAAAGGGTAAGATGCTAAAGATGATGATTGGATATCGATGATAGTTATTAGAGTGCATAATCACACAACAATAAAGTATTTGGAGGGTTATTAATTTGCTGGTAGATTATCGTCGAAAAAGAGTTCATTGTTGGGGAAATAACATTTCAAAATTTTAGGAATAATAGTGGGTGGGAAATAGCATATTAAAGGCCATTTTAGGAATAATAGTAAGTGAAAAAATAGCATTTCAATTTTTCAACTTTTTTATGGTGGGTGGAATTTTAATGTTGGTAGGGAAATAATACATTGAGTGAATCTAGCAGCTCTCTATTTATATTATCAAACTGTAAATTCAAACTAAACATTTTGATACGTTTAATAGGTGATTTAGGTTCATATTTTGGCAACACAAGCATCTTATATTACATTTTTTTTACCGATATTAAGGTGAACCGGTACATTGACTACATCGAGTAGTTCCATTTAGATGATTTTACTTTTTAATTTCTCTAAAATTTCTATGAAGTTTCCTCCCTTTCCTCGTTAGGGCTAAAGGAAAAAAATTGCTTCATAGGTAGGAGAGAAACTTGACTACTGCAATAAAAATGTCACTGTGTAGCGGTATACGAAGCCAATCGAGTATTGACATGCGTTTTAACTTTCCCACGTAATATTGAGACTTGAGACACCGCCACAATAGTATCCTGTTATATGGGAGAGGCTTTTTGCAGGAAAATGACCCAGTATATCAAATATAATAATATAATTGGTTGAAAATTTCAACCAATTGTATTAATGTTACATGATGTACTAGAACGTGTCCCTGCACGAAAATAATTTCTCGTTATATGGAAGTCCTCCACAAGTAGAGACGGAAAATTCTGCATACTGTGCAACGGGAGAAAAAAAAGTAAATCAAATCAATGAATTGATTCATGCATACAGCCACAATCACAAGAATATTGTAACACTCTAGAGTCAATTCCTATGCACTCTTGGCCTCTGGGTTCTAATATGAAAAGGCCAAAAGCTACAACAATGTGGGAAAGAAAAGATTCGGAAGCACCCAAAAAACTCAAGGATTCAGTCCTCAATAAGGAAACAACCCTGTCATTCTAATATGTTCTAGGGTACTTCGAAGCCCGTATTTCTGCACTGCCTGTTGACCGGCCCTGAATCCATCTCCATATACCGGGGACATGTCTGTTTCGAGCTGGTGTAAAAAGAACCCCCCAAGCTTACTCTCAAACGGTGATCTTGTACCCTTCTTTGATGTCCTCGAAGAGGAGGACGACGAGGTTGATGCAGCATTGCTGCCTGAGCCAGACATAAGCTCGGCCTCTAGCCACATGTGAGCTAAAACTTGACAGATACCTTCTTCGACATCTTGACTAAGAGGTCGGTAACCTTCAAGAAGAATTGAGGATCTAGTCAGTGATTTTCTTTTTGATGCCATCTTTAGTTCGCAATTCCTATAGCAAACATGGAACTAAACAAACAAATAAATGGATCATCGAAAATGCACCTTTAAGCCGCAGCCATGCATGCATCATCTCATGAGCTAGAATTGACCCAGTCAGCAACCTGTACACAGATGGTTCTAGTCACGCAACAGATTTAGCCAGGAGTTACAAATGTGCCACAAAACGAAATAGATAGAAACGCACCTTGGAAGACCATACAAGATTAGAATTGCGGTCACCTCACAGCGACGAGTTAGCTTGTAGGGCTCTGTTATCAATCCCGCGGCTTGGTGTCCTGCCCCAAAACGTGGCCGCTTTGAAATCTGGTGGTTCTCGGATCAATACAATATAAGTTGCTAACCCACAAGAAGATACTTTACCAACTGCTGTAGAAGGTGAAAAGAATATATTCATAAAACTCTCACCGTGCTAATAGTTTGTTCCTCAGAAAGGCAAAGCCCTCTAGTCTCAGGCATGTGATAATGGCCCTGGAAATGACAAAAAAGTTGATCACAGTCGGATTTAGTTTCTAAATCTTGAGAAGACAAGCTTCAACGGAAGATGAGCAGATATGATACAACAGGGAAATCTCCGGAGAGACTTGTACATGCATGCTTCTGTATGTTAAAATGTCAATAACATAAATCCAATGGGATGAATGATTTTCATATGCGTTAGTTTGTTAGTATCAGAGACAAATGAGAAAAATGTTTTCGATTAACAATGTATGACTTGCAAAGGATGACTGGAAAACTGTCCCACTTTCATACTAAAAGTATATGGTTTCAACCGATTGTCCTTACATTTCTTTCTCCATCTCTTGCTTCATTTAGCGCTTGTCGTTCAACCAAGAGCAGTGGAACTTGCTGCTCCAACTTCATATTTAAACCTTCATAAAATTCCTGAATATCGAGATATAGGGGTTGGCATTCACTGGTATCCATGACTGCAGAGTCCAAACACTCTAGACAGAGCTTCCGACCATCATCAAGGGGTACATATCTTGTGTCTCGGGCCTGCATGTGGTGAACATAGACATCTTGTTATTCACTCTTTTGCTCTACTCTTTCTTTTCTTATAAAACAATCGGGTTAGCCATATTTCGTAGCATAACTGTGTAAAGTAATTTATTCCAACTGACCTCCATTCGTTCACAACTGCCGCACCGAGGAGTATTATCAATTTCATGAACAGGGCAGTATTTTTGGACCCAAAATGGATGTGCCCTATATTCAATAAGACCAGCAGGGTTTGTTGGAATCTGTCAAAAGATAAATATTACAAAACGAAGAACAACTAACAACAAATCATATACGAGTTGTTTCTCAGACATTTAGTATTCAACTTGAAATAAAATTCAACGAGGCATGGTTAGCACTGTTGTAACTTAAAAAATCAAATCAGATCATGATACTTACAAAGTGCTTGCAAACATCACATTTCGGATGGTAGCTATCCTTGTAGCAAGCTTTATGGTAAGGATACTGCCCAGATGTAGAAAACTACATAAAATGAAACAAATGTAAGATAATTTGGACAACCAAAAGGCATCTTGCAAAAGAACCAGTGCTGAAATTAAACTTATTTTTTGCACCTCATAATCAGAAATTGGTTGGTTGCATGCACGACAGCGGAAACATTCTGGATGCCAAACTGCATTCATGCAATTTAAATATCGTCCAAAACCAATCTCAGCATTGCAACCAGCACAAACCCTATGTCAAAGAATGAGGATACTGTGTCACAATATGGTAAATATAAGCAATGGGCCGACATGGAATATAATGTGAAGTTCCACAAGGAATCATCGATGCAGCAAGAGGAATTGGGTGTTAAGTCTGGTTGATGTGGAGAAACAACTACAATTTCAAACCTTACATCATTCATAGTAAATTGTTAACACTTCAAATCTCATCAACTCACTTTTCTTTATTCATCATTCCTAAACACAGTGATTTTAAAATTCCAATTTACAAGCACATAATAGGGATTCATGGTATAAAAGAGAGTGGGTGGGACTGAGAATACAAAGAAGCATTGAGAAAATGTGAGAAACAAGACGCCCTCAGACAATCACATATTGTTGTTTCAAAGACCATTCTACACGTCCATGAGGTAATCAAGCAGTAAACCACCAAAAGGAAGAAATAGCACTGAAGCGTATCGTATACCTGGAGCCCATTGGGTAGTACATGGGGATAGGATATGAACTTCCATTTCCGTATCGGGGAGGAGGGATAGGTTGATATGTATTTCCATTTCCATATCTGGGAGGAAGGATAGGTTGATTTGTATTCCCATTTCCATTTCCATGCCGGGGAGGAGGGAAAGGTTGATACGTAGTTCCATTTCCATTACCATGTCGGGGAGGAGATTCCACATTCAGACTTTCTTGTATAGCTCTGGCAAGTTGTTCATCTTCTTGCAACTGAGAGTCAGAGCCTATAAGAATAATAAATTCTTATTAATTCATATTGTATCATTTGACATTACAAGAACGAACAAGCACACATGAAGAAATATACAAAGTGGAAACATTTGCAACAGCATTCATAGGAAAAATCACTCACCAATCACATTTTTTCCTTTTTGATTTTCTTCTAAAAGAGATAGTGCAATAGCACGATCTATTTCTTCACTCTCGTTTTCTGACCGGACCTCCTACATGAAGTTTCCCACCACAATATGTTAAACCAGTTCAAGCATACCAAATGAAGATTAAAAGAAGCCTGTGTTCCATAAAGTGATCATTTTCCATATATTAAGAAGTGGTAGATGTTATACCCCTGAACAAGAAGGTCCATAGCTATTTGGATCCTCGTCATTATTGTCATGACAATGCTCCTCCGATATCTTGTGGCTCGAGCCTTTAAAAATCTTGCTAAGCCAACCCATAACGTGTAAGGTCATATGCTCATAGTCAATCAAATTTTTTACTGCACATGAAGACACCATCTGAGTTAATGCAAAATCAACAGCAAAACCAACAGAAAAGAAAATTCATGCTTAATAACAGCCACATCTGAAAACAAAATTACGAAACAATATAAATAAAAACAGCATGCCGGTGCCATTCATGTTTTCAAGTAAATTTAACCAGCTGCAGAACAATACGAAAACCGAAAAAATATACACCTAAACCGATGGCATGACCTATTTGGATTTCATCACCTAAAATTCCAGAAACTGGGTTTTGAAAATCTTGCATGGACACCCCAATTCCAACAACTGATTAATCACTGCAATTGCATTTTTCAACAAGAAAACATACACACACAAAAAAAAACAAAGTAAAACTAGAAAAGCAATTCACCCACCACGCATTTTGACACCCCCACAATGTTCCACCTAGAACTTCAATATGCAGAAATACAGAAATAAAGGCGTGCCTAGTCAATTATTACTAAGAAACCCACATATATATGGAGGAGAGAGAGCGAAGAGAGATTCTTCCATTAACTTGAAGACATAAAACAACTGATCTGAGCTAAACGGTAAAAGGAAAAGGCAGAGAATCAAAATAGTGGAGGAGTGAGTCACCTCCAGAAGGCAGAATTCTGAATGCTAACAGAGCAATCCCACAGATCAGATAAGATCCCAAAGCGATCAAAAGCACCATTTTTTCACAGCTAAAAACCAAAATTTACATAATTTAAACTCCTCCATCTCTCCTCTCTCTGGGTTAATAAAATATAATCTAATCCAGCAGGTAAAGAAACAAAGAAAAAGAAAAGCTTGATCTTTAACTCTTTAAATTCAGAGCAGAATCTGGCAGATGGATTGGGAAGAAAGAAGAAGGAGAAAATTCAAAATCTTTCACGTGTTAACATTAAAGGGAAATCCCAGAAAATATTTAAGCAATCTCATGAAGGAGTACACGAAACTGTTTACGCGATTTCAAAGTCAAGATTTTGGAGCAGGTGTAAAAACCGCAACTTTTGATTGACTTTTTGTTCCGACCCAATTGGGGTTGACGAATTTTTCATCAAACCCAGTTGGGAAACACATCAGAGAAGCCCCTTTTGAAGGTTCTCGAGGAATTGGAAAGAAAAAAATAATTAAAATCCAATCTTTAAATGATATAAAAATTTAAAGTTAAAAACTAAAACTACGTGTAAGAACAGAAAAGCTTGATTTTGTGAAGATATTTTCGAGAAGGAAAATGCGTCGAAGCGTAAAAAGTGGAAGGAATCCGAAAGGAAGAAGCTGATTTCTTTGCCTTGCTTAGATAAAGATTCCAATCTCTCATCCCATCAGCCATTTTAGGCTTTTGGCAAATGTGACATAGCTACAAAGCACTTTTGGTAACGTTTGGGTGAGAAAGTTGAAAGTGTGTGTGGATTACAGAAGTAATTTTGTTGAAAGTGCTTCTATTAAGAGTTTATGTTGTTTGTGTAAATACAATCTTAAAGTTTTTAATCACAAATAGGTTCTGAAATTGACCCACTTAATAAAGATAATTTTTCAAATTAAAAATCGATCTTTAAATATGAATGCTGCAAATCAATGTAATCATTCTATTGTAATTTTGTCAAAACTTATGTTAGTGATGATATTACAGGAAAGGGATCCTCTCCAAATCCCTTCCACCTAATCCTCCTCATCAAACAATTCGGATTCTTGAAATTTGATTCAACGGTTACAAACACGAACTTACTTTAAAAGTTATAATAACGTTGGCCGTTAGATTAAATTTCAAAAACAAAGATTGTTTGATAAAGAGAATTAGATGGAATGTATTAGGAGACGATCCCTTTGCGATATTGCATACGTAATTAAATAATTAATTAATTTAAATTAAAATAAATATAAAAAAATTTAACAATAAAAAAAAAAGAGAACCCAACCACAGGCACCAAGCCACCAACTTCCCCACCCTAATCGCACCCAATCACCCCAAGCCCACGTGTGTCAAGAGTCGTCGGAGTCCTTCAATTGACGGCATTATGGGGAATAAAAAACAGCCGGAGCGCCACCATGTTCTTACAGCGCCAAGCACTTCGATGACGATTTTCCTCCGTAGGAAGGCGTAGCGAGGCCGGCGAGTAGTAATCCTAATAGTACGATTAGGTGGACGACAGCGAAGCACTCCATCGTCCGCCACTGCTATTCTCTCTCTTCTGCCGTCGAAAGTGCTAATATTTAATTAGACTTGCGGGTCACACATGTGTGACATTATCCATTAAGATAAGATATGACGAAGTTCTAACAGAAGATCAACATTAATTTACAACATCCATATTCAAGAACTACATTGATGGATTTTCAAATTTAAGAATCATCTTAATTGAACGGATCAATTTTTGGAACCGTTGTGCCAGGCAAATGGTGTAAATTTGTAAACAACATGTTAGAATCTCATTGACAATGATACTATTTATTGCCTCATGATTTTGTTGTACGTTGGAGTCAAATTAACTTTGCCACTCTCATATGATTCTGGAGCGCATTCTTATTTTGATCATATTATTTTTAATTTATGAACAAATAATCAATCGTCAATTAGAATGTAACGGTACAATTTTGTTTGATTTGCGCTATAATTAAAAGAAAAATAAAAATCAAATCGAAAATTAGCCGGTTTGGTTCATGCATTGTATACTTGAGCTCAATTATTTCTTTTCTAAGATTAAAGCAAATTATAGCATAATTTAGCATGTTTGTTTAAGTGTTCTATTTTATTAACTGAAAAATTATGTGTTAATTATTATAAGTGGCGATCCATGCATATACAAATCATCATTCCTCGAATGCTTCATCGACTACGTGCTCCTTATTTAAAATTGTTTTTGTAATATTAATATATTCAAGTTTGAAAAACAAATGTCTTTGACAAAAATAAAAAAACAAAAAACAAAAACAAATGTCATTTTCCCACATGCCATTAGTTGTTAATTTTATTTTGTTGATGAAAGGGTGTGACATAATACACAACTGAGCGTAGTAACGTTATAAAATTCACACAGACGATTATATTTGGTGGGATAAAACTTAGTTGTTGTTGTTGATGAAAGAGTGTGACAATATCAAAGTGTTCATCTATCCGGAAGGTTTGTGGGAGTTTAGCCGGATTTGTTCCGCCTGATAAGTGATCCTACTATAACTCATTAGTCATTTTGCCGTAGGGATCGGAGTTAATTTGGTTGTAAGTTGAGATGGGGCGAACGATTTACTTGTTTTCGTTTTGAATGATTAGTCACTAAAGGGTTTACTTACATTTGGTCTCATGTTACAAAGAAAGGAGAATGACATCTTTATTTATTTTTAACAATCGATAAGATAACTACGGATATACTCATAACAAGTTACAATGAATCACAATTAATTATTGAACTTATTAGAACTGTGTATATCGCCAATGCACACGTGAGTGAAAACTAGTATCTTCTTCAATTAAGTAGAATCAACTGTTCATGTCCACAAAATAGTATATTTACCCAAAATGAAAGGTCAACCATATATGCATGTAGATTTAGTCCTTTAACATTGGCGTTGGACCTTGTTTTCTTCGACAAGAAAAATAGAAATGGTCCAAATGCAAAGTATGAATGCAGTTTAATTTAATAGGTTGCTTATTTAAGCAAATCCGAATGTTGTCATGGTCATAGACTAATTGGTGGCATGCTGATCGATGCCAACAAAAATGGCCTTGGCCGAAATTAGGTGAAACAAACCAGACGAAATCTTAAGCTAATACAAAACAAATAGACAACTTTTCAAACAACTTTCATTTTCTTGTTTGTAATTAAAATTTAAAACTAATACGATTAGCACAAAATACTAGATTGTTTCTTTTGGCAATCAGGTTCTCTTTAGAGCACTTTTACCCCACTAAGGCAACAATTGTTCAGACAATTGGGTAAAGGTAATTATTGCTTTAGTATATGGTAATTGTATGAGTGCATTTCTATCATGTATAAATATTTTTTAATAATTAATAATAAAAAATTATGTTTAATTACAAATAAGATTTTTAACCCATTCCAATCATGTGTCATGATTTTGTAATTTTTTATAATTTTCAATATTTATTTCTTACTTAATTAATATGAACGGTTGAATTACAATTTTTTTATATCCAACAACCCATAGTGTGCCAAGTGGGACACAAACAGGTAAAAAATGATTTTTCTTTTTCTTTTTTTTGGAAAAATCTGGAATGTAGGATAGAAAACTTGTGCAGATCAAACAACTGAGGGGGTTAATGCGCCTACAACGTAGGCCCCGGTGCTACATATTTATCCGACTAATCACTCTCACACGCGTGTAAAGTGCACGCACCTGACTCAAGAAAATTATAACGTGAGTGACGCCAATGTGACACCATTCTAACGTTACTATGACGCCACCTTGATGTCACACTACCTCAGGCTATAGGTTGGGTGACTTGAGATTGGGAGGGGTGTACTTGCTGTTAGGCCTGTGTTTTTTGAGCTTCGTTAATGTTTCCTCCGTCCAAGAGAAGAAAAAAGGCTCACGTACTAGGATACAAACATGAATGAAGCAAATTCTAAATTTTTAATGTTATATCATGGAATGGAAGAGGCAAACATTTATACAAGTTAGTGAGTTTCTTTACACTAACTGGTCCATGAAATCCACTGATGTTTGAACAGTTAGATGGTAATTGTTAAAATTCAAGCATGCAAAATTTAATTGTTCGCGGTGCATACATTGGTGCATTATCAAATTTTTGTAAGTTACAAGGGTTTGCTAAGTTTTAAACAAATATGAGCTTTCACTGGCTTATGATCAGAACTATGAATGTCGTCCATTGACCCGTAGTAATGCAAAGTTGCCTTGATTTCGTCGGAGTCTTTCGTCTTGAACAAAATCCGGTCGGTCCACGATGGCACTCTCACCTGAAAACGTCCGTTGGTGAGGATTGAAGAACCAAATGTAATTATACTTACAATTACGAATGGTAAAATGTGCATGTGATTAGAGATGAAATATTGACTATACATACCTTGTAACTTGTATCATAGTTGCTACTTCCAATGTCATATTTATATGTGGGCTTGAACGTTAACGTGCCCTCGCTATAACCTTCGAAGATCTGTCCTCTCCCAGCCTCTTGTAACAGTTGGTCGTTGCAAGTGAGTAGCTGCATTGCATGTAAACACACAAAAAAGATCAAACAGATATCTTGATGAGCTAGCTAATTAACTCTGAAATCAATTAGTTTCAGTTGAAGTTTCTTTTATCCTTGAAGTTTCAAAGCCATGTTATCAGACTTGTTCTCAATGTGAACACTTTGATAATACTATTATAAGTGGTGCATTTGGCCTATTGAGTAGTGTGTCACCGTTTTAAAGATCTACTACACTATTTGGTTAGTTAGTCAACCATGACACTGTCTGATTGGCTACAACATGTTATTCAATTGGTGCCCTAGAAAAATTGCATCAAACGAGCCAAATAAAAAAAAATGAAGTGATGAAGAAAACTTACTCTCTGGAGATCATTGTTGATTAGGTTTCTTGCTGGGTAGTTGTCAATTCCTTGTAATCTGTAGTTGAGATCTCCCAACCAAACAGTGATTTGGGGAGGTTTAGCATAAGGGTTCAGCTTCCCAGAGAAAAGAGATTCTGATACGTCTCTAAATTCCGAGTTCCTTTTCTCCACGTTGTGAGCATGAGCTACCAAAAAGACCACAAAAATGAATTAAAACACAAAGTCTCAAATCTATGGCAAATCTGTATACATACATATATATACATAGAAATATTTCCATGTGTGTGTATGCTAGCTGGGATAATTACCAGAGAGATGGCAAGAGATGAACACCATAGGAATGCCTTTGTAGTAAAGGTGGATTGCCACAGCGCCTTTTTTTCTCCTAAGTAATCCTCCAAAACATCCTACCGATAGCTTATCCATCTTCAATTCTGCGTCAATCATATTTGGGAGAGAAATATTAGATAAAACTGAAGCAAATGCGGTCTTGGCTTTGTAGGAGAAAATTAATGAACTCGAACGCGAGTCTAGAGTTCATGATCGTTTCATGTCTTACCTCTGATGAACAAATCAGAGTCCTTTGGCCCAAACACGTAGAGGTGTATAGATTGCATGATGGCTTTTCCTAACAAGCTTCATTCATTATTCCACACAGAACAAGGAGAAACGTAATTAATTAAGGTCGACATTATTAATTATAATGTTCATTTAATTACAAACTTTCAATTCCTCACTAACACAAAAACCCTAATTACGAACTGCAAATAATTAAATATATCTTACGTACATGTGGGAGTCAAGCAGCGCTGCCTTTAAAAGTCGTGAAATATTTTTACGGGGCACCTCCTGAAGACCTACCACCAGAAGATCAGACTTCCGGCTGTTTCCAACCAGCTCCGCCAAATCTTCGTAACAGACCTGCATATTGCAGACCGATCAAGAATAAGAAGAAAAAAAATTAATCATGAAAAATACATACCTAGCTAGAATTAATATGTACGTAACTACTGGTTAAACAATTACTAATTAATGATCAGTAATTAAGCTGAAATTTGTTTGTTATCATTCATTAAGCATGCAGCAAAATTGAAGTAGCTCGAGATCTGAGTACCTCGAGAAATCACAACGGAAACAAAATTGAAGTAGCTACGTACCTGACCATTCATGTTCCAGGTGACAACGGAAACACAAAGATCTGAGTAGCTCGAGAAATCACAACGATTATCTGCTCTCACAGTCTTGATTCCTTCATGCGATGTCGTTGCACCCTGGCTGTCCATTGTTTTCCGCCTTAACAAACGCATCAATTGTTTCCACTACTGATCTTTCCAAGAACAAATAAAATCCACAGGACCAACCCTATAATATATATATATATATAGAGAGAGAGAGAGAGAGAGAGAGAGAGAGAGAGAGAGAGAGTTTGAAGAGCTTTATCTCCTTTTCTTCTGCAAACACTAATCTCCAAATTCAAAACGGAGAAAACGGGAAAATGCTAGATTTGAAGGGAAAGAGGGGAGGATAGACTTTGCATTTAGCCACATTGACATTGACTTATATACTAATGCATGCACCACAAGAAAAAAAAGGAAACTTAATTATTAGCCACAATTATTTTCCTATTGGCGGTGGGATATTTTTTGGGATATGAGAAAAAAGGGAAAGTCGAAGTTGTAAAATAGACGTATATTGTCTTGTAAGACATGACTTCATTTGTCCACGAGTTAGGTTAGACAACGTTGAAAAAATACCATAGACAAGTTAAACCAAACTTGAAAAGGACTATCGATTCCTTCGTAAGCTCTTATATAAACCATATGAATTTTGATGATATAACAAAACGTACGTCAGAATTTTGGTCGAGTACGGCACCGCCGAAACTTACACAGTAGGGTTTACAAACTCGAGAAACAGTGCCAGCCTGCCGGGCATGATCGGCGGTGCCTGCATACCGGCGGTTAATTTATTGGCCGTATGTTAAGGCGTTCTGCACCCTGTGCTGTGCATGCGTGGCCGTTTACGTGCACTCGTTTTCAACTTATTCGAATTTCTCGATTTCACATTTCAGAAGTTGCTTGCTGGCTTGGAAGTGAAGAAGGGCCGGTAAACGAAAAGTACATGTGATGCACGGAAATGATGATATTCATCTTCGTGTACAAATGCTGCATTCTGCATGCATGCTAGATTAATGTAGAAGCTAGGTAGAGTTGCGACCTTATAATTTTCTTGTCAAATTTGAACACAAATTCCAAATGAATTGTACAATCGAACAAATTAATTTCAACAAATATTATGTTGAGAGTAAACATGCACATTCACATGCGACTTGCGAGTCTTGTCTAATTAGAAAAGTTAAGATCCTATTTTTATCAAATTTTGGATCATTGTTTGAAAAAAAAAAATTAAAAAAAAAAGATTGTTTTATTAGTACCCTACAATCTTATGAATATACCTAATTTTTTTTAATTTCGTTGAACTTTTTTTTTTAATCCTTATTTAAATTTGAAAAAAAAAAAAAAAAAAAAAAAAAACAAACAAACAAACCAGCACTCACCAATGCAACACCCTATTCCCTTGTCGACATCCAAACAACATACACCACCATTAACGAAATTCCATTGATCTCAATAATTCATAGAAGATAGTCTTGATAATTTTATGTACCCAAACATATGCCGACCCTATATTACAATTAAAGAATGCTTATCTTTTCCATATGTTTTCTTTGTCATAGCCATCAAATAGGTATTCTTGATTCCAGCATTTGAAAATACAGTTTCTACAAGATATTAAAGATCTTGCAGAACGATGGGGGAGGGGGCATGGGAGTGGAGTGGCTATCGTGGGCCATTGACGCCGGTGAAATAGTATTTGGTCATGAAGCCCAAACCTCACCATTTTTAGAAAATTAATAAAAAGCCTGTCGTAAAATTTTGATATTCAAAAACTCTTAAACAACTTAATTAGTATTTTATTTAATTCAAAACTCTTGTAAAGTGTGACATTCTTTTTGTTTTTGTCCTTATAAGAGAAATTGTCTGTGTTCTTTGATAATTTTTTTTTTATGAGGGGCTTTTTATTAGTTCTCCAAAACTTTCCCTACGAACACTATTGTATTACGTAGCTTTTATGGATAATGTTAGAAAGATTTAATGTGGCATCCCACATCGTCCAGGGGAGTGAACCTTATATGTATATTCCCATCCCTACCTAGTACGAGGCCTTTTGGGAGCTCACTGGCTTCGAATTCCGTAGGAACTTCGAAGTTAAGTGAGAAGGGAGCTAAAGCAATCCCATGATGGGTGACCCACTGAGAACTTGCTCGTGAGTTCCCAAAAACAAAACCGTGAGGGAATGGTAAGCCCAAAGCCGACAATATCGTGCTACGGTAGTGGAGCGGGCCGGGGAAGTGATCCGCCCCGAGGCGGGATGTGACAATTTGGTATCAGAACCTAACCCTGACTGCGTGTGTGCCGACGAGGACATCAGGCCCCTAAGGGGGGTGGATTGTGACTTCCCACATCGTCCAGGGGAGTGAACCTTATATGTATATTCTCATCCCTACCTAGCACGAGCTCTTTTGGGAGCTCACTGGCTTCGAGTTCCGTAGGAACTTCGAAGTTAAGCGAGATGGGGGTTAGAGCAATCCCATGATGGGTGATCCACTGGGAAGTTGCTCGTGAGTTCCCAAAAACAAAACAGTGAGGGAATGGTAAGCCCAAAACGGACAATATCGTGCTACGGTGGTGGAGCGGGTCCGGGAAGTGATCCGCCCCGGGCCGGGATGTGACATTTAATTTTTGAAACAAATTTGCAAATTAAATAATGTGTCACCAATAGAAAATTAGCACATTAATCAATATTTAAGTGATAAATTATCAACATCCACATCATTTGGTTGACATAATTTGATTTAAAATTTTGGTCTCTCTAGCATTACCCAGCTTTTATATATAAGAAGGTTAAGTTAAGAAATATCAATGATGTTAATGATGAATCATGCTAATCCAAAATACCATTATGGCAACGTAGCAATTTCTTATTAGACAAACCCTAACCATGTGGCGCCCTATTGAGTGAAGGTCCGCTATCTTCTCCAGTACCGTTTTAGGCCATCTCCAACCGAAATGGCTAATATAGCCCCGTCTAGAATTATAGCCTTTTAAAAAAATATTTTTAAATGAGCATGCCAAGCTATATTTATATATCATCTCCAACTAAAATTGACTAAACATAGCCCCTCAATAATTCATAATTGTTAAGTTTATTCTTTAACTTATTGGTATTGTCACATGTTGGTACTGTTACATATTGTTTAAGTTTCATGTTAGTATTGTTACATATTTTATTAAATATTTTAATATTACTTGCATGCTAACAATTTAGACATTAAGAAAGGGGTGTGTATGAAAAGAGTGTTCGAGATGAATAGAATGTGAAAAATAGAATAAAATGAGGTAAGGTAGTATGTAAGGGTGAAAAAAAATGTGAGAAATGGTGTAGAAATGTCATAGGTATTTATAGAAAAAAATTAATTGGTGAGCCGGCATGGGCCTGGGGGTTATCAGACATTCACTAGTGATTCTTATATATACAAGTTATGATTTGAGATATTGCATAACATGCTAGGTTTCGGAAAACCTATGTTTATCATAATATATATGTGTTTTCATAAAACTTGGGGGTTAGTACGTTGATAATTGTTTTATTATATATATCAACTTGATCTACTCATGTTTGTTTTGCGCCCCCTTCAGGACTTAGAATCGAGGCACTTCCGCATTGGCATATTCGAGTCCTCATGGTGTAGGATCCATCATTTGTTTCATTTAATTTTATATTATTTCTTTTAGTGTTCTAATTAGTTGTATACTTTGAACACGGTCCTTAAATACAATCGAGTTCGAAATATAATAAAGGTCTGAGTCAGGATGTGACAACTGTTGATACACAAGGTGGAGGTGGCAGGTTGGGCCCAACAAACAGGCTGATGGGGGACTGGAAATAACCTACCCGATAGCTAAAAGGCTGTCGTTTAGCCTAGTGGGTTCCACTTGTTTGTGGTCCAGTCTTTCATTAGAGTTGATTTTTTTTAACAAATCGGGCTAAAGACGTCTAATAGCCTCTGAGCACAACTCTCTCTCATCCATCAACTCTGTTCAGGTCGGATGCAGATGGCCTCGGTTATCCCCTCTACATTCTTACAGCAAATTACTTTACTTCATCCCCATTTCATTCACTCCCACTGCGTCTCTGTTGCGACGAAGATCCTCCGTTTAATCAGTAATTCCGTGCTACTTTTTTCTTCGAATTTGTATGTGATAATTTCTTCTCTTTTTATCAGCATCTCGCTTATTTGATTAATTATTCGGATTTGATTAATTATTCTTCTCCATGAAATGCTTGCTATTCCTTACATGATTATAATTTCTGAAATTCTTAATCTTTGTTTGGGTGATGTGCTTTCCTCGCAGTTATCTCGGAAAAGGAAGCTGACCCGGCTCAATTTCTCCATATTTCTGGACCAAATTTGAAGTGAAATGGTGAGCCTTTTGATTTAATTCTGTGTAATTTTAATAATTCCATTCAATTTTATTAATTTTGTGCGTTAATTATGCTTTTCCTGTGACTCTGGATTGTTCTTATGGTAGCCTGAAGGTAATAAGGGATTTTTTTTTTTTTAATTCACCTTTTTGGAGAATTAGTTGCATTTCTATGGAAGTTTTATTGACATACGATATTCTAAATTACTCTAATTTACGGGGAGGGTGATTAGGCACACTGCTCTGGCCGACTGGCCTAACCCGTACAGTGCTGCATTTTTATGAAGTTGTGTGAAAGAAGCTAAATTGTTTTGTTTTTCTTTTCTTTTAATCTGCCTTCTGCCCTTAACCTAAATCTAGTAGCTCTATTTGTTGTTGGGTTTGTTATGGAGAGTAGAAATTTTGCCTCCGTTGATCTTCCTCGCTGGTTGGCATTTTAGGGGTGAAAACAGAACGAAGCATTGCTTCTTCGGTTTTATTGTCGCCAAATGAAATCTGACAACCGGTTATCTCTCTAACAAACTCAAACACACGAAGTTGCAAACTTGCAATGATCTAGAAACTACTGGTCATTGTATGAATCTGATTGTTTTTAATTACTTGAATTTTGCAGAAGCAAAGACAAACACCCAAGTCCCTTTCCAAAATGATGGAGATGGATTTGGATAGAATTAGCAACCTACCGTGTCATGTTATAGATCAAATTTTGTCATGTTTGCCAATTAGGGAGGCAGTGCGAACAAGTGTTTTGTCGGCCAAGTGGAGGTACAGACCTGCTATGCTTCCACAGCTTGTGTTTGATAACCACTGTGTCTCGCCTCAAAACCAATCAACCTTCGTCAACATTGTTGATCATGTGCTTTTACTTCACATTGGTCCCGTACACAAGTTCAAGCTGTCAAACAGGGACTTTCTGGCCACTACTGATATCGATCGGTGGATTCTTCATCTGTCAAGAAGCTCTATCAAAGAGTTCATACTTGAAATTTGGAAAGGGCAGCGCTACAAAATGCCCTCATGCTTATTTTCTTGCCAGGATATGACTCATTTAGAGTTGTTTAATTGTATGCTTAAACCTCCATCGACTTTCAAAGGCTTCAAGAGTTTGAAGAGCCTTGACCTTCAGCATGTTACCCTGGCCCAAGATGTCTTTGAAAATATGGTTCTTCGATGTCCTCTGCTTGAGAAGTTGACTGTGATGAACTTTGACGGTTTCTCCCATCTCAACATTGATGCGCCAAATCTCCAATTCTTTGACATGGGAGGTAAATTTGAGGATGTTAATTTCAAGAGTACCTCAAATCTGGCTGTAGTTTCCATTGGCCTGTATGAGCATGTTGGCAACTCCTATAGACGGGTTCCTAGCATTTCTAGCAATCTGCTCAAGTTTTTTGCTCACCTTCCTGGCATCCAAAGACTTGAAATTCAGAGTTACTTTTTAAAGGTAACTAATGGGTTGCCTAGTTAGTCTTACTTTTCTTTTAGTGATCATTACCTAAGGAATTTGAGCATATTCGTTGAGTTTTATGTTATCCATCTTTTCCCTTCCAGTATTTGGCTATTGGTCCTGTGCCAGGAAAGCTGCCTAAACCATGTCTAGTTCTGAACTATCTTTCTCTACGGATAAGCTTCAACGATTTGGACGAGGTCTTGACTGCTGTATGCATTTTGAAAAGCTCTCCTGCTCTACAAGAACTAGAAATTCTGGTGAGGTTTATTCCATTCATGCATGCAGGAATGAAATGTAGGATTCGTCCTAAGTTCAGGAATGTGATACCATAGACCTTTTCCTTTATGCAGGTCCGCCCAGAAGACTTGACTGTTAGTGGAACAGTTGACCTTCAGTTAGGTGAAAACTGGAACTGCCCTATCACTCAACTGCGACTCGTGAAACTAAACGGCATCTCAGGTACCAAACGGGAACTAGAATTCATCAGATTTCTACTTTTGAGTTCACCTGCGCTCGAGAGGATGACTATGAAGCCTGCATCAGTCGACTGTGCTTGGGAGATAGTTAAAACTTTGCTTCTGTTTAGGCGTGCCTCGGTGCAGGCAGAGATTCTCTACGTCGACCCATGATTCATCAATCAGTTTCGACAGGTAAGCAGGAATGAATGTAGGTTTGGTAGAGATGTTTATGATGTATGTTTGTTTGTATGAACAAAATGTGTTTGCGGTCCTTAGTAACCCATCTCACTAGCCCACCTTAAACAGTCTCTCTCTCTCTCGACGTCCAAATATCTCTCTCCAACGGTCCGGATTTCTCTGGAGTGTGACAAGTTCGGAAAAACTTATCAACCTTTGTTACTACTATATATAAAACGGTATTAATTTTCTAATACAAAACGATCTTAATCGACTTTTTCCACATGTGCTTTCAAATGAAAGGCTATATGGTGAATCATTGAAGAAATTGTATAACACGTCTTCAATCATATGCTTCATAAAGTACAATAATTATATAAAATTAAAAACCGGGTTTATTTATCATAAAAAATAAATCAAGTCAAGTCGTATTTTATGTGGCTGCCATAGTTGTTTGTTGTGTTTGGTGAAAATCGACCTACCTATCCGGAATTTTGGTCAACTTCGTGCTAAAAACGTACTTGGTTACCGTTCGTTTGATTCGAGGAATTTATTATAAATCGTCCTTTATGTTTTGGTAACTCATCGGTTTGGTTATTCTTGTTTTAATGTACCCTTTAAAGAAAGGGATCATTATTTTGTTTTCAAAAAATTGGGGTTAGTTGTGGACCCATGCTGCATTGAACTTCAACATCCGAACCGTTCATTTTGTAAGTTTCAATTCATAGATTACATTTACAAAAAAATCACTTTAATCAGAAATCATTTACTTATTTAATTGATAAGATTAACATAGTGTTCATCAAATTCTTGAAACTCAATTAGATGTTGTAAATATTTTTTAATTTTATTAATATTTTGTAAGGATGATTTTTAAGATGCAATATGAAAAATAAACCGTTTGAATCGTTGAAATTTGAGTTTTGGCATTTTCTTAAAAAAAAATTGAAATTCTGAATATAAAGCTATTCATTTGTGTTTTTATTAGTAGAGTTAGTGAGTTAAATTAATAGTGGTTGGGTTAGGACGAGAGAAAACGATGAGAATCGAATTGCATACTTATGATTGCTCTCCCACAATCTAATAAAGTACATAAAAAAAAAAGTACCTTTATTCTAACCATTGAAATTACGGCTACTTTTAAATTTTTTTTAGCCCTCTCCTTACTTCTTATCCTTTGTATTTGCTAATTATTTTATTACAAATTGGGCTCTGCTAAAAATACTATACTTGGAAATCCTATGAAAATAAGGCAAGAATATCACCACATCAAGAAAAAAAAATCTGAACCGTCTAATTATTCTTCCCATTTTTGTTTTTTTTATTTTTCTTTTATGGTCCACATTAGTCAAATCCACATTTTCAACTAACTTTATCGGGGTAGGTTTATTTTTTCTCTTTTCTCATTTCTCATTTTTTCTTATATATTATTTTTTATCTTATTATCTTTATAAATAAATTAATATAAAATATTAACGTGATTAAATTATAACCGTTCCAAAAAAAAAAAAAAAAAAAGAAATTAAGTAAGGAGAGAATCGTTCTCCGATTTTATCTCCGTAACTTTGTATGAATTTGAACAGCTGAGTCATCTCTCTCTCTCTCTCTCTGTCTACATTAAATGACGTGAACAACTGAATCACTCATCTCTCTCTCTCTCTCGATCAGTGCGGCTGCGGGGAGTGGACCTGCCCGTGTCGACGTCCACTCGTTTCCTGCAAAATATGCAACCACCATTCAAACGATGGACTGGTGACGCAAAAACACACAACACAGCAGACACCGGGTATTTCAACCACCCAAAGCCCCCTAACTCTCCCCATTTTCCCAACTATAAACACGCAAGATACAACATTCTCTCTCTCACTCTGTAACTCTCTCTCTCTCTCTCTCTCTCTCTCTCTATTCCTAATTATAACTTTTCAAACAGCTGCTTTTGAGCTGAGGCACATGGAGGCTGGCAATGACAACCACAATACGCCTCTCCTGGTTTCCAACCACAGCGGCCATGAGGACGGGGGAGAGGAGAAGATCGAATTTGTTAAGCAGTTCGGCATCGAGTCCAAGAGGCTGTGGAAAATTGCCGGCCCTGCAATCTTCACCGCCCTCTGTCAGTACTCCTTGGGTGCCCTCACTCAGACCTTTGCCGGGTTTGTCGGTGACCTCGAGCTAGCCGCCGTCTCCATCGAGAATTCTGTCATCGCGGGACTCGCTTTCGGTGTCATGGTAATGGTCCGAATATCTATCAAGTCATTCTCTTTCTTTTATGATCACTCATCCGATCCGATCCGATCCAATATAATCCACTCAATCTTAGTCATCAAAAACAGGTTACGCGTGCTACATGGTCTGTCGAGATGAGACAAATAATTTATTCGACCAATCACTCATTTATATTTGTATGCAGTGAGATTAATGCTGGCATTTTTGAGTCATGGCGTAACAAAAATGTTATTTCAAGTAAAAAAAACAGTTTTTTTGCAAAACAAAGATAAATCTACGTAAAATAGATGTTCCTCTCTTGATCTTCCAAAGCAGAGCGCCGGGAGCATTAGAATGTGATTCCCCTTATCATGCATTTTCTCTTTATTATACTCATGGCTATATTTAGCATTAAATTTGTTAATTAAAAATAATACAAATAATAACTTTTTTGTCTTATATACTTGGAGTGATTTATGGCTTTAGTATTTGTAATCTAGCTTAGTTAAAGTGTTTGGAAAGGGATCCTCTGGATCATCAAATTCGGGGATCAATGTAATTGAAATTTAATCGAATGACTTAAATGATTATAATTTTAAAATGAGTTTCTATTTGTAGTTGTTGAATTAAATTTTAATGGTCTGAATTATCGAACTTGATAAATTAGGAGAAAATGATCCGGAAAATATTCATTTCCATAGTGTTTGACTAGTTGTTCAGAAAAAAAGTGCGTGACTATTGAAAAGTGATGATTCTGATTTGTGTTATGGGCGTTGCAGTTGGGTATGGGAAGTGCATTGGAAACACTGTGTGGGCAAGCGTACGGTGCGGGTCAGATCCGGATGTTAGGGGTGTACATGCAGAGATCGTGGATCATTCTGCTGGTGACAGCTTGCGTTTTGGTTCCCGTCTATGTGTGGTCCCCACCCATTCTCGAGCTAGTTGGAGAGACCACCGAGATTTCCGAGGCCGCCGGTTGGTGATTTTTGCTTTTTTGATTTCAAAAATTTCATATATAGAATGAGATTTTTAAAATGTTAATAACACTTCTTAATTAAAAAGAACAATAATAGCATGATCGAAATTTTAAATTAAATAATGTAATTATTGATGATTCGATTATTATTTAAGTATTAATTAACATACTTATTTCTTATTAATAATATATTATTTAATTTACAAATTTGATTTAAATTTTTGATCTATCTTACACTACTTAATTAAAAATTGTCATGGATCACATCAAAAGAAGTCACATGTTTAGCAAAGTTTGATTAGACTAGTTCATTAGAACAATGTGTCCATCTTTTTATGGAACTGGATCGTTTTCTGAGCTCATACATATCCGGATCGTTGAATTTTGATTCAACAGTTTTAAATAGAGGGTCATTTTAAAAATTATAATAATTACAGCGATTGGATCAAATTTGAACGGTCCGGATGGATTACTTCTACGAATCTCCATTCTGAGCTCAGGAGGATCCAGTTTCTCTTTTTATATTTAAATGTGGGCTCCTTTTCCGTAAGTTACTCTAATTTAGTACATATCTCGTCTCGTTGAAATCACATCTCTCTACTCTCTAGTTTGAAAATTAACTTCCCACTAATCATTTATGCGTGTTTTTTTTTTTTTTTTTTTTTTGGTGGTATAGGAAAGTTTGCAGTGTGGATGCTTCCACAGTTGTTCGCCTATGCCCTCAACTTTCCAATTCAAAAATTCTTACAAGCACAGAGGAAAGTTAGCGTGATAGCCTGGATCTCAGCTGCAGTACTTGTAGAACATGCAGTTTTCAGTTGGTTGCTGATGATTAAGCTCGGTTGGGGTCTGACTGGCGCAGCGATCACACTCAACGCTTCGTGGTGGCTCATCATTATTGCCCAGTTGCTCTACATCTTCATCACCAAGTCAGATGGTGCTTGGAGTGGATTCTCTTGGCTTGCATTTGCAGACTTGTGGGGATTCGTTAAGCTCTCCTTAGCTTCTGCTGTCATGTTGTGGTAAGTAGTCCGGCTACGGAGCAAGCTTACGTTCGTTAATGAGTAACAGACTGTTAATCTGTCATGAGTTGGTGAAATTTGGGGGTGGAGGAATGGCAGCTTTGTTCTTAGTGAGAAAGAAGGTGGATGTTTGGAAACTAGTAAAAGAGAAAAATTGTGTCTTTGGTTTGAAAGACACTGAGAGTTTTGGAAGAGTTTTATTTGACCGGTGTTTTAAATTTAGTGATTCATATTAGGTAATCAATAACTTAGGTACTTTCTAGTAACTTATGAAACCGCTTGAATTATGATTTTATAATTTTTAATATTTTTTTGCATATAATTTTTGAATAAAATGTATTATATTTAAAATTTCAATATTATTTTTTTCTATAAATTTTTTGACCTTTATAATTGGGACCTTCCGAGTTTAAAATCCAGAATCCGTCATTGTGTGAATACATGATGTTTATGCATGTTTGATAATTTTGATGCACGTCCCTTCTTTGATAAAGAATGAACATCATGCACAGAGAATTTTGTCGTGCTAAGTTTTTTTTTTTTTTTGTTTTTTTGGAATAACTGCAGCTTGGAATTCTGGTACTTGATGGTGCTAGTGGTTATAACCGGCCGTTTGACGAACCCTTTGATCCCAGTTGATGCCATCTCTATTTGGTAAGGTACTTAAATTGTACAGACCTATGAATTCAAATTTGGACCTCATATTTCTTCTCGTTTTATGCAGCATGAACATAAATGGATGGGATGCAATGATTGCAATCGGGTTTAATGCTGCAATCAGGTAAACGTATTTACTTACGTTCTCATCGTCTGGCCAGTCTTTTTGTAACTTGTTGACTTTGTAGTACAACTAATGACCAATAGGTCATGAATTCGGTTTTCTCTGAATCATGATGTCCCAAATTTTCTAACCACGTGATGTTGCAAAACAAACAGTGTTAGAGTATCAAATGAACTTGGAGCTGGTAATTTCCGGATGGCCAAATTCGCAGTGATAGTGGTTTCGACGACTTCCATCGCTATAGGGCTCGTCTGCATGATCGTAGTTCTCACGACGAAAGATTATTTCCCCTACCTTTTCACCAACAGTGAAGCCGTTGCGGAGGAAACTACTCAACTTGCAGTGTTGCTTGGATTCACAGTCCTTCTCAACAGCCTTCAACCAGTCTTATCTGGTAATTAAATACAATTAACCACATAATTAACCAAGACTTTCGCCTATACATATATCTATCGATCGGTTAAGTGTTCTTTTTCTTGACAATTTGTTGTGTTTAATTTGTTTTTGAAGGTGTTGCTGTTGGAGCTGGATGGCAATCTCTTGTTGCATACATCAACATTGGGTGTTACTACGTTGTCGGATTGCCGGCCGGAATACTTCTCGGATTCACATTTAAATTTGGAGTCGAGGTGATACAATTAAACGACTTGACTATTTTGGAGTACCAGTAACAATTTCATAACTCTAATCTCTCCCCTAATTCCGTTTGTCAAACTCGTGCTGTTTTGTAGGGTATCTGGTCAGGAATGATTGGTGGCATTGTCTTGCAAACCATAATCTTGATAATAATCACTTCCATAACTAATTGGAAGAAAGAAGTAAGTACTGAGTTCTTACTCTTGATTATAACCCTAGATGGGGTTAATTTGCTTAAGCCGATGTTAATTATGTCACGAAATGCGCAGGCTGATGAAGCGGAGGACCGTGTAAGGAAGTGGGGAGGAGGAGGAAGAGATGCAGATATGTAAATCGAAGACGAAACCATCGAAGTTAAAGAGTGCATGACTAGTCACGCGGAGCTTTTGCGGTAACCATCGGCAATGCAATTATGCATTGATTCATTGCGCTGCTAAACCTCAGAAATAATGGGTAGTTGGTATTTGCCAAAACTCAGAAGCAGAGGAAACTAGTGAGGCATAGATTTTGTTTGAAGTATTTGGAGAAAATAAGTATGAAAAGAACAATAATAAAGGAGTGTGCTATTAGAGATGGAGCTAGAAATTTTTTGTAATAAAAGCAATCTGAAAAACAACTAACAAAACATTATTATGGTATGACTTATACCTAATGTAATAATAAAGATGATTTCAAATCACAATATATCACGATTTTAATGTTACAAAAATATCTGTGTAGTAATGTAAAGTGGCAAGACGAGGAGAATAATATCAATACATGAGATGCGGGAGAGGGGCTGTTTGAATGATGGTACAAAACATTTTTGCTCATATAATATTTGATATTGGGGTATGTTTGATATTAGATAATATATTTTCTTCAAATATAACAAGCGTATGTATATAATTGCAGTATGCACCTATAACTGCAGTGTCCAACTCAACAATGAATTACTTGGTTGGGGGCATTATGGATGCGGGCATCCTCAAACAACAAAGTCATGAATTGAAAAGCTCAAGAATTTACTAAACAAAACACTTAGGTAGCGTTTGGTACGCGGGACGGGACGGAACGGAGTGGGACGAGACGTTCCGTCCCACGTTTGGTGAGCCTAAAATGGGTGGAACACGTTGTTCCACGGGACAAGTTTTGAGTGATTTTTGGTTCCACCTCTCCCCCCTGGAACGACTTGTTCCACGTTCGTGGGACACAAATTTGTAACATTTTAAGACAAAAATACCCCTCTTCTTTTTCAATATTTACACCATCCAAATCCTAAATCCTTGCTGCTCTCTCTTCCCGTAGACTTCCTCCTCATCCTTCTTCTTCATCCTCTCCCATAGCTGTCGACTGCACCCAGCCAGCACGCAGCAGCACGGAGCCACTACCGTCGCACTGCAGATTGACCCAAGTATGCGATTAATGTCTTTTGTTGCTGATTTGGGTTGTGTTAATTACGGGATTTTGTTAATTATCAGATTTGATTTGTTAATTACTGGGTTTTGTTAAGATTTGTGCAACTGGGAGTGCGAGTGCATTCTTCGCTGGGTTTTAGGTTGGACGGGCCATGCTGGGGTTTAGGCAATGAAAACCGTGGATGGGGTTTGGGCGGAAACAAGGTTGTTTTTCTGCTGGGGATTTTGGGGCGATTGATGGTGATGATATCCATGGATTTTCAGAAGAAATTGATGAATAAATAATATTATTAATTAGGTTCTTGAAAAAAAAAGGAAAAAAAAAAACAAGAAAGAAATGGATTGAAAGTTCCTATGATTGTATTGGGTTTTGATTGAAATAATTGAGATGTTGATCTTAATTAGGTGGAGGTTCAAGTGGGGAAGTTGTATTGTGTGAGTAAGGCTGCTGTTTTACCTATTAACATTGAGGATGCTGCTCGGAGTGATATCGAAATCGAAAAGGCTTTGCAGGTACATTTAGATGATTTATTTTGAAATGGATTATTGAAGCTTTGTTAAGCTTTCTGGGACTTTCTCTCTTAGTACATGTATATTCTTCGTTGGGTGGTATGATGGGTTTATAGGCCGGAGAAACACTTGTTCGAGTTAATCAGGATACCTGCTTGAATAACCGAGTTCTTGATTTGCGAACACCTGCGAATCAGGGGATATTCCGCATTCAGAGTCAAGTTGGCAATGTAAGTAGTCTTTCCACCATTTGCAGTATTTATCTTTTTAAAGCTAGAGAAAATCGTTAAGAGTTTAGTTCTGTATGTCGGTTGCATTGTTGTGTAGATCTTTGGGCAGTTCTTGAAATCCGAAGGCTCTTTTGCCAAAGCTGATTGCTGGTTCAAGTGAAGGTGGAGCTGCTGTTTTTAGACTCAACTACAAGGGTCAAGATGCCTGCCTTGCCCAATCACCTCAGCTTCACAAGCAAATGGCTATACGTGGTGACTTCGGTCGTATTTTTGAGATTGGTCCTGTTTTTAGAGCTGAGGACTCCTTTACCCATAGGCATTTGTGTGAGTTCACTGGCCTTGATGTTGAGATGGAGATCAAGAGGCACTACTTTGAGGTAGAATTAGTAATTTTTTAGGCATTTGTTTACCTTTACCGCCCTATATGACGATGTATGTTAACTTATGGTGCAATTATATGCTTGTTTGTTCTGGTCATGCATGATCATTAAACTTATATATTTTTCAACATTGCATGACAACCATGACCATATAGACAGAACCAGCCATCTCATTCATGCTAACCATCTCATCACTTCCAATATTTACTGGCTCAAGGAAGTCTGGCTTCATCAACCTAAATCATAGAAGAATTACAAATTTTAAAGGGGTTTGCAAGTGGAACACAACATATACCTAATAAAATTTGGACCAATAAAAACAAATAATGGATAAGCATATAGTGTTAAAATTTGAACAAGTTAAAAAAAAAACAAAAAAAAAAAGTCTCATCCCGTTCCACGCATAAATATTGTACCAAACAACAAACGGAACATGGGTATTTTAGTCATTTTTATCTTTTGGTTCCGTTCCGTCCATGCGCTACCAAACGCAGAACGGAACAATCGTCCCGTTCCGTCTTACGCGTACCAAACATAACACGGAACATCCGTTCTGTCCCGTCCCGTTCCGTCCCGTCCTGTCCCGTCCCGTTCCGTCCCGTCCCGTCTGCGTACCAAACGGTACCTTAAAGACTAATTGATAAAGGTTTTTTTACAATATACTACAATATCACAGGACGCATTTTCTTAATTACCAATATCATCAAATTTTTCTCTCTATAAGAATTACCATATTATTATTCCTCAATTGATCTCACAACCGAAACTGTTCTATCATGTGGGATTGCTATATGTATTATGTGCATTTTTATCACCCAAAAAACAAAAAAAAGTGGGGGCATCCTCCATGTCTAGACCCAAGATGGCTCCGTCCATGTACAACACCCTCAAAAGTCAAGATTCATAAGAACTAGGCATGCTAGTTGATTCCTTACCTCTTCCTTCTTTTCTTTTCCAAATTCATGACTTTCTTAATCTAATAGGTATCATTTGGTACACAGATAGGACGGGACAGAACATGACTGTTGTTCCATTCTGCGTTTGGTATGTGTTGGACGAAATGGAACCAAAAGATTGAATGACTGCGAAGCCACAGCCGGAGGTGCAGAGACTGCGGGGTTTCCACCAGCAGTGTAAGTGTTCATCACGCTCAACATACTCTTTGGCGCTTGCAAATTATAAAATCGAAAATCGAAAACCAATTACAAATAATTCGGCTTTGCAATAAATCATACAATCTAAAACAAAAACCAACTAAAGAATTTGCAGAAAATTATATAATCTAAAACAAAAACCAACTAAAAATTCCGTTTTTCAGTAAATTATGAATCCTTAAACAAAACCAATTAAAAAGAATTCATCTTTGCAGGAAATTAGGATTGCAAAACATAAACCAATTAAAAAGAATTCACTTTTGTAGTAATTTTAAAACAAAAATCAATTAAAATTAAAAACCCAATTCTCAAATTACCTAATAGAGGTGAAGAAGGCAGAGATTGGCATCGAGACTGTAGGTTTGCGAAGAAACCTAAAAAACAACCAAATAAGTCCAGTCGTTCAATCAAAATTAATCAAACCCAAGCATCGGTTCCCATCAATGAAGAGACAGAGACAGAGACAGAGATACATACTTGCTCGTTGACGTAGTTTTCGAGATCGAGAAGGATGTCGAGGTTGTACAAATTCACGGCGAGCAGTTGCTCCACTGTGAGCACCACCTCCTGCTGTTGTTGCTGCGGAGCCTCTCTTCCCATTATTCTTCGAAAATTCACCGAAAACTCATTCCGTGGAACAATGCGTTCTACTCGTTTTAGGTGCACCAAAAATGAGACGGAACGCATCGTCCCACTGTATTCCGTCCCGTCCCACGTGCCAAACGGTACCATAGGAACATGTTTACTTATAAAGAATAAGAATTGAAATCAATCGATTCCTTAACCCTTCCTTCTTTCCCTTTTCAAGTAGTGCGATAAGATGAGCTATAATAAATAGTGGCCACAGTTTAGTAAAATTGGACATGTCCAGTTCACTCATTCGTTAGAGCTCTTAAATTCAATTCTCGTAAATAAAAATCCGATTGGTGTAATTTAGCTTGAAATTGCGGTTGAAAACAATAAAATAGTGGAAAAGGGCAATAATTTAAAAAATTAATCATCGCCATTACTCCGCGAGTTTGTCCTTAAAGCAGAGAGTTATCTCCACCGCGGGAGAGATTATCTGAAACAAGGAACAATTTTCAGTTCTTATTATTCCCCATTCAGAGTCGTTTAAATTTGCCCCTCTCTTTCTGTCTCTCTCACTCACACTCTCTCTCTTATTTTTATTCTCATCATCCTTGACGGAGGAGGAAGAGAAGAAAAGGAAAGGAAGAAAAAGATCAAATCTTTCTAGGGGTTTTGCTTCCAGACTTCTTTCTTTTTATTTTCCCGGAAAATTCTTCTCTTCCTCCGGCGGTCGATCGCGCCTCTCAAACCAGTTGTTCGTCTGCAATTTCGAGTTTAATTTTGATTTTTGGGTTTGAGAGAGGTGCAAAAATGGTGGACGATTATTACGTCAGTAGCGACGACGAGGAATATTACGACGACGAGGATGATCGCCAGAATTTTGAGTTGTTGGAATACGGTGAGAATTACGACTCTCTCCGCCCTGAGGTTCCGACGAGTAAGGTAGCGATTCAATTTTTCAGTTTCGTTATTGGCGATCGTGATTTTGTAAATATCGTGTCTTGGGATTTTTATATTTTTTTGCGAATTTTTGAGATTTTCGGAGAAAATTTCGTTTCTTCTTCTTGAATTCTGTCGCCAACCGCAAAAGGGGTATGATTCCTGTTTGGTTGCTGAGAATGTGGCTTTTTTGCAGCTGTGTTTGTATCTTTGTTAGTAAAATTCTTGTCTTTTTCGGGTTCGGTTTCGCAATTTGACGCAGTGAGCTTATCTGCCTCATGATCTTTTTTTTTCCAAGTACTTCGAAACTTATCGCCTTGAATTGAGTTCTATTCCTTATGCCATCGGATTACCGATTATGTATTGATGACACTGGTGTTTTATAGGTCATTTCAAAAGAATCTCTCTTGGCTGCGCAGGTACAGATTTTTCGGTTTTTTTTTTTGGTTTGGTTTGGTGATTTTGTATGAATGTTACTATGGTTATGTATTTCGACTAGATTTATATCGAATGTTGGGATTAAATTGTGCAGAAGGACGACGTGCAGAGGGCAATGGATGTGCTGTCATTGAAAGAATACCATGCCCGAACTTTACTCATCCATTACCGTTGGGATGTTGACAATGTGCTTGCGGTGCTTGTAGAGAAGGGGAAAGATAGATTGTATGCCGAAGCAGGTGTGATGTTGGTGGAGCAGGATGATCATGTTTCATCTCAGTTGTCCTCTGAGGTAATGTGCGGTATTTGCATGGATGAAATTCCAGCTGATCGAGTGACAGTCATGGATTGCGGTCACTGCTTCTGCAACGGATGTAAGTACTCTCCTCTGCATCTTCTATACTTTCTCATGCAATGTGCGAATGTTGTGATTGTAGTAGAAATCAGTTTTGTCTACCATTGTGCTTTAGGTTGGACGGAGCATTTTATTGTGAAAATAAATGACGGGCAGAGTAGGCGCATTAAATGCATGGCATACAAGTGCAATGCCATTTGTGATGAAGCAGTAATCAGAAATCTAGTCAGTGCAAGGGATCCTAATCTGGCCGAGAAATTTGAGCGTTTTCTTCTGGAATCATATATTGAGGATAATAGAATGGTGAAATGGTGCCCAAGTGTTCCCCACTGCGGAAATGCTATACGCATTGAGGAAGATGAACTATGCGAGGTTGAATGTGCATGTGGGCTTCAATTCTGTTTTAACTGCTTAGCCGAGGCACACTCCCCATGTTCATGCCAAATGTGGAAACTATGGTGTCAGAAGTGCCAAGATGAATCAGAGACGGTTAATTATATTGCAGTCAATACAAAGCCTTGCCCAAAGTGTGGCAAGCTGGTTGAGAAGAATGGAGGATGCAATCTAGTTTCGTGTCTCTGCGGACAACCATTTTGGTGAGTGTTTATATATTTTAGCATTTTCTTTAGTCTTATGCCCTTTTATTTGTGAATTTGTGGGGGCTGGTTTGGGGAGCATTTCATACATTTAGATGGTCGGGCAGTGTTTCAAAACTCTACCTGGGTAGGATCCTTTTCTTAGGATTTGCTATGCTGCCCTTGTGAAGTTTATGTTGACGTGTGACTTTTGGTAGACTGGCTCCTTATAGACTAAGCTTTTCCTGAAGATTTTTTTGTTAATTACGCTTTGCATAAACCTGCTCTGCACAATGTATGGGTTTTTTACTGTAACTTGTCTCGAAACCAAAAAAGCTCTCTGTCTTTGTGTGGATTTGCTGTTGCCTTTCACATGCGAACAATTCATGGTGGTTCAAAATTTCAACCCATCAAGTTCTTTCAGTGTTTTGGACATAAAGTTATTGGTTCTAAAGCATTCGGTGAAGTATATGTCATCTTCTATGACGTTGTGATAAGCCGTATTATAAGACAATGTGGCTTAAAATATTCATTGAATCAAAATGGAGCTTCCTTATTTCTGTCCCTCTTCTTTTGATGAAACATTACTGCAATTTCTTTAGAATAGAGTGCATTTGATAATATTGCTTTAAAGTTTGTTTCTGTATGTGTTTTGACAGTTGGCTCTGCGGTGCTCCAACTGGTTTGAATCATACATGGGACGCCATCGCGGATCACAGTTGTGGGCGATTCAAAGAAGACGAGGAGACGAAACTTGAACAGGCCAAGAGGGATCTATTTCGGTACACTCACTACTTCAACCGTTATCAAGCTCATATCGATTCTCTTAAGCTTGAAGCAACGCTGAAACAAAGCATACAAGAAAAAATATCGCATTTGGAAGAAAGAGAATCGACATATAGAGATATGAGCTGGGCGACCAATGCACTCTACAGACTCTTCAGATCAAGGCAGATTATTTCGTATTCCTACCCGTTTGCATATTACATGTTTAGCGAAGACATATGCAAAAATGAAATGACGGCAGAAGAAAGGACCATAAAGCAAAACTTATTTGAGGACCAGCAGCAGCAGCTTGAGGCAAATATGGAGAGGCTTTCTTTGTTTATAGAGGAGCCTTTTGATGAGTATTCGCCGGATGAAATTATGGAGTTGAAAATGGGGATCTTAGATCTTTCTACGCTTACTGATAACCTCTGCGCAAAATTGTAAGTTTCTTTTAATACTTGAAATCTCCCATTTGGTCTTCAAAAATCTTGTTGGAGATTGATGTTGCAAACCTTTATCCACTCTCAACGCATTTGCTTAGACTCGACACGTATGGATTATTTGCAGGTACGATTGCATCGAGGATGATTTGTTGGGTTCCCTCAAGAGGACAAGGCACAGTATTGCTCCTTACAAGTCAAATGGTGTGGAGAAAGCTTCAGAACTTACGGTTTCTAGGGACACCACAACCTCTAACTCCGAAATTGATTTGGCCGCCTCCAACGGTATGGATATTAGTAAAAGCGTGTGTTTTCCAGTCTTACCTAACATATATCCTTCATGTTTACTCATTGCTTCTCTTTTCTTGTCATAGCTGACTAGAAGATAACCCGGCGATAAATAACAGAACCTTGTCGACCTTCATCTAGCTTTGAGAGTTCGTGCGAAAGCCAACGCTGACGATGGTGCTCGTCTTATACATCTTAACATTAGAGCGCTCTGTTCTCGTTACCAACTGAGTTTTCCCGACAGAATCACATTTTACTGCATAAGGTTAGGTTTAGAACATTACAATTTAGAAACCTAGTTTTTTGATCATATTTATGAACTTTTTTTTTTAAATTCGAGGGGTACAAACGTCTGATGCTGCGATTTATATTTGACGTTTCGGAAATGAAACAATGGTGGTATACATCATAAAAAATAGAGAGATCGTCTTTTGCTTTTCCCTCTGTTCTTGTGAATGATGAAGCAGTTGCAGCCGGAAAATGCCCGACTTTAGCTCTGAAGTTCATCTGGTTCTTGCGTTTTTCCGTTCGATTGAGATGA
Source organism: Pyrus communis (assembly GCF_041283825.1). Classification (NCBI taxonomy): domain Eukaryota; kingdom Viridiplantae; phylum Streptophyta; class Magnoliopsida; order Rosales; family Rosaceae; genus Pyrus; species Pyrus communis. Next base: position 21,282,033 of record NC_142572.1, on the reverse strand, counting down.
CAACCGGTTAAAAACACTGAATCACCTTGATGAGAGTTGTTCACGGGAGAAAATTTTCAGCGTATTTGGAAAACGAGCAGGTGTAAGCTACATGTTGCAATACAAGTAGATAGACATTTAAAGAACAAATGTTCTATTCGCTTCTATTATTAAGAGAGAAAATCATGGTGCATCAGTTCGTGTTTTGGGCGTATGAAAATTTTTCTCGACAAGGGGATTGATTGGTTAATGCAGTTTTGTTTAAACAGAATTACGAATGAATGTTAAGAGCATTTCTAAAGGAAGTGTCAAATTTTAAACACAAAATTTAAATTTGACGGCCTATGTGGCATTTTGAGATCTTTTAAAGTTGTATTTTCTATCTAATATGTTAGATTAAATTATTATTTTATTAAATTACAAAATAAATGATTAAACCAATACAAATTTAATTAAAGACATTTAATTACTTATTAAATCAGGACCGTTCATCAAATGCACTGGACAACACCAACATTCATTATAATAATGATTAAAGTAATAAAAAAAAAAATAATTTTGAAGTTGCTGTCAATTCATGTCATCGCAACATATGAATTGACATTTCGATTAGAGAACATTAATGTGGTCCTTTTTTTTTTTTTTTAGTATAGTTTATGTGGACATTTTAACATTTCATTTGAAGATACTCTAATGAACAAGAAATTGGAAGTAAATTTCTTGTGAATGATGAAGTAGTTGCCGTCCAAAAACGCTTGACTTTATCTCTAAAGTTTTTTCGTTCGATTTGAGATGACAATCGATTGAAAACACGGAACCTTGATGAGAGTTCAAGGTTCATGGGGGAAAATTTTTCAACGTATTCGGAAAATGGGCAAGTGTAAATCACATGTTATAATACAAGTGGATAGATTCTTAAAAAACAAATGTCCTCTTTGATTATATTAAGAGAGAAAAAATCATGGTGCATCGATTCGTATTTTGAACACATGAAAAATCTCTTGACAAAAAGATTGATCAGTTAATGCAGTTCCGTTTAAACAGAATTACAAATGAATTTTAACGAACATGAAATTTAGAGTCTTTCAACACTTTTACACGACGTGAATATAAGTAAATAAATTTGAACACGACCAGCTATCCACCCTAAAAATTTACGATGCCTTTTCTGACAAAAAAATTGAAAAAAAAAAAAAGGAAGATGAAAAGACTAGCCTTCTTCTCCAAGGCTCCATTGCCTTCTAGAGTGTCCTCTTCCTTATCCACCAGTATAACACTGCCACGTGGTATGAGATTTTCTTGAATCCCACTGGCCAAAGAAATCCCGGTCCAACAAGGACGGCGCATCCTAACCACAAACGGAAAATAAAAATAAATAAATAAATGGTAGCGTTGGTTTCAAGTCGTAACCAACCGACTTAGGAAACCGCGGCGACAGCTAACCAATGCCCCTTTCTATATTAAATCTCCACCCTCCATTGATCCCACTACTGTTTAATCTCAGCCGTTCGTCTTGACCGCCTACATCTATAAATACCCCCCGAAGTCGTGTTCACAATTCACTTGTTCGGCTGTTGCCGTTGAGCTCTATGGCTTCAGCGATCAGGTTTCCCGTCGTTTTTAGATTTCGATTTGTCCGTTAGGGCTTGGTTGATTCCTGCGATATCGATTGTATGTTTCGATGGATTACGTTTGTTATCGGTGTGATTTTAGGGTTTGGATTCTTGGCGATGGGGATTTTTCTTGCCAGGTTAAAATTTTCGATCTAACGATGCTTGAAGGTTGAATTTCCTTATATATTTCAAATTTTTGGATTGCGTTTCCGGTTTTGATTCATCTGTTTGGGACTGATTGATTGATTGATTATGCGTTCGTAGTGCTGTCGGTGTGTTTCTAGGGTTTGGCTGGATTCGTGACAATCGCCTCTTCTTTTAACAGGTTTTAAAAAGTTTGGATCTGATAATTTTTGAAGGTTGCGAATTCCCAATCAAGTTTTGTGGATATTGATGGATTTTGATATCTCATCTTAAATCTGTTGATCTGCTTTTGGGTTTTTTTGATTTGGTGTGGTGGTAGTGGTTCCAGGGCGTTTTGGATTCAATAACTTGTTCAGCTGGGGTTTCGATTTGAAGATCCTCTAGTTACCTCATTGAAGTTTATGATATGATGATTTAGTTTAGAAATTTTGATCCCCATCCCCTATGTGGCCGAATAAATGGAGCTTTGTTAACTTTCAGGCATGGATTGTGGGTTTCAGTCGCATAGATGTCTAAGACTCGAGCGGTTAGGTATTGTATTTGGCTAATGTTTTGATGGCGTTCTTGTGTGATTGCTCTGTGGTTGGGTTTGTACTCCTGTTTTCGCGTTAACAATCTTTTGTTGCCTCCCTTGAATTTGCACTCTAAATGTTTATTTTCCTCCCTCTCATACAAAAATCGTTCTAAATTTTATTACCTTCTATTGGCAGATACTAAATTGGGAATTTGTACGGTATTACCAAGCTGGCATTCTTTTACACGTAACTTGTAGTTTGTGTCTTCTAGATATGTTCAAATCGGGTTTTATGTTCTCAATATTTATTATTTCAGTTGAAAAAGAAGTATGGTCGTGACCACAATCAAAATTTCCGTTCAATTCTGCATCTTTGTGCAATCTCCCGTTTTCAGATCGTTTTAATTATTTATTTTCCTTCAGAAAATGTTTGGCCCGTGTTTATTTTTTTAGTTTGGTTTCTTTTGTTTAGCAGGTTTGGAGTCGCATTTAGCCTTGTCTCCAGTATTCTGGTCAATTTCATTCTTCTGCAACTACTTTTTAATTTTTAATTGTAAAGCATTCTAGGTTCCTTAGTTATAATGTGTTAAATTTCATTCTTCTGCAACTACTTTTTAATTTTTATTCCTAAATAAATATTGGCTATTATGTATTTTCAGGTTTCTTCTTCAGGGATCAATTTACACTAGGGTTTAAGGCTTCTTGCCCACAGTTTTTGTTTTCTCCAGTTCTAAGAGTTTTGAAGGTTTTTTGTTTTTTGTTTAGCAATGTCTTATGCAAAATTCTTCTTAGCTGGGGTACGGTTTGTTTATTCCACCCTGCTTGGCTTCCTTTTTTCTGTTAAATGTCCATTACATTCGATTGCTGTGTTGTCCTTCCCTTGATGTTTAGTGCAGATTCATCAACAGAGATAACTTCACTCTATGCATGGTACAAAGTGCCCGGGTTTTAGGAGCCTCACTTCTTTAAAACACGAGCGGGACCTTTAAGAGGGGTTTTCTCTTGGCTTTTAATTCTTTTTTTGTGTTTTAGAGCGTATAGGTCTTGTGCCACATTCTGATCAGCTCTTTTGTCTGCAGACACATTTTAATCTTGTTGAGGGAGAACTGGGTGTTTCAAAGCTGGGGTTTGAGTGGTTCTGTGTGTGATTAAACTTTTATGAATTTGAGCCATTGTTATATCAATGATCTTATTAAAAAAAATTTCTGGTTACAGTTTCGCTGGGTCGAGGAAAATGGCTGCCTGATTTAAAGGGGGTTTGTTTCTTGGCTTATGTTTTGATCTCTGTATTCGTAGGGCTTATGAGATCTAGCATCATTATTTGTGGAATGTTCTTTGCAGATAATGTATCTTGTTTGTTTATGAAGTCTCATCTTGTTGGAGCAGAACATGGTGGTTTGAAGGGGGTCTAAGTGCTTTCTTGCTTTTAATTGAATACTTATTCATGTGATTTGTTTGGTCCTACGTTTGTGTCTACCCATTCTTGTTTTTATGCAGATGTGGGTCAAAGTGCGCCTTGTTAGGATTCTACAGTTTGGGAGCTTTGTGTGGCTTGGTTTGTTTATTCACCCTGATTGGCTTCTTGTTTCTGTTAAATGTCCATTACATTCGATTTCTGTGCTGTCCTTCCTTTGGTGTCTTATGCAGATGCATCACAGGGTCCTAACTTTATCCATCCATAGTAAAGAATGTCGGGGTTTTAGGAGTTTCACTTCTTTAAAACATGAGCGGGCAGAATTTTAATAGGGGGTTCCTCTTGGCTTAAGATTCTGTTTTTGTATTTTAGAGCGTATGGATCTTGCCATAATCTAAGCAATGCTCCCTTATGCAGACACATTCTAATCTTGTTGGAAGGAGAAAATGCTGCTTCAAAGCGGGGGTTTGAGTGGTCTTGATTGATTTAATTTTTTGTGATTTTGAACCATTGTTTGAACAATGATCTTTTCAAATATTTTCTGGCTATGCAGTTTCGCTCGGTTGAAGGAAAATGGCTGCCTGATATAAAAGGGGGTTTGATGTTTCTTGGCTTATGTTTCAATATCTGTTTTCTTAGGGCTTATGAGATCTAGCACCATTATTTGTGGAATTTTCATTGCAGATGATATACTGTATGGAGTTGGCTTGTTGAAGCAGAACGTGCGGTTTTTTAGTGGGGTTTTAAGTGCTTCCTTGTTTTTGCTTGAATTTTCGATTCTTTGGCTTTGTCTGGTTCAACGATTTGTGTCTACCTATTCTTCTGATTGTATGCAGATGTGTTGAAGTGCAGCTAATTAGGAGTCGAACAGTTTAAAGGAGAGTGGGTGTCCTTCTATTAGGGGGTTCCTTTTTCTTCTGATTATATTCTATTTTCTTAGAGCGTATATTCTTGTGCCTTTATTTGAGCACTGTTTTTATATGCAGACATATTCCTACGCCTGTCTGTATACGAGGTCCATGCTTGTTAGCTCTGTTGTAGAACGGGCTGTTTCTAAGATGGGGTTTGAGTGATTATTGGATTATTTAATTTCCTATTTTTGGGTTAATGTTACCTACTACCATTATTTGATCAGTGATCGATGTTTCATATCAGATGCTACCTGAATTTCTGGTCGTGAAATCTCACTTCAGTCGATGAGCAATTTGCTGCCTGCTTCAAAAGGGGGTTTGATGTTTCTTGGTTTATGCTTGCCTTTCTTATATATTGGAGGTTGTGAGACATGGACCATTATTTGCGCAATTTTCTGTGCAGATGCGTTTTAGAGTTCGTTTGCGTATGGGGTTTAACTTTGTTCAAGGAGAAAGGGGTGCTTTGAAGGGGGTTTCTTTTGATTCTGTTTAAAATTTCTATTTGTCGACTCTGTATGCGATTCTACGCCAATGATTTGAGCAACATTTCTGTATGCAGACCATCTCTCTCTTGTCCATATATGGCAACAACCTTGGAAGGAGCAGTTTGAATATGGGGGTTTGAGTAGTTCTTGGGTTATTATTTTATTTCTTATTCCTTTGGGTTGACGTGAGCTGAAACAATCATTGCAACAATGTTTCATGCAGTTCCATTCCAGATAGTCTATTTAAGAAGTCTGTTGGATGGATTGGCCGACTGCTTTTGAAAAGGGGGTTTGATGCTTCTAAGCTTATATACTCTTGTATTCATTAAACTAAATGCGGTCGTAGACTATCATTTGAGCAATTATTTATGCAGATGCCTTTGTCTTTTGTCTGTTTGTGTAGTCTAACTTCATTATCGGAGAGCAGCATGAGCAGGCAGCTTTTAAGAGGGGGTTTTTGGGCTTACAATTATTTTTTATTATTTTTATTATTTTTAATTTTATTTTAATTAGTACGTAGCTTGTACCATCCTTTGAGCAATGGTTTTTGTATGCAGACATGTCCGGACTCTGTTTTTGTTAAAGGAGAGCGATGGATTTTAACAGGGGTTACCTTATGTTTTTGTTTTAATTGTCCGTTATTAGACTTTGCATGCAATCTTGCACCATGAGTGAGCATTGTTTCTGTATGCAGACATATTGGTGAGCATTGGAAGGAGGGCAGTCTGAATGGGGGTTTGAGTTCGGTTTTTGATTTAATTTCTTACTCGTTTGGGTTTGATGAGATCTGGAACTATTATTGGAACATTGTTTTATGCAGGACCCATTCCAATATAGTCTGTTTATGAAGTCTCAGAATGTTGGATGACAATGGGCTGCCTGCTTTAAAGAGGGGGTTTGATATTTCTTAGCCTATGTCTTGATCTCCTATTTCTTGAGTTTTGCGATATTGTTTGAGCCATTAATTATGCAGATGCCCCTTTTTGTGTCGGATGGAGTGCAACTCATTATAGGAGAGCAGCCAACTTTTGAGAGGGGGTCTTTTTGGCTTACGGTTTTTTTTCCTTAGTTGGTGTGGTAGAGATATTTTATAGTTATTTGAGCAATGTTTTTCGTACGCAGACACGTCCACACATTAGGTTGTATGTCGTGTGCAAGTTCAGTGAGGGAGAATGCGCTGCTTATGAAAGGGGGTTTCCATAGTTTGCCTTATGAATTTGTTTTAAGTTTTTTGTGGGTTTTGAGATGCTGAACCATTATACAGTCACTGTTTTATTGCAGATGTGTCTCAAACTTTTCTTTGCCTCACTCAGTTGAATGAAAAACAGCCTGCCTGCTTTTACGACAAAGTCAGATACTTTTTTCCTTTTTTGGTTGACTTTTTTCCTTTTTTGGTTGGTTTGTAATTTTTTTGTTCTTATGAGACCTCTATGATTTTCATTTTTACTTTCTTTGTTTATATATTTGCTGTATTATTTGTGCATACTTTTTGTATGCAGAGACATCCCAGCTTGTCTGTGCTCAGAAGGGGTGCGAAATGCTTTTAGAAGGGGTTTGAGTTCTGGGCTTGTTACTTGATTTCTTATTGGTTTGGATACCATTGTCTTCCACTAATGCATTTGCAGACGTTTTTAGCTTGGAGTCTTTCGTGGGTCTACTTTATGGACATTGTCCTCACATTCGGTTTGCTTTTCATCTGTCATCCGTCACTATGTTCATAAAAAGATTGTCTTCATTGGGTTTACACTTCTTGGCTTCATAGTCTTTTGGCACTGGTTTTACGCATCTCAGCTTGGTTTATGTTCAAATGTTTCAGCTTGTTTGGAAGGTGGTACTCCCTATTGTTTGACAGAGGCCGGATTTTGTTTGGTGACTTAAAATTCTTCATTTGGCATTATTTATTTCAGTAATGCATTATGCAGTTGTCTTTAAACATAGTTACAGAGGAGAGCAGTCTGCGGCTGATTTTAAGTTGGATGATGGTTCTTTTCTTCTATTTAGCTTTCCTGTAAAGCGCCGTAAGATCTGGTTCTATATGTCTGCAGTCTTTGGGTGGAGCTTAGCTTCATCGGATCTTAGAGGAGTATGAACTGCTTCTAAGATGGAGCTGCTTCTAAGATGGAGTTTGTTACTTCATGGCTTTTATCTTCAAGATGGCACTTTACATGGATCGAAGTCAAGGATTCTGGTTTTCTTTCATCAACTGTTGTGAATTCTGGTTTTGTTTCAACAACTCTGTTTGTGTCTTGCTGTGGTCCTGTGCAGAATAATGTAAAGTCTCATTAGCTCCGGGTTGGGCTGATTCAATATCTTCCACTTTCCTTGGTCAGAGATTTCTTCCGGGAGTTGCTTTTGATTAAGAGGTTCATGCTTTCTGGCCTATCATGTTATCGTTTAATTTGCCATCTGTAAGAGTTCATAGTATCCTGGCAGCTATAACGATGCATTCCTGCACAAGGCCCTCGTTAGAAACTAAGAGTGGGGTGTTTAACATGCTATCTATCTGGCAGCATTGTTTGGGATATATATGTGGACCTTATATCTTTTTTTCTTGAATGAGTGTCATGTTGAAGTTGATGGAACTGACCGTGGAGTCGGGTTATGTCCTGTTCAGACTTTATTATCTCCCTGTTTCTCATCGATCATGTCTTTTGTTTCCCTTTGTGTACCTTGTCATTAGTGGTGGTGGTATTACTTATGCAGTTGTAACTTAGGTGAGGTCTAACTTGATTTCAAGTTTTGATGATGGAAATAAAAGTGGTATGAAAGTCCTTTTTCCCTTTTGTATTGAAGTTTTGCAATCTTGTATTATTAATTTAAATTCAGTTTTTTTTTTATATTTAATGCAACTGTCTGTGATTTTATATGTGCAACGTCATCGTGGAGAAAGGGATGAATATGGTAGTGTTGCTTGATTAATATTTTTAACTAATTGAAAATGGTGAATATTCTTAATTGTGGGCTAATTTTGAAAGCAGCTAAATGAAGGGCATCAATAATTTATGGTGAGGTGATCTGTATCTGCAATTGGAATATAATGCTAAAACAAAGGGCAAAGCATGTTAACTGGATGAAGGAATGCTTATATCGAATCGTAAGTTAAAGCCGCTATCTGATTTTGTTTTTAACTGTTGTTGCTAGGATCACATGATTTTATATACAATTACATGATATATTTTAGTCAAAAACTACACTTATTATATTTGTAACGCGTACTAATTCGGCACAATAGTTTCAGCTTATGCAAGTGGATTCATATGACATTTATCTTGAAGGGTATTTTGTTGGGATTGTTTTTAACATTCTTTACTGTTTTTCAGCATTTGATCATCTGATATAAGAGAGGTCATATAAGAGAGGTCTGCATTAGTTGTTAGTTATCTGTCAACAAATTATGCAAGTGGATTAGAACGCGTTTGTTGTTAGTTATCTGTCAGGATAAATGTCCTTCTGTTGGGATTCATATGTCCTATCAGTTTATGCAAGTGGATTAATATGACATTTATCTTGAGGTCTGCATTAGTTGTTAGTTATCTGTCCTTTTGTTGCTGCTGCTAAATTTTGGTGGTGTTCGGATAGAGGAGATGTTCACTGATAGTGCTTGTAATTATGTCTCTAGTTGTTACGGCTCTTCGGTGTTTTCGTCCTGCATTTAGAGATCTCTCTTAGGGATAACATGCAAGAAAAAAAAAAAAACTATTTCGAGTAAAATGAGAAATTGTCCGGATCGTTTCTTTACTTCTTGTGTCCAGTCATTTGTTTGTCTGTTGTGTGTGCATTTGTTGTTAGGCTAGGCTAGGTTAGGTTAGGTTAGGTTAGAGGGATGTAGCTCAAAATGGTAGAGCAACTCAGCTTGTGATGTAGCTGAGAAGATCAAGGTTCGAATCCTTGCATCCCTGCATCCTACTTTGTTGCATTGAGAATTGAATTCTAACTTCTTGTGTGTCTAGTGCATCTCTTTTGTGTTTAGAATCCTGGAAGACGTTTGGAACTGCCTAATTTTCAAGGCGGAGGTTACCCTAGCGTGCTGTTTTCGTTACTGAGATGATCGGGTCTTTTGAATGTATCGAAATTCAGTGCTGGAAACCTGCTTCAGCATATAGCCCGTGCAGACCGGAGAGAGCTGCTAAAGCTTCAGCAGCCTTCGGGTGTTTGGGGGAAGAAAACCATGAACATCCACCATGGCGACGCACTATCTAAAAGGAGGGTGGCAGTGCAAGAAAAATGAAGGAAACAACGAGGACTGGTGGTGCAACTTCTTGTTTGATAAGAAAAATACTTAACAGATTATTAGAGTCGATGATGTTTACAAGTTCATCTTTTGGGATTTGGTATGTTGTGTTTCTGTTTTGGGCCCTGAGATCTCTCTCTGTTTGAGCCCGTGGGAAATTTCTGGCATAAGTATTCAATTAGTTCGGACCTGTTTACTATTAAATTGGATCTAACATGGTAAAAATTCATTGAGACGTTAATGGGCCTGTCTATTTTCTTTGGGCTTGTAAGATTCTTGTACACATTTACTTTCTGTAGAATCAAGCATTATTACCTAAAAATACTATACAAACAAGTTGACCCAAAATATTTCTAGGTTTTTATCCCCTCTCTAGATAGCGGCAGGAGCGCGAGTTCTTCGATTTTGGATAAATCAAAGTGAGAAATATTAATATTGTAAATAGCAGGTTCAATGTCATTAACTTCTTCCGTTAATTTTTTATAAGTTTCACTCTACTAACCTTATTTTTCTTTGTATGAATGAAAGCTCTTAACTTTCAAACTAGCTCAAATTGGCTCAAATTGAATCAGATTCGATTTAGACCTTGTTAAAACGTTAGGGCTTTAGTGCATCCATAAAATAACTAAAAAGGGTCAATTTTTAACAAGGTGATAGTTCAAGAGTACGACGGCAGTTTAATTTATTTTACTCCCTTTTGACGGGGCATGGCTTATCTGCCATCCTACTTTGCATACACTTTCAACCTCTCCTATTTGTGTGATCACGGTTAAGTTACGTCAACATTTTATATTACTATTGTTTTTTGCGCATAAAATAGAAAAGGATGAGAGTGTATAAGAAGTGGAAGGGCAGAGAAGCTAGGTCCCTTTTAACGATCTACCCGTACCCGACACGTTTTGGGTCCTCCTTAATCCAAACCCGAAACTTCCGTACAGCCAGTGAAAGGAAGGGACAGATGTCAAACAATTAGGCTCGGTAGAGAAAAAAGGGGCAATTTGAACTCCCCAGCACATGTACACAACGCCAACGTATACTATCGCATTTTCGTCTTCGCACCATTTTTTCTGTATATTTTACCATTAAACTACAGCAGTGTCCGATCGAGATCCACCGAGTGCAGCACCACCACCACCACCACCGGCGATGGCGAAATCCAGCGCAGACGACCAGGAGCTTCGGCGGGCCTGCGAGGCCGCCATCGAAGGCACCAAGCAGAGCGTCGTCATGTCGATCCGCGTGGCCAAGAGCCGTGCGATCCGGGGTATAACGCACATGCTCGGCCGCGACATGGCCAAGGCTAGGGTTCTGGCTCTTTCCGGTACGCACTTGCGTCTTTATTTCATCCCTGTAGTTTCAATCGATTACAAATTCTATGCGCTGTGGAAAAATGGAAGAGAAATTGAGCTTTTGTGAAGAATCAGACTAAGTTTTAACTTGTCCAATTGTTAGGCTTGTTTCATTTCACTATTTTGGAATGATTATAGTATATATTCGGAATCGAAACAGATAACCGCAATGCGGTTGGATGGAAATGTGTTTGGGTGCTCAGACTGGATAATTTGAAGAAATATAACTCTTTGACTGATCTGTATTATTCACAAGAGTTGAAGTAAAGATTGGGGAGCTTCGTAAATGCCGATTAATATTGCTTAAGTTGGTCAATCTTACAGGAAAGATAGATAATATCAATTTTTGGAACTTGCAGTATCATTTATCTCTACTACTTTAAGGAGTGTGACTAGAACTAGTTTTTTTCGACGATTATGTTGTTAGCTTGTCTTGGTGCATTGTCGTAAGAAGACTCCAAAGCATTGCCTTTGCGCATATTTTCGTTAACAGGACTGTACAAGGCACATGAACATCTTAAATGGCACAGTAATGATTTTTATCAGCGAGGTTGATTCGAGAATTTTGAGCTGAATTACAAGTTTTCTAAGGGATGGTCAACATTTTTTTTCCCTTCTCTTGCTACACTTGTAAACTCGAAGTTCGCTGCTAATGTATCATTATGATAGTGGATACAACTGACTGAGACCTTCCTTTCTGATTGTTCTAAAATATGACGGTCATTTGATATCACACTAGGGAAATAAAAGACTTGTCTTTCCTAGCTTAGTTATGGGCCTGTGTATGTGTGCATAACTCCCCACTCTAGTATAAATATCCAGGCGGATGTAGATCACTGCATGCACTTAGTCATACTTAATTTGTGTCGGTGACCACCCTTTGTTTTTTCGTGCAGTAAAATCCAAGGGCCAGAGGACTAAAGCCTTTCTTCGAGTCTTAAAATATTCCACCGGAGGAGTCCTTGAGGTGAAGTCATTAACAGCAATGTCTTATTTAGTACTGCAAATTTGTGCTTGATTAGGATTTGGATTACGATTTGCAATTAATCGGAAATTTTCTTTTACTGCAGCCTGCAAAGTTATACAAACTAAAGCATCTTTCAAAGGTGGAGGTTTTAACGAACGACCCTAGTGGGTGTACTTTTACCCTGGTAGGTAGTGCTCCATCTTCCATGTGTCTATGCTGTATATATATTGTGGGAATTTGTGCAAAGAATTAGGGTTATTTCAATTAAAAAAAAAAAAAAAAAAAAGAACCATTGTTTGAGAAAAATTGGAGTGCCATTCTCCATTTTGGTCTGATGGAGTTTCTTGTAGGGCTTTGATAATCTTAGGAGTCAAAGTGTTGCTCCTCCTCAATGGACCATGCGAAATATTGATGACAGGTAAGCCATGGAGGACATACACCTATTTCGATATTATCTTTCAGTAAACAGATTGATAAGATTTTGATTATCTTTCTTTTTTCCTTTTCTTTTTCTGTTCTGTGTAGGAACCGCCTTTTACTTTGCATTTTGAACATATGCAAAGATGCTCTGGGTCAGCTTCCTAAAGTTGTTGGTATAGATGTCGTGGAGATGGCTCTTTGGGCTAAGGTGCATATGATGAATTTGTACACTTGTACTGTTTTTTATGTACAGATTAGATTGCAAGATAATTATGTTTTAAGGTTTCACTTCCTTTGGAATCAGTAATCATGGTTACAACTTTATGACGATTATTTTCTGTCAATGTGAATTTCTTTTGTTGTTTTGTTTTTTCATGTCACTACATGGAACTTGTCCTAGTTTTTGGCTTCATACAGCTGAAACTTTATTTATTAGTTGTTAACTGTCTCCAATTTTTCTTTTCTTTTTTTTTTTGTGAAAAATGGTTTAGGAAAATACACCAGCTATCACTAGCCAAGGAAAGGAGCAAGAGGGACCTGCTGCATCTACAGTAACGGAAAGTGACTTGAAAGTAACTGTTGAAAAAGAACTTGTCTCCCAAGCTGAGGAAGAGGACATGGAGGCACTTTTGGGAACGTATGTACTGTATCGTTATTTCTGATGTGATGTAGAAAATGTTTGTGCTCTGTTTCATTTGTCCTTTTTGGGAATATTGGTACGATAAGATTTTAATTGAAGTGATGTCTGTTTGTAAATTAAAACAAATGTATGAGCACTAGGTGGGTTGAATTATTTGATTGTTAGGAAGGTCTTTTGTAATTTCTTTTTTCAAAAACATCACTATATACTATATTTTCTTTTGTTTGTGGTCGTCTTCTAGATACAAATGGTTGTCTGTCATTTCCTGATTAGAAATTAGACTGATAAACTATTAAAAAAAAAAAAAAATTAGACTGATAGACAAAACTTTGGTTTAGTGCCTGCTTAGTTCATGACACATTCTGCATTGATGCCTTCCAAGAGTTCAAAGACCAACTGGGGAATCCTAAATTGTCCTGCCCTTGCCTATTGTTATTTAATGTAAAAGTCTAATTGGTTGGATTTGACAACTTCCAAGTGGCAGGCATCAAATGCCATGTCTTTATAGGGTGCTCTTCGTCACTTAGTTGAATTGTGTGCTATGCAGTTATGTCATGGGTATTGGTGAAGCAGAGGCATTTTCTGAAAGGTTGAAGAGAGAGCTTCTGGCTTTGGAAGCAGCAAATGTGCATGCCATTTTGGAAAGTGAACCCTTGATCGACGAGGTGACTCTATTACTATCAGTTGTGTTGAATACAATGCCGTTTGCTGCATTTCTTCTTTGTTAGGTTTTTTCTTTATTGTCCTTTTTATGTTCTTTGTTTGTTGCTTGGTTTCACACTTCCCAAACAAAGCCAAGGTTTTTAATCTTCCTTTTTTACCTGTCAATATCAATACGGTCTCACCCATGTGACTATGATATAAATGGCGCCAGGCAGGTCTAAGCATGCCAGTTATCTGGTTTTTCAACCACTGTAATTGCTTAGCATGGATGTTCTCTCATTCATCTTCTAACCTTGCGCTGTTTAGATTCTTCAACTTGCTTTTGAATAAAAAGGTGTTGCTACCTCATTCTCAGAAACTTTATTCATCTTCCAGTTACTTGGGTACATTGTTTTAACATTGTCTCTATGAGATTGATATGCAAGCTACTTTTACCTGCTTCTAGGACATTGACTGGTGGTTGTCTATTTCCTTGAAGATACATGTTATTGTCATTTATATGTTCATTTATGGGTCTTGTAGGTATTGCAAGGCCTTGAGGCAGCAACAAATTGTGTCGATGACATGGACGAATGGTTAGGCATTTTCAATGTGAAACTCAGACACATGAGAGAAGACATCGAATCGGTAGGGACTTTAGCTACCTTTGATAATTTTTAGACTTTTGCTGATCCTTTATGGACTACACTATTTATTTCCAATGCAGTTCAGTGGAAAAATTTCTTTATTTATTTTCGTATATTTTTTTTATATTATTCTTATGAATAATAAGAACAAGCATATTGTATCTGTCATGAATTTAGCACTGTACATCTAGTCAAAGCTTCAATTTGCCTGTTTATGCCATTGTATATGAAAATATTAACAATAATTTTAGTGGTGAATTTTTGTTTCCTTTCCTCCCTCAAACTTTTACCATATGGCATCCAACATAAAGTTGTTTACATTTCATATTTTCCCAAGAAACTTGATGGTATTATGTTTATTCTTGTTGATTAAAAGTGTATTGATGCTAATCTTGTGTTGGCTTCAATTTCGTCAGGGTTCTGACTAAAGAGGTGGTGGTTCTGTATGCCATGTCATAAGATAGTTTTAAGATACTAGTGCTGGATGTATAAATGTCCTTTACGTGAATGCTTGTAACTTTTTTCCGTTGCAATGTCCAGATAGAAACCCGCAATAACAAGTTGGAGGTGCAATCTGTAAATAATAGAGCACTCATTGAGGAACTCGATAAGCTTCTTCTAGGTTTGCGCGTTCCTTCTGAGGTATGGTGTCCTTCATGTTTAGCTTTGAGAGATAACTTTTTAGTTTTAACTTTGGCAACTTGTTTAGGCCTACAGTCTCTTTAATGCTGTTTCATTTGTGTAGTATGCCGCATGTTTGACGGGAGGTTCATTTGATGAAGCACGTATGCTTCAAAACATAGAAGCGTGTGAGTGGTTGGCTGGTGCTTTACGCAGTCTTGAAGCGCCAAACTTGGACCCTATATATGCAAATATACGGGCTGTAAGCATTCTGCCTATCTCATTTGTTCAGTTCTTTTTTTTTTTTTTTTTTCAAAAATTTGTGGCCAGATGTTTGAAATTTAGAGTTCCCTCTCATTACTGAGGTGCTAGACTAGAAATAGCTGTTTTGATTATTGATATTGGAAACCTCATTGTGTTTGTAAGTAGTAATTGAAATTCTTACAGGTTAAAGAGAAGCGAGAAGAACTTGAAAAATTGAAATCTACATTTGTCAGGAAAGCTTCTGAGTTCTTGCGAAATTATTTTGCTAGTTTGGTGGATTTTATGATAAGTGACAAGAGCTACTTTTCTCTGGTACACTTTAGGAGACGTTTCTTTTACAATTTGATCAAAATTGTCATTTCCTGTGTATGCATCTTAATGCTCACTATTGTGCTTGTTTAAAATAGCGGGGCCAACTGAAAAGGCCTGATCATGCTGATCTACGGTACAAATGCAGAACATATGCTCGCCTTCTGCAACATTTAAAGGTCGATTAAGTTAATTACATTAACCATTAGGAATTTTGTTCTTTCTACTTCCGCTTGTGCACTGCTGTTTTTTTTCCTTTGCTTACCTTCCCCCCACTCTCCCCACCCCTCTCTTCCCCTCTCTTTCTCTTTGCATTTGCAGAGTCTTGATAAGAATTGCATGGGCGCTTTGAGGAAAGCATATTGTAGCTCCCTCAACTTGCTTATTCGTCGTGAGGTGAGAATCACAACCTTATATTCTATCACCTGAATGTTACTTATATATATGTGTTAGAAGTATTATTTGGTTGCTGTTTTTATCAGTTATATTTAATTTTGTCTTATATGATGGGTTTTCCATCTGATCACCAGGCTTCCTGATAAGATTGTGACATGGATGCTTTGGTCGTTCAATGTAGAATCAACTTGTAATAAGTTAAGCCAAAATGGTGGTGATTTGATTCAACATTGCAATAACTTAATCAAATCATTCTTGTTCTTGAAATAAAATTTTATAGACATTAGATAGTTAAGTAGTTTGATCAGTTTGAAAGATTGAGTAGATAATTTGATACCTACAGGCTCGTGAATTTGCAAATGAGCTTCGTGCTAGTACAAAAGCATCAAGAAATCCAACCGTCTGGCTTGAAACTTCTACTGGGTCTGGTCAAAATGCAAATGCTGCAGACACTTCTACCGTTTCTGAAGCTTATTCCAAGATGCTTACAATTTTTATCCCACTCCTTGTAGATGAGGTTAAAGTCGAGTTACATTATAGTTTCTTTGATCTACATAGCACATATCTCCGTATTAAATCTCCATTCTAAAATGGTGCAACTGCAGAGTTCTTTCTTTGCGCACTTTATGTGTTTTGAAGTTCCAGCACTTAATCCTCCTGGGGGTACTGCTAATGGAGATAAGTCTGATGACACCAATGACGATGATTTGGGAATCATGGACATTGATGACAAGGACAGCAAGGCTGGTAATTTACACTATATTTTTGTTGTAATTACCTATGTGCTTCTGATCATATTTTAACTGACTGCAATGGCTGTTTCTGCTTCTTTCTCTTGCATTTTATACAATTGTCTAATTTTGTAGGTAAAAGTTCAGGAGAGCTTGCAGCATTAAATGAATCTCTTCAGGATTTACTCGATGGAATCCAGGTAATGTGCAGAACTTGTTGCCTATTTTTTTGTACCTGCTCTTGATTTTTGTTGTTAGGGCCTCATTTGCACACCTCACCAGTTCAGCCTCTCTATCCTGGTCATGACTTGTGCATAGCAGCATGCACTATCTTGTAGTCATTTTAAAGTTCCTTATGAAAAAATAAAAGAGGCCAATTTATATAGTTTTCAGGAAGACTTTTATGCCGTTGTGGATTGGGCTTACAAGATTGATCCCTTACGCTGCATATCAATGCATGGGATTACAGAGCGCTATCTTTCTGGTCAGAAAGCTGATGCAGCAGGATTTGTGCGTCTCTTGCTTGGTGATCTGGAGTCGAGGGTTTCTATGCAGTTCAGTCGCGTAAGTTTCTGTGATTAGTGGTGATCATCATCATATGTTTTTGAGGTTATGTTCTGAAGATTCTGAATCCCTGTAATGTTTATGATCCTTTGCAGTTTGTTGATGAAGCTTGCCACCAGATTGAAAAAAACGAGCGCAATGTTAGACAAATGGGTGTCTTATCATACATCCCAAGGTGAACTGGCATTTTTTGCCATATTTATCATATATGTAAAACAAAAATGGAAATAATTCTGTATGTCTTCAAATTGAGGAATGCAATTTCCTGTAGAAATTTATCTGTTCTGATCAGGCAGTTACAGTTGCTTATGTTTGCTTGTCTTCCCTTTTACTTAGATTTGCTACTTTGGCAACACGAATGGAGCAGTACATCCAGGGACAATCTAGGGATTTGGTTGATCAAGCATACACAAAATTTGTGAGCGCTTTTTTTTTTCTTTCTTTTTTTTTTTCTGAAAATTATTCTCGTCATTGGTAGTATAATGCAAAGAAAGTGATGATTATCAGATATCATGGTATACAGCATAATCAATAACCGTTGATTTTAATGGTTTTGTTTGCTGGGTTCACCAGCAATATGGTGGTTCAAGCAGTATGAGGAAGATTTTCTTAAAATTATGCTTCAATCATACACCATGCTAGTATTCTTCCTATGTATTAAAGCTTATTTTTAGTTATCACACTGATTACTCAAGTTTGAATTCAGAGGGCAACGTTCTTTTTTCTAAACCTTGCAGTCTATAGGCTGTGTGAAGATAGATGATGATAACATTTGATTGTCTATCAGTTTGATGTTTTAACAGAACTGCGTCTCCATTTTCTTACGTTAGATCAATTGTTTGACAGGTTAGCATAATGTTTGTGACTTTGGAGAAAATTGCACAAACAGAGCCAAAATATTCTGATCTTTTTCTATTAGAGAACTATGCTGCATTTCAGAATAGGTATTCTTCTTTTTCCTTTCTACTATGATCAATGCTTTCTTTTTTCGTTGACCATTTTTTATGAGGAGCTGTTGGGTTGCAGTTTGTATGACCTAGCAAATGTTGTGCCCACCTTGGCCAAATTTTATCACCAGGCAAGTGAAGCTTACGAACAAGCTTGCACACGCCATAACAGCATGATCATATACACTGTGAGTTATCCCGATGCCAAATCTTTATATAATTTTTTCTTCCCACCCCACCCCTTGTTCCTTGTAGAATTATGTTCATATAGACACAGCAGTTTTCTCAAGGGCAGATCTATTTTGGTGAAATATACCCTCGTTGTGTTTTCTTTCGGCAGCAATTTGAACGGCTTTTCCAGTTTGCTCGAAAAATAGAGGATTTGATGTTTACAATCGCACCAGAAGAGGTTAGTGTGTAAACGGCTGAGATGGATCTCAAATATCTATCTGAAAAAAAGTGAAAAAATGAAACCACTCTTAATTACGTCATACTACTCGTGAAAATGAAACTGTGTCCATTGATTAGTACATCTTTACACCATGAAGAATATTGAGCCCCATCTTGCGAATGGACTGTATAGTGTAATTTGCCCGAATGATTTACGTGGAGATATTTATTTTCGAAGTCTTAATTTTCTGAATGTAATGGCTGATATTCATTTCCTTCACAAATTGCAGATCCCTTTCCAGCTTGGGTTGTCAAAGGCGGATCTGCGGAAGGTGTTAAAATCAAGCTTATACGGGGTGAGTTGATTTACCTATCCGAAATAGTTTCATCTGTGAATGTTAGTTTCTAACACTTTCATGGATGTACAGCTTGACAAGTCCATCACTGCAATGTACAAGAAGTTGCAGAAAAACATGACTTCAGAAGAACTGCTGCCTTCTTTATGGGAAAAATGCAAGGTACGTAACAAAAGTTTCTTCGCAAATAGTTCCTTCACCTTCCCATTGATAATATCTGATGAATGTCGCGGATTTTGACAGAAGGAATTCCTTGAGAAGTATGAAACTTTTGCTCAACTCGTCGCCAAGATTTACCCGACAGAGACCTTTCTCACCGTAGCAGAACTGAGAGACCTTTTGGCTACCATGTAAAGCGAGAGTTTTCCTTGCATATCTTGACAGCTTCTTTTGAGGGATGAACTTAGCTTGCATAATCTTTCCTTTCCATTCTTTTTGTTTCATTTTCCGGAAACATTTTCTGGTAATTTGATTTATTAAAAAATGTTGATTTTTCGAGTGTCTCCTGTCGATTTTTCGAGCGTGTCATAGTTCACAGTGGCATCTTATGCTTATAATGTAACGATATGTGTTCATTTGTCATCACGTATCCTCATTTTATTAGCATGAAACGTCATTGTTGTTTGTACGAGCAAATGAAAAGCTGAAAAAAAATGCATATACTGATGAGAAGCTTTTTAAAAAGTCGGTCGTGGACCAACCTCTAGACTCTTTTTTCCATGGAATTATTGGTCCTTTTCTTCCACTTCTCGGCCTTATCTCCAACTCCTCCACCATGGATTCTACTCACTACTCCAACAGATTCCTCAGAGACGATCAAACGGTGTCGCAACCGCTTCGCTACACAATCTTGAAACAAGCAGACATGAGCCAACGCCAACTCCGTGATATTACAGATATCTGCTCAACACTCTCCGTGTCAAGAGCCGCGGCGATCATCTTACTCCGCCGCCGTGATTGGAACGCAAGTAAGTTGTTTGACAAGTGGTTTGAGTAGGAAGACGAGGTTCGGAAAAGATTGGGACCAAAACAAGCCCACTTGTTCGAACCTTGTCTTCTGATATTGGTTTGTTACTTGTGTTTTTGAAACATTTGTCGATGGTGACACGGTAGTGGAAGTGATGATAGTGATTCTAAATTATAACTTAAATTTTTCAAGTTAAAAATTTTGGATTTTAATCCACGGATTGGAGATGGTCGTGAACATTTCGTACAAGCAAATGAAAAACTGAAAGAAGTGCATATACCGATGAGAAATTTTTAATAACTCGGTCGCCAGTGGCAATTCAACCAGCAGCCTCACCGCACCAACCTCCAAACTCTCTTTTTCCATGGAATTATTGGCCCTTTGCTTCCACTTCGCCTTATCTCCAGCTCCTCCACCATTGATTCCGTGGAGTGATGGAAAAAAACAAAAAGTGGTAGAAAAAGGACGTCTATCGTGGCTAACTCCTTTTCTTCCACTCTTGTCTAACTTCTATCGACCATGCAAACTTTTGCAAAAATCAGAGCTCAACTTTTTTTTTATTTTTTTATTTTTTTTTTAAATTAATAAGGAAATCTAGTGGCTTCGTCGTATCATTTCACTTTTTTCAGAGGCCAGAAAGACTTACAAATGCATTTCAATTTCTTCTGACCATCAACGTTAGGAATCTAACCTAGACGTGCAGTCTCGAATATGGATCTGAAATTCATCTCTAATCATTGGACGAATCGAACCTAGACGTGCAGTCTCGAATATGGATCTGAAATTCATCTCTAATTATTGGACCGTTCCACGGTGGTTCTCTCCAACTTGGTTATGGGCCTGTTGGTGGGGCAAAACTTCAAAACGGCATAAAGAATCGCAATACCACTGATAAAGCTTCAAAGTTATTTTTAATTGTGACGGGAAAATCACGTGTTTTAAAAGAAGTGATGAAAAATTTTAATTTTTAAGTTATTAACTTTTTAGCACACATATTCTACTATTTGTATAATAACACGTGATGTACCACTCATGTACCGGTTACATTGAAAAATCACTTCAATTCCAGTAGAAGAGTAGACACAGAGCAACTCTCCGTCGCTATAAATACCTAATCAGGCATCAGTGCCTCATCCACCTTCATCCACCGTCCATCCCATCTTACCTCGGGATCACATCGACTGCGGTGACTCCGTAGAGGGCTGATCGTTCCGAAAGAAACGATCTATTTGTCGAAATCATCGCTATCGGCGAAAGAATAAAACGGAAGGAATCAAATAAAACAATCTCTAGGGTTTCTGTATACCATGGACAAGAAACGCAACCGGAACGGCGACAACTACATCGTCATAAACAGCGATGAAGAATCAGATCGATCAGAACGTTTTGAAGAAGAAGAAGACGACGCAGTTGATGATGAATTTGCTTTTGTCCAAGAAGACAACATCGACAGCACCGATCACTACGAGTTCAGCGAAAGTACTGATTCGTCTCATAATCCATATCAAAACTACGCCATATTGAAAGAGGAAGATATTCGCCAACTGCAGGAGGAAGATATCACAACAGTTTCTACAATCCTTTCCATACCGAAATCCGCTGCATGCTTCCTCCTCTCACACTTCAACTGGAGCGTCAGCAAAGTCAACGAGGAGTGGTTCGCCGACGAAGATAGAGTCAGAGAGAAGGTAGGGTTGTTGAGGAAGCCCGTGGTTAGTTTCCATCCCACAGATTTGATTACTTGCGGAATATGTTTTGATGATCATCAGTATGGATCAAAGGATGTTTTTTTCGCTGTTTGCGGTCATCCCTTTTGTCGGGATTGCTGGACAGGTTATATTAAATCAGCGATAGATGAGGGTCCGGCGTGTTTGATGGTGCTGAGATGTCCCGAACCGTCTTGCAAGGCAGCGGTTGGACCGGATTTAATCGAGGGTTTGACGACAAGAGAAGATCATGAGAGGTATAAGTACTTCCTTTTGAGATCTTACGTTGAAGGGCGCAGGGAGATCAAGTGGTGCCCTGCACCGGATTGCAAGTACGCTGTGAAATTCAATGCAGGTGGAACCAAAAGCTATGACGTTTCGTGCCTTTGCTTGTACGGGTTTTGCTGGAATTGCAATGAGGAAATTCACCGTCCTGTGAACTGCAAGACTGTGGAAAATTGGATTTCGAAGAACAAGGACGACTCGATGAATGCGCAGTGGATACTCGGGAATACCAAGCCTTGCCCCAAGTGCAAGAAACCAATCGAGAAGAACAACGGGTGTAATCATATGACTTGCGCAAACCCTTGCAGGTATGAATTTTGCTGGTATTGCCTCGAGAATTATACTGGACATACATGCTGCAATGGATATAACAGGGCAACTGATGAATATACGGGAACTGACCCGGACAAGGTTGAAGCTGGGAGGGATAAAAAGAGGGCAAAGAGATACGTGGAGAAATACCTACATTATTATGAACGATGGGCAAACAATCTGTCTTCGAAGAAAAAAGCAATAGAGGATTTACATAATGTGCAGAGCAAGGACATTATGAAGCTTGCCGCCATACAATGTCAATCGGAGCTTCAGCTCAAGTTTATTGTAGAGGCGTGGCGGCAGATCATTGACTGTAGGCAGGTATTGCGATGGACGTATGCATACGGGTACTACATTCCCGAGAATGAAGAACTGAAGATTCGGCTATTCGAGTACTTGCAAGGCCACGCAGAGTTCAGCCTGGAGAGGCTTCACAAATGTGCTGAGAGTGAGATGAAAGAGTTTCTCTTTGCTAAAGGTCCGTTGGAAAGTTTCCGGGACTTTCGTATAAAGCTCATAAGACTGACAAAGGTGACTGCAAGTTATTTTGAGAAGCTGGTTAGAGCGTTGGAGAATGATCTTTCTGAATTGGACATACAGGGGATTCACAAGTCTTGATCTTGTGACCAGTGTGCCAATTGTGAATGCTTGTTCTCCAATGTAACCTGGAAGCTGGAGAGGTGTGTCATGACTCCTGAGAAGGCGTTAACTAGCTCTCTGTTTTCCTCCCCCATTTATTTATGATCTAATGGACTCCAATTTAGATGATTTGTTATGAGATAGGTAACTTGCTTAGGAAGTTTCATTTCGTTTCTTGTTCGGTATGAAACCTTTTGTGTAGTATATTTCTTCTAATCAAATTCTGTTTGCCATTGATAAATGTTATGTTTGATATCTCATTGGGAGTTATGAAAATAGCAAAATCACTAGCAAAGTGTAGGAGGTAACAATACCACTTTAAAAATGTCATCATGCACTCATCTGCAGTACAAATAAAACGCAGAAATTGAATTTGGAAATGAGGGTTTTGTGAAGCATTCTTCTCCCTAGTAGCGATTTTTTTTTTCTTCCCGTCAAATCACACAACGTATATAAGTAATTTTATTAAAGATGAACCGGAAGATTTACATTGCACTATAAGTGATTTTGTGGAATTTTTGCATAGCACTATAAGTGATTTTGTTTCAAAACATGGGAATTACTTGTATGTGGCCCTTAATGAATCTTTAAGAGTACCAAAATCACCAATAAGAGACATCACTTCTATATAAGTTTTGTGTCGAATTATCAAATCTTCCTCTCCTTCCTCCTATCAGAATCCTTGGTCTACAAAATTCATGGCCGCAGACTCCTTATTTGATTGGAGACCGGTAGCAGCCACTGTCCTTATTCTCGTAGCCTTTCTTCTTCATCTTCTCATGAATTGCTGCATCTTTGATTTTTGTTTTACTATTTTGTCGATAAATGCCTCTTTTGGTGAGGTTATTTGTGAGTCTCTCCAAATGAATATTTTTGTTTAATTTGTGTTGGTTTGTTATCAACTCCTCTTAGGTCTACTTTGATGTTTCTAGTAGCTTCATTGATGAAGTTGAGCACTTGGTATGGACACTAGTTGGTTCATTTGTCAATTCATTTTCAGAGTTGTTCCTACTAATTGTCAGAGAGTGTTTTCATTTCTGTTATTGTAGTTTCTATGTTTGGAATTTCTCATGTCAATTGGCTAAATGTTTGATTTTCATTAGGAATGGTGTTCCCCTGGCTTTGAAGTGTCATCTCAGTCCCTAAGTTTGAGTGTGAATGATTTCAATACTTAGATGCGTTTTTGCTTATTCTCAGATATATCTCGCTCTCAAATTCACTAGTACGGTGACAACTAATGTGGCCAAATTGGTCTTTTATGTTTTGTTTAAGTCTTTTCAGATTGAGGACCTCTTAGATGAAATCCAAATACCTTCTTTGATATTTGTATTAGTTTTTTAAATTATAATAAGATCTGACCGATGAATCAATGTGGATGGTTCAAAGTTAGGGTTCTCTATCAATTTGGGGATGGGGCAAATCATAGACGCTTGCCAAAGATGTTATTTTGAGATAGATCATGGGCTGTACTGGATGGCCGTCTGCTATCACTTTTTTTTGGACAAAGAGAACTTACAAACGAAAGCAGAAAGACAGAGGAAGAAAAACAACAGAAGGTCTCGCCCAAAGCTAAGACAGGGGAGATGAGCAGAGCACGACCTGATAGCGACGCTGAGGTCCAATCTGCTAACCTCACCTATCTCAGCCAGCACAAATTAAGGGGGGCAAGGGAGACCATCCTTCGGCAAAATATGAACTAGAGAGGATGGGGGCCTAATGACCCAAACGTCAGTGCGCATCCCTCTTTTACATTGCGAAGCAACCCAATCGGTTGCACCATTCGCTTGACGCGGAATCCATTGCCATCTAATTGACTGAAAGCAATGAGAAAGATTCCGGATTTTGGTTAACAGAGGAAATATGGTCCAATTCCATGCTTGGGATGATGTTGCTAATGAGTTCCAGAGAATCACATTCAAAGGCCACATCGAAGAAACCGTTATCAATTGCCGAGGCGACCGCCAGGAGGGCGGCCTTAGCCTCAGTTTGGAGAGCCGGGAAAAATCTGATTGATACAATAATCTGATTGATCAAGAAAAATCTGAGCAACCTTGTACCAGCCATTAGTCTTTTAACTCGGGCCGTAACATTTTCAACTTAGTTATACACTAATCGCAAAGCAATGAATGGACTTCAAACGCTCGTTCGAGCTCATCAGAAACCATTAAATTACACATCTTAATTAACCCGTTGCTTAATACCTTAATTAAATTACTAATCCCTCAAATCGGAAAAATAAAAAAAAAGTAATTATATTTAAACCCAATAGTTATCTTCACACGCCCATCATAAAAAATCTTTCGCATTTTCCCATTTAGCCCTTAAATCAAATTAAAATAAAAAGTTAAAAACCCTAATGAAAATCATAAAACCAAAGACCTCTGTCAGCACTTGGAGCAGCTTCTCTCAATTTATGAGCTCTTTCTCATTGTACTCAGAATTGAAAGTAAAGGTGGACACGATTCAGTTCAACGTGGTTTTAAAATTGCACAAAACTTCATCAAAGATAAATTCAAACATGTAGCAAATTCTTCTACAATCTGCGCCAGATGAGAAATCAAAGCTAACATTTTGTAGGGATGCAAGCACGCCAGGCTCCAGCTACTATAATGGCTGATCATTTCATTTTTCATGAACATATAAAATCACATTTCATATGGTCTAGAGGAGTGGTAAATATATATAGTTTTTACTCTTCCTTTTTTTTTTATATATAATTTCTCCTTAGCATGCAGAGCTAGGTAAGAGAGAGAGACTGATGAGTGATAATATGTCGAATAGTGTTGAGTTCATGATAAAATTATGGACTTTAACAAATAACCAATTAAAACATTATATTTAATTTGAGGTGCGGTTTTCAAAAGTCAAAATCGAAACCAACTCCTTTCTAACACTACAGTTCAGTTTCAAAACCGAATAGTTCGATGCGGTCCAATTTGATTCGTGTTTTGGTTTCGATTTTCGATTTCAAGTCCCTACCCCTAATTGAAAGAGAAATCGCTTCCAATTGCCTTCCCACAATCACGAGAAATTTTTCCAGGTACTTGGCACATATGCTGAAATGGAGTTCCACCAATAATCTTTTAACACCTTTATATTTTTATTTTTTAAAATCTCAAAAAATGCTAGCTGTTTCAAAAATTACCTCGAAAAGAAAAAATCAAAAACTCATGACTACCCTTAATCTTACTAGAGATTTTTCAATGTGACCGTCACACGATGTGGTACATCATGTGTTCCTATATAAATGATAAATTATGTGTATTAAAAGGTTAATAACTTAAAAATTAAAATTTTCCACTACTTACATAAAAATACGTGTTGTATTCCTATCACAACTAAAAATTTCTCCAATCTTATGACAGCGATCAACCATCCAGTGCACTCACCTCCATCATTGGCCGGTGATTTAACTGGCGTTATCCAATCCCGATCTATCAGCTGCTGAGGTCGCCATCATCCCTTGTGTTCTTTTTTGGGCGCAGGAGAAGAAATAAAAAGGGAAAAAAGAGAGAAAAAGAAGGATAGAAAAAGAAAGGGAGAGAGAGAGGTGAGGGGAATGGCGGGATGGGTCGGGGGGATGGGTGTGACGGTGGACGGAATAATCTCATCTTTTTCCTTTTTTTTTATTATTTATTTTAATTTTTTTTAGAGTAAATGGTAGTAACGGTCTTTAATTTTAATTTAATTGAAGTAATAGTTCATCAATTAAAAATACATTATCATGGATCCCTTAACTTTAATTTCACTGGAGAAATTATCTCTCAACTTTAACTCAATTGGAGCAATAGTTCATCAACCTTAACCCAATTGCAGCAATAGTCATTCTAACATAACTCATTTTGACAAAATTCTAATGAAGTTGACGAAAAAGACCATAGCTACACGTTTTGATGAGTTGAGGGATCCCAATTGTAGTAATGATCATTTCAACATAAATCATTTTGACAAAATTCTAACGAAGTTGACGAAAATGACCATAATTACATATTTTGATGAGTTGAGAGATCAATGGTACTGAATTTTTAGTTGAAGGATAATTGCTCAAATTTAATTAAAGTTGTTAGATCTTTGTTACAATTTATTCTTTTTTTTTTTTTTTAATAATTACTTCTAAAAATAAAGATAAGGATAAAATATGTATTTCAACAAAATCATTAACCATAGGACAAGTGTTAGACATTTATTAGTGGGGAACTCCATATCAGCAAATGTGCGGGTACCTGGAAAAATTTCTCCACGATCACCCTCTCATTTCCTTCATTTCCTTCTTCCAATTCCCTTTCCCCTGGACGATTCGCATGGACAAGAAACGCAGACTGCATGATCAGAAAAATGGCGGTGATGAAAGTCCTTGTGACGTTGACGACTCTGGCTTTCTTGAAGAACAAGAAGAGGATGGCGACGACGACAACATTGACACAGAAGATCGGTATGAGTTGGTTGACACTTGTCAGTCGAAAACCCTACATTACACTGTTTTGAATGAAGAAGAGATTCGCCAAATTCAAGAGGATGATATCAACAAAGTGTCTGATGTCATTTCCCTACCGAAATACGCCGCATGCTTTCTTCTCCCTCACTTCAATTGGAAGGTTAGTAGGGCTAACGAGGAGTGGTTTTTGGACGAGGATAAAAGTCCGCGAAAAGGTAGGGTTAATGAAAAAAATAGTGGTTCAATTCAATGCCAGAGATATAATTACTTGTGGAATATGTTTTGATGAATATGCATATGAATGCGAAAGTGTTTCGTCTACTTTTTGCGGTCATCCTTTTTGTCGAAATTGCTGGACAGGTTACATTCGCACTTCAATCGATGACGGTGTTGCGTGTTTGATGCTGAAATGTCCTGAACCGCCTTGTGGCGCAGCTGTTGGTCCGGATTTAATCGGCGTATTGACAACCCGGGAAGATTATGAAAGGTATAAACACTTCCTTTTAAGATCCTACGTTGAGGGTCATAGGAAGATCAAGTTGTGTCCTGCTCCTGATTGCTGTTATGCTGTTAAGGACAACGGCAATGCTGATGATGATGGTACCGGGATGAATGGTAGTTATGAGATTACATGTCTTTGCTCAAACAGTTTATGCTGGAATTGTTGTGAGGAGATTCATCGTCCTGTAAACTGCAGGACGGTGGGAAAATGGATTTTGAAGAACAAAGACGATTCACATAATGTGCAATGGATACTGGTGAATACCAAGCCTTGCCCCAAGTGCAAAAGACCGATTGAGAAGAACCAAGGGTGTAATACTATGACCTGCAGACCACCTTGCTATTTTAGATTTTGCTGGTATTGCCTCGAGCCAAATGTAATGTATGGGTGTTGCAATCGATATGTTTACCATCCTGTTGCTGACAGTGAAGCTGAGAGTGATAAAAAGAAGGCAAAGATATACTTGGGGAGATACATTCATTATTACGAACGATGGGCAAACAATCGGTATTCGAAGCGAAAAGCTATTGAGGATTTACATAAGGTGCAGAGTACGCGCAATGTAAACTGGAGTGTCAGCTCAGGTTCATTGTAGAGGCATGGCAACAGATCATTGAAAGTAGGCAGGTGTTGCAATGGACTTACGCGTACGGCTACTTAATTCCGGAGGATGAGCGTTTCAAGGTGCAGTTCTTCGAACACTTGCAAGGCCATGCGGAGTTTAGCCTGGAGAGGCTTCACAAATGTGCAGAGAGAGAGAGAGAGAGAGAGAGAGAGAGAGAGAGAGAGAGAGAGAGAGGTGAAAAAGTTAAAATCTATGCTGAGGGCCCTCCAGAAAGTTTCCAGGAATTCCGTTTAAAGCTCATAGGACTGACGAAGGTGACCGGGAACTATTTTGAGAAGCTGGTTAGAGCGTTGGAGAATGGCCTTCCAGAGGTGGACAATGCAGCTGGGATTAATTGACAAGCATTGACCTTGTGACCAGTGTAACAATTTGGATGGATTTCCCTTCCTTCCGGCGGGTTCTGCGTTTGAGCTATGCGAATGATGTGTTCACGCTGCTTATAATCTCAGAAGAGGAAAGTAATTGTAGTTGTAGGAGGTAGTACAAAGCTTTTGTTGGCTAATCCTTTTACATGAGACTTTTATATCCAAGTATTCAAAATAAATAAGCAATCATCATATGTGGTCCGATTGCAATATATGCATATCGTGATGCGTTCACTCTTTTTAATAATATGCTTTTGTAAATCAATGTTTGTTCTAATTCATGTTTTGAGTACCTGTGGATCTAGAGGATTAATAGTCCACGGCCTCTTCTGCTGATTCTTTGTTTGGCTCGTTGCCTCTTATTTGGACTCGGAGGTTTATAGGGGTTGGTTTACCAACAGATTATTATTTATTTCAAGAAATTTGATGAAACCAAATTTTTGGTTGTCAAGCCTAACTATTGAGGTGCATAACCAGCTACTAACTAGCTCATAATCTGGTAGTTTGAAGGGTCCTATCCTTCATCGTTGAGAATTTGGTTTGATTGCATGCAATATGCAAACAAACCAAATTCTCGTAAGATTGGAAGGACACTAACAATAATAATATTTGATTACAAGTAATTGAATTGTTTATTTGTAGGGAATATAAGTATACACACAGCAATAATAATATTTGATTACAAGTAATTGAATTGTTTATTTGTAGGGAATATAAGTATACACACAGAAGCCAGCAGAGAGAAAAAGAAGGGCTAGCTTATACTTTCAGTTGAATATCAGAGTGTGCAACGAATAAGACTACAAAATAATAAAAATATTATTAAACAAACTGAGAATGCCGAAACGGCTATAAAATCTCAAAAGGTTACATCGTGACTAACATGTTATTCATGCTAAACTATAAGCTATATTTATAAAGAGCAAAACCTAGAAACCCTAATTCGGATGGGCTAAGCCCATGTAATAACTAACAAGCAAACTTAAATAATCATAAAATACTAATATTTTCCAACACTCCTCATCAAACTCATGATGGTATACAACATGGGTTTGCAAACAAGCAAATGTGGACTGGCTCCGTTAGGCGGACTGGCAAGTATACAAACTTAACTTTACTTGACTCGACTGGCGAACTTGTGACTTGACTGGCGAACGTGTGAACTGGTGAACTGGCGAATTGATTATGACTGGCTAGTGTTAAGAGTACGGAAGGAATCCATCACTAAACGAATGAGATTTCCATATCTCAATTATACCAACAAACGAACAACGCCAAAAAATTCTAGCAACTATCACTCCAGAGGTTAACACTCCAAACACTCGAGAATTCATTACGAACGGCAACGGCAGATACCCCGAACTTCAAAACAAAGCCAACAACTTGTGCGGGCCTAAATCAAACTTAACCATTTTTAATTCTTTGCCCGTGTGGGCCTAAAAACAAACAACCGAAAAGATTTTCTTTTCTTTTCGTCGGTTTTCTTTTCTTCTTCCCTTCAACCGTCCTTTCTGGGCAGTGGTTTTCTCCAGAACAAACAATACAATTGCGAGTGCAGTGGATTCAACGGAGGTGTGCATACAATGGGTACAGTGGTGCAACGATGGCGTATGTGGAATGGCTCACATACGGATGAAGGGGGCAGGCCCGGTACGAAGGCTGATGGCTGGTGGTGGGTTCAGCACGGCAGCGGAAACTGGTCGGGATTACAGGCAACAGCGTATACAGGAACAATAGCAGATGATGGATCGACTCGATCCAGCGTCGGCACAGGTCCAAACTTCAATTCCAGAAACGTCCACTTTTTTTTTCTTTTTTTTCGACTATGGATGACAACCAAAAAACAAACTAGAAAACAAAATATTCCACGAATCGAAACTGGAAAAAGACAAACACTGATAACGAACAGAAGCAGACCCGAATAATCAAATCTGCTCCGATACCAAATTGAATATTAGAATGTACAATGAACAAGATTACAAAATAATAAGAATATTATTAGACAGAATAAGAATGCCGAAACGGTTACAAAATCTCAAAAGGTTACATCGTGACTAACATGTTATTTATACTAAATTATAAGCTATATAGAGAGCAAAACCTAGAAACACTAATTCGGATGAATTAAGCCGATATACTAACTAACAAGCAAACTCAAATAATTATAAAACACTAATATTTTCCAACGCTTTCATCATGGTTGAATTACAATATCCATAGTATCGAAGGGCTAGCTTTTAATTAACCAAATCATCTTCCCTTGCTGTGTGAAGTATAATTCTTTTTTCGCTTACAGAAATATAATATTTCGTTGAGTATTGCTACGTATCGGTATATATTGCTCAGTATATACAACAAAAAGGAATGGGGTTATAAATTAATAAACCAATCCAGTAGTTTGTGGACACTGTCACCAGTTAGTTGTATGATCTATCTTCCATGTACACCAGTAGCCAGGGCGGAGCCACGAAGGAAATAGATCCCGGGTTTACCTTGACATTTTATTCACACAAAAAAAACTAGAGTTATCTTTTGATTTCAAAAAACTTTTTTAGGGTATTGGAGCCCCATTGAGAATCTTTCCTTATTTCTTTCAGTGGATTCCATTTGTGACTGGTGGGTATTCCACTGTGAGTTTTGAGGGGCTCATGGTGATCCAAAGAGAAAGAGGAAATAGACGAGAGAGCTAGTTCTTATTTTTGTTTTTGTTTTTAAGTTTTTATTCCTTGAAGTCTTTTAATATTATCACTTTTGCTTTTTCTATTTTTTCTTATTTTTCTATTCCCCTCTCTTTATTTTGAATCTGAGTCGGGGTACTGGGCATGAGGGTTGAGGTGAGGAAGAGGATGGCAAGAACGGCATCATACCAAATTCAAATGATGGTGGTCGGTAGTTAGGACATGGCAAATCTTTATTTTTCTTAGATCAGAAGAGCATTTTAGGATGAGACTTTTGATCCCTCTTGAGCTAAAATTCTGACTCCGTCACAGCCGGTAGTTGGGGGTTTCGTAGTGGTAGAGAGTCTGGAGAGAAGGAAGATACCAGCAGAGGAAAGAAGCACAGATCCAGCAAAGCACGCAAGATCGAGCGGCGTCACGAGAGGTATGCTTTTGAACTTGTCCAGAAGTCCCACTTGCAGTATCATCACCACTGCATGCCCTATTTTCGATTTCGCTTGCGAAACTGATTCCATGTTAACCCATGCTGGAGGTGCCTGAAATGTTTATAATAATTACATGAATTAGAAATGATATCTATGTTGGTACAAATATTAGAAGATATTTACGTTATGTATGTAGAAAGTTACTGAAAGCTACCTTCATGTAGAAGAGACCAAACAAATTTGAGTCGGAAAACTGCGGTCCCTTTTCTTTCGCGGCCTTTGACCCCACGAACATGGCATACAACCCAACTGCAAAAATAAGCATGGCGGTTCCTACCAAGAACGTATCTGTAAATTACAAGTATTAGTCATTAGTAAATTATAATTAGGCATAATTAGGATGAATATCACATATGTGGATGTGGGTACTTTACTTACCAATGGCTTCAATAAGAAGATGCACCATATGGCCTTGATCCGTCTTGTGCGACAAGGCATGGAAATACTGGAAATATGACTCTAGAACAATCAAGCAACCCTGCATTCATATAAACGTTGAATGTAAGGACGTGTCGATTAATGCTAAACTAGTTTCAAGGTTCGATTTCCTCCAATGTAATCAATTAAAAAGGGAAAATGGAAATTTCACCTCTACAAAGCATAGTACTGAACCGAGTAAAGATCCCGCAACTGCAAGTAACGTAAAGAATCGGCAATCTATTATCCCCTGCACAAATGAAGTACATATAAGTAACTCTAAATTACCAAATAAAATTAAATAAATTTTGACAACTGAGAACAAGAATGTAACGGACATATGTACCCTTTCAATGAACATCTGGACTTGCTGTCTCAAAGATTTTGGTTTGAGAGCCGTTCTCAGTAGATTAGGCAAAGCACGGGTGGCCTTTCCGACCAGGGAAGCCAAATCTACGAGTAGTCCACCCTTATTCTCAACTTGTGGCTCCGCCAATGTGGTTTTCGACACCTTCACAGCCACTGTATGTTTTTTCTTCCTATGATGACTATCATTATCGGTCCTAGCAAGTTTCTTCCCACCGTTTAATCTTCCGGCCATGCTCGAACACTTCAGTGCTGTTGATGGCGGAGAAGATGGAGAAGAAGAGGAGGAATGAAAAGTCATGGGCTTCAACGTGCGCAATAATCTAGCGGCTGCCATTGCTCCTTTGACAACACAAATGAAACTTACTGGTTGGTTTCGGTGGGTATATATATAAGTTTGTAGCTAGTGTGGTTCGTCGTATGGAGATAAACAGATGATTCGTGGCATCTTAGCTGGTATTTGTCTTTGCATGGAGCAAGCATTCTCTTTTTCCTTTTGCTTGGAGAGGTTGGTTTTGAACTTTGAATTCTTCCCAACAATTTGGACGTACCAAAACCAAACCAGAGCCTCTAATGTAATGAGTCGCTGTCGGCACGTGCTCTGCATGTTGGCACCATCCGATTCGAGACCGGACACGTGTGGACGTGTGTTTCGTGGGATAATTTTCTTTCTGGGAATTTACGAACGAGGACATTTTCTCCATCGACGGCTTGTGGAACTTGGAATATGGAATTGGAAAGCACAATGCAAGTCAGACGGAACGGTATTTTTTCCATATTTCAATTGCTTGTGTTGTGGGTTTCGACTCGCGCTTTTGGGCTTTCGGCATTTGGGGGATGGAAGCATGCGTACAAAACGACGAAGCAAAAGCAACGGAAAGAAACAGGTTACGCAGAACGTCTCAGCGCCACATGAAACAGACAAGAGATTTTTAATTGTAACGAGAACACAAAAGGTACATCACGTGTTTTAATAGGAAAGATGGAAAAATTTATTTTTTAAGTTATTAACTTCTTAGCACATATATCCCACCATTTGTTTAGTGATACGTGATGTACCATCTCGTGTACCGGTCACACTGAAAAATCTCTCGAACCAAACAGCCAGGAAGTTGCCCTTCTGCCTTCAGAAACAATCTCAAGGCCAATTTTTTTTTCATGGTTCCATGCGGCGACAGTGCACTTTTAATGTGATTTGCGTGGTAAAATAATTGTTAATTAAACTCTTGTGGTTAGCCCAAACTTCTGTTAGTCCTCGGTTAAACAAAAGCACAAGCAAGGTTGAAATTGTCCTTCAGGAAAGATTGATCGATGAAGCCAAAATATCTACGAGTTTGGGGTGACGTAGGATTCCATTGAGATTGGAATTTGACAGAAATCGAGAGGCTTGAGGTTTGCGGCTCAAAGTGAACGAAATCGAAGTGTGAATCTAAACATTTGACTAAAAAATAGGTTACAAACCCTGATGTTGCTAGATGATGTATATGCTTCCAGAGTTGGTCGTTGATGGTGAAACCATTCACTCAAAAATTGAAGCTGCACATGTGAAGGGCGAACTAATATTAGATGAGTTGGGCTTCAAAAATTTAGATCGAAAGGATAATTTTAAGAGAACTTTAACGAAAAACTCTTGGTACTGTTCACTTTAATGAAAAATTACATTTTTATATTAAAAAAATCAATCATGGTACTATTCACTTTACCCTTTATTTTTCCCTTATCGTTAAACCTCAAAATTTTCAAACCATTTTCATTATTTTTCCTTAATTTTAACCCCGCATGTGAGGCGCACATGCTAACAGGGCACGCCACATTAATTTAATTAAAAAATTTTAAACCACAAGGTTCACATTGAAAGTGCAATTTCACCTCAAAGACCAACAACAACAAAGTTTTTCCCACTATGTAGATTCGACTGTATGAATCTTAGAACACTATTTCACTCAGTTCTGTACCACGCCTTCCGTTAGATCCAAGTACTCTAAGTATTTTCTTAAAGTCTCTTCCAAAGTCTTCCTAGATCTTCCTCTACCCCTTCAGCCCTAAACCTCTGTCCTGTAATCGCATCTAATAAACGAAGCGTCAATAGGCTTCGTTTCACATGTCCAAACCACCGTAACTGATTTTCTATTATCTTTCCTCCAATTTCACCTCAAAGACCACACAAAAAAAATTTGGCACATTCTAAAAATTACCGACTATAAATCTTTTGTTACTCTACAAGTTATTTTCTCCTCCTAGTATATGATATTTTCACGATAAACAAATATCCTCTTACATGTCATACGAAACTCTAAAAAAAAAAAAAAAAAAAGATGGAATTAGCGAACAATGTTACAAATATCCTCTTTCACCTATAAATGCATTCCATGACATGCTCCCCGTTCCATGCGGAACATTAAGAAAATCACAACAGATGCATTTGCAATTGTGGAAACACAAATAGGAACCAGAAAGAAGGCGGAGAGGGGAACAGCACAGACAAGTAAGCAAACCATGCATAGCCCGAAAGACGCATGTCAGTTTCCTATAACAAATCATCACATGAACGAAACAAGGATCATTGATATCTTACAATGGTCCCCTCTGCTGTGACACCACCACTCGTCAATGTATTCGTTATTCAGAACCTACAAGCCTGGAACAAGTTATAACCTTGCTAGGGGGGGCCTAACTATTATGTTAAGGCAGACTACGCTCATAATAACTCAAAGATGATTGCCAAGACTTACATCATTCAGACACAAACTAAACGATAACACACTATTCGCCTGCTGTAAGAACACAATCAGGAAATTAAATAACGAGGAAAACCAGTTACCAAAGTTCAGGTCCAAAATTACTCAAATCCAATCACAGGCGAATAGTGTGTTGTCGTTTAGTTTGAGTCCGAATGATGTAAGTATTGTCCATAATCTCTGATAGTGCTGAGACTTAAAACAAAGAAACTAAAAAATATGGAAAAACAAAATGGAAAACTTCAATTATAATGGCACAGTGACTATCTCACTACTACATATATAAATGTGGCTCAAAAAGTGCTTGAAACATCATCGTTGTAAATGCCTCAGTACATGATCTTGATTCATCATCACTGCCACATTCTATTTCATAACATGCTACCAAAAAAATTAAAAATTCAAATTCAACCTGTACAAGAATTGATAAATCTTAATGAAAAACTCGATCAAAACCTCCGCAAGGTACAAAAACTATAGGACTTAACTACAATAACTTGTGGACAGGCATCAAACATGGGAAAGATTATGATATAATGGCTTTACCAGTTAAATATGCTAGGCCAAGGCTTGCATAATTCTTTCTCTATCAAGGATAAGTGAATCAGTGATGAAAAACACTGGAAAATGATACATGAATAGAAATTTTGGATATTGAAATATGAGATCAGAGTATAATAAGCAGCTACAAATTGGAAGATGGCGTGCTGATAGTGTTAGAATGAAAGTGCAAGTAGAACACAAAACATACATTTGATCAAACTATGGGTATCACTTAGTACAATGGTAAGCCATTATTAACAATTTGTCTTCAGATTTGGCAAAATTTTGCAGGTTACTGCAATGAGACTATTAATATGTAAGAACAGAATCAATCATAATGCAAGAAATAAAGTCTATTGAACCAAAACTTTATTTCATAATTTAGTAAACGTATGCCTCAACTGAACTACAAAACTTTGGTTCACAATTTGGTAAACGTTACCATTGCTCAATAGCCTTTATTCCCCCGGATCCTGGCCCTCATGTCAACCTGCCCTCTTTTGCAATTGAAGTACGTTTCCCTCAGACCAATACATTCGCTTGATATTGATGGACTCTTTTCCCCAGCACACTCCCTAAATGACCGCTTCTCAACCTTAACGCAGTCACACTCACTAAGACATTTGACCAATTCCGTTGCTAGGCCCTTGCAAGACTTTGCCATTCGCCCGAGCCTCCCCTGAAAATTTAGAGTATTTAAAAGTTAAGAGTCTTGAGACGAGAAAATAAGAGAAGGTAAATGCACTGCATGAAGTTTCAAATAACCAATACAACACAATTAAATACAGATGCTAAATCTTGCCAGTGCAGACAATTTGAAAACCTAGTAACTTGTTACTAGTTACGCCTACCAAAATAAATATATAGATATGTTTCCTAGATTACTCCGCTCCAACAGAACTAGCCCAACCCCATTCTAGCAGAAATTCACCTATCCAACATCTAAATCCCACATTTCTTTACTCAAATTTGTAACTTAGCAGCTCTCAAGACAGTAGGCACCATACCATCCCACCCTGGTAAATATTTCTAGTTCCGCCCTTGAGCGCAGACCGCACTTGGACAGCCTCCATTTACGCTCCAAATGAAAATGTTAACGAACGCGGTAAGCCCGAAAATGAACTCTGTCATTCAACTCAACTAACTGATAGACCAATTGATGGTAAATTCATTGAGTTTAGGGATGCAAAATATCAGAACCTATCCACTTAATCACTGAGATTTTTGTAAGGCAAAAAGGAAGCAACTTTCTACACAAATTGTACCAAACCCATCTAACCCAAATCCAAAAAAAAATCAAACCCATAAAAAAATCTATCGTCTTTCCAGCTAACCTCTTTCGGATGTCAGCTCAGAAGCTTCAAGAATCAAGTTCTAATCACTTCCCCTATACCTGATTAAATTAAACAAGCTATATAATATTTCTGTAATTTCAAAGTTACTTTGGTTTACGTAGATTAAAATCTCTAGGAAAACTACCCAGAAGTTGTACGCTTTGAATTTTATCCCTAAAGGTATAGAAATTGGGAAAGGTCAGCTTACCTCCAAGAACGCAAAAATCTGGATCAACGACGAGTTCTGATTTCTCCGCACAGTGCCGAAATCTCGAGAAGGAAGAAGACGCACGGAGATATACGAGCAAGCAAGACTACGGCGGTAATTTTCCGCAACCGAAGTTTGTATGGGAGTAAATAGCCAATGCGGCCTTTATTTTTAATTTTTTTTCTTGGGTTGCTTTTGGGGCCTTGGGCCCAAAAGAAACAAAATAACCAACGCAGCATTTTCACAACTCTTTTCTCTTTTTATACTCTAATTATTACTCTATTTTTCACCAAAACAATAATTATTACTTTATAGTTAAAATGGGGTTTGAGATAAGCATACTTATTATGAATTTTGACAATGAAAATTGATAGAAGTGGTTTTTGATCTTATACACAATATATCATTTTAGTCACTTTGTGAAAAATTTGTCAGAACTCTTGTTAACTGGAGGAGTTAGTTTTACAAAAATACCCTTAAAGAGGTCGTCACGTGATTGTTCACGTGACAATTTAACAAAGATATTGATAGATTTTCACGGAATGATCAAAATGATTTACGATGGACAAAATCAAAGACCACTTCTATTGATTTTTTTGACATAAAACAAAATAAGGAGGTATGTCTATCAGAGACCAATTAGCTAAAAAAAAACCCTCAAATTATTCATCACCATTTAATTGGATAAAATGAATCAAAATAAAATTAAGAGATAAAAATAAACAAAAAAAATCGAATTTGGGACTTCGAAAGTTTGAATACATGAGTGAAATTGATTACAGGTTCCTTATAGGATGACATATATTCCTAATTTGAGTGATTAGAGTTCGAATTTGAGTACAAGAAAGCAAATATAACATCTTGGTTAACTAGTTTTTTATTTATACATGTTTCTAAATTTCTTCAGAAATTCCTTTATCATCAAAATTTTAACTCAAAGTTTGTGAGTACTTTTTTCGATCACAAGATTAACTTCTTTTTTGAGTACCAGATTTTCATCCTCGTATGAATTTCAAAAGAAATTTAAAAGGATCATCCAAATTAACGGAGTAATTATACAGCAGAAAATAAAGAAAAAATTAACAAAAACAAAATATAAGGAGAACATAGAAAAACCATGCTACTGACTGCAACAAATTCACAAGATGTTCCATTTTCTCTCCAATGCAATGCAGATACGACTGAGACACGAAGCAGCACTCAAATGATCTACAGAAACCGACACCAAATCATCAAGATACTCGCTATCAATCACCCCACGAGCCATTGCACCAACCACAAACACCAAATTTTCAACATCTGCACCCCCCAAATCAGTGACATAATCCCTCAACTCGACCACCTTGCTTGCGCTGCAAGAAAGCCCTACCTTGAAGGAGTTCACAGGCAAGTGCCGAGTCACAGGATTCTTCACCAGACGAAACAATGTAACGCCGCCTCTGACACTTTTGCCCCTAGGCGCAACCCTAAGATCTTGTAACACCTTTGACATCAGGTCACAGAACCTGTCCATTGATGCTGGTATGGCAGTTTGCGGACTAACCTCAATCAGCACGCCGCAATCCATTTTGATGTAAACGGCTTCTAGCCTGCCGGACATGCAGAGTCTAGATGTCATGATCTGGTGGAGAGCGTCGTGGACAATGTCGGGGCGGTGTACGTAAGGATCAAGTTTCTTTTTCCTCATGAAATCCGCGTGGTGGTCGGGGTTCAAAACCCGAATTATGTTTCCGACATGAGCTAGTGTTAGAGAGGCCTTGTCGAGAACGAATATAACTTTTTGTTTCATGTTATTCGCATTGGAATTGTTAGGGGCTGCTGGAATCCAATCGGGAAGTTCCGTTTTTGCTTTCGTTTCCTTGGTATTTTCTGTCAGTCCAACTGCTTCTTTGATGTCTGTTCCAGCAATAGCATCTGTCAACTTAGAACTAAGCCTTTTTCTTGGCGACATCTTTCTCTTTGTTTTGAAAAGAAAGGTTGTTCGCAACATTTCTCTCTTCGCCAATCTCATTTTTCAAATACGGACACTTCAGATATCTGAATCAATCTGATATATTCGACAGAAATGCTGTGGAAAAAATATCAAATACTTGTTAAATATATGTCACCCTTTCTCTGAAAATTATTTATAAGATGTAGACATTTCGGCTAAAAAACTTCAACCGATACAAAATTAAGATAAAAACCAAATTATATATATAATCATGATCATCTGCTAACTATTACCAATGAAGAATTGCGGAAGAATCAACGACAACAATAGCAACAGGGACCGAAAAAAACAAAAACCCCTAATCTCCCTTCCTTTACCAACTGGTCTTCTAATATGAACGAACAATATAAACCACATTGCCAATGGGTTTAGGGTTTAGGGTTTAGGCTTACGGCCAAAAAAAAAAAAACCTACACCCTAACTAAAAAAATACCCAATCAAAATCTATGGCGCTAACCAAATTATACAGTATAGAACACATTACAATACATATTTCAGGTTTCTTTGGTTCTCGGCAAAGAAACGGCGTGAACATGTGAAACCACAGAAAATTAAATTAGAGAAACATGCAACCAATATTTTAGCAATCAAATCGTATTCATCATCACAGAAAAAACCCTAATTCATTTATCCATGTACATTTACACGCATATACATAACAAGTTAAAGTAATGATTTCACTCACAAATTCTGGGATATGGATCTTGAAATTACCTGAGAACCAATTCTCTCTGCAGGCCGTGCCAAGCCGATCTGAACCAGTTCTCTCAGTCAGCTGCCCTAGGGTTTTTTTCGATCAGGTGGGAAACATATCAATGACTCTGTCTAATTATATTCTCTCTAAAGTTTTTGCGGGTGTGCGGCCGATAGGGAGGAGGAAGAGGAGTATTAGTTGTAGATTTTCAAGTAGTATGCGGTGGTCGGAAAAACCGGAATGTGAAGTAGGAAGCCCACAACAGACTTACCGCAGCTCCATTTTTGGGATTTAGGGGGCGTTTGTTGCGCCGGACTATCTCGGACTGAATTAGCTTCAAGGACTAAGCTGGACTGGCTTAGACTAGACTAAACTGGACTAACTTAGTGAAGCGTTTGGTGCAGTATTGGACTAAGAAGCTGGATAATAACAAATTCTAATATTATTTTATTTAATATATAAATTATTAATATTTTATTATGATCTTATCTTTTTCTCCATCTTTTCTTCTCAGACATCTCAATTCATGTCTCTTTCTCATTCCTGGTCAAACTCCTTATTGATTCCAGTCTCTATTTCTCTGTCCTCCCTCCCTCTCTAGCTATGCGTTGTTCGAACGGAACCTCACGGCTCCAATTTTCCCGATAAGTTGCAGGTTTCCCGATGTGTTTTTTGGCTAACCCTCATTAAATTGGATGAAGTTAGCACGCCAAAAAATTCATCACCATCCCTGGACCGAGATCTTAGCTTTGCATGCTCGAATTTGTCATGGATTTGAAGAAGCCCAAACAGGCCGAGACTTCCAAGCCATTTTCCGACCACATTTTGGCCTCGATTCAAGTAAAATCGTAATCTTGTCACTCCCAGCTTCAATTTGGTATATTTTATATGAAAGTTGGTTGTGAAATGGATCTAAAAGAGAGTCGGGAAATTAATGATTGATCTAGGTGACCGGCGATGACGAGGAGTCTGTCGGGAGTGGTCGTTGAGCATGACAAGGACGAGAAATAGAGGATAGTCTTAGCTAGTCCCATGGTTATTGGGGGGTCTCACTAAGACCTCTTAGTGAAGGGTTTTGTCCATGCTAGTCCCCTTTAGTCTCATTAATGTTAGTCCCAGCATGGAACAAACACAGTATTGGACTAATAGCTAGTCCAGTTCAGTCCAGTCCAAGTTAGTGAGGGCAAACAAACGCCCCCTTAGGGTTTAAGCAGGGCTTCCTGCTTTTTGTTTTGTTATGTTTTAATCGGCTTGAATTCTCCATATGCCTCGGGGTCGAACAGGTCAGCTGGGCTTTAGCTCAGATATATTAGGTAGCCCAATATTATTGGACTGCATGAACAAATTTTACTAGCTTGGCCCAACAATAATCACACTAACACCTCCTACGAGTTTAAATTTTCTGCACTCAGTTTGCGTATCGCTTTTCTGTGACCTCTATCATTGATTGACACGCGTCTATAAACTTAACTCTTATTAGCTTTGTTATCATAAACTTAACACGTATTAATTCAATGATTAAGGCCACAGAAGTGTCATACACAAAATGTGTGCAGAAGATTTAAACTTTACCTATGACCTAATTACATGAATCCACAAGATGAACGTTCGTAAGATAAGGGTATGATTGTGGTGAGTATTTCATGTCAATTATGTACATTCATTTTTAAAAGTCAAACTACATGGCAATATATAATTGGCTTAGAATACCTTCATATGGGCCACATTGGTGTAAGGAAAACCTTCGAGTCACATGTAAACTCTTTCTGCGCTCTCCATTTCACCGATAGCTTTGGTGACATCGTGTACGCATTATGAAGATAAAGCTTCGCAACAATATCTTCCGTTACTCCTTTTAAGTTGAAAGATCCTCAACGTTAAGATTCACCAAGTCATGCTTTCCTTCAAGTGACAAAGGCAACATACTTGTGTTTTTTCTCCCTTAGTAAAACAAGTTCGAATTCACCATCCCAAATCTTTGGTTTTTGTAAGAAGCGTGACTTGAATGTTATTGTAATAGTTACAGTATACATGGTTAGGGTTTCGTAAGGAAATATCAAGGGGAAGATCGTAGCGGAGGGTGTCGTTGGTGAAGTTAAACTCGGTGAGCGAGGTTTCAGTTACCTTAGGCCATCTCCAACTGAATGGGCTATGTTTAGGCCCCGTCCAAATTATAGTCTTGTAAGAAATTATTTTTTAATGAACAGTGTTATGCCATATCTATACACAATCTCTAACCAAAGGGGGCTATTTTTAGCCTCCTCAATAATTTATTATTTTAAGTTTTTTTCTTTAATTTTATCAGTTAATTGAATTAAACTACCATATTAAAATAAGGTTTCCGAACGTATTTTGAGGACCACTTGTCGATAAATGTTGTTTTAAGTTTCATGTTATTAAATATTTTAATTTTACTTGCATGTTAACAGCTTAGACATTAAAATGAGGTAAGATAGTGTGGAATGGTGAAAAAAGATATGAGAAATGGTGTAGAAATGGCTAAGGTATTTATATTTATTTTATTTTATTTTATTTAAATTTTGTCTTAAAAAAATAATAAAAAAGGTTACATGATGTCAGCTAGCAACACAACTAGGCCCAACTTTCAGGGTTGGCTGCAGGCTGGTTATGTTTGCTCAACCCTCTGGCCATTTGGCTATATTTTGGCTTGGTAGGTCCCAAATTTTGTTGGCCCAACCCTCCATTGGAGATTGGTTTTGTGTCAAAACGGACTATGTTTTCGCCTATAGCCCTTTGACCGGCTCGGTTCGAGATGACCTTAGAGTTCAAGAAATGTGGGGTATGGAAAAGGTGATCGTGGCAACAATGGAAAAAAACAAACAAACAAACAGAGATATACCGCTAATAAATGAAGAATAGTAGTTGAATCAGTTGAAGATTAGAGTACCAAATAAACAAACTATGAAAATATGAATATTATTAATTGGAAAACAAATAAAAAATATTGCTAAGACGGCTACAAATTGAAGACTATATTGTAACTAACTTATTTTTCATACTAACTTACAACCTATATTTATAGTGACAAAAACC
This sequence comes from Pyrus communis, assembly GCF_041283825.1. NCBI lineage: Eukaryota > Viridiplantae > Streptophyta > Magnoliopsida > Rosales > Rosaceae > Pyrus > Pyrus communis. The sequence goes on along the minus strand of NC_142572.1, from coordinate 21,239,150 downwards.
TAAAAACCCTAATACTTAAATACCAAAAACAACCTAATACAAAGTCAATTCAAATTTCTAATAATTTCCTAAATAAACTAATAAATTCCAACATAATCATGCATCTTAATCCAATGGCTAAATATTCTTGATTGAATACCATGCAAATCATTAATCAATTAACTAATGAGCGTTTAATTTTATAACTTATGTTATATATCTCCAAATGCTAGTCGTAATCATCATATCATCGCGCGTATGAATGAATCGCCATAATTATGGTATACAACCCTATAGTATAGTATGGTTACATTTTACTTGTCCAATTTCCAAAAGTAAAATGAAAATCCATCACTAGTTAGGCAAAAGCTCAAGAAATGATAATCACATTTTCCCCAACCGGCCAAACTTGGCCAAGTGAATAAAAGAGTCGCTGTACACTTGCTAAAGGAGACAACACTACAAAATCTATGAGGCTAAATATATTGGACGGAGATCACGTGACATGCGCGTGCAATTTGGCCGGCGGTGATAAACCGTGTCCAGGCATCGCGTGGTCGGAAGTAAAAAAAGAGCAACAGCTTTGACTTTCAACTGCGTCCGAGGTTTGAGCTTGACGAGTAGAATTGTTAGACCCACGCGCTATAGTCATAAATGACGATCAAGAAGCGTGCGCGTAAAAAGTAAAAACACCCGCCAAGAGAGGCCGTAGACTTGTTCGAGGAATTGGATCCCATCTGGATCCATTTTGTGGGAATTCTATGAATTTTCACGTCTTAGTTATTTATTATGTATCATGTTGTTAAAAATTATTTAATTTTTTTATTCAAAATTAAACATAAATTGTATCTGAAGAAAATTGACTGCATAATACAAGATGAACGGCTCTCAAAATGAATCATGGGAGAATCATTTTCCATTTGGGTAGGAAGCATGAGAAAAACGACAACTTAACTTTAGCGTTGAGTCGTTGACGGTCGTAGTCCATGCACGTTTTTTCCTATTTGGCATTACTCCATGAGATGAGAAGTTTTCTTTCCTTTTAGTTAAATTTCAGTAAACAAGGCTATTTGCTACTTTAATGGGAAATTCACAAAATTTCAATTTCAACAAAATTTAATTAGGAGAAGAGAAAAATTTGTGGGCGAGTTAAACATAAATTATTATTACTTCACTGTTTTTCTTTGCCTAGATTGTGGATTGGTAGATATGATGGCACGGAGAGGTGACTATTGAAGTGTTTATTTAAATAGAGTGTTAAATAAAAGATTAAAGGCTAAATAATAAAATATTAAAGGTTGAGTTGTTAAATAATAAAATATTGTAATTTTTGTTAAAGCGTCGTTGGAGATGGTAAGTTAAATTGACTAGGTAATTAAATTGAATTTTTTACACTATTCACTAGTGAAAATAACAGAACTTAACAGTGTTGTTGGAGATGTTCATAAGGTTTAGTAAGGGTTTGGTAACAAGGACGATGATTTGGATCAAAATACAATTCAAGGTGGCAGAAAAATATGCACAATCCACAATTAGATGAATTGGTAGTATTGAGACTGATTACAAACTTTTTTATAAAAAAAAAATTAAGAAATTTTAACAAAAAGTTCTTGGTATTATTTATTTTAACAAAAAAAGTCATATTTTTGCATTAAAAAATCAATCATGGTACTATTCACTTTATCCTTTATTTTGTCATTTTCGTTAAAACTCAACGTTTTCAAGCCATTTTCATTAATTTTCTTAAAAAATTACCACGAGAGATATTAAAAAGTCGATAAGAAAACACCTAATCTGACCGATAGACGATTTATTACTTACTTAGTGTTCCTCTAGTTTTACTTTTGATTAAACATTTGTAACTTGATTTGTTTTCTAGAGAAAATACTCATAATTTTCTTTTCGAAGTACACATTCTTACATTCATGTAGTTTAGAGTACCCAATTTTACTTGGGTGCGGAAATTGTTCTTTTTGTGTTGTCGACAAGTTATTTTTGCATGTGTTACATGATTTGCATGAATGCTAAATGATTTCTTTTCCATAGATGAATAGGTGCACCACATCTACAAACAAGCAGAAAAACTTGTTAAACCCAATTATATGCACTATACATTCATTGAATTTTATGCATATGTCACAGTGTTGCAAACATATTTTCCATGCAATATTTTCAACTAAGGGTTGCACAAACAAGATGAATGTGTTTTACCCACAAACATACCAATTAGAAGGATTTGCTTCAATAATTTGGACAACTTGGTATTTGGTTTTCTTCTAATTTTCAACGTGGGTTCCCAGTCGGCGCCACCCAAACCAAAGCAACATATGCAATATATTAATATAATGCACGCATTTCACGATCCTCCTTATTGAATTGCACTAACTATTGGGCTCCCATAACCCACCGTCTTCCCACTCGACCTCCCCACTATAAATAAAGCTGCCACCCAAACATCCACCATAATCCACCCATCAACTTTCCCATCTCTAACTAACAGTCAAAGCCTCCTCCAATGGCTTCGACTTCCTTGGGATTCCCTTCTCTGCAGCTACAGTTTCAAATCCAATCAGCAAGAAACTCACCATTGTTCAACTCCTCCTTCACGCGCCGTCATGTCCGTCCCATCTCCGCCTCTGTTTCCGAAAAATACCCTTCCTCCTCTTCTGTTTCAGCAAACCCGCCGGAGTCTGACCGGACAAAACCCCTTCCCTTGAAGAACATCCCCGGAGACTACGGCCTCCCATTCGTGGGCCCCATCAGCGACCGCCTGGACTACTTCTACAACGAGGGCAGGGACGAGTTCTTCAAGTCCCGCATCCAGAAATACCAGTCAACGGTGTTCCGTGTCAACATGCCGCCGGGCCCCACCATCACCTACAAGTCCCAGGTCGTCGCCCTCCTCGACGGGAAGAGCTTCCCGGTGCTCTTCGACGTCTCGAAAGTCGAGAAGAAGGACCTCTTCACCGGAACCTACATGCCCTCCCTGGAGCTCACCGGAGGCTACCGCATCCTCTCCTACCTCGACCCGTCGGAACCCAAGCACGACAAGCTGAAGCGGGTCATTTTCTACCTCCTCAAGTCGAGTCGCGACTCTGTCCTACCCGAGTTTCACTCGTCCTACACGGAGCTTTTTGATACTCTGGAGACCGGTCTCGCCGACAAAGGTAAAGCCAACTTCGTCGCGGCCAACGATCAGGCTGCGTTTAACTTCCTGGCCCGGTCGCTGTACCAGGCCAACCCTGCCGATACTCCACTTGGGCTCGACGGACCCAAGCTTGTGTCGAAGTGGGTGCTGTTCAACTTGGGCCCACTTCTGATCCTCGGCCTCCCGAAGTTCATCGAAGAACTTGTTATCCACTCTTTCCGTCTCCCGCCATTTTTGATCAAGAAGGATTACCAGCGCCTCTACGATTTCTTCTACGAGTCTTCGGGTCACGTGCTCGATGAGGCGGAGCGATTGGGTGTCTCACGTGACGAGGCGTGCCACAATCTGTTATTCGCCACGTGCTTCAATTCGTTCGGCGGGATGAAGATCTTTTTCCCCAATATGATCAAGTGGATCGGGCGCGCCGGTGTCGGACTCCACACCCGATTGGCCGATGAGATCAGGACCGTCGTCAGATCCAACGGCGGAAAAATCACGATGGGCGCGATGGAGCAAATGCCGTTGATGAAATCTGTGGTCTACGAAGCGTTCAGGATCGAGCCGCCGGTGCCGTTGCAGTACGGAAGGGCGAAGAAGGATCTCGTGATCGAGAGCCACGACGCGGCGTTTAAGGTTAAAAAAGGGGAGTTGCTGTTCGGGTTCCAACCGTTCGCGACCAAAGATCCGAGGATTTTCGAGAGAGCTGATGAGTTTGTTCCGGAGCGGTTTGTCGGCGAGGAGGGGGAGAAGCTGTTGAAGCACGTGCTGTGGTCGAACGGTCCCGAGACGGAAAGTCCGACGGTGGGGAACAAGCAGTGTGCCGGGAAGGATTTCGTGGTGTTGGTTTCGAGGCTTTTGGTGGTTGAGTTTTTTCTCCGGTACGATTCGTTTGAGATTGAGGTGGCGCCGTCGCCGTTGGGGGCTGCCATCACTATGACGTCACTTAAAAGAGCAAGCTTTTGATTTATTTTTATTGTTTTTTTTTTTTATTTTTTTTTAATGGGAATTGTCAATTTTGGGAATTGTACTGCCTTTGTGTGGGATTTTCTGTAAACTGATGATCCGGAATTGGAATATTATGTTTTGTAAGAAGGTGGATTGAAGATAATTACTTACATGGGGTAAATTTTATTTATTTTTCTTCCATGATGATCGTTGATCACATGCTAACCATAATTTGATCGATTTCATGTGGAAATTTTTAATTTGATCATATGTAATCTATGTGTGAGTATAAATTCTATAATTCACTGTAGATTCATAATTCATTATATTTATTTTTTATTTTAACACAATAAACAACTGATTGGATTTAAATTCATTTTAATTGGATACATCCAATATCAATTGAGCCATCAAACAGACCTTTTGTGTGTCAGAACTCATAACTCGCATAACAAATGAAACACATGATTAACCATGTTTTTAGTGAGACTTTTATGTGCATTATGTATCTACGTCGATATCTAAAAATTTTAGAATTGTGTTATTGATATTGCGGTGAGTGCGTATATATGTGCAATGACACTCGCAGGATTTTGTCCAATTTTTTTTGGTGTGGATGTGACAAGCTAGTGCAGGCTAAAAAGGCTGAATTACAGAGGCACAACAGAAAGGTGGTGTCCCCAAAAGCCTAGTTTGAGATTCCAATTGAAAATTGATATGCACATAAACTATCACCACATGTCTCGTAAAGAAAGAGGAATAATTCATCACACCATTTGTAAATGAGTTTGGATTCTTGCCATATCTTTTTTACGAGAATTTTAAAAATTCATGAATTGTGTTCATTCATTGTACATTGTACATTGTACGGTCATAAATTATTTTAAATATTTTTATTTAAAATAAACATAAACAATACTTGATAAAAACTGATCGTACGATATATGATGAACGAACACAATTTACGAATCTCTAGGATCCTCACCAAAAAGATGCAAAAAGGATATGTTGGATTTGTAGATGGCTGGATTTAATTTTATAGTATGAATTTAACCAATGTTTAGATACTTTGTACTTACCAGTTAATATATTACTGGATAAGAAACCATGTCTCTCCAATTTTTTAATTTATAAAAAATCACAACAGTATATTGAACACATGTTATTTAAACTAACCAATTAATTAAGAGTCAATTATCAACGCCAACTATGATATTACAATGTAGTTCATCGCACAAGTACACGTCATGGAAATAACGCACGTGGTAAAAGTGTAGTCGATTTGTCAATAAGGGTTGGCTCAATTGGTAAATTACGCCTCAGTGCTTTGTGCACCTCTTCGCAAAGTTCGAGTCTCGTTGCCAACAATCTTTATTGATGCGTAATTTGTAAGTTTTACTTAAATTCATATCAGTAGCAAGTGCCAGTTAGCTACTACATGTAAGTCCTTCTGGCTCGAGGTGGGTATGCTTTAGTGCTGGTGGTGAGAGTAACAAATATCTTCCTAAACTTTTGTTCACAAAAATAAAGGGAATTGTTAATAGCACTCTAAAAATCTTATTTGGCACTCCAAACTTTCTATAATTAGAAAGAAAAATATACTTGTGAGAAGTGTAGAATAAGATTTTTTGAGTGCTATTAACAATTCCCAAAACAAAAGTGTAGATGTTTTTTATTTGCTAGAACATTCCATTTAGAGGAATTATTTTTCGCGTGCTATTGTAGCCTATTTGTAGAGGATATGGTTTATATATCTCACTTCTAGAACTCATTGAAATTTTTTTTTTACACAGGTTACAGTTTGAGTGAAATTATAACATTACGTGACAGTGTTTTGAATAAACCGAAAAATTGCTTGTAAATGTGAATGCCTCTCCTGTTATCAAGCAATGTTACCTCATAAAATGCTTGCATATAGTGCACTGAATTATTACGAAATTTACCTTCACAAATATATGATACCGTTTATCAAACGTAGGGTATAATTGACTGTTCAATAACAGGGACATAATTTTGCAAATTATCATGTTTATCCAAGCTAATTATGTGTTAGGGTAAATTACACAAAACTACCTCAATTATGGGTCGGACGACACTATCATACCTCATCTTTTAAAATGACAATGTCATACCTCATCTTACGAATTTGTGCCAATGTCAGACCTCCATCAGTTTTTCTATTAATTTCTCTGTTAAGTGCTGACGTGGCTAGAGACGGGATCCACTCATTAATCCAACTAGAATTAAAAATAATTAAATATTAAAAAAATTAAAAATAAATTATTTTTTTATATAAAATTGTGGATCCACCTCTACAAATCCTTCCTCACCCGTCCCCCCCCCCCCCCAACCTACCTTCACCACCCCCTTTCTCTCTCTCAAATATTAAAAAAATTAAATAAAAATTATTTTTTTATATAAAATTGTGGGATCCTTCTCTACAAATCCTTCCCCACCCATCCCTGCCCTTCACCACTCTCTCTCTCTCGCGCCTCTCTCTCTTCTCTCTCCCTACAACCTGCATCCTTAAAATCCCAAAACCCAGAAACCCTTCCCACCCGTTCCGCGCCCCCCCCCCCCCAAAAAAACCCTCCTCCACCACCCACCCTCTTCGATGCCAAGGAGACTGACGATGGCTTCACCCGCAACACTTCGAGCTAGTCCCTGTTCATGTACAAAAAAAAAAAAAAAAAAAAAAAAAAAAAACCAATTCGTCTTCCTTACCCCAACCCACCCCCAAATCAGAAAAACTCATTCTCTCTCTCAAATCCTTAGCCCCAAATCAAAGACACTCCATCTCTCTCTCTAATCCCTGCACCATTTGGATAGGAAGGGTGAGGTCAAAGTCGAACAGAGCCGCCTTCTCGAGATTTGGGAGGTTTGATGAGATTTTGAGTTTTGAGATTTGTAATGGGTTTTGGGATTTTGGGGAGGTGAGCAAGAGAGAAGGAGAGAGGAGAGAGAGAAGGTGGGTGGTGGAGGAAGGTTGGGGGGGGGACGGGTGGGAAGGGTTTCTGGTGGGGAGAAAGGGATCTGGGTTTTTGGGGAGGGGGACTCGGGTTGATGGGTGTTTTTATGGTTTTTTGTTTTTATTTTTTATTTTTTATTTTTTAATATTTAGTTAATATTTAATTATTTTTAAAAATATTTTATTAATTTTTTAATAGAAAGTGGGCCCCGAATCAAGCCACATTAGCATTTAATTGAGAAATTTACAGTCAAGCTAACGGAAGGTATAACATTGGATCAAATTCTAAAGATGAGGTATAACATTGTCAATTTTAAAAGATGAGATATGATAGTGTCGTGAGACCCATAGTTAAGGTAGTTTTTTGTCATTTACCCTATGTGTTAATTATTTATTAGCACATGAAGTCCATGAAAGAAGGTTCACGAATGTAGTTTCATTTTCTGTACTAATGATAGTTATTAGAGCATTTTCAATAGAGATACTAAAAGTTTATATGTAAAAGTAACATAAAAATTTTCATGGGAGATGCAAATGTTCTACTCCAGTTTGTGAAATGTAAATTTGAGATTTCATCTTCTCATTTTAAATAGTGGAAACTTCTGAAGATATAAAAAATGTGAATTTATTTTCAATCTAAGAGCTCGTTTTGATGTGTTTTTGAAATGATTGAAAGCATTTTTGACGAAAATGTTTTTTTTTCTTAGTAAAAATGCAAGTAAATTCTAGAAAAGCACTTAAAATGCTTTTGGAATAAAAAAACATTTTCTTTAAAAGTGCTTTCAGTAATTATAAAAGCACATTCAAACGAGTCCTAAGATGACCATCTTTTTTTGTAGAAAAAAAACGATAGTCATTAAGAATTGATATAAAATACATACAAGATGGTAGGATAGGGTGCATATTTAATGAGCCTTGATAAAAACTTTGCCGAAGATTTCAACACGTCGAAGAAAAAAAAAGGTTCCACACCAATAAAATAACATGGTTAACTATCCTCTATCAGGATGTCCAAGACACATCCGGAGGTTTGAATACGCCAATTAGAAGCTTTTTGGCCAATAAAAAATATAAAATACTCAATCTAAAGTATCTTGCATCTTAAAATGAACTAAAACTTGTTTGGTAAATGCTGAAAACTAAAAATTTAATTTATTAATTGAAAACCAAAATTTTGATTTAATTGAAAATCGAAAACTGAAGTTGGCTGAAAAATAAGTTTTCAATTTCTAAAAAGGTGAAAACAAAAACTAAAAACAACACAATTGTGAAACGATCCCTTCAAAAGAAACAATAAAAATTAGTATGGAAGCTTTGTCCTAGACGACATTGAAATCATGGTTCCGCCACTAGCGTTCTTCAATTTAGTTTCCTTTGGAAGCAAAAGAAGGGAACAAAGTATCAACAAGCCCAGGGAAAGATCTGTACAACTAAGAACTCCAAAACAAACTATGAGTTCAAATATATGAAAGTACAAGCATTACAAATGGTATGAACATGTTGACATGAAACTATAAGCAAACTGTTCGATCAACTTTTACGGTCACTGAATTACATTACTCAGCAAACTGTTTGATGAAGGCGAGCTCTGATCGCTTAACCACGTATCTTGAACAGAGACCGATGAATTATCCTTGAACTTTTTGCTCGAATTGAAGCTACTGGCATCTCCACTCTGCAGTGCATTGACGCTTCTCAGTGATCGGGATTTGGTAATATTTAGAGGCTTTTCGCTCACGCTAGATGAAGAACAGCAAGAGGATCCGTCTGATGAAGCTGTGTATGTGTTTTCTTCTGAAGATGGCCATTTACTTAGCTTGATGAGCTCCAACTCGGCTGTCACTTCTATCATAGTTGGTCTCATGTCTCGTTGAAATGCAAGGCATCTGAATGCCAATTCGGCGACCTTATGAACTGACGAAAGAGTCCAGGCGTCATCCAAAAGGGGCTCGAGAAAAGGGTCTATGATCTCATTTAGACACCCCCTTCCTATTCTGTCAGTGGCTAGAGCTGCCAAGTTCACTTCATTCTGGGGGCGGGTAAAATCTACCGCTTTTAACGCTGTTATTATCTCGACAAGCACCACACCGAAACTATAGACATCGCTTTTATCGGAGAGATGGAAGTTCTGATGGTACTGAGGATCAAGATAACCCGGAGTCCCCTGTGGAGCAGTTGAAATGTGGGAGGTTTCCGCTATCCCAAGCCTCGAAAGGCCAAAATCCGCGACTTTGGATTTGAACTTGCAATCCAGAAGAATGTTGCTCGACTTGATGTCTCTGTGGTATATGGGAGGCTTAACAGCCGAGTGGAGATGGGATATTGCTTTCGCAGTTTCAGCGGCAATGGTCAGGCGTGTGAGCCAAGAAAGTCCTTCCCCTCTCTCTCCTTGCAAATGCTGACACAATGTCCCATTCCCCATGAACTCGTACACAAGAATCTGCTCACCGCGTTCAATGGAGCAACCTAATAACCGGACTAAATTCGGGTGCCTTACCGAAGAAATGAGCTTGATCTCGTTCATGACTTGGTCAATGCTTTCATGTCCTCTGTGTTTAATTCTCTTTATGGCAACCCATTCGTCGTGGAGTTTTCCTGCGTAGACTGTTCCATAAGCTCCGGTTCCCAGCCTTTGCTTGTCTGAGAAGCTATTCGTGGCTTTTTCGATTTGTTTGTAGGAGTAGAAGGGAATGTCGCAGTTGCCAGTAGCTTCGGATAGAAGGCGTTTGGTGGAGTGTCTCGCTTTCAGCTTGGATTGCCGCCGGATGAAGCAGCATATCAGAGCCAGACTGATCATTAAAGAAGCTCCAACAAACACAGCTGAGAAAAGAAAAATTCCCGGATTAAAACGAATATATATTCCCCTCATGGTAGAATATCGTTGTATAAAACAAAGGACCGCTGTATTGTTCGACATTAATTAGTTAAAAGAAGAGTTAATCAGCTACCTCCAATCAAAACGATGAACCTGGCCTTTCCTCCACATTCTCCAGACAAGTATTTTGCAGGGTTGCAAGTCGATGAGACTGTCAATTTACAGAGCACAAATCACAGAGTTAAACCTTGCATTTGTAAAGATTGCTGTTTCACATTCTCATATACAAGAATTAATCTGGTGTTGGAATAATTAATCCACGAGACAAATTTAGGGATCGTTCGATAACCATTTTGTTTTCATTTTTTTAGTTTTCACTTTTTTGAAAACTAAAAACAAAATAGTTATCAAATGACTCTCAAAACCTAAGGCCAAAATTTGAAACTCAAGAAAGTAGTCTTCAATTTTTGGATGTTTATCTTTTTGAAAACTGAAAGTAATTACCAAATGAAATTTCAATTTAAAATAAAAAATAAAAACTGAAAACAAAATGATTATCAAACTATCTTTACGAGATAAACAATGAGAATAACAGTTTTTCCAATTTACGTAGGAGATTATCGATTTAGGATATAAAAGGAATATGAATCTGTTGAATGTTGATCAACTTAGAATTGCCTTATGTATTTGAGAAATTTTTGTGCGTGCCGGTCAACGTCCGTAGAATTACTAATTTCTGTTTTATTATACAAGCAGATGACATCGTTAATACGTCACATATACATATATTAGTAGGTTGAAAACACTAGATAATATTTAATACAATGACACAACCTAAATTATCAGATGGTTAATGTAACTCTGAGTTTTCTTCAAGTTTGCAAAATGCAGCTTAGTATGTCGCTGTGACATCTCATAAAATGTAGGCAAATTTCTCTCAAGTTAATATTATTAAATTATTAATTTTTTAAACACATAGGTTAGAGAATCAAACTTATCTACGCAATGACTAAAAGATGACTAAAGTCCCATCTAACTCAGTGTATTAGGTGAAACAAACCCATCCTTGAGGAGACCTATGGGGTCATCTTATCTCTTTATTTTTATTTTTCTTTATTTTTGAGTCTAATAATATCTCTTCTCTTTTTCTTAAACAAGCTGAAAAAAATAAAAAAATAAAAAAATAAATAAAGTCAAGTTTGATAACGTGAGTTTGTAACTATGCAGAGCATTAAAGTGATTTAGAATGGTTACATGATTCATTATCCTCATATAAGATCGAACCAAGCACACTCTAAACTCTCATGTTATTGGACCCACCACCAATAAATGGGTAGCAATTCACACCTTGACAAAGAAAAAATGAAAAAAAAACAACAATGATGGACCAGTCCCACAAATTGAGTCGGCATAATGTTATGGATTACAAGCGCATTTTAGGGCCCACTTAGTTAAATATTTAAGTTCCCTCAAAATAGTAAGGTAGTCACACAACAACATTTTATAATGATATTTTTCTTTACTTGTAAATAAGGGGTTTTAAATTTGATTCTCATTAATTCGATTTACTGTGTAGCTGACCAAAATCTCCACCTTTGAGTGTATTTTTTTTTTCATGATATATTTAAAAAAAAATGTTATGCAAAAATAATGCATATTCTAATATGGCTGCTATATAAGCAAATATAATATTGTTACAAATTCAAAATAATGAATACAAAAATGTAATAAAATAATTCCTATGCTTGTTTCTTAGTGTGCTGTTCTTATGCTACTATCTCACCTAACGATATCTATAGAAAGCAAATTTGTATCTAAGCTCATGGACTTTTTGTATTATGGTGGTCTGTGATCCCAAAAATATGAGTCAAAGAATATTAGGTAGGACCCTAAGCATGCATTGGATTGTTTTAATTGGTTGGCCCTTATCTTTTGTGTTTTATCGATTAAGGCAGTTTTAACATGTGAACTGAAAATCTTCAAATGTTACGGTTAGAAAATGCGATTATGAAAAAAAAGTTCGGGTCAAAAGTTGTAGATGACAACTTAAGAAAACTTGAAAAAAACTCTAAGAAAAGACATAGAGTACTTGGAATTAACAGAAGACTTGACACAAAACCGAACACAGTGACGTTCTAGGATTCATACAGCCGACGCTACCTAGTAGAATAAAGCTTGTTGTTTGTTGTTAGTGCATAGCTAAGTTATTTTCTTATATTTTACTTTTTGATACATCCATGATCCACCATGGATGAGTTGAAAAAGAATGATCAAATGAGCAAGAAGGATAAGTAATTAAGCAGAAGTAATCAATCAGTAATTAAGCAGATGTAATCAGTAATTACCTTTCCTGCAGCCTAACCCAGCAACGTATCCATCTCCACCAAACCCCTCCTTGCAGTTGCATCTATACCCTTCTGTCCCATTTGGCGATACGACCGTCGTACAATTGGCGTTCTTATCACACCCGCAAGTTCCCTCAAGCCACCACCCTAACTCCACCACTTCCACCTCCAGCAACAGCGGCGCTGAGCTATTCAAAAGTTGCGGCGACGGCGCCGAAATCGACGACAGCAAGAACTTGCAGTCCTTCCGCTTGACGCTCCCAAAGTCCAGAAATCGGACATCCTTTCTGGTCTCGGCGTAGCAGCTGAGGCTGCCGTTGGCGTTGCAGTTGGGTGGAGCGTCGAACCGCGCCTGCACCAGAATGTTGGGAATCTCGCAGCTGCTGGACGGCCTACCGTCCGTACAGTTCCGTAAAAGAATCGCGTTTCGTGACGTCGGGGCGTAGTTCCGGCTGTACAGGTGGCGAAGGGTGTGGAGGGGGCGGTTGCAATGGCTCTGGAGGTTGATTCTTATGCTGTCCTGGGTTATGGACTGGATTGGAAATTCCCCGATTGCGAATCCGCTGTTTGGAGTGCAGTTAAGCTGGATTTCGCAGCCTGATGAGAACCCGAAAGGGTACTGAATCGGGCTGCGACCGAAACTCGGGCACGATTGGTTGCAGTGATTTGAATCATTTGATGCATGGATGGTGAGTAGTGGAAAAACAAGTACGGATAAAATTAGGGTGAAATAACTCATACCGAGTACGTAACAAAATCACAAGGTTTCTAAATTTGGTGTTTGGAAAATTAAACGCGTGAGCTTTTGGTTCTTCAACAAATGAATTACTGGCTTTCAGAATACGATCTAATGTGCTGGCTTTTAGAATATGATCTAATCCGTGAACGAAACGACAGTTCTTAGGAGAAAACGAGCGTGCGACAAGGAGCGGACTTCATAGCTTACACACTAGGGTATATGACACGGGTCTTGCCTTGGTGTTTTTCATGAGAAATAGAAATATGCTTTACTAAATGACAAGACTATTCGTTTTGAATCTTGGAATGAAAATTTCGTTTGAGACACGAGACAAAGGAGGATTAGTGATGATAATTAATCTTTGTTTATACTAACGGACCAAAATGAAAGGTTACAAATCACGCCTGTCAAGTGGATTTATGATTGCTCACTTTTAAAAAGAAAGAAAAAGGAAAACGGGAACATAATAAAAAATAATGAAGATAATATTACAAAACACGAGTGAGTTTCTGAGTACTGTAATTTATAAAAGAAAAAATTGATCCAAATTTAAATCTAAGGAGACAAGCATGCTTCTTTGACCAGCCGGTCTAACTTATATGTACTAGAATGTCGAGCGTTAAAACGTATAGTTACAATTAAGCAATCTATTCAAGTGATTAGATATATAGAAGATTTAATCAAGGAAAATATGCGCCAATGACGATATTTCATAAACCCAACGAAGGAAAGCTAATATTTCAAATTTTTTTTTTATATAACGATATATTTACATTAAGAGGTGAAAAAATTAATTGATATCAAACTTACTGTTTATGAGATTAAAACCTAAAATTTCTCAATTACAAATGCAAAATAAAATCATTATATATTACACTAAGTGACACTGATATTTCAACTTTATACATACTAATTGCAATCTTGTTTATGAACCCAGATCCTCTCCAGATCCCTAAAAATTGAGCCTAAGGATCAAGTGATTTGGACCGTTGAAATTTAATCCAACGGCCACAAACATGAGGTCTCTTTAAAGTTATAATAATTGTAATCGTTGAATCAAATTTCAACGGTTTAGATCACTTGATCCTTAGCTCAGATTTTTTGGGTTAGGAGAGGATTTGGGTTCCTTGTTTATTATCAAAGCAGATATTTGATAATCCCAACAAAGGAAAAGCCAATGCCCCCGAAAATAGGGGGAAATGACACTACATGCAGAGAGGATCCCACACTTAGAATACGAGGGCAACATCTTGGTGTTGACCCTAACTATTTATATCCTTTTTTAAAATCTCCTATATCTTGAAAATTTTGTAAGTAGAATATGAATAATGTTGAAAAGACCGGTGGGTAATGAATACCCACAGTACATTGGCAGAAGTTTTTCCAGCATTGGTAGAAGTTTTCAATTCCTATTCAAAGTAAAATTGAATTTGTAAATGCATGGAGATTGTATTGTCAAAGGAAGTGCTGTAAACTTCAATAAACAGTTAATGCATCAGTTTGGAGTTGCTCTATAAACAGAGCACTCCGTATGTTTTCAAGTGATAGAAAAATATATAAGAAGAGAACAAGAGAAAATATCAATAACATCATCTATTCCTCTGTATTTATCTGTTATCATCTTGTGCTATAGTTTTAATGTGACATTTTTCATCTGCCTCCCACCTACCATTAAAAGGTTATCTCTCTAACTTTGACCTGTTTATAACACGTTATCAGCACGAGTCTCTAAATATAATTATTCTCTCATCTCTCTTCGCCGAACGAAAGAAAGAAAAAATGTTTCCTTTAAGGTTTTCACTGTTCATCTTCTTCCTCTGCCTCAACTGCGCGGTATACCCTCGCGACGAACTGTTTGCTCTATGCCTGCTCTTAGTTCTCAACCTAACGATTACATACATCTTTGATTTCTTGTTTGGTTTGGATATTGATTACTAACCCAGTATTTATTTATGTTAATTTTACTGCAATCCAAGATGGTGCGGTACAATCACTCATCTTGAACTGCAAATTTATTCTTACTACGATCCAAGACGGTTCGCCTATCTTGGACGGTAAATTTTAGGTGGAGCGGCATAATCGCTCACCCTACCCTGCATATTTAAATTTGCCTGTTGTTTAATTTCATTGCAATTTTAGGTGGTGCGGTATAATCGCCCACCCTGCTCTGCGTATTTAATTTTCCTACTACTTGAGTGGTGCGGAATAATCGCCCATTCTATGTTACATTATTTCAATGAGAATGGTGCGGTACAATCGCCCTTCTCATTCACCCTGAAAATCTCGAGCCAGAAGTTTCGAGTGCTTATCATTTTGGCCTGAAGATCAAAATGAAAAATTTGTAAGAACCAGAAGTTCTAACATCATATTCCTCCAAGAATACATATTATTACAAGTTCTTACACATCTCATTTTCTTTCAGAAAAGAAAATGGCGAACTTGGCGAAGCTTGAATTTGCTGGCCTGGATATTACCGGGAAGAATTACCTGACCTTGGTACTAGATACCAAGATCCATTTGGAAGCAGGAAAATTTGGAGATACCATCAGGGAAGAGAGCAACTCATCCTTTTAAGATCGGGCAAAGGCCATGATTTTCATTTGTCGCCATCTTGATGAGGTGCTAAAGAGCGAGTACTTAACGGTTGAAGATTCGTTAGCTCTCTGGAATGCCTTGAGAAACAGATACAATCACCAGACAACGGTGATTCTTCCAAGGGCTCGCTATGAGTAGACTCATCTGCGGATCCAGGACTTCAAGTCAGTGACAGAGTACAATTTTGCGTTGTTCAGAATTACCTCTCATATGAAGTTTGCGTTGCGGATCCAGGACTTCAAGTCAGTAATATATTACTGGATAAGAAACCATGTCTTTCAATAATGAATAAACGGTAATGTTGATATGTTTTATTACTCGAATAAAATAATAAGATCACGACAACACATGATGAGTACATAATAAAATCTTGAATCCTATCAACACACATATAAAAACTAAAAACAGCTAAAACAGAAACCTTTTTTTCAAATACATATTTTGAAAATTCATAAATCCTATATATATATATATATATATATAAGTATGTACATCTCAGCTTAAATAGAAGAAATAATGCATATTTGAGTCAAATGACATAAAGTCAATGAGCTGAAATTTTAATCATATGATTCTCAGCAGCTATGATTGTTCTTCTTTTTTCTTTGGCAATAAATATTTGCTTTCACTATCATCAATCTTTACGGAAGACAATAGCCTGGGAAATGAGATCTACTACGAATCTTTAGGTCCGGAGCTCGCAAATCGAGAGCTAACCGTTCATAAGAAAGAAAAAAAAGATTTGGCATGTTTAAATTTTTAAATTTTTGTGAATAAAGCTAGTGAAATAAGTTAATAAAGATCGTAAAATTAAAATGAGTGGTTTAGATTTCACGTCCTCTGATTGTAAACGTAAAGATCAAAAGTGGATCTCATTGGGGGTGGGTGTGGTCCGTGTGGAAATGGACTCTTCACCTTTGGACTTTGAAAATTAAATAACGTATATTATAATGTACGATCATATAATATGGCACCAATTTGCTATTATTTCACGGAACCGTAGCATTTGTAATGCACACTCAATTTGACCAACAAAATTTAGTGGCTTATTATTCCCAATCCCATATACTTTGACTGTTTGAATATTTGATTTAACTTAAAATAATATTAATAATGAATCACTTTTTTTCTTAGCACTACAAAATTAGAGTTGATGTTTTACTAATGTATTTAGATCCGACATGTTTAACGAGTTATATAAGATAATCTAAACATCAGTTAATCAAACTTTTTCACTAATCCAGTCATCAACAATAGGGACGTTAATGTACAGAAAGAAGAAAACAATTAAAAGGATAAAAAAAAAAAAAAAAAAAATACTATTGCAGAATTATTGTTTTGTTGAATATGTAGCTTTCATTTCATTCATGGCCTATTCTCTTCGTGATCTAATTTGTCTCAGTTGGTGTTTCTAGAATCTCACATTTGTTTATGTTTGAATATAGTTTTGTGTCTTTAAAATATTAGATCACGAGAGTAACAGTAGTAGTTATGCTAATTCCGTGATTCGAAGTAAATTATGGATATATATATATATATATATATATATGAAGTGTTATTGTCACTTCAAAAATCTTATTGTACACTCTTCACAAATGTATTTTTCTTTCAAATATAGAAAGTTTGAAGTATAAAATGAGATTTTTGGAATGCCAATAACAATTCTTATATATATATATATATATATATGAGACAGCGTATGAAGTTATTAACCACCAAATGCAAAGTCTTGCAGCTCCTTCTGGATAGAATGTAACCTAGATTTACTTTTTAAAAAATCCAATCGTATAGATTAGATAAGAATACATAGGGCACCTTGACAAAACTTGAAAGATATAATTGTTACAAATAGTAACGATGAGAAAAAAAAAATTAGTGTATCAACGCAAGTGTGTAGTTATGAATGTCGAAATATCATTATTTGTTCTTGATTTGAAATTTTAACCAATAAATTAAAACGTAATTTTATATATATATATATATTCTTTTTTTCTAATAAAAAGGGATCAATTGATGGATTCGCCACGGCAGTCCATATTTTTGGAGGCTAAAAAAACTCACAGAAGTATTTCAACTTCTCCTTAGCCACCATCGTGTAATTCATCAGCGCCAGGAATCGAACCCAGAACATGTCGTGTAGAATACAAACCTGAAATTCGTTCCCAACTGAACCATCCAAGGTGATAGTAAATAAAAAAGTAAAACGTCACCTCTTTACTTTTTTTGTTAGACTATACAAGATGAACTTTAGGAACTTGGTGAGAAGCATCATCGTGAAGTTGAGGAGGGTTTGATCTGGCAACTTAACTGATTATTATACAGCAGAAGTGGACCACTATAACGTTTGATCAACATTAAAAATGTGAGATGGTTGAAGCTAGTGAATAACATTAAAAATGTGAGATGGTTGAAGCTAGTGAATAAGTACGTTAAAGTAGCAACGATAGTGCGTGATTCTTGCAATTAAATTCGTTTAACCTGGCAACTTGGCACGTTCATCATATAAATTATAAACGTCAATGGATTCCACCAACTATTTAGACTATAAATTAACTAAATTATAAGTTCAAGGATGCTTCTTAATAACATGATCGAAATAAGAAGAATATTATGGCTCTTGTTTTAGTTTTACTTTACCTACACTAGTACAAAAACATACCTGTGCGACAAAAACTTGCGCGACGGAGCAAATTATGTTGTGCAAGGATATTTTGCGTAACGTTGACAACTAAGCGTCACGCAAGGACATTTTGTGCGACGGGACTTTGAGCGACGAAGCATTCCGTTGCGCAAAACTGTTTAGCGCAACAAAGGTGTACCTTCGTCGTGCTGTGTTAGGAAAAAAAAAAGGGTAAAAGTCTTGGCAAATTTTCTTTGCGCAATGGTGAACCAAAACGTCGCGCAAAGGCCATTTACACGATGCAGTTGGTCCATCGCGCAATTTTCTAGCACCAAATCAAGGCTTTTACCACTTTTTCCCCAACATTGCACTATAAAGGTACACCTTCGTTGCGTTAAACAATTTTGCGTGATGGACCGTCAAAAATTTTCAAAATATATACAAATAAGTTTGACGGTTGGATCATTACATACAAGTTTGTCCAGTTACATAATCTTTGAATGTTTTTTTTTTTTTTTTTTACAATTTTTGACATATGCGATCTTGAAGTATATACAAACAAGTTTGACGGTTGGATTGTTGAAACTAATTTCGTAGAATGCGTATCACATCA
The DNA here is from genome assembly GCF_041283825.1 of Pyrus communis. Taxonomy (NCBI): domain Eukaryota; kingdom Viridiplantae; phylum Streptophyta; class Magnoliopsida; order Rosales; family Rosaceae; genus Pyrus; species Pyrus communis. The sequence continues at coordinate 21,220,383 of NC_142572.1, read as the reverse complement.
AAACGATATATTCACTAACAATTAGGGTTTATTTTATACTTTCATTAAGTATAACATAAGATTCCATTAGTGTAAATATTTTAAATTGCAGATCAAATTCATTCATTGTATTCATATAGGGTCAAGGAGTGTAATTGTAAAAAATCATCAAAATCGAAGTTAAAATAACCGTTATATTGTGATTTTTCGTTTATAACGGTCGAAAAGTTTTGTCCCGTTACATAATCTTTGAATGTTTGTTTTTTGCGATTTTTGACATATGTGATCTCAAAGTATATACAGACAAGTTTAATGGTTGGATTGTTGAAACTAGTTTCGTAGACTGCGTATCACATCAAAACGATAGATTCACTAACAATTAGAGTTTATTTTATACTTTCATTAAGTATAACATAAGATTCCACTAGTGTAAATATTTTAAATTGCAGATCGAATTCATTCATTGTATTCATATAAGGTCAAGGAGTGAAATTGTAAAAAATCATCAAAATCGGAATTAAAATAACCATTAAATCGTGATTTTTCGTTTATAACCGTCGAAAAATTTTGTCCCGTTACATAATCACTATGACACACCCCAATCCCGATGTATTGGGACATTGGGATGGTCACTTGCTGGCCGACATCCGAGGGTGACTAAAATCATTTGTTGAATGCAAATGTTGAGAACAAGAAATAAATAAGACTTATAAATTTAAAAATAATGAATATGCAAGTGAGGAACGTGTTTAGAGCATATAACTAACTAGAACACTAAAATAAATAATATAAAATTGAATAAATAAAAAAATGGGTCCTACACCGAGAGGACTCGAAGATGCCGATGCGGAAGTGCCTTGATGCTGGGATTGTACGCCTCGAATCTAAATCCTGAGGGGGCACAAAACAAACATGAGTGTATATATATATATATATATATATATATATATATATATATATATAAGAAAATAGTTATCAACATACTAACCCCCAAAGTTTTATGAAAACTAATAATAAGTGATAGGTTTTTCCGAAAACCCTAGCATGCCATAAAACATCTCATAAAGCATATCTTGTATATAATGTGCTAAATAGTGGTATCAAATAATAATATCTCCCGGCCCAATGCCTGCTCCCAAGTCTTTGCGCCCGTAGCCAGAGATTATTTCTCCCAACCTAATGCTTGCTCCATGTCCCTCGACCCGAAGCCAGCGATTATTTCTCCCAGCCCGCATCCAACACCATGTCCTCACCCCTAGCGGAACAGTGACCACTAGATACGCACAAGACATTGAACATAAACTTTCCAAACATAGGTACATATATCTCAAAATCATATTCATAGTATAAAGTCATCCATCATCTATACTATAAAGAAGTGTGTGAAAACATATTCTAAATAATATATCGACATCTGTTAGATACCCTATAAGAACATGGGTTTGATAGAAAATATGATATTCCAAAATAAACGCAATATAGCGTGATAATCAATTTCTCATAAAACGTTCACAAAATGTATTCAGTAAATCATGCTTTTCATGTATACATTTCTGCTATTAAAACATGCATTTTAGAAGGGGTTTACTCACAGATACTCTGTCGTAGAAGAGCCGTACGAAATAGGAACAACGAAATCACTGTTAGAAAATGCACCTAAGCACATAAAGAGTACAATTAACAAAACTATAATCAAACGATTTAATTTGGGAGAACATACATCAAAAACGGGTCCAAGATGTTGAAATTAGCCTAGGAGGAGTCACGAACGAAACCCGAAAAAATCAACGAAAAGTCAATGTTGACAGTTTATCAGTCAAAGTCAAAGCTGACTGTTGACCGGGTCAAAGTCAAGGGGTCAGAGTCAACCGGGTCAAGGGGGTTGGGCCTAAAGGGTTTAGGTCCAAGGGTTTAAAGGGTTTGGGTTTTAAACCCGACCCACTGTAAAATGGTTTTGGGGTTTAAATAAAAAGGGATTTGGGTTGGGCTTCGCATGGCTTGGGCCTCTGGACATTTGGGCTCCAAGTTAGGGTCAAATGGGCTGGGTAACCCGACCCAAAGGCCTGGGTTGAGGGTGGTTTTTAGGCCACCCTTTGGCCAGTTTATGGGTTGATTTTCCAAGGCTCATAACTTATTCGTTACTCAACCAAATGAAGTGATTCAAAAATGAAAGTTGTAGTACTTGACGAGTGGAAGAGAATGGTACATTGCATGATGGCTAACTCGTCATGGTTTGGTCGGAAAAATCCTCAAAAGGGGCAGTGCTCGCCAAAAAATTTGGAAAAGCTACTCCTAGCTATTTTTCTACTATTCACACGTATACACAACTTAAAACAAGCTTCGATCTAACCCTAAAACTTGTCCCAAGGGTTTTTAAAAGCTTACCAATGTCGAAAAATTACGAAAGCGTTGGGGAAGATGATTTTTGACATATGCGACCTCGAAGTATATACAAACAAGTTTGACGGTTGGATCGTTGAAACTAGTTTCATAGAATGCGTATCCCATCAAAATGATATATTCATTAACATTTAAAATTTCATTAAGTATAACATAGGATTCCACTAATGTAAATATTTTAAATTACAGATCGAATTCATTCATTGTATTCATATAGAATAAAGGAGTATAGCTGTAAAAAAATCATCAAAATTAGAGTTAAAATAACTGTTCAATTGTAGTTCGGACGAAGATTAATGTAAAATTGTTAAATTGAATGATATATATATATTTATTTATTTATTAAGTAACTTTAAATTTTATTTATTTTGTATATATAATAATTTTTTTTTAATATATCTTGCGCGACACGATAATAGGATCGTTGCCAAACAATTTATTATAATAATTCTTTTTCCTTTAAATACATCTTGCGTGACGCCACAATAGAATCGTTGTGCAAAC